>NW_026902266.1:0-611166 GCF_033783945.1 Neopsephotus bourkii
TTTGCTCTGATAGGTTTTGTTGGTCCTCTTAATATACATTTTCCACCTCATAATATGTTTACAATGCTAAAGAATAATCAGTTTGAAGATGTTACTTTTTATCCTAGTAAACCTGTTGTAGGATTAACTGTCTTTACAGATGCAAGCAAAATCAATCACACAGCCGGATATGTTTGACAAACAGACGATGGTTGGAAAGAGCAGAAGATATTTGGTCATTTTTCCAATTCGCTACAAACACTAGAGCTAAGTGCTGTTATTGCAGTATTTCATCGATGGCCTGACACCCCTCTTAGCATTGTCTGCGATTCTTTATATGTTGTAAGCATTGTTCAACGTATAGAAAGGGTAATTTTACAAGAAGTCACTAATCACAGGTTGTGGATCTTGTTAAAAACCTTATTGCATCTTGTGAATACTTGTAAATGTACATATTTTATTATGCATATTCGCAGTCATTCAGGCCTTCCAGGAAGCCTTAGTGAAGGCAATAACAAAGTGGATAAATTAGTTCCCCCAGCATGGGCAGGACCCTCTGTAGATATCTTTCAACAAGCTCGAGCACCCCATGCCTTCTTCCATCAATCAGCAAAGATGTTAGTTCGACAGTTTGGACTGTCCCTAATAGATGCCCAAGGCATTGTACAATCTTGTCTGGATTGTCAAGGCCAAGCAGTAGGTATAGGCCTTGCAGTCAACCCTCGAGGCCTCCAGCCTCTTCAGCTTTGGCAAATGGATGTGATTCATGTACCCTTTTTCAGGAAATTGAAATATGTCCATGTCACTATTGACACTTTTTCTCACTTTGTCTGGGCCACTCCCCTGGCTGGTGAGACTGTGCTCCATGTACTCATACATTTGCGTGGTTGTTTTGCAGCTATGGCAACAGCTAAAAACAGACAATGCATCTAGCTACACTTTCTAGATTTTTGAATACTTGGGGTATTTCTCATATCACTGGTATTCCTCATTCTCCTACAGGACAAGCTATTATTGAACGAACACATCAGACTTTGAAACAATTGTTGGAAAAACAAAAAACGGGGGAAGAAGGACTTACACCAATAGCAAGGATACAGAAAGCTGTATATGTTATGCATTTTTTGCGATTGACAGGAGATTTTAATGACCCCCCCTTGCTACAATACATGGTCAGGCATTAGGTTCAGGTTATATGACTAAAACTCTGGGTATTCTGGTCCAGTGCAAGGATTTGGAAACTGGCATTTGGAAAGGTCCTGCAGAAATAAAACTAACTGGTCAAGGTAATATGTGTGTAATTACAGACTCTGGTCTGTGGTGGGTGCCAGCTCGATGGGTGAAACACTGGAAAGAGTCAGCACTGCCCCAGGACACCCCCCTTGTCAGTGATTGAACGAATTGAAATTTGAGCTTAGGACATCCATTTTATGGATGCTTTCAGTCCTTCTTAAAGTGAAGGGAGCAACCTTTTTTATGTTAAAGTTAAAAAAACAAACAAACAAAAAAAAACCAACACCAAAAACAGCACCACCTCCCCACCCCCCTCCCAACCTTCCCCGGTTGTCACTGCGGCTGTAAACACTGAGGACACAGATGAAGATGATCCTTTTGACTTAGGCCCTATTGACCCCAAGAAGGAGCCTGTGCGCTGCTCCTGAGGTTCTGATGCCTGATAATTCTGATGTTGTCCTGGATGGTCCTTTTGACCTGGTGGAGCCTATTCATCTGGAAAAGGAGCCTGATTTATATCCCCCAGATCCTCATGTTAAATGCACAGCTGTAAAGGGAGAAGTGAGACCAGTGGGGGATGCAGATGTATTGTGTGCTTTCCTGGTGGTGTATGTTCTGCATAAAGACCCGCAGTGGGAAGGTCTCTTGTATGCTCTTATCAGGAGTATCAGGCAGACTGTGATGGACTGAGGACTTATGACCCCATATACAACTCATTTAATACATTCTCTCTGTGATACGCATGTACTAGAAGTTGGTAAAAATAAGTATGTCCAGGTTTCTATCGACCTTTGGAGACCTTTATGAATACTGCTGGCTACTTCTTCCAACATAGGCTGGCCATCTGTGTTGGAATGAGTGTGCATTTTGGTCAGTATAAAAGCTCAAGCCTCATGCGACACGTGAGGGAGGCAGAGCCTTTGCGGGATGCCCGCCAGGGTTAAGCCTGCCACCTCGCACTGAGATGATGCTTCTCGGAGCTGGTTTCTTGTTAGTCTCCACAGGGTCCTTGTGCCACGTTCTGTACGTGGGATTGTGTAGTGGAAGTAATGATTGTTGGGATTTTGTGCTTCAAATATTGTAGTTGTTTGGAGTGTACTTGTAGGATCCCATATGTGTGTGTGTGTGTGTGTGTTGAGGGCAGACAGTCTTCTGTGTATTTTTTGTTGTTGGTTCATGTAAAAGTTTCTAATAGATAGTAGTTCAACATTTCGGACAAGAAAGGGTTAATGCAAAAGTGCAGTTGCCGGCAGATAGCAGCTGTAGCTGCTGCCGGGCAGGCAGGCCCCTGGAAAGCAGGATGAGCAACTAGCGACTTGGGAAAAAAAGTATTTGGTGAGAGTTCAGTCCCCATGTTCAAAAGAGGCTGCCCTCTGATTCGGCTCCCGGTGCTCCACTGGTGGAAGGCAGGATACCCAGAGCAGAGGAGAGAAAAAACAAAACAAAACAAAACCAAGCTTAATATGTTTAGAGTAACCTGGGGATGAATCCAAGACTTGGAGGAACAGATAGATTGGTTGAAACAAGAACTGCTAACTGAAAAAGCTAGAGGGGTAGTGAAGCCACAAGCTTTATGAGTTGTCACCTAAGCAGCATCAGGGTGGCAGAAAAAAAAAAAAGGGGGGGGGGGGCAATGATGCAGCAAACTCCTCGTTTAACATATCTACTTCTCAAGAACTGATAACCTGGAGGAGGAGGTGTATTTGTGTCCTCCTCCCTACAGGTCCATGGCGAATGCCTGCAAAGTTTGTCAAGCCTTGCCATGAGCTGGACAGACGAATGGAGGAACCTGATGCCTCAGCTGCAGGAGCTGAACGTGAATACCCCAAGCAGAATGAGATAGAGGAAGAGAAAAACCAATGATTGCTAAACATCATTTGGGGGCAACTCAAAAGTAACAGCTTGAATATGTGTGTTTGTAAAGTAGCTATTGTTATAGGCTTTGATTTTGTGTATGAAACCACCTGTACTTACTAGCCAGTTGCTGATACTACACCTTGTATTGTATAGACTTGTCACTTGTAAAAGAAATGTCAGAGTATGCAAATTTGTAGTAGCTGCTAGAAAATGCTAAAGCAAAAGATAGAAATATTCTAATACAATTGCAGTGTTATAAAGCAGGTAATGGAACAAATTAAGAGGGTGAGAGAATTCCACTGGTAAGAAATTTCTTTGGCTAGTCCCTTGCTGGAATCAGCATCTTCAACATGCTGCTGCACCCTGTAATAGTTACTCTGCTAATATGAATCTGTGTGTGTGCCTTGCCATAATAACAGCTTGTTATTGGATGAAGCAGGTGAAAATGCATTGACAACAAGGTGCAAGGACTGAGGCTGACCAAATGCCTACTACCACAATCAAGGGCAAGACTGGGTTGGCCTCTGTGTTTGTCACCAAGAAGAACCTTTAGCTCCGCTGCTGGCTGCAACCCAACAGGCGTGGAGCGGTGGGGACACATGCCATGCCAGACCTTGATGTGAAGGATGGCCTCCCCTTTTACCAGAGAGCCATACAGCAGAAAAAAGGGGCAGGCCCAGCAGCCTGTAGTTGGCATATGTTGAAAATATGATATAGCCCAAATCCCCTGCTCAAGTAGGGTCATCCAAAAGATACATAAAACAAAAAGGGGGAGATGTGGAGTGTCCTGGTTTTAGCAATAGCAGTAATTTTTTCTCCTTGGTAGGTGGTGCAGTGCTGTGTTTTGACTTTCAGCCTGGGAACAAAGCTGATAAAAATGTTCTTTTGGTTTGGCCAAGGACTTTGTGGGCCTCATGCTCTGCCAAGGAGGAGGGGAAGCCGGGAGGAAGCAGAGACAGGACACCGGACCCAAACTGACCAAAGAGGTATTCCATACCACAGCACGTCATGCCCAGGATGTAACTGGGAGAGGGACCCGGAAGGGCAAGGAGACTGCAGGGTTGGAGGAGGTATCGGTTGGTGCTTGGTCGGGCTGGGGGGGTGAGTTATCAGTCGCCTGGTGATGAGGTGGTGTATTCTCTTCCCTTGTTATTTCCTTTATCATTACTATTATTGGTGGCAGCAGTAGTGATTTGTGTTATACCTTAGTTACTAAACTGTTCTTATCTCAACCCGTGGGAGTTGCATCCTTTCTGATTCTCCTCTCCGTCCCTCCGAGAGTAGGGGGAGGACAAAAAGTCAGGGGGGAGTGAGTGAAAGCTGTCTAGCTATGTTCAAATCACGACAGTCCTTTTTGGCGCCCAACGTGGGGCACAAGGGGTTGAGATAATGACAGATCTGACCGTCAGAATGCTGATTTATTGGCTCTCAGAGTTGTTCCTCTTGATCTCACAGCTTCAGAATGTTGTAACTTACTTAGAGCCAGTATTTGCTTTGTTAGTGTTTATCAAGTGTGGGGCTTGGGCTAAGGTTTTTGTCTCACTGTACTTTATGGCAATGACTTGTAATACGGGCGGGCTCCAGCAGCAGGGCAGGACGGACGTGGCCATGGACTGGTCCCTGGTCGTCCGGCTGCTCCTCGCCGTCCTGGCCCTCGCCCTCGCCTCCGTCTGCGTGAGGCTCTGGGAAGCCGAGGGGGAGCGGCCCCGGGAACCGGGTGCTGCTGAAGCGGCCCGGGAGAGCGGCCCCGTGGACCAAGTGGGAGCGGGGCCGGAGGCCGGCAGGGAGCGGTTGCCGGTGGAGGAGGTCGGGGCGGTCGAGGAGC
The DNA here is from genome assembly GCF_033783945.1 of Neopsephotus bourkii. Taxonomy (NCBI): domain Eukaryota; kingdom Metazoa; phylum Chordata; class Aves; order Psittaciformes; family Psittacidae; genus Neopsephotus; species Neopsephotus bourkii. The sequence goes on from NW_026902266.1 coordinate 4,895, forward strand.
GGGAGGAGGCGGCTGCCAAGCAGCGGGAGAAGGCGGCGGAGGAGCCGAGCCCCGCAGAGGAGCCGAGCCCCGCAGAGGAGCCGAGCCCCGCGGCAGAGCCCATCCCCGCGACGGCCGAGAGCATTTCCCGGAAGCCGCCCGCCGAGCCCCAGGAGGACGCGGGAGACCCCGCAGTATGTCCCAGCAAGGCAGAGGAGGAAGAGCTGGACTCAGGGAAAGAGAAGCTGGTGGTGGGAGAGCCGGCAAGCACAAGAGCTACACCAGCCCCAGTGACAAGTACAGCAGCAACGTTTGAGAGTTCTGAAGGTTTTGAATGGCCTTTGGGTATCCTTGGGACCTGCCTGCTGACTGTGGTGGGGATCAGCATGTTGGCACACACACAGACTGTGTTTTACCCACCACCATTTTGTCTGATCCCGAAACTTAAGCAGAGTCAGGTTTGGGTCTTGTCTGGGGTTAGACAACGATATGGGAGGACCAAGAGTTTTTCCCCAAGGCTGGACAGGCATGAGTGGCAGGGCATGTGGGACAGTATGGGCAAGTATCTAGTCCACTGGGCCCCTCCAGTGCTTTGGAAGCATTGGAGATGGAAGAAAGCTGTGTGGAGTCCCCAGCAACAAGTTGCAGAAACTGCTGGATGGGACAGTGAATTATTTTGAGCCTGGTGGGCCCATGACCCTTAAGGCCAACAGAGCAGAGATGCAACATCGAGATGGACTAATGATCGAGGGGTGGACTTAGCAATTGACAGTATTGTCCAGGTTATTCACAAGTGTGAATACTGTACACAGCCTCTCTTGCTCTGAAAGATGGTTACAAGAGATGGAGCCTGACATCATGGACCAGATGGACTCAACAGCTTTATAGGGACTGGTCCATGCACTATGATGAGAGTGCACTTAGATAAGGGTGATGGTATATTGAAAATGTAGGGTCTGAGCATGACGTGAATGGTATGGAATAAGGGGTGGATAATGTCCTGGTTTTAGCAGTAGCAGTCATTTTTTCTCCTTTAGGTAGCTGGTGCAGTGCTGTGTTTTGACTTTCAGCCTGGGAACAAAGCTGATAAAAATGATGTTTTGGTTTGGCCAAGGACTTTGTGGGCCTCATGCTCTGCCAAGGAGGAGGGGAAGCCAGGAGGAAGCAGAGACAGGACACCTGACCCAAACTGACCAAAGAGGTATTCCATACCACAGCACGTCATGCCCAGGATGTAACTGGGAGAGGGACCCGGAAGTGCAAGGAGACTGCAGGGTTGGAGGAGGTATCGGTTGGTGCTTGGTCGGGCTGGGGGGGTGAGTTATCAGTCACCTGGTGATGAGGTGGTGTATTCTCTTCCCTTGTTATTTCCTTTATCATTACTATTATTGGTGGCAGCAGTAGTGATTTGTGTTATACCTTAGTTACTAAACTGCTCTTATCTCAACCCGTGGGAGTTGCATTCTTTCTGATTCTCCTCTCCGTCCCTCCGAGAGTAGGGGAAGGGCAAGAAGTCGGGGGGGGGGGAAGTGAGAGAAAGCTGTCTGGCTGTGTTCAAACAATGACATGGAGACAGTGTTCTCACAGGAGAACGCATAATTGGTGCAAAAACTGAATAATCCTGAAAGATACAGCAAGGCCATGAGAGGCCTGAGGAAGCTTAAGCAAGCAAGATAAGAAGAATCTGTAATTCACTGAGTTAATGAGAACTGTGGACTGCTGGCAAGCTTTCGAGGTTAAGTTCTCACACCTGTGCTTAACCAATTGTGTGTTAGTCGCTAAGGGTCTTCAAGACATGTATCCAATCATAATATGCCAAATCACTGTAAGTGCCTGTAAGAAATTGTATATAAGGAGTAAAAGCTTTGTAATAAATTGGCATTCGCTGATCACATTGATAGTTCCTGCATTGTCCGTGACTCCTGCACCGACACCTTCCTTCTCTGACTGCTGGCCTTTACTGCCAAGCCTACCTGCCTGCCTGACTGCCTTCCTTCCGTCCTTCCTTACTTCCTTCTCTGACTGTGGGCCTCCACTACCAGGCCTTCCTTCCTTCCGTCCTTCCTTCCTTCCTTCCTTCCTTCTCTGACTGCTGGCCTCCAATACAAGGCTTTCTTTCCTGCCTTCCTTCCGCCCGTCCTTCTTTTCTTCCTTCCTTCCTTCCTTCCTTCTCTGACTGCTGGCCTCCACTAAAAGACCTTCCTTCTTTCCTTCCTTCCTTCCTTCCTTTTTTCCTTCCTTCCTTCTCTAACTGCAGTCCTCCACTACAAGGCCTGCCTGCCTTCCTTCCTTCCACCCATCCTTGCTTCCTTCCTTCCATCTCTAACTGCTGGCCTACACTACAAGGCCTTCCTTCCTTCCTTCCTTCCTTCCTTCCTTCCTTCTTTCCTTCCTTCCTTTCTTCCTTCTATAACTGCTGGCCTCCACTACAAGGCCTTCCTTCCTACCTTCCTTCTGCCCGTCCTTCCTTTCTTCCTAACTCTCTGACTGCTAGCCTCCAAAACAAGGCCGCCCAGCCTGCCTTCCTTCCTTCCTTCCTTCTTTCCTTCCTTCCTTCCTTCCTTCCGTCTCTGACTGCTGGCCCCCACTTCAAGGCCTTCCTTCTTTCCTTCCTTCCTTCCTTCCTTCCTTCCTTTCTTCCTATCCTCCTTTATTCCTTCCTTCCTTCATTCTCTGACTCCTGGCCTCCACTACCAGGCCTGGCTGCCTTCCTTCCTTCCTTCCTTCGGTCCGTCCTTCCTTCCTTCCTTCCTTCTCTGACTTCTGGCCCCCACTACCAGGCCTGCATTCCTTCTTTCCTTCCTTGCTTCCTTCCTTCTCTGACTGCTGGCCCCCACTACAAAGGCGGACTGCCTTCCTTCCTTCCTTCCTTCCTTCCTTCCTTCTCTGACTGCTGGCCCCCACTTCAAGACCTTCCTTCCTTCCTTCCTTCCTTCCTTCCTTCCTTCCTTCCTTCCTTTCTTGCTTCCTATCGTCCTTTATTCCTTCCCTCCTTCCTTCTCTGACTCCTGGCCTCCATTACCAGGCCTGGCTGCCTGCCTTCCTTCCTTACTTCCTTCCTTCCTTCTCTGACTTCTGGCCCCCACTACCAGGCCTGCATTCCTTCTTTCCTTCCTTCCTTCCTTCCTTCCTTCCTTCCTTCCTTCCTTCCTTCCTTCTTTCCTTCTTTCCTTCCTTCTTTCCTTTTCTTTCCTTCTCTGAATCCCGTCCCCCACTTCCAAGCCTTCCTTCCGTCCTTCCTTCCTTCCTTTCTTGCTTCCTATCCTCCTTTATTCCTTCTTTCCTTTTTTCTCTGACTGCTGCCCTTTACTTCAATGCCTGTCTTCCTTCCTTCCTTCCTTCCTTCCTTCCTTCCTTGTCTGACTGCTGGCCTCCAGTATCAGGGATTCCTTCCTTCCTTCCTTCCTTCCTTCCTTCCTTCCTTCCTTCCTTCACTGACTGCTGGCCTCTACTACAAGGCCTTTCTTCCTTTCTTCTTTCCTTCCGCCCATCATCCTTTCTTCCTTTATTCTCTGACTGCTGGCCTCCACTACAAGTCCGGCCTGCCTGCCTGCCTGCCTGCCTTCCTTCCTACCTTCTTGCCTGCCTTCCTTCCTTCCTTCCTTCTCTGACTGCTGGCCCCCACTACAATACCTGCCTGCCTGTCTGCCTTCCTTACTTCCTTCCTTCCTTCCTTCTTTCCTTCCTTTTCTGACTTCTGGCCCCCACTACCAGGCCTGCATTCCTTCCTTCCTTCCTTCCTTCCTTCCTTCCTTCCTTCCTTCCTTCCTTCCTTCCTTCTCTGAGTCCTGGCCTCCACTACCAGGACTGACTGACTTACTTCCTTCCTTCCTTCCTTCTCTGACTCCTGGCCTCCACTACCAGGCCTGGCTGCCTTCCTTCCTTCCTTCCTTCGGTCCGTACTTCCTTCCTTCCTTCCTTCCTTCTCTGACTTCTGGCCCCCACTACCAGGCCTGCATTCCTTCTTTCCTTCCTTGCTTCCTTCCTTCTCTGACTGCTGGCCCCCACTTCAAGGCCTTCCTTCTTTCCTTCCTTCCTTCCTTCCTTCCTTTCTTCCTATCCTCCTTTATTCCTTCCTTCCTTCCTTCTCTGACTCCTGGCCTCCACTACCAGGCCTGGCTGCCTTCCTTCCTTCCTTCCTTCGGTCCGTCCTTCCTTCCTTCCTTCCTTCCTTCTCTGACTTCTGGCCCCCACTACCAGGCCTGCATTCCTTCTTTCCTTCCTTGCTTCCTTCCTTCTCTGACTGCTGGCCCCCACTACAAAGGCGGACTGCCTTCCTTCCTTCCTTACTTCCTTCCTTCTCTGACTGCTGGCCCCCACTTCAAGGCCTTCCTTCCTTCCTTCCTTCCTTCCTTCCTTCCTTCCTTTCTTGCTTCCTATCGTCCTTTATTCCTTCCCTCCTTCCTTCTGTGACTCCTGGCCTCCATTACCAGGCCTGGCTGCCTGCCTTCCTTCCTTCCTTCCTTCTCTGACTTCTGGCCCCCACTACCAGGCCTGCATTCCTTCTTTCCTTCCTTCCTTCCTTCCTTCTTTCCTTCCTTCCATCCTTCCTTCTCTGACTGCTGGCCTCTACTAACAGGCCTTCCTTCCTTCCATCCGTCTTTCCTTCCTTCCTTCCTTCTCTGACTGCTGGCCTCCACTACCAGGAATTCCTTCCTTCCTTCCTTCCTTCCTTCCTTCCTTCTCTGACTGCTGGCCTCTACTTCAAGGCCTTTCTTCCTTTCTTCCTTCCTTCCGCCCATCATCCTTTCTTCCTTTATTCTCTGACTGCTGGCCTCCACTACAAGTCCGGCCTGCCTGCCTGCCTGCCTTCCTTCCTACCTTCTTGCCTTCCTTCCTTCCTTCCTTCTCTGACTGCTGCCCCCCACTACAACACCTGCCTGCCTGCCTTCCTTCCTTCCTTCCTTCTTTCCTTCCTTCTCTGACTTCTGGCCCCCACTACCAGGCCTGCATTCCTTCTTTCCTTCCTTCCTTCCTTCCTTCCTTCCTTCCTTCCTTCCTTCCTTCCTTCCTTTCTTGCTTCCTATCCTCCTTTATTCCTTCTTTCCTTCCTTCTCTGACTGCTGGCCTTTACTTCAATGCCTTTCTTCCTTCGTTCCTTCTTTCCTTCCTTCCTTCTTTCTCTGAACACTGGCCTCCACTACAAGGCCGGCCTTCCTTCCCTCCTTCCATCCATCCTTGCTTTTTTCCTTCCAGCCACCCATTCTTGCATGCTTCCTTCCTTCTATGACTGCTGGCCTACACTACAAGGCCTTCCTTCCTTCCTTCTCTGACTGCTGGCCTACAGTATCAGGGATTCCTTCCTTCCTTTCTTCCTTCCTTCCTTCTTTCCTTCCTTCCTTCTTTCCTTCCTTCCTTCTCTAACTGCAGGCCTCCACTACAAGGCCTTACTTCCTTCCTTCCTTCCTTCCGCCCGTCCTTCCTTTCTTCCTTAACTCTCTGACTGCTGGCCTCCACTACCAGGCCCGCCTGCCTTCCTTCCTTCCTTCCTTCCTTCCATCCTTCCTTCTCTGACTTCTGGCCTACACTAACAGGGCTTCCTTCCTTCCTGCCTTCGTTCCTTCTTTTCTTCCTTCCTTCCTTCTCTTACTGATGGCCTCTACTACAAGGCCTTCCTTCTTTCCTTTTTTCCTTCCGCCCACCATTCTTCCTTCCTTCATTCTCTGACTGCTGGCCTCCACTACAAGTCCGCAATGCCTGCCTTCGTTCCTTCCTTCGTTCCTTCCTTCGTTCCTTCCTTCCTTCGTGGCTTCCTTCCTTCCTTCCTTCCTTCCTTCCTTCTTTACTTCCCTAACAGCTGGCCTCCACTACCAGGCCTGCCTGCCTTCCTTCCTTCCTGCCTGCCTTCATTGCTTCCTTCCTTCTCTGACTGCTGGTCCCCACTACAAGGCCGGCTGGCCTGCCTTCCTTCCTTCCTTCCTTCCTTCCTTTCTTCCTTCCTTCCTTCCTTCCTTCTTCCTTCCTTCCTTTCTTGCTTCCTATCCTCCTTTATTGCTTCCTTCCTTCCTTCTCTGACTCCTGGCCTCCACTTCCAGGCCTGCCTTCCTTCCTTCCTTCCTTTCTTGCTTCCTATCCTCATGTATTCCTTCTTTCCTTCCTTCTCTGACTGCTGGCCTCCAGTATCAGGGCTTCCTTCCTTCCTTCCTTCTTTCCTTCTTTCCATCTGTACATCCTTCCTTCTTTGCTTCTCTGACTGCTGGCCTCCCATATCAGGGCTTCCTTCCTTCCTTCCTTCCTTCCTTCCTTCCTTCCTTCTCTGACAGCTGGCCTCCACTAACAGTCCTTCTTTCCTTCCTTCCATCTGTACATCCTTCCTTCTTTGCTTCTCTGACTGCTGGCCTCCACTACCAGACATTCCTTCCTTCCTTCCTTACTTACTTCCTTCCTTCCTTCCTTCCTTCCTCCCTTCGTTCCTTCCTTAATTCCTTCTTTCTCTGACTGCTGGCCTGCACTGCAAGGCATTTCTTCCTTCCGTCCTTCCTTCTGTCCATCATTCTTCCTTCCTTTTTTCTCTGACTGCTGGCCTTCACAACCAGGCCTGCCTGCCTTCCTTCCTTCCTTCCTTCCTTCCTTCCTTCCTTCCTTCTCTGACTGCTGGCCTCCACTACCAGGCCTGCATTCCTTCTTTCCTTCCTTCCTTCCTTCCTTCCTTCCTTCCTTCCAACCTTCCTTCCTTCTTTCCTTCTATGACTGCTGGCCTACACTACAAGGCCTTCCTTCCTTCCTTCTCTGACTGCTGGCCTCCAGTATCAGGGATTCCTTCCTTCCTTCCTTTTTTCCTTCCTTCCTTCTCTAACTGCAGGCCTCCACTACAAGGCCTTACTTCCTTCCTTCCGCCCGTCCTTCCTTTCTTCCTTAACTCTCTGACTGCTGGCCTCCACTACCAGGCCCGCCTGCCTGCCTTCCTTCCTTCCTTCCTTCCTTCTTTCCTTCCTTCCTTCCTTCTCTGACTTCTGGCCTACACTAACAGGGCTTCCTTCCTTCCTGCCTTCCTTCCTTCTTTTCTTCCTTCCTTACTTCTCTGACTGATGGCCTCTACTACAAGGCCTTCTTTCTTTCCTTTTTTCCTTCCTTCCTGCTTTCCTTCCTTCTCTAAGAGCTGGGCTCCACTACCAGGACTGCCTGCCTTCCTTCCTTCCTTCTTGCCTTCATTGCTTCCTTCATTCTCTGACTGCTGGTCCCGACTACAAGTCCGGCCTGCCTGCCTGCCTTCCTTCCTTCCTTCCTTCCTTCCTTCCTTTCTTCCTTCTTCCTTCCTTCCTTTCTTGCTTCCTATCCTCATTTACTCCTTCCTTCCTTGCTTCTCTGACTGCTGGCCTCCCGTATCAGGGCTTCCTTCCTTCCTTCCTTCCTTCCTTCCTTCTCTGACAGCTGGCCTCCACTAACAGTCCTTCATTCCTTCCATCCATCTTTCCTTCCTTCCTTCTTTGCTTCTCTGACTGCTAGCCTCCACTACCAGGCATTCCTTCCTTCCTTCCTTCCTTCCTTCCTTCCTTCCTTCCTTCCTCCCTTCTTTCCTTCCTTAATTCCTTCTTTCTCTGACTGCTGGCCTGCACTGCAAGGCATTTCTTCCTTGCATCATGGAAGGTCAAAACCACAGCACTGCACCAGCTGCTAAGGAGAAAAATGACTGCTACTGCTGAACCCAGGACAGTATCCACCCCTTATTCCGAACCATTCAAGTCATGCTCAGATCCCACATTTTTCAATATACCATTATTATTATATGTATATACATATATCCACACACAAAGAGAGTGCATGGCCAAATCTCTATAATGCAGCTGAGTTCATCCGGTCCATTACGCCGGGCTCCATCTCTTGTAAAAGTCTTTCAGAGCAGAAGAGACAGTGTGCAGCTTTGGATTGTTGCCTGTGGATGAATTTGCAGAACCCATCTGGTCACTGCTGACCTAGTGTGGTTTTCTCAAATTTCATTCTTTGTTGGAGTGATGGTCAGAGGGAAATCAGGGCCAGTCGCTTGTGACGTGAAGACATCTAGGTGGTGGGCTATAAAAGTGTTATATAGCAGGTAACAGCATACAGTTGAGTTCATTGGCTGTTTTCCCCCAAAATCAAATCCCTTTGAGGTACACATCAGACTTATAGAATCATAGAATAGTTAGGGTTGGGAAGGACCTTAAGATCATCAAGTTCCAACCCCCCTGCCATGGGCAGGGACACCACACACTAAACCATCTCACCCAAGGCCTCGTCCAACCTGGTCTTGAACACTGCCAGGGATGAAGCATTCACAACCTCCCTGGGCAACCTATTCCAGTGCCTCACCACCCTAACAGGAAAGAGTTTCCTCCTTACATCCAATCTAAACTTCCCCTGTTTAAGTTTTAACCCATTACCCCTTGTCCTACCACTACAGTCCCTAATGAAGAGTCCCTCCCCAGCATCCCTATATGCCCCCTTCAGATACTGGAAGGCTGCTATGAGGTCTCCACTCAGCCTTGTCTTCTCCAGGCTGAACAGCCCCAACTTTCTCACCCTCTCTTCATATGGAAGGTGCTCCAGTCCCCTGATCATCCTCGTGGCCCTCGTCTGGACTTGTTCCAACAGATCCATGTCCTTTTTATGTTGAGGACACCAGAACTGCACACAATACTCCAAGTGAGGTCTCACGAGAGCAGAGTAGAGGGACAGGATCACCTCCTTCGACCTGCTGGTCACTCTCCTTTTGATGCAGCCCAGGATACAGCTGGCTTTCTGGGCTGCAAGCGCACATTGCCAGCTCATGTTCATTTTCTCATCGACCAACACACTCAAGTCCTTCTCTGCAGGGCTGCTCTGAATCTCTTCTCTGCCCAAGCTGTAGCTGTGCCTGGGATTGCTCCGACCCGGGTGTAGGACCTTGCACTTGGCTTGGTTAAACTTCATGGAATCAGCCCCCCTCACAAGTGTGTCAAGGTCACTCTGGATGGCATTCCTTCCCTCCAGCGTATCAACCACACCACACAGCTTGGTGTCATTGGCAAACTTGCTGAGGGTGCACTCAATCCCACTGTCCATGTCACCACCAAAGATGTTGAACAAGACTGGTCCCAACACGGATCCCTGAGGGACATCACTTGTTACTAGTCTCTAGCTGGACATTGAGCCATTAACCACAACTCTGTGTGCGGCCATCCAGCCAGTTCTTTATCCACCGAGTGGTCCACCTATCAAATTGGTGACTCTCCAATTTAGAGACAAGGATGTCGTGTGGGACAGTGTTGAATGCTTTACACAAATCCAGGTAGATGACATCAACTGCTGTCCATCAGTTCTGTAGCCCCATCATAGAAGGCCACCAAATTGGTCAAGCTGGCTGTCACCAAGCTCCTTGTTGATTTTTATGTGCCTTAGCATGCCTTCCAGGAGAATCTGCTCCAAGATTTTGCCCGGCACAGAGTTGAGACTGATTGGTCTTTAATTCTGCATCTCATCCATTTTCTCCTTCTTGATAATGGGGGTTATATTTCCCTTTTCCAGTCATCGGGAACTTCATCTGACTGCCATGATTTCTCAAATATGATGGCCAGCAGCTTAGCAACTTCATTCGCCAGTCTTCCCACATTACCTACCAAGTATATCCGGGTCCCTGAGTAAAAGCAATCCCACAAGTGGGTTTGCCTTTACCTGAAGCAGGAATAACAAAGACTGTCTTCCCCAATAAATTCTTTATGTGCACCACAGGAACTTTGTCCCCTTATACAGTATGTAAAAGTTCTGACTGGGCTGGGCCAGCCCTGTTGGCAGTTCTGGTGTTGACCAACCAGGTGGCTTACCAAAGTAAGCGTGTATCCCAATGTTTGAAAGTCCCACCACCCATTGCTCTCAGTGTAGTTTTTAACAGCCCATTGTACTGTTTAATTTTTCCAGAGGCTGGTGCATGGTAGGGGATGTGATATACCCACTCAATGCCATGATCTTTGACCCAAGTGTCTATAAGGTTGCTCTTGAAATGAGTTCCACTGTCTGACTCAGTTCTATCTGGGGGGCCGTGTTGCCACAAGACATGTTTCTCAAGGCCCAGGATAGTGTTCCAGGCAGGGGCAGGGGGCACAGTGTATGTTTCAAGCCATCCAGTGCCTGCTTCCGCTATGGTAAGCACATGGCTCTTGCCTTGGTGGGTTATTGGGGTGTGATATAATCAATTTGCCAGGACTACCCATATTTGTATTTCAGCCATCGTCTTCCATACCAGAGAGGCTTTAACCATTTAGCTTGCTTAATTGCAGCACATGTTTCATAGTTATGAATAAGCTGACCAATAGTGGTATCCTGGGTTTAGCAGTAGCAGTCATTTTTTTTCTCTTGCTTGGTAGCTGGTGCAGTGCTGTGTTTTGACTTTCGGGCTGGGAGCAGAGCTGATAAAAATGATGTTTTGGTTTGGCAGAGGACTTTGTGAGCCTCATGCTCTGCCAGGGAGGAGGGGAAGCCAGGAGGAAGAAGAGACAGGACACCTGACCTGAACTGACCAAAGAGGTATTGCATACCACAGCATACCATGGCCAGGAGGTAAATGGGAGTTACCCGGAAGGGCAGGGGGTCTGCTGGGTCAGACTCATTGTTCGGCGGGTGGTATTGTACTCTTTTCCCTTGGTATTATCTCTTATCATTGTTGTTGGTGGTGATAGAGGTGGTGATTTGTGTTGTACATTGGTTGCTGGACTGTTCTTATCTCAACCTTGGTCTACCTTGACTTCAGCAAAGCGTTTGACACGGTCTCCCACAGCATCCTTGCGGCTAAATTGAGGAAGTGTGGTCTGGATGATCGGGTAGTGAGGTGGACTGTGAACTGGCTGAAGGAGAGAAGCCAGAGAGTTGTAGTCTATGGGGCGGAGTCTAGTTGGAGGCCTGTAACTAGTGGAGTGCCTCAAGGGTCGGTTCTGGGACCAGTATTATTTAATATATTCATCAACGATTTAGATGAGGGTATTGAGTGTACTATCAGCAAGTTTGCTGATGACACTAAGCTGGGAGGAGTGGCCGACACGCCAGAAGGCTGTGCTGCCATCCAGTGAGACCTGGACAGGCTGGAGAGTTGGGCGGGGAATAACTTGATGAAATATAACAAGGGAAAGTGTAGAGTCCTGCATCTGGGCAGGAACAACCCCAGGTTCCAGTATAGATTGGGGAACGACCTGTTAGAGAGCAGTGTAGGGGAGAGGGACCTGGGGGTCCTAGTGGACGACAGGGTGACCATGAGCCGACACTGTGCCCTTGTGGCCAAGAAGGCCAATGGCATCCTGGGGTGTATTAGAAGGGGGGTGGTTAGTAGGTCGAGAGAGGTCCTCCTTCCCCTCTACTCTGCCCTGGTGAGACCTCATCTGGAATATTGTGTCCAGTTCTGGGCCCCTCAGTTTAAGAAGGACAGGGACCTTCTGGAGAGAGTCCAGCGCAGGGCAACTAAGATGATTAAGGGAGTGGAGCATCTCCCTTATGAGGAAAGACTGAGGGAGCTTGGTCTCTATAGCTTGGAGGAGATTGAGGGGTGACCTTATTAGTGTATATAAATATATAAAGGGGCAGTGTCACGAGGATGGAGCCAGGCTCTTCTCAGTGGCAAACAATGAAAGGACAAGGGGAAATGGGTACAAATTGGAACACAAGAGGTTCCACTTAAACCTGAGAAGAAACTTCTTCTCAGTGAGGGTGACGGAACACTGGAACAGGCTGCCCAGGGAGGTTGTGGAATCTCCTTCTTTGGAGACATTCAAGACCCGCCTGGACATGTTCCTGTGTAACCTTATCTAGGTGTTCCTGCTCCGGCAGGGGGATTGGACTAGATGATCTTTTGAGGTCCCTTCCAATCTCTAACATACTGTGATACTGTGAACCCATGGGAGTTGCATTCTTTCGATTCTCCTCCCCATCCCTCTGGGAGCGGGGAAGGGGGGGAGCCCCCGGGAGGGGGACGTGGACCTCCACTGCTTCCGGCCCAGCACCACTCACTGGGAGTGAGTGCACGAACTGTCTGGCAGGGTTTAAACCAAGACAGTTCTTTTTGGCGTCCAACATGGGGAGATACAAAGGAAGAAATATTTGAAAAAGGGAGAAAAATAATCCAAATCCTGCTGAAAGCCGGTTTTGCCATAAAACGAAGTAAGGTCAAGGGACCTGCACAGGAGATTCAGTTTTTGGGAATAAAATGTCAAGATGGACGTAGACAGATCCCCACAGATGTAACCAACAAGATAACAGCAATGTCTCCACCAACTAATAAAAAAGAAACACAAGCTTTCTTGGGTGCAGTGGGGTTCTGGAGACTGGACATCCCAAATTACAGTTTGATTGTAAGCCCTCTCTATTATGTGACCCTTAAGAAGAATGATTTTAAATGGGGACCTGAGCAACAACAAGCCTTTGAGCAAATTAAACGTGAGATAGCTCATGCAGTGGCCCTTGGACTAGTTCGATGTAAAAAATGTACTGTACACCGCAGCTGGGGAGAATGGCCCTACCTGGAGCCTCTGGCAGAAAGCTCAAGGGGAGACTCGAGGTTGACCCCTTGGCTTTTGGAGTTGGGGATACAAAGGATCTGAGGCAAACTATACCCCAACTGAGAAAGAGATACTGGCAGCCTATGAAGGGGTTTGAGCTGCTTCAGAAGTGATTGACACCGAAGCACAGCTCCTCCTGGCACACTGGTTGCCTGTGCTGGGCTGGATGTTCAAAGGCAGGGTCTCCTCTACACATCATGCAACTGATGCTACATGGAGTAAATGGGCTGCACTAATTACACAACAAGTTCGAATAGGAAATCCCAGTCATCCAGGCATTCTAGAAGTCATCATGGACTGGCCAGAGGGCAAAGATTTCGGAATGTCACCAGAGGAGGAGGTGATGCATGCTGAAGAGGCTCCACCATATAATCAACTGTCAGAAACTGAAAAACAGTATGCCTTGCTTACTGATGGGTCCTGCCATATTGTGGGAAAACACCAGAGATGGAAGGCAGCTGTATGTAATCCTTGACAACAAGTTGCAGAAACTGCCGGAGGAGAGGGTGAATCGAGTCAGTTTGCTGAGGTGAAAGCTATCCAGCTGGCCCTGGACATTGCTGAAAGAAAAAAGTGGCCAGTACTTTATACTGAGTCATGGATGGTGGCAAATGCCCTGTGGGGGTGGTTGCAGCAATGGAAACAGAGCAACTGGCAACGTAGAGGTAAACCTATCTGGGCTGCTGCACTGTGGAAAGATATTGTTGCCCGGGTGCAGAACCTGGTGGTGAAGGTATGTCATGTAGATGCCCATGTACCCAAGAGTCGGGCCACTGAGGAACACCAGAACAACCAACAAGTGGATAAAGCTGCTAAGACTGAAGTGGCTCAGATGGACTTAGATTGGCAACATAAAGGTGAATTATTTTTGGCCCAGTGGGCCCATGACACTTCAGGCCATCAGGGCAGAGATGCAACATATAGATGGGCCCATGATCGAGGGGTGGACTTAACAATGGACACTATTGCCCAGGTTATTCATGAGTGTGAAACATGTGCTGCAATTAAACAAGCCAAATGGTTAAAGCTTCTTTGGTATGGAGGATGATGGATGAAGTATAAATATGGGGAGGCCTGGCAGATTGACTATATCACACTGCCACCAACCCCCCAAGGTAAGCGCCATGTGCTTACCATGGTGGAAGCAACCACCAGATGCCTGGAAATACACGCTGTGCCCCACGCCACTGCCTGGAACACTATCCTGGGCCTTGAGAAACACATTTTGTGGCGACACGGCACCCCAGAGAGAATTGAGTCAGACAATGGGACTCATTTCCGGAATAACCTTATAGACACTTGGGCCAAAGAGCATGGCATTGAGTGGGTATATCACATCCCCTACCATGCACCAGCCTCTGGGAAAATCGAAAGGTACAATGGGCTGTTAAAAACTACACTGAGAGCAATGGGTGGGGGAAATTTCAAGCATTGGGATACACACTTACCAAAGGCCACCTGGTTGGTCAACACCAGAGGATCTGCCAACAGAGCTGGCCCAGCCCAATCAGAACTTTTACATATTGTAGAGGGGGACAAAGTTCCTGTGGTGCATATGAAGAATTTGCTGGGGAAGACAGTCTGGGTTATTCCTGCTTCAAGTAAAGGCAAACCCACTCGTGGGATTGCTTTTGCTCAGGGACCTGGATACACTTGGTGGGTAATGCAGGATGATGGGGAAGTCCGATGTATACCTCAAGGGGATTTAATTTTAGGGGAAAACAGCCAATGAACTTAATTGTATGTTGTTGCCTGCTGTGTAATACTTTAATAGCCCATCAACCAGATGTCTTCAGGCCACCAGCAACTAGCCCTGACTTCCCTCCAACCATCATCCCAAGAGAGAACGAACTTTGACAGAACCAGACAAGTTCTACAGTAAGGGAATGATCAGCATCAGCAGGCAACGACCCAATACTGCACACGGCCTCTCCTGTTCTGAAAGACTGTTACAAGAGATGGAGCCTGACATCATGGACCAGATGGAATCAGCAGCTTTATAGGGACTAGTCCATGCACTAAGACAGAAGTGCACTGAGATCAGAGTGATGGTATATTGAAAATGTGGGATCTGAGCATGACGTGAATGGTATGGAATAAGGGGTGGATAATGTCCTGGGTTTAGCAGTGGCAGTCATTTTTCTCTTTCTTGGTAGCTGGTGCAGTGCTGTGTTTTGACTTTCAGCTGGGAACAGAGCTGAAAAACAATGATGTTTTGGTTTGGCCAAGGACTTTGTGAGCCTCATGCTCTGCCAGGGAGGAGGGAAGCTGGGAGGAAGCAGAGACAGGACACCTGACCCAAACTGACCAAAGAGGTATTCCATACCACAGCACGTCATGCCCAGGAGGTAACTGGGAGTTACCCGGTGAAACTGATGTGGCTTACTGTGTACAGGGGGGTTGTACAAGGGGGTTAGATAAAATGTACAGGGGGGTTGTACAAGGGGGTACTGCTTAAGTTATAGCTTGACAAGCTCAGCAAATGCCTTATCAGGCAGTACCAGGACAGAACCTCCTAATGAAGAGAACAGCTCATTAAATCAGTTGGACATAGACCAGACCCATCCAGTTTCTAAAGAGCATGCATGAGGACCAGAGGTAAAAAGTTCAAGCCTGAGAAAGACTCGTTTACTTCATCTTGAAGACCCCTACCCACAAGAGGAAGACTATTTACTTCATCCAAAGACGCCTGCCGAAGGCTACCAAGGAGGCACTGCGCATGCGTGGAGAGCCTTTTAGCTCATTAGAATACGAAGCGGGGAGAGAATATGAATATGTATAGGCGTACTGTGCAACCTAATACATATGTATGACTTTACAGGATAAATGTAGAAGGAAAATGGCACTGAGGGGCAAAGCTCTCGCAGCTCCTGTGTTTGAGCACGGGATGAGTGCTGGGGCAGGCAAACAAGTGGGTTCTTCTATGGGACCGGATCGGTGTGTGTGTGCTGTGGGGAGTTTTGAACGTTGGAAGTGAGACTGCCCTGCGGGGGAGGGAGTGCCATGGGGTGGCTCCGGTGGCTGAATTGGAACTAGACTGACAAAGGGACCTGGGGAATCTACCCTAGCAGATCCACTGGTTAAATTAAAACTATGCACTAGAGGAAATAAAGTGGAATTTTAGTGGATACAGGAGCAACTTATTCAGTGTTAAATCAGAGGGAAAAGAATTTGTTACAGATGTGGGAGCTACTGGCCACCAATAAAAAAAAAAAAAAAAAAAAAGAAAGAAAAACGAAAAACGAAAAACAAAAAAAGTGCAAAACGATGCAACCCTTAAGGTACAAATTGGGATAGCTGGGTTGGACTCGTTGTTCGGCAGGTGGTATTGTACTCTTTTCCCTCGTTATTGTCTCTTATCGTTGGTGGTGGTGGTAGCGGTGGTGATTTGTGTTGTACATTGGTTGCTGGACTGTTCTTATCTCAACACCCGTGGGAGTTGCATTCTTTCGATTCTCCTCCCCATCCCTCCAGGAGCGGGGAAGGGGGGGAGCCCCTGGGGGGGGGACGTGGGCCTCGACTGCTTCCAGCCCGGCACCACTCACTGGGAGTGAGTGCACAAGCTGTCTGGCTGGGTTTAAACCAAGACACCTGGCTACTAGTTAGATTTCCAAACAACCCTGTAACTGTCCTGCCATAGGAACCTGAGCATGTGCAGATAATATGTGCACACAGTTTAAAAAGCTGAAGGGTTTCCCCTGCTTCCAATTCCCTACAGCTTTCTCCTGCTGTTCCCACAGGCTCCAGTTTTGCAGATGGTTATGGGTCTGAAGTTATGGGGTCTTGGAACACTTGTTTTCAGTAGCTCTCATGAGTGCAAGTTATCCAGCATGCAAGCAGTGTGTCAGAATGATATACATTTCTTTCAGTTTAACATGTATTAACTATTTTCTGCTTTAGTAGTTTAGGCTATACTCTAATTTCTAACCATATTGGCTATTTCCTGCTGTGTTTTAGTGTTCTCAGCAGGAACCTACGAGCTGTTAAAAGGACCGGAATTATTTGTGAACTTGAAGACCTTCATAGACTGCCCTAAAATCATAACATGGTTTGGGTAAGAAGGGACCTTATAGATCACCTAGTTCCACCCTCCCTGCCATGGGCAGGGACACCTTCCACTAGGCCAGGTTACTCCAAGCCCCTTTCAACCTGGCCTTGAACGCTTCCAGAGATGAGGCAGCCACAACTTCCTTCTGTTCCACCCTCACAGTGAAGAATTTCATCCTAATAACTAATCTGAATCTATTCTCTCAGCTTAAAGCCATTCCCTCTTGTCCTATCATTACTTGCCCTTGTAAAAAGTCCCTCTCCAGTTTTCTTGTAGGCCACTTTTAAGTACTGTAAGACTGCTGCAAGTTCTCCCAGGAGCCTTCTATTCTCCAGGCTGAACAAGCCTAACTCTCTCAGTCTGTCTTCACAGGAGAGGTGCTCCAGCCCTCTGATTATCTTTGTGGCCCTTCTCTGGACTTGCTCCAACAGGACCACGTCCTTCTTATGTTGGGGGCCCCAGAGCTGAATGCGGTACTGCAGGTGGGTGGCTTGTTAAAATATTGGTTGCCTGTTAAAATCACTTTGTTCTGTTTTGCTGTGTATCTGGAGGTTCTTGATCTATAGGCTTACTAAACTGATAATTACTTCCAATTAAGAGATGAGTGAACAGTTGCAAAGAAGTTGAGGGCTGGCTCCACTAAAGGCTTAAGTGCCACACAGTTGCACTTCTGTGTAATACAAATACCAAAGTCCAAGCATGTGATCCTCAAACCTTGCTTCCCTTGCCTGATTCCTTATACAGCAGAAGTCTATGTGCAGCTATGCTTTCTTGTCAATAACATACCTCAGGCACCTAAAATTCTAGTCATGCCAAGAAGTGTTTGAAACTTGGTGGACCTCCATAGCTCAGTCCTAAACTAAGCCTGAATCCACAAACTTGGTAATTCCTCTCCTGTATTCCTTGGGGGAACCAGCCTGGTAGGGACCCACCTCTCACATGTCTACAGGATATTGCACAAAATACCACAGTAGAAGTAGACAGTTTAATTTAAAAAAAAAAAAAAATTAAGTAAAATAAGTCTGGAAGAGCTATGGCAAAAGAATCAAAGCTCTAACAGCACCAGAGAAAGGGATCAAGAATGAACACAAATTTGTAACCTAGTGGTTAGTAGGGCAGGGTGACCATGAGGAAGGATAGGGGAACACCAGGGCTCTAGCTAATCCTCAAGGAGTGTTTGGGTAGCTAGCCAGGCACTGGATAAAAATGCAAAAGCATTGTTAGAGCCTGATGACAAGCCAACGACCCTTCTCAGTCCTACCTAATAAATGGCTGCTTTTGGCTCCCATCTTGATTTATCTGTTTCCTGAACTGTTGAACAGCCTCAGCAGGGGAGCTGCAGAGTCCTCTCATGCAAATGAGCTCCTGCCTCATGGCTAAGAAAGCCTCATGACACTATGAGCCTTAATGCCTCAAGGCTACACACCTGGAGGTGCAGGAGATACAGGTTTCAATGTCTCCCGTGAGCAGATAGATAGGCACCACAATCTTTTCTGCCTTCTGAAACGATACCGGCCTTCTTTCACTCACTTTTAATGTATTATTTTTTTTCAGGAAATTTAGATACATTTAGCTGCTACACAAATAATTGGAAGAATGTTACATTTGGCAAGACACTGAAATTAGAAAGTTCATTTACTTGACTGTGCATTCTTTATTCTAGTAAATTTAAAAATATCTTTAGATCATTTTGCATCTGTTGTAAAGGAAGTATTTAAAAAACCCACTTTCTTAATCACTATCAGCATTCCAGTGATGAATTTGATCTTGGAATCTGACCAAGAGCTCCCGTGATACTAAGAGACACTGTCAGTGTTGCTAGCAGGACGGCTCCTTATACCAAAGCATGTCGATACAAGCATTTTCAGAATTTAAGCTAATATACAATCTTTGCCTCCACACCAGCAGTAATAATTCTTTCCAAGGTGATGTCCGGTGGAATTCTCCCTATTAAGATGTTCAGGGCCAAATACTGAAGGGGTTGTAAAAGCTTTTCCAGAAGCTGGTGGTAGTATACTCAAAGCAAAAGGAATCTGGACACAAAAAAAAACACAACACCAAACCCAAACAAAACCAAACAAAAACAAAACCAAACCCATAAAATCTTATAAACTTCTCTAAATTAGAAACAAAGAAGTCATGTACGATTATGGTGTTCTTAATCTGTCTAGGAGGAAGGTTTTGTTATACCTGATTGCAGTAGTCACTTCCACCGGAGGCTTTCTAAACAAGTCATCCTACCTCCATTGGATAGAAAAGTGCTTTCTGTCTCCAGCTCGCCTGTGCCCTCACCTGGATTTTTCTCAACTAATTACATCAAGATAAAACCCACTGTACTTTGTCTTTAATAAGTTTTTACACCATGATGGCTGGCTGAATGTAAAAGCTTCAGCCTATAGCAAACGCATAGAAAAAAGAAGTCATAAACTCTGAATCCAAGAATTTACTATATTGAAAAGGAGGATTTATTCTTTGCCTCATAACACAGGAAAATATCCTGTTAATTTCTGTTTTCTCCTTGGTCAGACCAGAAGATGAAATAGATACAATGATTTTATTTTTTTAAAAATGTGTCTGATTCCTTTGGTGATGTCACTTCTCAAGGATTCTGTCCTCTAAATGTTCTATTATATTTTTCAAAAGGAAAAATAGGTGTTTGCTTTTTGGTTTTGGTTTGGGTTTTTTTTTTCATATATATCTGTTCATTTTAAAACCCTGACAAGAAATAACACTACCTCCTTTGCAAGGAGTCTAATTCCATCTGGTTGAGAACTAAAAAGTCCTGCCACAGTCTGCTCTGAAGTGTAACTGAGCTGATTACTTGTGATTTAACTTCTTTGCTTACTCTTTAGTGCATTAAGAATTCCTGGGGAGGGGAGAGGACACTGTTTACATTTTTAGACTTTAAAAGTACATCCAAAACCTCCAAGTGTTTGGTGTCTTCTTAATTACAAACACCTAGACAACTGCTCCTGAGTGTATTTACAGAACCACTCCTAACATCAAGTGATTTTACACTTTTCCAGGCACTTTGAATTGCATGTTATTTATAGGAGGAAACAACATTTAAAAATCATTTAATCAAACTGTCAATGAAAGCAGCTAATGGAGAATTGGTGAACTGTGTGGTTATGCACAGAATGTTGAGATGACAGCTCTTCCATGGGTCTGACCTGCTTCACAGAAAGAGGAGAGGGATGCCTGTTGAATGTTTGGAGAATAAAGTAAAAGGGCTAGAAAAAGGCTAATTAGAATTCAAGATACTGTAATAAAGGGAAAGATCAATGAATAAATATCAAACTGCCCTTGGCCAAAACAGGCTGAACAGGAGACTTTTGACAAGGAAACAGAAGAAGGAAAACAGAACAGTTGTTGGAAATATCAAGAAAAGAGATTTGGCCCTAGGCTCGCCTGTGTAGTTTCCCAGAAGTGATTTTTTTTGGCAATTTTTGAAAGAGTAAATTTTTGGTAACTATACAGATAAAAAACAGACTATTTTTGTACTTTATGGGTATTATATTGTACTTTTAATTCTTAAGTTCATAAAATTTAGCATTCTAATATGCACATCAACCAGAATGCCCTTTAACAGGGGAAAGAAGTATATATGAATTATTTTGGGGTCTGTTAGAAAGGCTTGCCTGACTCAAGTCTCTTGGATTGTTTTATGCACTTCATTTTATACAGTCCAAGCAATCCCACTGAAAACAAAGTCAAGCATCTGGCAAACCCCTGCAGGATTTGGGTCTGAATCTAAGTTTAGCAAAAAAATGAAGTATGAGCACAGATCCACCTTTTTTACCAAAGCCCTCAACACCTTTTTGCATTATTTATAGAGATAAAATACTATTGAAATCAACAAAGACTGCTAAATTGAAGCCTTATCTTTAGCAGTTATTTTAGATAACCACAACTGGTTAAACAATTCTTTGTCTGCCTTTAGATTTTTCTGTCCACAACAGTGAAAACTTGGCTTATTCACTGGAAATCTGTTTTTTTTTTTCTTAAAAGTTAAAAGGCCTTCTTCCCCATTAAAAGCTTTTAGACATTTTAAAATGAGTGCATTCAAGCACATAGACACAAAATAGGTGGAAGTTAAAAAAATATTATTTATCTTTCCTGATTAAATCAAACTCTCTTCTTATTAACTGCTTATTTAATGGAAAGTTTGGTACCACAGCGTCTTTAAGGATTTAGTACAAAATTATCTTGGCGTCTTTGAAAACTGGTGCTGTTGCAGTTTTATAAAGGAAGAAATGGAGAAAATTGGGGTATGTGAAGCAGGATGAATGATGAAGGTGAAGAGTGGGTGCACTTGTGCCTCTTACACATCTACTTCTTGGCATAGAGACCATCTAAATATAAAATGACAGGGAGGAAGAGTTCCGTTTCTTCCCACTTGCATTATTATTTGCCCTGAAAAGTGGACTAACTGATGCTGCAGCAGTACAACTGTTGAACAAACTTCTTTCCTTCCTGTAACATGGCAGCCATTTTTGTGACACTGGATTTCAAATATAAAACACAGAAGTTCTACGCAATCTAGATAAGTTGTTGTCTCAGCCAAAAATGGGCTTCAGCTCTTTCATTTCTGCAAAGCTATCTGGTATTCCATTTTTTTACCTAGATATTGCCAGGAAAATAAAAAAGAACAGATAAAATTTCAATTTTGAAAGGAGAGCAATGGGGTAAAAAACACCAACCAAACCAAAACAGAAGCCTTGCAAATCTTCTTACATAATAGTTATGTTCTTACATAGTTCTCCTGC
The DNA here is from genome assembly GCF_033783945.1 of Neopsephotus bourkii. Lineage (NCBI taxonomy): Eukaryota > Metazoa > Chordata > Aves > Psittaciformes > Psittacidae > Neopsephotus > Neopsephotus bourkii. The sequence continues at coordinate 26,188 of NW_026902266.1, forward strand.
CTCTCTCATTCCTTTTTTTTCTTTCCCTACAGGCATAGTGAGGAAAAAAAGCCTAGACTTCTTAACTCCCAGCTACCTACTTTACCTGCCTGGCTGCAATTGTACGCTGTACTGGTGTGGCACAAAACCCCCATACAGCAAGCAGGAGAAAGCACTCTTCTTCCAGGTAACAGCCTGAGTTGCAGGTAGTTGCACAACAAACCACCTTTCATCATAGCAAGAAAGGCCTGAAAGGGTCTCTTTTTCCAGAATGGTGTATAAGATACCTGTACATGTCTTAAGAGTGTGTGCAACCTGTCGAAGATGTTGGGATGCAGTACAGTGTGTGGGAAGGCAGTTTCTTAGTCTTACAGCATAACTCAAAACTGTATTTTATAACTGTCATATCCCTGGATTGAAATATGTAAGTAAGTGAACAACACACTGAGCTCCTTAGATGCCTCCTTTCATAATTCCCAGTTATGACTTCATTCTATAAGGGCTTCTTATGCTCATGCAAACTCAGTTTTCTTGGCTGAGTCTCTTGTATAACATCGCTCCAGAACTGCTCTGAAAGCAAAGCATGTCAGCAAACACCTCCTACAGCTTCATGACACACACTAAAAAGAAAAGCAAATGCATGAGGGCAGAGGAATTTTTCATGAGTATTTTATGCCTTTCATTTTCTTGGCAAATTCTTCTATAGCCATCAAATACATACGATGCATAGAAAAAAAATGTGAAAATTGTTGTAAAAAGGTTAGCTTGACAAATGATATTTCCTCATTTAGCATAATAGTTTATATTTGTCCAGGAGTCAAACTTCATCCTGATAAAACAAGCTTTTCTAAATCACTTTTGAAAAATAGTCACATACGGATGGTATTATATATGTAGGTGTTTTGAAGCCAGAAAACATATTTTTTGTTCTGTGTCTGCAGCACATAGCAGAGTGGAATGCTGGTGGGTGACCATGGCTCCTAGTTGCAGGGATCATTACAAGCACAAAACCTGACTCTACTTGTAGTAGATGCTAAATGAGAAAGCTTTGCAGACATACCAGGACACCATATTTTTCAGAGTGAGATCCCAGACTTTCAAAGTATTTACATGCTTAAAGCTTTTATCTTGAACCTACTTATTCTTCTGATTTTCAATGTCCTATTTCTGAACATTGGCAAATAACCCCTAGATGAAGTAATATTTTGAAACTGAAAAAATAAAAATATTCCATTTTCAAAACCAAACCCAACCCCAAGATAAATATTTTCCCTTATTCAATTTTCTCTCATTCAGCTGATGGAAATCTATACATTAAAATGTTGATATTCTATCAACCTAAATCTAAAATACTGGTTTTTCACTAAGTACAACATTATCCAAGTTTTTTTTGTCAGTCTGTGGGGTGGGGTCTCCATTACATGGACATTAATCCTAAAACTCAAATAAAAGAAAGTTTTAAATTCTTTAATTAAACAGAATTTTTTAATATGAAGCACACTCTTAAGCTTGATTTTCTAGTAGATTTTGTGATAAATTTAATTCAGACTAATCTCAGCCTTTCCTGGTATTGCTTTATACTGTTTGATATGAAGTAAGTACAAAGCTATTTAAATAAGGGTGTTTTTTCATACAATAATCTATAACAGAATTAAGAGTGGAGTATTTCAGTAAGAATTATAGGGCTGTCATGTTAATAGAGTATCTTGAAACCAAAGCCCACAACATCTCCTTCCCTCATCTTATGCCGCTTATTACTGTCTACCTACTTAGGTTTGAAATAAAAAGTGAAAAATCCTTTTCCTACTTGGTTTATCATACAGCATTTTACCCATTACTTTTGGACATGTCCAAAACTCACAGGAAACTGGATTCTTTGTGTATCACTTCTTTTCTATGGCAAAACACAGGGTTCTTATCCCATGTAAAGCAAAGAAGCTCCCATACCTGGGCCGGTCCATCCAACACACACTACACATGATCTTGCTTATGCTCCAAGTCATTAATTACTTCTGAGATACTGCTTGTCTTCCCATCAAGTCAGGAAGATCAGCAGCGTACACCAGAAGAAGCTTGACAATCCCCATAACACGAAGATATCCCTCTTCTCTGAGTGCATGTCCTGCAAAGTTCATTTCTGAAACCAAATGTCTCTGCAACGCACACATCTTTCATGGCATCAGCTAACAACTGTGCCAAACTTCATCACCTCACACCTCCGCCGTACAGCTTCGAATATCCCTTAGGATAGCAGGTGGTGAGCAGCAGACTACAGTGGAATTTAGTGCTTGCTTCCAGCCTTATTACAAGCCCAGTAAGAAAAGCTATGGTTGTATTGGTGAAACAAATTCTTTCTTAACACTACACTCCCCTATTTTCACAAGCTTTTCATGAGCACCACTAGAATTGGGCAAAAATCACTGCAAAACATCAGTACCTCTATATTAACAAGAAGTTGAAGCACACAGGTAGGAAGGTAGGTAGGTAAGTAGGGAGGTATGTAAAGTGCACACATTAATATTTTCTGCTTTAAAATATGTGAATAAAATGGCTTGAGATTACTCTTCTTGAATGTTGCCAACAGAAAGGAAACATCTCAAGATGCTGTCATACAAAAAGCACTGAAAACATTAGAGATTTTGTCATCAACTGCTGAGTTTTATGTACCCTGTTAGTTTTTCCTCCATAAATTAGTGCCAGATTCATAGCCCTGTAAACTAAGCTCCTTTCTCTCCTCAGCAGAACAGTTCAAAATACCAAGTAAAGCAGTTCAGATGTGCCCTGTCTCTCCTGGACAGCTTGACTTACTTCTGACCTGGAGGAACATGTCTAGGAGTAAGAGATGTTGCATTTCCAGGTATATTAGGGCCAGATTCTCAAGATGGCATAAATCAGTTACATCTCCCTGAAGTTATTATAAGCTATTCTAATTTACTCAAGAAGAGGATCTGGCCCCTGTCAGTCTTTGGCTTCTCTGCAAAGGCTTTTAGTAAGGCGCCAACTGTCCTGGCAGAGAGGATATACTGAGAAGCGCTCAAAGTTAGCAGTAGCAGACAGGAGCGCAGCCCAGTAACATTTTTCTCTGCAAGAATTAAGTACAGCACTCCTTTTAAGCTTAAAACAATTCTTACTGTTCCACTAAAACAAAGAACAAATCACACAGTGGAAACCAGCAAGAAATGGAAGAGGAAATTAAAAAACAAACAAGCAAACAAAACCAACAAACATCAAAAACCAAAACCAAACCCAAAACTTAAAAAGCCAACAAAACAATAGCAAGCAGCAGTTAAAATCCATCCAGGTTCATAGTACATGCCACTACCACCCCATGACATTGAAGCTCTTCATCTCAAACCTATGCCACAAATATATGCAGATTCCCACAGGCCTCTTTTATACTAAATAATTACACAAAATTCCCCAATCAGTATTCCAGCTCCAATTAGCAGCACTGACAAGCATCAACAGAATTTCAAGTGTGAGTAAGGTGCAAGCCGGAAGATACCAAAACCTTGCCTATGGTTAGGATCTGATCAGCATTACTGAAATTTTGGAGTAAAATTAGGGAATGTTTTGTTAAAGAATCTAATGGTAAAGGAATACAAACTTCCAAGCTGGAAATTATCTTCTGGATAGCTGATATTAAAAGAACAATGAAGAAACAGATATTTTTCCCACACCTCTGCAACCACAAAGAAATAAAAAGAAATAAAAATAGACATGTTTCTTCTTTTTTGACAAGCCTTTTTTTTTTTTTTTAATTTTATTTATTTATTTATTTATTTACACCTTCATCCAGTCCAAGGAAGCAGATACAGCTACAATTATTTACCTTTTTGGTAGCCAATTGCTTTATTTTTCTGAATGAGTAGGCAAACATTTACAGGAATAATGTTACATTCCAACCATCAGAGAAATCTGGAAAATTGTCTTGCTGGACCCAAGATGCCAGTGCCTACTTTACTTGAAACACTGTGTGGATTAAGCTCAGTAAAAGAAAACAGATGGGAAAATATGGTGCAGAATGTTCAACTGCAAGAAATGAATACAGATCTTAAGGAGGGAACACATCTTCCAGTCCAGGAGATGATTCCTAAAGGGTTTCTTAGTTTGCTTTAAGTTGGAGTGAGATCTATTCCAGATCAGGGACTCTGGCTAGATGTCTGAGTGCAGTAAAGCAGTAAGTGGAGATATTTGCTCTGCAATAGATGCCCAGAAGAATCACCATCTAGGAAAGTCAATGCCAGAGTGGCATGTAAACTACATCCCAGAAAAGTACAGCAGAGAGGCATCTGTCTCAAAGTGCATGCAGTGTCAGTGCCATCGTCAGGCAACAACAGGAGCTCAGGGCAAGAACAGAAACCACTTCCTCCAGCACCCGTCTAACACTGGACCATGTGCCTGGGGAAGGGGCGGCAGAGCAGCTCCCCAGCCATCCAGGCCAGCCCTAGGACAGGCAACCAGAGCCAGAGAAAGCTCGCAGGGCAGGAGAGATGTGAATGGACCTCTTCCCTATGCATCAGTACAGCTACTTAACAGAAGAAAAAGAAAAGAAGCATAAAGTCTTTTAACATACTGAGAAGTGGGAATTGCGACTTTTTCTTTGGATTCACAGAGAAAGGACCCCAGTTAATTAAAAACATCTATTGATTTTAGTAGCACTGTTTTTTGAGTAAAATAACAAAAAATCTTTAAAAATCCCTAGGCCTCTCTTTCCATCCATCTAGATGTCATTTGCTGTGATTCTTTGCCAGTAATCCTTCACCCCTTCACTGTATTTGAATTTCAGTGGCTCCTGCACATGAATGCATTTTTCTCTCTCATGCTGCCACCTACCACTGCACTATGGTTGTTTGCCCTGTGATTGAAGAGATTGTTTTTTAACAAGCTATCGCTAAACGTGTGAGAGTTTCAGCAACAGACCTGATTTACTACCTTGCTGAGCACTCACCTACATAACTGGCACCAAGTGGAGCCATGCTCTGGACCTAGCAAAGTACAAGTTTCTGCTAAATATTGTGACAAGTCAGAAACCTGGCATCTTACCTACCCCTGCTACCCCTAATGTAGCAGATACCTTCGTTTGAATTCATCTTCCTATCTGCAAAACCAGGGACAATAAAAATCCCTACTTGTCAGGTGAGATCGGGCCTCCCAAGGCCCAGGGTGCGTGCTGACTGTCAGTGCTGGGATGCAGAGGTGCAGGGCTGGCTTTCCTCTCCGGCAGCAATTCCTGCCGGGCTGTAAGGCGAGGTTTGCTTGCAGCAAAGCGGCAGGACGCTCCGCTTTGCCTCGCTCTGCTCCGCGGGGGCTGATGCCCACCGCTGGAAGCGGCAGCTGACAAACGGCTCCGTTTAATTAGCAAGCCTAAAGGTCAACCCGTAGTTCAGAGGCTGCTCCCGTTAGTAGCGGCTTTCGGTAGCGCTGCCACCCTCCGTGGTAAAGCCCGTGGAAGACGAAAGCTGGTGCGGGAGCGGGCGGGTGATACAGAGGTGTTGCGAGTGCCACTCACCCCGGGGCCTCTGCCCGCGGTGCCCCTCAACCTGCAGACTCGGGGTAAGCTTCAGCCAACCGCAGCGCAAAGAGGAGAGGCGGCAGCCGCTCGCGGCTGCAAAGAGCTTGGTACGCAACGACGCTCAATCCCCGCCGGTCTTTGCCTAATTCCCTGGGATCCCTGGGGAAGCTGGCCCGGGAACCACGGCCGCCTTCCCCAGGGGCTGCGAAGCGGCGCGGAGCTGCCCCCACCTCCACCTCGACGGTCGGACGGCTCCGGCCGCCGCCGCTTTCAGGCCAAGGCGGGTCGTGCCCCTCTCTCGCCGTCCTGCCCACCGCGGGATGCCTGAGGAGCCCGAGCCCTCGGAGATACGCAGGGACGGGAGGGGAAAAAAGCCACCCAAGGTGTCCCGCCTCTTGCGGGACAAAAATAAATAAATAAAAATAATATAAATAAATAAAACCCTCTCACCGATGCAGAGCTATGAGCGCGGCTGCTGACCGGGAGCCACGGTTTGACACCACCCCCCACACATCCCCGCGCACACACGTACACACAGGTTTGTGGAGGGTTTTGCCAAAGATACCTAACTCCCGTCATATCTGCAGAAGGCAAAGCTCTTCAACGCAAATTTGTACCAGGGACGGTCGGAGAGCTGGCCGCCTTCCTCCTGTCCCCGGCGGGCCGGTGATGGGCTCCCCATGGCAGCACCGCTCGCCTGGCCGGCTCTCGGGCAGGAAAGCTCCCAGCAGCTCAGTCCCGGCCCGGCAGCGCGCGCAGAAGGGCAGCAGAGGCGGGGGGCTGGCGGGGGGGGGATTTAACTCTTCTTGGATGTCATACTTTAATGGGGATGGAAAATGTGAATTTTCTGTGCATTCCAGGAACAATTCCTCGGGGTGGTGACCTTTAGCACTGATTCTCTTAAGAGAGTAAAGCAGTCGAATGTTTATCTAGATGACTGAAAGCTTTCCCTGGTGGAGGTTTATGGAAGTGTTAAAGGGGGCGGATAACACGGGCTTTGGAGGCGTTTGTCCAATGATCTGGAGGGGCTTGGAGAGCAGATCTCAGCTGGCAGACATTTAAATGGGAGACAGCTCGGCGCTGCTGCAATTTGTAGGCAGGATCCGAGACTCTCTCTCTATGGACTCCCAGGCAGCTCCGGGCTCCCACGACACCCGCTCCGCCTAGTGAGCCGCCGGGCAGAGCCCCACAGAGCCCCGGGCCCCGCCGAGGATCCGCCGCCGCCGAGCCGGGCCCCGCCGCGAAGCCTCCGCCGCCGCGCAGGTGAGCTGGGCCGCGCCGCGCTGCGCTGCGCTGCGCGCACTCACAGCGGGGGAGCAATCGGGACCGTAAACGAGGCAGGCAGCTGCGGAGCTCGGTCGGTCTCTGTGGGAGGCAGAATTCTAATCTACCCTGCCTTCGGAGAGCGGTCGTTCGTCGGTGTCTAGCAAAACTCTGGGTCCCTCGGCTTTGCAGAGGGTGACACCCGTCCCTCCCGTCCGCGGGAGCGAGGCGGACACCGACATTTCCGCTGCAGTTCTGGGGATTAGGGCACCGTTACATCCCTGTCCCCTGACAAGCACAGCGATTGCAAAAGCCCTGTTAGCTCTGCCTCTCATCTCCGCCTACAGCATCCCTCCCGACAAATTGGATTCGGCGCCCATCAGACACACGGCAGAATCCCGGGCCGGCCTCTTCGCGGAGCGGGGCGGGGGCAGATCCCCATGTGCCGGCACCGGCGCCTCCCGCCCCGTCCTGCCGGGCTGCCTCCACGAGACCTCTCAGCCTCCGGCTCTGCCTCGGCCGCCTTTGCAAACCTCTGTCCTCCCGGAGGGCGTGCCCTGGACCTACAGGAGCTCCCCGCGGAGGCTGTGCCGCCCGGGGGACTTCGTGTGTGCCGATGGGGTCGGGAGGCGGGTCGCGAAGGGTCTGTACCGAAGAAGGTCTGCACCGGCGGAGCGCGAGCACTGCGCGTCCTGGGGCGCCGTCGGGCAGGACGGACCGCGGCCCTGCCGGTGCGCTCGGCACTTCTCTGCCTTTCCCTCCTCTACCTCCCCACCCTGTCCTCCCACCTGACCAGGAGCCAGAGGCGTTTTGCCGCGCAGACGGCCCTGGCATTCGTCAGCCACCGCTCCCCCTCCTTGTGCTGACAGGCCCCGGACTCACCTCGGCCTGGCCAGGGAGGCCGGAGCCCTCCCCGCAGTTCTCCGGCCTGGTGCTGACCCGCTCCTCTCTGCCCCGGGCTGATCTAGCGCTGGGTTTTTCCCTTCGGGAGGACGGTTTGCTCAGTCGCCCTGTCACTTTTAATGCCATCCTCCGACGGCTCGGGAGTCACCGCCACGGAGCTCGTCCTCCGCTGGGTAAGCCCAGACGGCGGCCGCCACCCGGGTGCAGACCAGGGTGGTGTCTCCAGCTGCCGCGAGGAGCGTCCGCGACCGCCGGGAGCCGAGCTGACCTGCTCCCAGCTGAGATGAGGATGCTAAATCAAGCCGAAGGCTTCTCTCCGACGGCGCATCCACGCTGCGCTCAGTGACAGCCGCGTCTTGCCCAGACGGGTTGGGTGGTGCGGCGCCACCGTCCAGTCCCGGACGGGGCCATCCTGTTCGGTGCGGGGCCGCGGCTGCGGGCCGCTGTCCTGAGCCGCCACAGATGTCTGCAGCGGCTTCGGTCCTGGTGTTCCGCTCGTGGCTCCTCTCAGTGAAAGTCTCGCGAGTGAAGCCCGTTTCGCTCATTGGGACTGAGACCCAGTGCTGGGGAGACCCCTTTCTGAACAGACACCAACGTGCGTTCGGCTCGCCCTGCCAGCTGGAAGGGGTTTAGTCACCCCTCTGGTGAGAGGCACGGAGCTGTTAGGATGCAGCGCCAGGAACCCCCCACGCCGCAGCCGCTCTGAGCCCAGCCCAGGGAGAGGGAGAGCAGCCGCTCGCCTCCTGCCCGTCCTCACCGTGCGGGAACCCCGGAGTGACCGGCTAGCGGGCGTGGAGACTTGCGTGTCGAATTTAAAGGGCGCCAGTGCCCGTAGTTTTCTGCTGTTCTTTCGGATTCGGGCCCAGTCTGTGCTAAAGCATTCAGTTGTGCTTTTGGCGATGTCACCCAGAAACGTGTAGCTTCTCCTGAAGACTTTCTCCTTTCAGCACGCGTGGCTGCGCGCAGGAGAACAGTCCTGGTGGGCCCAGGGCTCCGCGAGCAAATCCGTCTGGAAGGAGCTTCGCTCTGGTGAGCGGAGCTGTCAGGCTTCACCGGGTGTCAGCAGGAGAGTCTATTTCGGGTTTGCTACCAGCCATGCCCACCATGATGTTTGCCTTCCGTGTGGTCCCTAGTATGTCCTACAGAGCAATGCCTTCGGAAAGGGGAGTTTCAAAGTTCTTTTTCTTCCACCCCCCCTTTTTTTTTCTTCTTTTTTTTCTTATTGCTGCTACCACTCATGATGTTTCTCAAAAAAAAGGCATCTCCGTGACTTGCAAGAAGAAATAAGCAGAAATGTCAATGTGCCTAGTTTCTATCAGAGATGTTAGTTTTTGCTGTCTTGATCTCAGGGAAAAGAAAAAAAAGGTTCTCTGGGAACTGCCATTGCCATGCCTTTTTGTATATTTAAAAATACAGATCCTTAAAAACTATGAAAACATTACATAAGACTATTTCTGTAATTCATATATAATAAGCCAGGCATAAAATTATTCCGATCCTTTGGGACACAAACCACTTCAATTTTCTCAGTAGTCAAATGGTTGTGTTTTGTCTCTTTCTTTGGCTGATATTTGAACCCCACCAAGCATATGTATTTTTTTTAGGTCTTTGTCAGATTATTCTTCATGTTTTCTGTGAAGTGCATGAGCCCATGGCTCATCATAATATTTTCCTAGGAAATATGGTTCACAGATGAAATTACAGGCCTGCTGACGTCTGTGAGAATTTTGCTGTATATTTCAACAGAACCAGGATTCCATCCAGTTCTTTTGAACAAGTTGCTGTGTACTAGAACTTTTACTAATAACTTTTTGACTCTGCCTGGGAACTCATAGGGAAATTCTGCTTATGAACTGACACATGGCGATCCTTAATTTATAGCAGAAAACATATAAATGAAGAAAATACAGCTTAATTGTATGAAATAATAAACCTGAAAGCATTTACACTTCTCTAGAAACAGTTCCTAGTATTAATCCACCAGATTTCTAATCTGTTTTAGATGATGAGATCCCAGGCTCTAGATAAACCGCATATGAGGTGATATGAATGTTAGGGCACAATTCTGCTCCTGTTTGAAGTCAGCAATAAAACTTCTTTTGGATTTAGGAGTAAGAACTTACAGATGAACAGTAGAACTCAGCAGTGAAATATGGAAAAAATAGATTTTTGAAGTATTTTGTTACTTAAAAATAAATAGTAATTCTATCAGATCTCTCTGAACAAAGTAAGGGGGAACTGATAATTTTGGTTGTAAGGGGGAACTGGTAATTTTGGTTATAGTCATCTGTTTGTTCAAAGGCTTCTCAAAAGGATCATCAAAAGGATTTCTGGCTATGCCATTTAACAGCCAGTATCAGGTACTGAAAATTTTGCTGAAATCTGGAATATAAGCTTTTTCAGCCTGATTCCTCACAGACCCTATCCAAGCTCCAGAGTTATTACTTCTGCAGAGTCATGACTGTGACAAGGAAAAAAACATTACACTAGGGAGAGATTTCCTTTTGGTAGAACTCTGGGTATGGTGACACTGATTTAGCTACCTGCATTCTTTTTTCTTTTTTTTTTTTTTTTTTTTAGTAATAAAAACCTGCTAAGGAAATATTCATAAACACTAATTCAGAGGTGGATGGACCACTCTAGTTCCTAATGTAAGCAAACAGAAGTGTCATCTTCTCTTGCCTTGGGACCAGAGGCAGTGCAGAGTGGCTGCTTTCCTTGCTGAGGCATACCCCTCATTCTCCGTTGTATTTTACATTTTTTTAAATAATCCTTTTTTTTTTTTTTTGTTAATAAATTTTTAATAAGTCTCTATAAAAAGAAGGTCCATCTTGAGCTGCTGTGGGGGTCATAAAGTTCACACAACCTTTTTGACGAGACTATGTTTAAACTGTATTTACCCCTAAATGATTGGATTATTTGTACTTTTAGAAGTGTGTTTTGGAAGGGACCATAGCAAATGTTTTTGCTGAGTTGCTAATTTCCATTTGAATCACAGTCTCTTTAATGAGCATGTGATATAGCTTCCACATTTAAGGCTGGAAACCAACACAGTGAAAAATTGCCTCCTGAAATTTAGGATTATACTGAAACACATGCTTGCATTTCCTTAGGGTTAAGCACATGCTTATTAATCATGCACGAATCTGCAATACAGATATTACAGCAGTAAACATTACCATCAAATTTCCTCTAAATTCCCATCTCAAAGTACACCTCATTTCCCCATGATTAGACCTTACTGTGTCATCAATTGCACATTTATGGCAGGGGGTAGAGAGAGAAAGATGAAACAATGTGGAGATCATCAGTTTTAGAAATAAAAATAGTCCAGGAATATGTTTGTTGGTGGAACTTCAACTCGGTTATGGGAAACTAAGCAAACACCTGAAGCATGCTGGCACTGCTTATAAACTAGCAATCTATTTTCAATTGCATGCAATAACTTTTTTTTTTTTTCTTTTTAAGAAAATTAAGCTTCAAAAGGAGCAGGTTTAAATAACATTCAGGTTGCAGTAGAAATAGGGAAAGAAAGAAAACGAGAAGTCCAAGCTGACACTTGCAATTGTGCTGCACTAGTCTTCTATTAGAATTCCCAACCTTTTTTTTGTTGTTGTTTTTCTATTTCAGAGCCTTAGGGTTATTAGAATTGCATGCTTCATTTAGATATTAAAAGCAGCCCTTCCAAGTTGCCCATTGGAGTTGGCAACAGTGTCATTCTTGCACCCCTCTCTTGAAGCCTGAAGTTTCTGACAAACATAGGACGTACTGGTACAGAAACATAAATGAATAAACCAAAAGCATATATTTATCATGCATATTATTAACTCTAGGTGCTCTAACAATCTGTAGACAAACACTTAAAATATTAAATCCACAAGCAAATTCCTGAACAAATTGAAAACTCCCTATGATACTCTTCCACTCCAGTAATTCCTTTCCTAGTCCATTTGGTAAGAAATGCTTTTTGAGCAGCATAGTCTAACACTTATTTTCTCCGTGTGACTGGAAAGACTAGTAATTGAGAAATTAACAGATATGTTTTCTAGCAAATAGTACTTACCCTGAGCCTCTGCTGAGTCTCTATGTGGCCCTTACAGCATCGGCATTTGGCTGCTTTCCTGCCTAGTTGTGTGGTCTTGGGCAGAGCGGGTAAAGCCATCCAGCATGGTGCCCTTGGTTTCCCATGTTTCTTGGATAGTAGCACAAGCAGGACTTTTCAGTTCAATCACTAATTTCCCCCTTACTGATAAGCCAAATAAGGGATATAACTGCAGCACTCCAAGCAGGCAGAAGACATCCCAAACTACCCAAGTTGTTTGGGGCTTGTTTGTTTGTTTGTTTGTTTGTTTTTATGTATGTATATTTTTCACAATTCTTCCCTTTTTAATGCATGTGCCTCTCGGCAGGTCTCCTTTTTTACAGTTTTTTTGCAAGCAGCAGTTCTTTTCTGGTGGCTTCTTCGAAGCTCCCACTGGGAGGGTCCCCTGTGAGCTTTTTGCCCTGATCTGTTTGTCTTGCTTGCCACAACCCCGGCCTTCCAGAACAACGTGGAAACCATGGCACTTCTGGAAGGGGGAAAAGTGTGACAGGTGATGAGTTTTCTGGCTGATTGGTGTCTAACTGAGCAGCCAAAAGAGCTCAGAGCTTTGGGAAGCAGCAGAAATGGTGGAATAAGAGAGGAAAGAAAGGCTGTTCCTATGCTATTAATTAGGTTTGGAGCAGGGGTGCAGTTTTAAGAACCTCATAGTCTCCATTTACTGCACTTCTCAAAGTGAGTTTTCTTGAGTGCATGAACTACGTGCCGTTTAGTGTCGTATATGAAATTCTGTTGTCCTCATATGTTCCTTTCAGTATCTTGCTGTATATAATGAATAAAATTCAGAGATCTGAAAAATTCTTAACACTGTGACTACATCTGTGTAATTTCTGTCAAAGATTCAGAGTAATGTGAGAGAATTTGTGTAATTTGAAATTACAGATGTATCTCTTTTAACATACACCTACATGTTCTTTAATGCTAGTTGCATGTCTTGTTGCATATTTCTTACCTTAAGCAGCATTACGCTCAGACACATTGGACCATTTCACAGGTGCAGCATGACTGAGCTTGGGATGCTGTAATTCAGACAACAGGTGGATATAGCATGCACATTATCTTCTGGATGTAAATTGTGCAAGAAGCTGTACAAAACTTCAGAGACTGACTTAGGAACACATAGCTAGACTAGATCTCCTGAGTCAAAGAGTTTAGTTCTCTGGTATTGTAGATAGCTGTGTCATACAAATCCTTGTGTAGCATAAAATATGCTCTTCCACCAGTGTTAAGTTGGGTGTAACTTCCTAATGTCAATGAGGTGCAAGAAGAGAATGAGAACTCTTAACTAGGGTAGTATACATGGAGAAAAGAGATGGAAAAAGGTGCATGATACACAAAATAAAATTCTCTTTAGACTTGCTTTAGCCTCCTGCTTTCAATCACTGTGCATGAAAGCTTTTATCACTTGGTAATTCGGAAATTGCTTTCCAGCTGGTAAAAGCTAATGCTTATCTTTTGTAAATGTGTGTTTGCACCCCCCTCCCCCATTTCTTTTATGGAACTGAAAATATACTGAATATCTGGCTTCTGTTGATATCTGAAATCCACAACTGTGCTTTATTCCCTCAACTTCCTCCATACAGGATGGTCCGCACACTGTACGCCATCGGTGCTGTGTTTCTTCTGATGGGATTTCTGCTACCGACAGCAGAAGGGAGAAAGAGGAACCGTGGATCTCAAGGTGCTATCCCTCCTCCTGACAAAGATCAGCCCAATGATTCAGAGCAAATACAGACACAGCAGCAGTCGGGTTCTAGGCATCGAGAACGAGGAAAAGGCACTTCCATGCCTGCAGAAGAGGTGCTAGAATCTAGTCAGGAGGCATTGCACATCACTGAGCGCAAATACCTAAAACGGGATTGGTGTAAAACTCAACCCCTCAAACAAACTATCCATGAAGAAGGCTGCAACAGTCGTACCATTATCAACAGGTTCTGCTATGGCCAGTGCAATTCCTTCTACATCCCCAGGCATGTCCGTAAAGAAGAAGGCTCCTTCCAATCTTGTTCCTTCTGCAAGCCCAAAAAATTCACAACCATGACTGTTACACTCAATTGCCCTGAGCTTCAGCCCCCAAGAAAGAAGAAAAGAATCACCCGAGTTAAGGAATGCCGGTGTATATCTATTGACTTGGACTGAATTGAGACAAATGTAGTGATTGCACTCTGACTGTAAGCAATCATTGCCAGTGTGAGAGTAAGCAGCATGAACAAGCATGCCTCCGGGGCTTGGCAAAATTGAAAGCAACCTAGCAAATTACCTAAAACAAGTAAAAAACCACACACATAAAAAAAAAAAAGAAAAAATATCAATGTAAAGAAAGGGCATGCATGTGTGTGTTTGTGTGTAAGTGAGAAAATGGATGTGTGCAAGCAAATATATGAATGTTCACTACAACAAAAAGAAATTAACAGAGGTAGGAAATATTAAAAATAAATCTATTTACCTGCAGACATGAATTAGGTTTCCTAGTGTATATTCACATTTTTGCCGCTTGCTAGGAAAGTGGAGCTGTGGCTTTTGCTAATGTTCACTTGCCGTGCTACTTGCTTTTACTGTATTAAGAGAAATGTCAAAGTGAGAGGACAATATATTTAAAAGCATAAATCTATTATTACATACAAAGTAGGCAAGAAGCAGTTTAAAGCGTAACAAAACCATCACTGAAAATAGCAGCTGTATCAAGAGTTTGTAACATGCTTCTTCAGAAAAAAAGCTGTAGTCCAAAAGCCATGTCTGGAGAACAATGGGGGATGTGGGAGTGTTGAAAAGTCACTATAGGAGGATGGAAAACAGAGCTACAGCAAGTTAGAAAGCAAAAGGCCAAAGTAAGTAGATGGGGAGAGTACAAAAGGGAGTAGAAAAAGGAAAGATACATAAATAGGAATATACAGAGGAAGAGATAGTCTTCTGTTTATGTTTTGCTTTAATTTATATACCTAGTCATATATTACATAAATTAAAGAGAAACTATATACTAGGCTATAAATACAGTTCTGAATTCTAATGGCTCTCTAAACCGATCAAAACCCATTCTTGTGCCACTAGATCCATTTGATGTCTTGTATTTCTGATATCAGTTATTCTTCATATCTACATATATATATATGCAGTATCTTTTAGTCATGGGTTTCTATACATACATACAATGAGTATGTGTACTCCATTGTGTGTAACTGAACTCTCTCCTCTTTTTCACACACATACATAAAATACATAAACCACAGCACAAAAATCTTGCTAATTAAGATCAAGTACAAATGGCAGTAATTTAGTACATAAAGAGCAAAGCAAAAATTAAAACAAGCATCATGTGACTGCAAATGCAATAACCACACAAGAGACAAAAGACACGACATTCATGACTAGTAAACATTGCATTGTTATTGTTATTTTAGCTTTGCCACAGGCATGCAGTTTGTTGGAAAGGAGATGCAGAACTTTGCCAGCAATAATCCTCTTTTATATCTTTTACCACAGACTTGCATTTAAACTGAATTTGGACAAAGTAAAGAGAATTTCCTGGAAATTAAGGGCTAACTGCCCCTCTCATCTGGGGGGAAAAAAACATAAAAGGGGACACCATACTTCCAACAGCTTGATGAATCTCACCTGTGAGGTTGTCTTGTCTTCTCTTTCCTTCAGGATTAGAAGCTTAAACTTGATGAGGGATGTAAGTTTTGGCAAGAGCACAGAAGGTCCTGCAAAAGAAGCTGTTTTTAGTGAGGTGGACCTTCAGCCATTGAAACCAAGAGGCATGTTGCCCTTGTTTTACTGAGCACTTGATGAGAAGCCTGGGGGGTGTCTTACTGGCCACATCTCATACCACATAGTATGAGTGCAGGCTGCTTATGCTGTCCTGCATGCTGGCTTTGCAAGGGCACTCTCCAGCCAAGTGCTGAAGAGGTCACAGGGCGCTGCGCACTCTCAGACTGTATGTCGGTTCCCGTGCCTGTGCCTGCAGGGCCCTGGCAGCATGTCCTGTCTGATAGGATACCAAAGGAAAGGCATGTTCTTATGCCAGAGTCAATACCAGGCCTGAAAAGAATCCTGACATCATCATGGATGAGAGTGAAATGGGAATTAGGTCCACATTAATTGTATGATGGGACTTGAATAGTTCAGGACTCAGTTTCACCAGTCGGCAGCAATATTCTCTAGTATCATTGTCAGGGTAACTGTCTTCTCACACCAGATGCCTCTCTCAACCACAAGGTGGTTATCTTGACACCATTTCTGTCCACTGACCACACTTGTTATCTTCACACCATTTCTGTCCACTGAACACTAAGGAAGAAAATTTTGCTGTTACTAATATGCTCAAAGGAAAAAATATACATTGAGTGGCATGTCACAGGTGAATCCCGAGTGCCCTCATTATATTAGATGCTCCAGCTGTTACACAGTGCATCACACAGTTATTGGCAATATCCTGCATCTCTCCAATTAATATATGTTTATTGTAATATTCACTGCTGTGAGATCTGCATTTGTAAGATTAAGAGATTGTAACTCATTGATTGGTATTATTAAAATGCATTTCATCTGGTGTATTCTCACTCAGCAGGTTTGACATATTTCTTTAAGGATTTTAAAATCCAGTTTTAAAATCTGGAATTATTGGAGGTAGATTTCCACTGTGTGGAATGTGAATAGTTAAACAGAAAGATATGGCTATTTAATGTTATTGATACAAATCCTCTTTCACTGATAACAGGCAGGGGTTGTTTTCACTTAAATTACCTTTTTGAGTTGGTTTGCAGGGGAAAGGGTCAATCCCAGTTGTTGATGAAAGTTTCATTGCTGAAAGTTTTGTACTAGCTAGGGTTTCTGTTCAAGAAATGGGAGCACCTTAAGAATGAATTTTTCCCTTCATGTGAAGTTGACAGCAAAACTCCCATTGTATTTTACAGTGACCACTATGTCCCTAAACCCTTAGCCACTAAGCAAAGCTTTAGACATTACTTACTCCTTTATTTAAGATTAGGCTAGCA
This sequence comes from Neopsephotus bourkii, assembly GCF_033783945.1. Lineage (NCBI taxonomy): Eukaryota > Metazoa > Chordata > Aves > Psittaciformes > Psittacidae > Neopsephotus > Neopsephotus bourkii. Next base: position 42,941 of record NW_026902266.1, read on the forward strand.
TTCTGAAGGAAAATCGATAGAAGTTTTAGAAATTTTAGTTTTTATGTTCCAAAACAGCTCATGCATAGATCACAATGGAACTCCCCTTGAGGCAGATTCCCTCCCCCCAATATATAAATTTTATACAAAGAACTTCTATGAATTGCTAGTTATTGCCCGAGAGTAAGAAAGTTCTGCTAACTTACAATTATACAAGATATTTAATATCAACCATTTAAATGTCTGCTTTATTCTAAAAACAATGGACTATATAACCTAAGGCTGCAGTATTTTCATGCTCGGTCTCACAAAGCAAAACTTGGTTTAAAATGAAGTTTTAATTATTTTGTAACTGAATAGAATTGGAGTTTTTTCTTCCCAGCATTTTGTACGTCATTTTAACTACTAGTAACAAATAAATAAAATATCTTCTCCAGCCCATGTCTATTGTTGCATTTCTTTTTTTCATTTCCTCCTTAAGTTACCAGCTCTGTCTGGATCTGTTGTACTTTACTCTGACTTCTGTGGTTTCTTCTAATTATAAAAGGGCTCACATTATGACAATGAGACAGAGACAAGCTATGGCACCATCATTCAACACGGCTACTTCAATAAGGCTTTTAAATGAGATCTGTCACTTCCCCTCACCCTTCCACAATTTATAGAAAGAAAATCTCAATCTTTACTCACACTTTTCCCCTTGTAAACCATATAGTGACAGTTCAAGATATAAATCACCCTGGAACTGTTGTAGAGTTAAAGTTGGAGTCAGCGCGCCTGCCTTACACCTTAGCTCAGTTTTACGTCTAGCTAGCAGTTCACTCCCACTTTTAGAAAAAGAGTAAGGAACACCTTTACAATACAGCACATTAAAAGCTGTAAACAGGGACAGAGGTTAAAATAGATACAAAAAGGAACAGGAAGATTTGTTGCTGCTGGCAGCACTTAAGCAAGGTCAGGGTTGAGGAAGGACGGCAGCCACAGAAAGCAGGTTTTTTCAAACTTTCCTCCCCAGCAGTGGGAGATAGGCAGCAGTGGTATAAGTTTTACCTCTCCAACCTGCCATATTGTCAGATGTGTGAGGGACCTGGTTGATCACTGCAGATCTCATTGCAATCTTGCCATCTGCAGTAGTAGGGGCATTGTCTACCTGTATGAAGAAGGCTACTCTGACAGGGACCGCCATCTCACTGAACCAGACTGAGTACGATCTTTGATTTCGCATAAACCTCTGAGCAGTGATATAAGCCCAGTAATTTTTAGACATGTACCTTTTAGTCCAGAGGAATGAATGACACAGTCATGTATACGGTCATATAAGTGAACAGCATGTAGGGTTTTCCCATGGAGCACACAGATAACCAGAGAATAGGGTCAGATGTCTCATTTCCAGCTTTGAAAGCAGGGTGCCAGTAAGATCCAGTCTGTTCTTCCTTCTTGCAACAGTGGAGCAAAGCACTCTAGTAGTACTGGCTTTCTGGGGTCTTTTAAAGTTTGGGTTTTTTTCTATTTAGTCTTCCAGCTTTTTTCAAACTTCCAAAACTTACTGAAAGGATAATAACATTAAAATAATTAGTTTTAGAAGGCAATTGTCTATTTTTTGTTCTGAGATATGGCACAGTTGAACAGAATAAATTTCCTTGAGAAGACGCACATATATATTTATTTGAACATTTAAAACAGAGAGAAAAATCTCCTGGACTTACCCTTCTAGTACTCTGTAGTACCATGGTCTTACTATTTATATCCTAACAAGTTCAGAAACTCATTATAATTTACATTTGGCCTACATGCCAGCTTTGAATTGAAGATACATCCACTGTGAAGTCATCACTGCTTTATAGATCATTACACTGAAGAAGATAATGAGAGAATTCACGCACTTCAATCAGCTTTCAGGGGCACAGATAGAAGTAAGGCTATTTTGTCTCCCTCCCCAGTGAGGTAGGCTAAATTTCTGTTTGGGATTTCTGTGTGTGCTCTGTCATCCATGTGCTCTGCAGTTGATTTGCACACACGTTATAGGACTGAGGCATCAATAGCATGTCAGTTTTGCTAAGCATGTGCAAGACATCTGAGCAACACATGCGCACAGTAGGTATGGTGCATCCTGGATGGGTCAGTGGAACAGACAGCATTGTGGCTCCTCTCCAGCTGCCTGTCAGCAGCAGTGCCTGGCTGGGAAGGGGGACAATGCATTCGCAAAAATAATGCAGTAATTTAACCTTGTAATTTCCCTTCTCCTGAAAAGAAAAATAAAAGGAGCACCAGAGATCTGCACCCTTGTGAACCGGTATTTCTGTGTGCTATCCAGTGTACAAGAGTAAACCTAGAGTTGTTAGTTCTAAAACGTTTCCTAAAGGAGAAGAACCTAGTCATTGGTAGACTGAGATGAGAATTCTGACTTGCTTAACCCAATGATCTCCTTACATGATCTCCTTACACATTCTTTCTTTGCTTTTTAAAAAGCATACATCTTACTCACTCGAAGTAACTCAAACCTGCCTTAGAAACCACTTCATTAGTTACTGAAACACAGAAATCAGTACTGGCAGAAGGTCCCAATTTTTTTCTGAATCATTCTGCTTACTTGTGTGGTTGCACTAACCAAAGTCTTCTGAAAGGGAGATCTGCGTAACTTAAGATTTCAGGGACTGAAAAAATTAACGTGTATTTGGATTTAGCCAAAACACTGGAGATAGATATCACTGGTATGTGTTTTTAACAGCCATCCAATCTTGGCCTTAACGTATCAAAAAAATTAACCATAATAAGATTTAGACGCCTTGCTTTATTTTTTTATCTGATGAGACTGAAATCAGGAATATACAGCAACTCACAGGTATCATAACAAACCCCAGTGCAGATTTTTGATGCTACCTTGTAATGCAGCTTCAGAAAAACATCTGAAGCCTGTCTGCACTGCCTGCCTGGGAATGTAGCTGGTGACTTTAAGGTGCCCTTTGACAATGTGTGGCTTCTGGCTGCCCAAATTCCTCCTCTAGCTTTTATGGGTCTGGGGAGAAGAGAACAGAAATTTTGTCACTTGCTCCCTTTCCTATTATTTCTTAAAAGTACTGAAAATAAAATCAATAATCTGCCTTTTTCAAATGCACAAGGAGCAAGATAGGAGGATCAAATTATATATTGACATGAAAAAAAAAATGTTTGGGATTGCATTAAAGACCCCAAACTTCTAAGCTGTGATGAGCAGTAACTTCTCCTTGCTGTGATACAGATGTAAATAACATAGTTTGGGGATGACTCAAATGGAGAAGTTACACTGACTCCTCATTGAAGTTCTGCAAATAAAATTTGAAATCACCATGTTTGCATTTCTTTTTTTAAGGAATGCCTTATGGAAACAGCTATATTCCAATTCATATTACAAGAGATCAAAAGAACAAAGGTTAAAATAATACCTCTATCTCTCTCTAGAATAATTGAGAACTATATCTTCTCCTTCTGTCCAGTAATATCAATATGGATTCCAGCAAGAAAGCAATTGGAAAGAATTAATGTGTCACAGCTCATCTGGGACAGCAACACTCAAATTCATTAATCATAATTTTATAGTTACTTCATGGCATCACTACAGAGCACTGTTAATTTTGTTTGATTTATTTAATGATGAATTTGCAGGCCTTAATATTATTTTTCCTTTAAACTTTACTGAATTTCTGTTTTGTAATTAGTTTGTTAAAGCATAAAGGCGCAGTCTTTTGTGTATTTGAGAAGCAACATATTCTCAATCTTAGCTTTGTGTTAGTGTATTTTTCTACTCAGAGAATTAAAAGATTGTGTTATATAGATATAACATACATTTAGCTATCTCTCTAAACAAAGGCATCAAAAGCCTAGGAATGCATTAGATATATTTAGAAGTCTGAAAAAGTACATTTGATAAGTTTATACATAAAAGTATGGGCCAGTTTGTTCATAGTTTAACCACAGACTTTGAGTGATTAATATAGAATGAAGTCAAACAATGAAAATAATTACAGCAGTAAGCATAAAATATATTTTTCAAGGAAGGGGGCAGGATTGTGTGTACTCAGTAACTATTTCTAGACAATTACATGTAATGGCAAAGATGAAGGCTAGCTGAATCTCCCTCCTTAGGATCTGAAGGACCTTGGATGTTCCTTAGGAAACAGCTGTTCATGAGGAACATATATATTTCCATTTTTGTTGTTAATTTGTTTCAACTCCTCATGAATGAAGAGGCTAGAATTTGGGTGTTAAGTTAGATGTAGCAAATATAAAGGACAAAGAAAACTATGTGTACAATGGAAAGAACTTACTGAATGTATCTCAACCCTATGGTAGGTAATTTGATCTAATTTTTGCAGAAAGGCAAATGCCAGATGTGTGCTCCACTTTGATCTTAATAACACTTTAGGCTGCAGACAATAAGATTGGTTTAAAATTTATTGTCTCTTTGATTTCTCCATTCTAATGCTTTTTAAATTCTTTACACAGGACAGATCTATATATAGGCAACTGGGGTGGCATCAGAAGCGTTGTATACTTAAGACATTCTTGAAAACCTCAGTGTGGAACAGTGTTTGCTGTTTTATGCATCAAAACAAAGCCAGATTTTATACAAGCAACATTCAATTTTCATTTTATTATAATGTCTCTTTTTATTTTTGCATATGAAGTTCCGAGTGTCGCATCTGTAGCACAGCTCCTTCTACGCTTTTATCTTTCAATAACCTTATTAAAAGTCAAGTCAATATATTAAATCAACATTAAGCCGCAGGAGTTGAAAGTTAAGTTAATCCATTCCCTTGCATTAGGAGTGTAATCTATGTAGATTTTTAATTTTGCTGTTAAATTGCTTTTAGGATTCTTTTTGTACAGCATATGCTTTAAAAAGAGAGTTGCCATTGAACGAACACTAGTGAAAGCCTCTGAGAATGCATAACATCCAAGAGGCATCCAACTTGCCTTCAGTTTGTATGTTCGTGCTCTAGGAGGCCATTGTCTGTGAATGTGAGTTGAACTCAGCTTACGGCTGCTGATTAAGTGGCCCCAGGTTTCCAGCAGAATGTCTTGTATATCCTCTATTACTGAGAAACAATGAAAAGCAAGTGAGACTGAGAACAAATGGTAGAGCAAGAACAATGATTAAAAAGAAACAAATAGAAAAAAATAATAATTCTGGTATGCAGCCTGAATGTCTTATCATAGTTCTCTGGCATAGTTCAGAGCTGCCTATCCCTTAGGTCCAAGCCTGCTGTCTCTAACCAACTGTTTTCACTCTGCTCAGCCCAGTAGCCTGGAAGTTCAAAAAGTCAGACTCAGTTTTCCTCGGAAGGAAATTCTGAACTTTGCTGATGAAACTGCCATCGCTCAGCCAGTCCTGGCAGAGCTTTTTAAAATGGTGGTGTTGATGGGCTATCGGAAGTTGTCAGCCTCTCTCCTCTTGTACCGCCAAGTTTAGTTCTTGCAACAAACTCCTTTGTAAGTGAAAGAAAAATGCCTTCAGAACCAAACATTTTAGCTCATTTCCAATAACAAAACATTATACAGACATACCTGGTAATAAATACTCTTCCTATCACAGAACAATGACGAGTGAAAAGACTTCATGTTACCTCACCCCAACAAAATTGCCTTAGGTCCAAATGCATCTTTATGTCTTTTCTTCCTTATCTTTGCTACATCTCCAGAGCTAAAACGCCTTTAATGTAGTTTGCTGTCTTTATTTATCACAATTACATTGAAATTGTTTGCATAATTCCAAGGCATGGTTTGTGAATCCTGTCCTTGACATAACGTACCACCTGTACCATTAGAGAAGAGGCTATTTGCAAAGACTGGACAACTAAGTCACAAAACATAGGGAGGTTTAAATAGCATTTGATTTCTATTAAGAGGCATGCAGAAGCACCGGTTTCCTGAAATTCAGGCATGATGTTAGGAGACTCTGAAAATCTTTTACAACACTAGCCTTTGTGCATCATAGTTGAAAGGTGTGCAAATACTACCCAATGAAATTTAATGGAAGCCACACAAGGAAAGGTTTTAGCCTTGACATTTATTTTTACCAACACACAGAACCACCTTGATCTGTTTTACTGTTGGTGAAAAAAGAAGGTAGTGTCTATTTCACAGGAGAGGATAGGAAGTAAGAGTCAGTGTGATGGATGGTGGAAAGAAACAAAGGCCAAGAGGGAAGAAATATGAGCGTCAGGTACTGATCTCAAAGATGAGGTCTAGTCTGCTGTCAGAATGTGTATAAATAGCTTATTAATAACAGAAGAGATGTATTTGCATTAGTGTGAAAGGAGGAGCATACTCTGTATTGTTTTGTCAGAAATAAGGCATCTGTGTAGAGTAAAGTTTATATTTGTTAGATATGAGTAGACTACACAAGTACACAAGTCAAGTACACATCTATTCCTGTGAAAATATTCATTCACCTCAAGGCATTTATCCAGCAGATGACACCGCAGTAACCTCTGCCATCCCTAGCAAACCTGTCACATTCACTTACTGGGGGAATAGCTGCACTGCAGTGTAGCACAGAAATCCAGAGGAGTTTTAACCTCACAGACATGGTTACCAGCAATAATTTAGTTGCAAAAGCTTGAAGTTTATTCTTTAATTAGTATCACTCAATGGGTGAGAAAAACCCCGTTGTCTGTCCCAGCAAGGATTATCAGAGAAATTTTCTTTTAATCTTTCATAATTATTATATCACATCATTGCTGAGCACATCAGTATTTAGGAACAACACCAATTTTCTCCCTGGTTCTCTTCTCACTTAACTTGCCTGTCCCAACAGCAGCTCAGCTTCCATCTGGGACTGACACACTGAGAAAAGGAAAACCAAAATCACATAGGGGTTTATGCTGAGGGTAAACCCTGCCAAGTGAGTTTGGTGCTACTTTCATCTTGTCCTTGATGGCAAGGGAGAAGTGCAATATCAGAAATACATCTGCAGGGCATCCTTGACACAAGTTCAGCAGCTTGCTGCTGGAATCTCTCACTGCCAGTGCCAGTACAACCAACATCTCTTGGGAATCAATCTGGTTTATTGCTTCATGCCCAAACTTTTTTTTGTGATATTTAGGAAATGTTTCATTCAATGTTTCAGGTCTTGCTTGATTTAGGCACCTAAGTCTCATCTCCAGTGACTTGCAGTGAAGTTATTCTTTGATCTATTATTTCTTTTCCAAATAAAATTAGTATTGGACAATATATTTTGGTCCTGGATTTTCAGATTTCAGAGACTTGATTAATTCAATTTGCTGCTGAACAACACACTTCCTGAGAGCCATGGAAATAGGTTCTCCAATCTGTGGATCGTACTTCTAAAAATAAACTAAGCATACATTCTATTCAAGTGAAATGTTACAAAGAAGTTACAGACTGTAGCTTTTCCTCAGGGCTCATTGTTATTACAACGATGTGAAGTATATGTACAGTTTTCATTCAGGTCAAAACCAGCCTGGAATCTGTGGTGGCAGCTCTAATTTTTATATCTTCAGCCTTAGTCTGACTTTGCATAAAAGCCTAATCTTAGAGCGCAATCTTGGACAAGACTTGCTTTACGCAGACGGCACAAGCTGACAAAGGTTGTATGTAGGGCTGTTTGGGGAAGAACATGCACAATGTAAGGTCTGGAGTGCCTATTACCCTCTGAGTTGAAATCGGATGTTACTCCCTGAGGCACAGGTCAGCGTGTCCGTCATGCACAGACAAGACTGTCTGCTCCTCTCGGTTGGAAAGGGATGTTATTTTCTTAAGGAGCAGGATGTCATTCCTAGAGGTCTGCCCCTTGATAGGGTCAAGAGTAGTATTTTATGGTTAATGTTTACGATTAATTTTGGCTGTGGCCTTTCCTTTCAGAATCTGTACCGTGTCAGTTCAGGTTGGTAAGGGGGAAGCTTGACAAGGTTAAGGTGTGAACCATACACTCGCTTTTCCTTCCAAAGTAAATACTACAACAACAGTGCACATGGGAACCAAGCAGCACATTCTTAAACCAGAAGATTCACACAGGGAATTAAAACAGCAGGGTCCAAGAGGGTGGATTTTGCCTTTTCTTTTTTTTTTTTTTTTTTTTAGTCCAAATGATACATTTTCAGAAGGATGTCTTGGAAATTAGCTCTACACAATCCCAGGAGTAAAAAAGGCAGTTTAGCATCAGATTCCTTGTGCTCATATTACTTAAAAATTAATATTGCCTTTCCCTATTTCTCTCAAAAAATGTCTGCTACAGTAAGGTGAATGATTCTCAGCTGTTCAGTGCTGCTTAAAGGACATGCTAGCATTACAGTGTGATGCAAGTTTATATTAAATCTTGCTTTTGGAATATGTCCAGATTTTCTGTCTGGTTTTGAATAGGATTTTTAGATTCACATGCAAATTGTTCCCCTTTACAGAATCTTACCTCTTTTCTCAGCTTCTGGAAATTCTGATTTCCCTTCACATTTTTTATTAATGTTCTAGTTTCACAATAGGCTTGCAGATGGATTTGGTTTGATATTTTAGTAGACACTTCAGACCAGAAGAGATGGAAAACTTCTAAAATCCCGAAGTGTTCTTCTTCTCTCACAGACTTTCTCTAGCTCTTGTTTCTTACTCATTCTCGAGGAGCTAATTTCTCCAGCGAGAGAATACAACTTTAAAATTCCGGGATTACAACTTTAAAATTCTGGGATCTTTAAAAATCTTTCAACTCTTTAAAATTACTGAATTTCAGGCCCTAAGGGTAGCATGTTTTGGGAATGCATACACCTCATACATCTGAAAGCATTTGTGATCTATAATTAAAATTCTGCATCATGAGTGCACATCCTCCTTGGAATACCAGCATCATGCCATTGCATATCTCAAAGATGGGGTCGTTAGGACTGCTCTGAATCACATATAAAACTAGCACTGTCAGTCTTTTCAGTTCTTCAATGAGAATTAAAGCTGCTCAGTGTAAAAAAACCAAACCAAAAATAGGAACGGCTCACTTCTGATTCATAATCAACAGCCCACAATATTGCTATACATGCTGCAAGTGAGATTGGCAAAGAGCACTTTCAAACACCATCATGTTGCCATTTTTTGAGGTTAATAAGAGAAGCAAAAGATTAAAAATATGGACACCAGAATTTAAAAATATTTCCCTTAACTCACACAGAGTCCCTTGGAGTTCACTTTAAACGGCCATCTGTGGGTCAAGCTTTTCATAACAAGTTAATTTCAAATGTTAGCACTCAGCTGATTACATAATTGCAGAATTCTCAAGGGTTGACTGGCACTATCTTGATTAGTTATGAACTGTGTGGAAGGCTTTTGTGCCTCTGTGACTAATAGAGTCTGAAAGAAAAAAATGTCAGTATTAGTACAAATATTTACAAGTATGACCAACAATCTGGCTGAGAAACTTGGAGATCAATTGATGGAGCCATTTCAAATGGCTTAATCATTGCAGTCTTGGAATTTACTGTTTGAATAAATTTCATTATTAGCAATGAACAAATGTTGGAGCTAGATGAATGCACATAGAACCAGCAACGGTTTCTTAAACAGGGAGGGAGAAAGAGTAAGACAAAAATTTACAAAGAGGAAACAATGCAAAAGAAAAGAAAAAAAGAAAAGTCTTATAACACATTGTGATTGAAAAAATTATTCCTCACTCACCCCTCACATTCTTTTTAAGAAGCTGCAGAGGGTTTTCATGAAGGCCCAGCATGCCTAAACAAGTTTCACTCAGAAAGAATAAGTTGTAAAAGTTAAATCACCACTCATTTCTTTTGAGCCTGTCTTCAGCTGTGGTCTGTGGAGCTTTAGTTTCTCTTGTCAGGGATAGATAAAACAGAACTGTAAGACCAAACTTGAAAATCCTAAATTTTCTTAATTGGGTGGGAATTACCTATATAAGAACAGTATTTCTTCTAACAGCAGCTCATGCAGAAGATAACCTATATGGAAACCAGAACATTTAGAAGCCCATACACCTGTTAATGCAGAAGATGTGATTTGGCACAATTACGAATGTGTCAAAGATTGTTTGTAAGATGCACAAAACCCAAAGCAAACAGACACAATGAAATGCAACAGTCACGTAGAAAGCAAAATGAAGATTCGCAAACTATTTTGAACATTTTTGTCATCCTTCTCAAAAGCACAGCACAGACTGAAAGGCAGCTATCCTATTTGTCTGGCTTTACAACTTGTACTTTTTTTCTTTGCATCTGGAATCCCTTGGTTTGTTGATTCATAGTGGTGGCACTCTCAAGGCCAAGGACTGCTTTGTTTGACCTAGTGTATTCATCGATATTTGCATTGTTAATTTCATTATTTTGCAAAGCACCTTGGGATGCATCTCATGAAAGAAGTTATACATAGATATCTTCAGTCTGCTTTGGTTAAAGTTTTCTGACAAGTGCATCTCAAATGCTAGTCATCAATAATTTGCTCTTAAATTATTTCAATAACTGCAGTATTCCAGCTGTATTGATCTTGTGCTAACTATCCTTTCCTGAATTAATGATGCACAAAAATTTCATTATATATTGTTGAAATATAGGTATTAGATCTATGACAGGATTAATTTCTTTTTGCCACATAAATAGCATAGCTTGTATTAGAGATGAGTGTATACATGCATATTAGAAATATACATACACATACGTATGCATCCACATGTTAATAACATACCAATTGCCTGCTTTTATCTCCAACTTTAACCCCTCGATAAATAGCTTTAACATCTACAGATATGAAAGACTGCACCCCTGAAATTATTTAATTGTAATCTGCCTACTAATTACAAGCAGAAAAGTTGTATTATAGTACTTAACAGCAGTCAATCATAAATTCATTCTGTATTTATGAAGCAACACTTCTCAGTAACCCTAGAGCTGAAATACACTAACAAATAATGAAGAATTCTACAGGACAGAAAGCAAGGTTTATGCCTGGTGAGAAATTTGTATGTTCATAAAAGTAGCATTTAATTTAGAACTTCAAGATTGGTCTCACTATTTTGGATTTCTGTTCAACTTTCGTGTTATATAGGCTTATTCTTAGAAGTACATTCTCTTTATCTGATGTATTTGCTTCCCTGCATGTGGTAGTTCTCCCTCAGAATAACTGGCACAGTGTTACAGCAAATACTGCTCTTTGGCTAGATCTTGTCAGTTGCTGAGAAAATCCTGCATTCCAGCGTAAGGCCAGTTCATGAACTTCGGGACTACAACACTTCTTTTGGACCTGAGGGCCTGAAGGTCAAATTTAGGCTCTTAATAAACACTAAATCAGTTGTTCATGTGGATAAAGAAAAACAATCTGTCATCTGACATCCTGGCATATCAGTAGGATTCCAAGCAAATAAGCTTATAACATTAATTTCTTCAGCAGTACGCCATTTTATTGTCTTAAAGGATCAAGAAACTAGACAATAAACAGCAAGATCAGGAAAAGACAGCAAATGTATCTTAGTTAGATTGCTTTGGCTTAGCTACTTTTAATTGGGATTATCTGGCTTATTATATACTTGCTTAACTGTTCAGTGCCTAGGTAGATATTTCTAACATGCTCATCATTGTGGTATTTAAGCACACCTTCCCCAATACCTATGTGTTTCCTTCTCTTCTATAGAAAATCAATTGCAAATGATTCTTCGCATTTGGTTAATGTCTATGTCTTGGTGATTATCTCTATCTGGCATCTCCAATTCATTTTTGTAGCTGGAATCCTTGTTTAGGTACTTATCTTCTCCAGACTCACCGCAGTATTCTCTTCTGTGGTGAGAAATGCATCTTTTCAAACCAAAAACCATGGGTTTGAACATGCTGCTGTAGATTTGCCAACTATCTCCACTGAGTCACTCTTTTAACCTGAGGACTTTATGTTTTTCAGTATCTTTCATAGCATATCTTTGCTCTTACTCTCTGTTGACACGATCACTCCAACCTTTTATTGGCTAAGGATAACAAATACATTAATGCTGTTCTCATAAACATCTGAAAACACATACTATTCTTTCTATTTTAAATTCATGTGATGTGTGATGCCAAAATTCCCTCAAAAGTGCCTAAATTATACCAGCCTTTGGGGAGTGCTGAGCATCCTGGTGAAGATGCGTCCAGCTGCTGTCCTCTCCCAATGGTCATTTACTGGATGAAATTACTGCACACTGTCATAGTTGTATTTTAATTGGTTTCTATTCTGACTGTAGAGAAACTGGAAAAAAAATCTCTAATGATCTGTAGTAAGGTTTCCTGGCTATTATATATATATAGTATATATATATATATATGGCTATAATACAAGTAACTGTAAAATACAGATAAAATATAGATAAAATTGTACTGTAAGTTATAGTTTTTTTCCCCTTCAATATTGGAGCCCAAATATGGAGACATACATTTGAGATACTATTTTAATACATAATTTTGTGGGCAATATGCTTCAATATATGAAGAGCTTTGAATATTAGGTATTTGAATATGTTGCAAGTTGCCAAAAGTGGCCTAAGAACTAAAAGAAATCTACATCGCCAGAGGTGTGTGCAAAATATTTCAGATGCAACCCTCCCCCAAAAACTTATTAAGATATCTTCAAAAAGTTTACACCAGTAAGCTACATATTTGAATTCTTTGTGGACCCCCAAAATATTGTGTATCTTCTTAAAAAGCATACTGAACCTGGAATACTAACTGGATCAGTAAAGCAGTGTAAATAAAAAAACATTATTTAGTCAGAATTATTTAAACATAGAAGTCTACAGTATCTTGACAGTACATTTTGTATACAAAAACACAATTGATAAAATGAGCAAAAATACAGAGGAGGAAAATATAGTCTTTTATTTACAGTCAGTGGTTCCTTAAGAATACAGTTTAAAAATAAATACTCCATTCCACTACAAGAAATTTTACAAAGTTAATCATGTGCACATCTTGGTTTTTGAGAAAATTAAACTTTCAGATACATAGTAGAAACACACACACACGTATTTAATTACAATGTGAAGGGGGAAGGGGGGGGAAAGCACCTGAATCGATTTAGCTTATTCTTTTAAGACAATTATCACAGACTTAGTCAAGAACAACCCAAAGGAGTTTAATTCCTGAAAACCAAAAATCCTAACGCATACTATATTACATTATTTTTGCTGCACATTTTGTGGGATGAAAAATACAGAGTAGACCTCAATTCAAATAACAGCAAATATATATGCTGAGTCTATGTGTGAACATTCAAGCAAAACTATGATTTTATTAAAGCAAATCCCATCTGGACGTGAAAGACTTAAACCCTGAAACTTGCTAGGTACACAGAGAATATTAATAGCATTGCAACAGAATTTGACATTTTGCTACAACTTCAAAGAGAAGTTAAACAGCCAGTGTGGGTTGTATTTTGATGGTCAGAAGAGAAGGAAGAGTACCAGCAACAGTAACATTCATCAGTGCAACTATTCAACTCAAAATGATTGGGAAGGAAAACAAAAAGATTTCAAAGAACTAAATGAAAGTTGAAAATCATACTATAATCCTACTGAAAACACTTTCTGAATGCCAACTCTGATTCTTCCCAAAATAGTATTTCTTCTTTATTTTTGCTTCCTGTAATTTCTGGGTATGTCAAAGCTTTTAGCCTGTACAGAGGGTAACAACGAAGTACAATGACAGGAGCATCTTTTCTTTTTGATTCTGATATACCACCCAAAATTAAATATCATTATAATAAATATATATATTAAAAGACCTATAAAAATCATTCTTTCTCCTGGGCAACATATTTTCAGTCATCAGGCTGGGCATGTTTGCTGAGAGCGCCTGCAAACCCCAGTACTTTTACCAACTCTCTGTAAGAAGTCCTTATCCAGTCCTTTCTGACATGGAGCATGAGTTTTTCTTTGCAACAGGCATCACTGAACTTTGAAACCAAGTGCAATAAATGAATGCATTTAATTTGGAATAGCTTTTCTGAACCTGACACCTGAAAATCCATCAAATTTCCCTCTCAAGCCTCTCCCTTCTCTGAGCCATATGCAGATAAAGCAGTGTTTTTCAAGGCTACAGTAGTTACAAGTGGACCTATTGAGCATGCATACAAATTATTTTACTTGACTAGAACTTGAGCCCCATAGAGGCCTGTCCAAGACAAGCTAGCTTGATTGTCTATTTTAATAGAACCTTTTAATTGAAATAAACAAAACCAAACACTTCAATAGGAAGTTATGTGAGGATGAACTTCTTCAAATGAAAAACCATTAGAAGGAAATAGTAAGCTTTATATTGTTTCAATTGCATTATTTATCAACATTTTCATTTACATACATTACTGAGTCTCTTTGCTTGTCCCCATGATAAGCTATGGAAAATACATATAGAACGTAATGCCAAATACTCAGATACATCTCCCATATCACACATACTTCTGGTCTGGAATCAAGCAGAAGTTGATTACATAACTAAACACACAAGTTCTGCCTCCTATTCAGAGAGACAAGCTTTCTTGATGTAAAATAATAAGTAATAGAAATGCATGAAGCCACTGTATCAACTGTCTAATTTTCTGAAACTAAATTATGTTCAACTTAGGTCAATTACAAAAAGTTCAACTTGTGCTCAGTAAAGACATGTAAGTCTTTCTTGTGGTTTGGAAGTTAATCGACCTCTCCTCACCCAACATTTGAGCTTTTCTTGGACCTTTTGCAACCAGTTTGAAAAGTACATGACTTTAGTTTTAATAAAAGAAGGAAAGCGGGGAATTATATGAATTGCTGAGGAAAAGTGGTGGTGGTGGGGGTTCTGCATGGCAATTTGCTGAACTTGAACATTACAGGAAATTTTTAAGGAATGAGATTCATAACTGAACCTTTCTAAAACACAGTGGACTGTAACACCAAATGAATAACTGAATAAAAAGGAATCAGAAAAAAAACCCCCATCATTTTTATGTGAAATGTAAGCGGTTTTATTCCTTCACCTTCCTGTCAGATATAACAAAATTCTAGAACAGAACTGTGCCCTTGTTCCATTTTGATTCATTAAAAAATGTTATCTTTCCCCCTAAAATCTAGAAGATATCAATACCACAAAACCTCATTCTGATAAAGAGAAAAAAGTAAGAATTATAAGAATATGGCTTTTATCCAGTTTACAGTGATTAGCTAGTTATGGCAATACATTCCTTAAGACACTTTACAACTAAGAAATAAGCATCAGGCGATATACAATATATATGTTCATTTGCTGACTATCAGAGCTCCAAGCAATAAGAAATAGCACTATATTCTTTGATATCTACATATTTTTTGCAGTTTATAACATACCGTCTGTGGATGGTTGCTCAGGATGAGCATTTTTCCAGCTACAATGTATTTACAGCATGCCAAATAAGAAAGTAAAAATACTGAACAACAAGCCTGGTCCCACTGGCAGAAACCAGAGAGAAAATGTACCATTTGAAGTTTTCAAATGCATAATTCACAGAATAACAAAAGTCATCTTGTTGAAGTTTCAAAAAAAGATTTAAGAAACACAATCAACCAGTCATGCCATCTGAATTTATGATGAGGAAAGGCTGAGAACTCAGATGGCATGACAGATGAATTCATCTTACCTCTAGGAAAATACGAAGGTTCCTGGCAGAGCAACACTGGGAAACTTGAAATACAACTGCCTGCTGGGACTCAGTTAACGGATCTGTCTTTGAACAGTTTTTGTAGTCACCATTTTAGTGATCGCAGCACAATAAACGAGTAGGAATATATAAGTGATTCTGTTCATATTAAATAATCACATGAACAATAAATACAAGAACACAGGCACAGAATGAAGTTCATATAGGAGTGCAGAATTTCTGAAATCTGTATAACCTAAAGAATACAACTATTGAAATTTCCGCTATTTTGGAAGAGTCTGCTAGCTTTTACTTTAATTTGGAAATGTAACTGTGATCTCTTTCCCCTTTGAAAATGTATGGCTGTTGACAGTATTTTCCAGTCTCCCTTTCAGGAGTACCTGGGACAGTTTTGGCTCAGGGAATTCAACTGCAGTGCAACTCCAGAGAAGCCATACTTTTAGAAATTGATGCCTAAAGCAAAGACGCCATGCCAACAGCCTCAGTCTCCATGCTCCAAAGGTCCCAGAGCTCCAAAATCTTTAGAGGCCCATCTTACCATGAAATCCATGTCCCATACTAGGATAGTTCAGGAAAAATTTCATAACAGGATTCTGAAAGAGATTTTATTCAGTCCCATGATGCCATAATGTCCTCTGGATATTTTTTTACTGTGTGGGCCACAGGAATATTTACATAAATAAAAGTAATTGCATATATACATCAGCCCCTATAAAAAGGCTTCGTATTACCTCAATATTAGATTATTGAAGATGAAATTGAGGTGACAAATTATTAAATGAAATTAACCAGAAACAACTAATAAGAGAAACCCCAAACAAACCCCTGCCTTTAACTGGCTCTAAGATGACACCCAGCAGAAGCAAACCACAGGAAACACAATGCTGTTCTACATGATGGGAAAGCTGATGCTGCTTGACAATGTCATCCCAGGAACGTGGCACTTTCTGTGTCTAAGTTATCAGTTCAGCATTTTTATTTCATTCTTTTTAAAACAAATGTTCCTTTATATCCATTATGTTTTACAAAGAGGCACTAATTTAAAAGCTTGAATTCTATGAGGTATCAAATAAAAATCATTTAAAGCCAGCTGAAGCTTGTCAACTTACTGAAAATATTACAGACTTCAGGCATGCCACATTTTCAACAAGCGAAAAGAAATTTTCATCCATTTTAGTAATGCCTCTAAGAATATTTTTTTTATTAAAAAAAAAAAAAAAAGAAAATAAAAGTTCTTGCAGGCATTTTGAAAAAAAGAACCCAATTTGCAAAACCAACTATTTTTGAATAATTCAACCAATTTTGCTTGCACAACTGTTGAATTTTAGATTTCCAAAAAATACTAAGGAACTAGTGTTTCAGTGATCCTGGTTTTGCATTGTGCAATCCAAAATGTCAGTTTTCTCATACCTAGCTTGAGGATCTCTAAAATGGTGTTGATTTCCAGAGCATATAAATTTGCTACCTTGTTAATACAACAAGAGCCATCAGGCAGATGTTAATTAATAATCTGAAATAGTCATGTTTATAATTTGACAATGGTTTTCTGCATTGCGTTGTTTAAACCACACTATTTGTGATATTTTAAATTTAAAATCACAACAGCTTTTCTAGCTTGTATAAGAATATTTCATTACAGTTGAGAAAAATATCTGATTAGCTCTTTTGATATACATTTCTGTCTAGAGGAACTATTTGAACTATTGAGTCAATGGATATGGGATGCCACTCAGGTACATCCAAGTATAATAAGCTGTATTAGACTACACAAACTCTTCGGAAAGCTGTTCCATCCTATTTTGAAAGCATCAGAAAATGGAGAAATCACAACTATATTTGCAAACTTTTTCAGTGATTTACTAGCCTCATTAATGATAGTTTGGGTTTTATTGCTAATGTCAATTTATCTGGTTTTAATTTCTATATTGGTGTGTTACATTTTTCTTCAAGGAACAATTTATTTCCTAGTATTTTCTGTCTTTGAAGCAACTTATTGACTATAATCAAGTTACCTCTTAACTTTCCATTTTATTATCTTTACACAGACAAATGCATATGCTTATCTCCAAAAGGAGAATGCCAAAGAGAACTCTCCAGACTGGAAATCCTGAAATTCACTGCAATTGGCATTAATAAATCCTAAAGGCATAAAAAAAAATAAAAAATAGCAAGATCTGTAACAATATTGAACAAAATTGAGACAAGGCCAAGAAAAAACTAGGTGGATATGATTTTCTGAAATCAAAAGCTTAGACTGGTGACTAAACACAGATTAGGGAAGTGGAATTTTAGAAACACATCAATGCTATAATGAGATTAATATTTCTAAGTTTGGGTGTTTCTGAAATTCCACACCCACACAAGATTAAGGCATTCATTTCTAAGATGACCTGAAGGAATGAAGAAATAGGATGACTAAGTAAGAAAATACACAGTCTTCCAGTGCCCCATATTCATCAGCCAGGAAAGATGTTTAGATGTAAGAAAAATTCCTGACAATTTACTGGAAAATCAAGGCAATGAGCACCCTGTACGTCATATGGAAAACTAAATATTTTCTTCATGTTTCATGTAGAAAAAAACTGATGAGAGATATTCTGGCTGTTTATATCCGGTTGGAGAAGATATCCTCAGCAATTCAGAAAGGCTGATATCCTATGTAAACTTTATCCTTAAATTATTTTCTCTCTGCTTCCTGAATATTCCATCCATTCTATTTTAATTTTCTGAACTATAGATCACAGTTTTTATTTTCCTGCAAAAAAAAAGCTAAATAAAAAAGTGTAATATTCAGTCTATACATTTATGTATCTATAATAAAGCACACCTAGGTAGTTTTTATAGATTGATAAAAACATAATGAAAACACAATTTATATTGTTAAAATATTTTAAAGATGCTGAATGATCTTTAATTTAAAATTAGTGACTGATAATGTTGTAAATAAGGTAAAGAGCACTTTACAAATTATTGAAATTTACTCATCTAAACTGAAATCTTCCTAAAAATTTGATTTAAAAGTCAGTAAGATACATAATTTTCCTGGGTAAAAAGCACCTACTGAGCAATATAGGTTTAGTAGTGTTTTGCTTTATAGACTTTGAGAAGCTTGGCAATAACAGAAGAGTTGAAAACAAAACAAAACAAAACAAAAAAAAAAAAAGAGAAAAAACCCCACTCTCATGCCACATCTACTTTGTGGTCACTGAAGTGACTTCTATGTAGTGTAGAGGTATTTTAAATTGCATAGCCCAAAAACTGTAACTGTCTAGCTATTGCTGCTTGGCTTAATTTAGTCTGCTCTTTACTTTTACTTCCTTGACAGCAATGTAGACATCTAGCAGAGACTTCTGTTCCATTCCATCTTTTTATTTTCTTTCTCTTCTTTTAATCCCCCCAAACTAAAAAGCTCAGGGCAAACTCAGGCACCAAACTAAATGCAAGGTTAAAATATAACTTTTGGTGACACTTTGTGACCCCAAGATCAATGCTGACTGATGCGAAGTTGTTGTGTCTGTAGTGTCTATATATATAATATTTTAACAATTTACATAGATATATATACCTGTTGATATCTCTTTTCTAATACATTTTAGTGTCTGAAGACACTTCTGGGTATCACTAGGGGTGTAAGTGTGCTATTTAGCTGATGAATTCAATTGAAGACTCTTGAAGTCTTGATTAAAAGAAGGAATCAAAAAGTCTGGGTGAATTGTTTTTTTTCACTTAAAAATAGTTTAACTAGTAGTAGAAGATTTAAGTGTTGGGTGAAGCTGCAATCAGAATCTGTTTAGGGAGGAAAATCAGTACAATTAAAGATGAGGAAGAAACAATGTCTCTGAGCTATGTAAGTTTCTGAATCTTGTCGGAGCAATCCCAGGCACAGCTACAGGCTGGGCAGAGAAGAGATTCAGAGCAGCCCTGCGGAGAAGGACTTGGGGGTGCTGGTTAATGAGAAAATGAACATGAGCCAGCAGTGTGCGCTTGCAGCCCAGAAAGCCAACTGTATCCTGGGCTGCATCAAAAGGAGTGTGACCAGCAGGTCGAAGGAGGTGATCCTGCCCCTTTACTCTGCTGTTGTGTGACCTCACTTGGAGTATTGTGTGCAGTTCTGGTGTCCTCAACATAAAAAGGATATGGATCTGTTGGAACAAGTCCAGAGGAGGGCCACGAGAATGATCAGGGGACTGGAGCACCTCCTGTATGAAGACAGGCTGAGAAAGTTGGGGCTGTTCAGCCTGGAGAAGAGAAGGCTGTGTAGAGACCTCATAGCAGCCTTCCAGTATCTGAAAGGGGCCTACAGGGATGCTGGAGAGGGACTCTTTGTTAGGGACTGTAGTGGTAGGACAAGGGGTAATGGGTTAAAACTTAAACAGGGGAAGTTTAGATTGGATATAAGGAGGAAATTCTTTCCTGTAAGGGTGGTGAGGCACTGGAATGGGTTGCCCAGGGAGGTTGTGAATGCTCCATCCCTGGCAGTGCTCAAGGTCAGGTTGGACGAGGGCTTGGGTGATATGGTTTAGAGCGAGATGTCCCTGCCCATGGCAGGGGGGTTGGAACTTGATGATCTTAAGGTCCTTTCCAACCCTAACTATTCTATGATTCTATGATCTTCTGAAAAAAAATAGCATATAGTATCAAAGCTCTGATAAATTGATAATCTGAAAAAAATTATAAATCTGATCAAGGAATGCTTTACACCAACAATTTTAATTTTAATCCCTTTTTATATACCTTTTTCAACATTTCAAAATGAAAAGTCAATTTGAACTAAAAAATGAAATTTTACATTTAGAAATTCTGAAACATATTTCAATGATCTAGTTTTTTTCTTCATAATATATTTCTAATAAGAATTCTCAAGACCAATACTTTTTCACAAAAAGTGCTACCCTTTTTAACTAACAGTTCAAGTAAAACATTTCAGTGAAAAATTCCAGATCAAGTTAAATGGCAACATACACTATCTCCATGATAGAAAACCATATCAAAACTTGTTTGCTTAAACATTCGCCTTGCTTGCTGTTGTTCTTTGGCTTTTATAAGCATTTTTGCTTCTGTTGTTTATCCTTAATAAAATGGTGAAAAAAATGCACTTTACCTATTTGGTGGAATATTACTAAACTTAAATCTCTCAAATTTCTCTGCCATGGGAATAGACAAATTACAAATCAAGTTATTGTAGCTGGTATATTACTGACTTTTTCATAAAAATTATGCTTACATATCTTGAGTTAATCTGCAGCAGCTAGAAATTTCAAAACACACGCGGGAATCTTGATTCCCTTATTTTTGTTCATGCAAGAGTGAGCCTCATTTAACAAACCTGCAGTATATGAAGTCTTCAAGTTAACTCATGTATGGTGGAGCTCCAGAGCTGCTGTTTTCATTGAAAAGTGTACACTTCTACCTATGACGTTGTCTTAAGATTTATCACAGTTTCTCTACCTAATTTACTCTATGGATAACCCATGCCTGTCTCCTGTATAGTCTTCCCAGCTTCTAAGCAAAGGACTAATACCTTCCCCCCATTACCCTTTTGTACTCTTTCGCTTCATCTAATTTCTCTTCTAAGCAGAATTCAGACATAAAGAAGGGGATTTCTCTTTTATGGACAGCAAGCAGAAACATGTTTTATCCAAGTTCATTGTTCCCATTTATAGGTTGTTACCTACTTGTATTTAAAAATCACTTTTCTGTTTTACCTTAAATTAACTTCTGCTTCAAGATCTCTCCTAAGAATCCAAATCCTTAAAATGCAGTAAGAAGATTTGAGTAACAGTGGATATTCTGTAGGGGTTGTTTTTTCAGGCTCTGACACTTTATGAGCAATGGTTGTGTTACAGGAAGATAGTGAGACTCTTTTATTTCTTCCTCAAGTTTTACTTATTAAATTATATATACATATGTATGCTGGACACATTCTTTATACAAATATAGTGGAGCAAATGCAGGCTGCATAATATATTTTAGAGTGAGATATTAAGTTTAAAAGAAAGCTTTCAACAGAATGGAAAAACAGGGATTTAATGGCAAATGTGTAACTTCATGGAGACATACTGTTGTGTTTTAGTTCAATAAATAATGACTAATAAAATTGTAATTTTATGGAATTTATATTTTCAATATATACTGAAATAAAAAATTGATTTTTTATAATTTTTCTTTGAAGCTCAAAATTTACGAAAAGTTAGGTTAAAACCATAAAAATAATGAATCAGTTATGCCATCAATCATAAAGCTAAAGAATTTTAAGCTATTCTTTTTCATGTGCAAAACATTGTTTTCATTTCCATGTATGGCATAAGCTGAAGCTTCTATAAAAATATTTATAATAAAATACAGCATAAATCTATAATTACATTTAATCAGTTTTAGAAAGATGCATCCAGTACTTAGACACTGTGAAATTATTTAGAATCAGTCAAGTTTACCTCAATTACTGCTGAAGTAACAAACATACGATGTAATAGTCTTTTGTAAGCTGAATGGCATATGTTCTCTCACCTGCACAAAGCCCTGTAAATAACCTACAGGTTGTTAGTCATTACTTAATTCAACATCCAAAATGCTCTTTTTAGTTCTTTCATATTAACGCATTATGCACAGAGTACTTTAAATAACCATTAGCAACCAGATGCATTTAAAGCAATGCAAGGAAGTGTTACAGAAAATAATTCATACTTTCCATGTAAAAACCTTCTTAGAATTCCCTCTATGGAATGTACAAATCCCTCCGAAGGAACTCAAAAGTCTTTAGTTGATTGTCTTGGTACAGATCAGTAAAGAATTCAGTATCTAACATAAGGTGCTCCCCGGGCCATGGCTGTAGTAAAGCATCATGCAAGGTATGAAGTCCACTATAATTTTCATCTTTTTTCTTTCAGTTAGCTGTCACATTGGCTTCCTTCTGACGCAGTCTTTCTTTCTGTTAAAGAAAGAGTTTTATTATCATTCTTGTTCGTTCATACTTTCCACCTCCTCTCAAGTTGCCATGAGCATTTCGTCTAGAAGGCTAAATACTAAATAAATCACAGTAGATTTGAGTTCTAATAAAAAAAAAATAAAAAATTAATGCCTGGAGCACTAAGGGAAGGCTCAGAACCAGTTTGTTACTTACTGGGGAAAAACTGAGCTTGCTTTAGGTACACACTTGTCAAATACTTTGTACTTTTAAAAGTACGCAGGTCTGTGAAGACCAGTGCAGCTAGGGAAAACCAGACACATTTCAGATTTGTGTGAATCTAATATCTTCTCTTGTCTGGAGCTGCTTCTGCTGACATAAAGTCTCCAATTAAGCATTATCTAGATTATATTGTTTAAGGACCTCCTCCCAAGCAAGTGTAGTCATTCGTATCTTTGCCACCTGTCCTGCAACTGGTATGCTCTGCTGGGAATGGAAATAATATACTGATTCCTTCATGTACATTTCCTTCCCTTAGACTCTTGCTTCCTAAAGATAGGGAAATACTGATGTAACCTATGAGCCTTGCACACAGACAAAAGGTTTCAGCTACAGTGCAAATTACTAGTCCTCTTTTTATGTGTATCAAGAAAAAAAAAAACAAAAGAGGATATGGCAAGGAACAAACTGGGGACTAAATACCTTCCACGACTATTCAATAGAGCAAACAAGACTTTGTAAGGCTTTGAAAGAAACCACACTTATCCATTAGACAAGTATATGCAGTGAGCCTCAATGCACTACAGAGCATGAAAGAAAATATAAGAGACTTCAGTGGAATATATATATATAATATATATATAATAGTTTGTATATATATATGTAGTTTGGAGAAGAGGAGATTGAGGGGTCACCTTATTAGTGCATATAAATATATAAAGGGGGAGTGTCACGAGGATGGAGCCAGGCTCTTCTCACTGGCAAACTATGATAGGACAAGGAGCAATGGGTACAAACTGGAACACAAGAGGTTCCACTTAAACTTGAGAAGAAACTTCTTCAGTGAGGGTGACAGAACACTGGAACAGGCTGCCCAGGGAGGTTGTGGAGTCTCCTTCTCTGGAGACATTCAAAACCCGCCTGGACACGTTCCTGTGTAACCTCATCTAGGTGTTCCTGCTCCGGCAGGGGGATTGGACTAGATGATCTTTTGAGGTCCCTTCCAATCTCTAACATACTGTGATACATGTGAATGGGGAAAGAAACTAGAGAAGCAGCTGTTATCATATTTTTTTATCTAAAATAGCAGAGCCATGCATAAGCACAACTAAAGTAAGTTTTAAACTTACATGTTGGACTACCACAGGACATAAGCTTAAAGATTTCTAATTGGGAACAAAACCACTCTGCTAAATTCAAAGTAAGCATAGTACACCACCCTTCAACAACAGCAGAAACCTGCCATCATTCTGAATGACAAGAATAGGCATCACAAACCCCTTTCTGAATGTCATATTGACAAACACATCATACCAGGCTAGCTGTAGGATTGATTTTCTTCGTTTCAATTTTCTTCTCTGCAGTTAACTTGCTTACTGACTGCTGAGCCACTTTAATTCTGAAACAAAATACACAGAAACCAAATTGTTAGATTCAAAGAAATTGGAGGTGTTCTGACTCTGCCTGGTACATACTCTGTAAGAACTATCATTTTTAGGCACATTAGCTGAACAAACTACTATTACTGTCCAACGGTACTTAATAAAATACCAGAAGTAGATCAAAGTACATTTTTAATCAGAGAAAGGCAAAGCAAAAGGAGGGTCTGCCTGTATTGCTCACTGAAAATGTCATCTGGCAAATGATTTCTCTGTTCTTCCAGGATCTGAGCTTTATGGAGTATCTGGGTTTTATGGAGTATTTTTCCCACCAAAAAAGGTTACAGTATCAAAGCAAGAAGATACTCCTCTGAAAAAAAAAATATCCAAACCCCCAAAGCTAGCTTACTCAATCTGTTGTATATAGAGAATATACTATTTTATTAGGCTGTTTGCCAGGGTACACCTTATAATTCGTCTGAAAACCTTGAAATGAAAGCATTTATCAGTTTTTCCTTAATGTTTTCCCTGTTGCTTTACATGGAATTGACTGACCAGCCGTACTGATGTGGCAATAGGAGAGGCAAATTAGAGGGGGCTCTTTTCTAGGGGTAGTTAAACCAATCTGCAGCTACAGTCCAGTCTATCACTACTGAGAGAAGGAGAAGGAACAACACAGATCTAATTCCCGTTTCTTGCCTTTTGCTTTTAGGGTGTTGCATACAGAATCCTCGTTCCTGTGAAGATTTTACAAGAACCCAATCAGAAGGTTAATCAGGAGGAAAAAGAAACAGAATTTAACAAAAAGGCACTTGACTCTCCTCTTACAAATAGTGGAAAGGGCAGGGAAGATGATGTGCTAAACAGTGATAGAAAAGGGAAGCACATTCTTGGCACTCCTAAGACAGGATCTGCTCAGCTATCAGTGCCTTTAAAATGCTGATTCTATGAACACCTACTTTACAATTCTATCTGCAAAATGCAGAGGGAAAGAAGTTGTAAGTGAATTTTCACAAGGAGAACTCAACAAACCAATTTTCTCTAATGCACACTAAATCATTCTTTTACCAGAAAAAACACATTTCTTGGCAATCTTGAACTGAAAATTCTACTTTCTTCTCCTATTTAATTTTTTCCACTGGCAGAAATAATTGCTATGACCAGGCAAAAAGTATTTAAAATACCATGTCCAGTTCAAACCACTTTCGACACACTCCATTTTTGAGGAATTTTGGAAGAAAAGCAAAAAGGAAAGTGGATTAGAGCTGCAATTACTGATGTGTACTTCCTTGCTGTAACACTAGCAGCAAACTAGATTCTTTTAAAAACATAGAACACAATCATACGTTCATTATTGTGTTTATCAGTGCTCACCACTGGAAACTAAAATTTCTTCTCAAAGCTATCTATCAACTGAGTAGTATTAGGGTC
The DNA here is from genome assembly GCF_033783945.1 of Neopsephotus bourkii. NCBI lineage: Eukaryota > Metazoa > Chordata > Aves > Psittaciformes > Psittacidae > Neopsephotus > Neopsephotus bourkii. The sequence goes on from NW_026902266.1 coordinate 68,465, forward strand.
TCATTTTCCAGTGCTTAAGAACAGGAGGAAACAGTTATGCTACTTTCAGGTAAACTTAACTTAAAACACTGTTTAGCTACAACACTGATTCAAGCTGCAAGTACACAAATATGAAATTATTATTCTGTACATTTTAAAATATATCTTTTAAAAACTTAATTAGTGTTCCCTGTTTCTACAGGCAAACAACTAAGCAGCAACACACCATTCCATCTTTTTACAATTTTGTTAATCAGCACAGTTTACTTCTTAGTGATGGATGATAGCACCCTCTGGACAGCATGTTATTCCTCACAGCTGCAAAGTTTATGCAAAGATGATGATGTATTTCAAGTGACAGTATTCAGGTTCAGCAGAATCACACTAAGGGATCATTTTCTAAACTCTTCCCTTTTTTGAGCACATTTTCTTTTCAACCACATGTTTAGAGTCCGAATTTTCATCTGAACAGAGAATTCTAGGGATTGTAAACTTTTAGACTTTGAAATAAAAATTTGCCTGTCATTTATTTAGGCCTAGCTGTGTGTAGTATTTTATTCTATATTTGCACAATTTGTGGAGATTTTTTTTTTAATAGAATGCATAGTTTGGAATACAAACCAGAAATAAACCAGCTCCCTAAAATGATTTGAATTATGTGAGACTTGATTTATAAAAACAGCAGATATTTTTTTCTCAGGGAAAAAGCCATCACTTTGCTAACATAAGATTAGCTGGCATTATCAGAAACACAAATGCATAATTTCAAAAGAATGCAATTCTTTGGGATTATTTAAATTCAGATGGCTCAATTTTAATAAAGTAGCTAGCTCAGTAATTACACCAGTAAAGCACCTGTGTTATAATGGTGCCTTATGATTAGAAATAATTCTTTGTTAAACATGGACACGGTACTAGGACTGGCTACTGCCTTTGGAAATACTATCCCTGGAATAAGTACAATGAAATAGTTTGAAAACTAGCAAATTTTTTTTCTTCCTATATCAGTATAAAATACCATGGATGGACACACTAGCCTGTTCACATTTTAGAGATGTGAAGAGAAACCGGGATTGAATCTAACAGATGTGAAATCAAGGAAGAAGAAAGGGAAACAAATGTCAACAGAAGTATATCTAAAACAGGAATAGAAAAACATGCTAGGAAAATACTGTAAAGGATGCCTTTGAACAGAGATTACTGCAGAGGACAGATATTAGAAAGGGTGGTATGACAGCCAAGTCACAACACAGGTAAAATATACGCAGGTGCTAACTTAGCAAAGTGATGAGGCCAAAAATGAAGGTATGCAGGTTAGTTATGCCTTGAAATCCGACCAGCTGCAACATGTGGTCAAAAGGAAAGTTGCTCCCCTTCAACAGTGAGCAAAAGGGGGTAATATCCCTTAATAAATAAAGAAGATGTGGTGTCAACTGTAATACTGAGTAGTATTGCATGTTACCACATAACATGGAAAACAAAATTGAATGAAATCGTCAAAACAATGTATCTTAAATAGGAGAACCATGAGTCCAGTATTGCATATGGATCCTTACTATAAGCAACGGGAGTATAACTGGATTTCCCCTGCCTCCACGTGACAGGTGCTGTCCTACCCTATAAATTGGACGCAAATCAGGCCTCGCAAATTAGAAGACATTAGTGAAAAATAATGATCCATATCTTTTTTTTTTCACTAGGTTAAGGTGAATATGTTCAATATGATCAATATGTTTTGCACTAGAGATTAAATTCCAGAACAAAGAAAGCATTTTTTAAAAAGAACCTTTTATATAACCTTTATAAAAAGTACCATTAAAAAAATAGGACTTTTCTCCTATTTTTAAGATGAAGTATGTAATTCTGTTCATTAAATAATAATCATGTCTTCTCCAACTACTGAGAGAAACTTTGATTCTCTTTTTCTATTCTAAATTCTGACTCATAAAATCTGTATATATGTTCAATCTGAAAGAGATGGCTTAATCTAATAAGGTAACTATTGTAGTAACCTTACCTTCGTAGTGTAAGCAGTAGGTCAAATTAACAGAAATAATCCCTTTTTATATCTAATAATTTCATATTTCAAGGCTAACACTGATAAACAGGTGATAATATCTGTCATATTTCTTTTGCAAAACATACAATCACGGTTTGTGATGAAACTCCTCACTGCAAACTACAGTATTTTTCTTCATTTATAATTTTTCCCTATATTCAGAGTTGTCTAGGATATCCTCCTAAAACGTACTTTAATAGACCTTGAACCCTTTAATGGATTTAGAGAGGCGTTCATGTATATGTAGTTTTTATAAATACATATTTCTTTTTATTCTCAATTCATAGACATGCCCATGCAAGCTACCATGATGTAAGTCCCTTGTTGCCAAAAAAAAAAACAACCCACCTTTGTTTTAGTCTTCAATTCAGTTATCATCTCAATGTTTTATAAACAGAAGGAAGTATAAAAGCAGTTATGTACTGGATACACAGACATACTGAATTATAAAACTGTCAACAACAAAACTGGGGTTTAATGCAAAGCAAACCAAAACCACGTCTCCAACATTTGGTGAGTATTACAGTGTGTTTCCATTAAGCTGCTTGTCAGAGATGAAGAGGTGACCATCAAAGCAAATTTTACTGTATTGTAGTTGCATTCTAATATTGAATGGAATACTAAGCCTGAAAAAACCCTGTTATCGGCGAATGACAGAAATCAAGACAATGACATCAAGAAAACCTTTCAGGTTTTAGTACTGAAAATTTTCTTCATTTTATGTTTAAACTAATTTATATATCATATTATGTACTATATCATATCTAGTTTTGTTATCTATCTGTAGCTGCCTTGCATTCCTAATTGGTGTGCAAATTTTGTCCAGGAAAGAGACAATGACTCAACTATATTTTGCAGGCAGCTGATTTATTTTCATGGTAGCTTAAATGCAGGGCAGCTCAGTTAAAGCATTTCCTTTCCTTTAAGAAAAAGTCTCATAGAAGTCTAATTAGATTTCTACAGTTGTGTTACATTTGGGAGCCAAGTAGTTTTTAGACAAAACAGACTCTTGCACCTGAGGCTGTCATTTATTCAAGGCAGTATTCTTTTTTTCTGAAATTCAGAAACTTTAAACTTGTCTGTTACACAACACAAAGTAGTTAGTTTTTAGTATAAATTTTTTAGTTTGGAATCTTATTTTGACCTATTTCTACTACAATTAGTTTTAAGATAATAAATTTTTAATTATATCTTTGCCTAATGATAATTCTGGATATTATAGTTTAATTTTGACTTTTCAGAGCCATGTTTATTGAGAGACAAATTATAATCTACTACTAACATTCCTATATGAATGTAAACAATTAAATACATTTTTAGATAACTGTGTGACTAATTCAGACATATTTTACACCAAATTGATGCACCTTCTGAAATTTGCAGGGTAATCCAATTGTGAAAATGTTCACATAAGTGTATCAATGCCTCAGTTTCAGAACCCAAGTTTGAAAATGTTGACTTACACTGCCAATTCTTCCTCTTTATTCCTTCAAACCAAAATAAGTGGCTCATGATAAACAGATATTTTTTATTAAATTAGAATCTTTAAAACTGCAAAACAAATAGTGCATCCAATTAATTAGCAGTTAAGGAAGACACCTGTCCATTCCTGTCATACCAAGGTTTTTAGTTACCCATGTGCACAATGAGTCTCAGTTTGCTTTTATGGACAGCAGCTCACCAAATCCTAGTGTCATACTTTGTAAAACAGAACCTTGAAATGGTCATGGCTTTACAGACCATTTTCAGGTGATGAAAATAGCTTTTCCATCATTCTAATCTACTGATTTCATGATGTTCTTCTTTTCAGTAGCATGGTACAGGACAACTTAAAATGAAAACAGCTCTTCTGACATTCTGATTTAATTCTTATGCAAGGCTCCTTATGTCAGCAGCTCATTGTCTTGACAAATCACCCAAATTCTGAATGTAAAGGAGGATGAATTGTTGTGAGATTAACAAAACTTTGAAAAAATAATTTGAAGTGAACTCCAAAAACATATACAGTAACTGCTGCTCTTCATTCTACTAGTATTGCTTTACACTTATGAATAGGAATAAGAGTATTCATCAAAGCAGCTGATAAATTATTAGTGCTGTATTTTTATTTGTAGATTTTATTTATATAAGGATTAAAGCACGAGAAATTCCATGTAGGAAGGTAAAGAATATAGCAGTTTACTTACAAACAAAAATTTCTTGCATATTGTATTAAGAAAGTTAAAAACATACATAGTGTTAAAACATTTGCAAGGCATTTTATATTAATTTCTTTGAAGGGATCAATGTATGCTATCAGTAAGGTCCTAATTACATAAAAAGGAATGGATGTATGGTCTGGAAATCATTTTTTCTTTCCTTGCTTACTTAAATTTTTATTCTTCCTAACTGCTTTTGGTACAAAACCAAGTTATGATTCAGCAGAAAATACATCCCTGAGATGATCTTTGTCATGATTATAGCTACTTGTCAGTGTTCACTTGATACCTTTTTTTAATGTTTAAAACAAAGTTGCATATTGAACTAGACACAAGGAAATAAAAGATTCTTTGTAAGTTTTGCAGTTGCCAGCTTCTAAAATCAATCTAATCATTACATAGGCCATACAAAAAACTACAATTTTCAAGTGTTTAAAACCTGTAACATCAGTAAAACAATGTAGATAATTGGAAATTTATAATTTCTACATCTTGTCCTTTAAAAACCTACTTCTATATGAACCTAAAAGCCCCACTGATTTGGAGAAATATGGAAAATGTAAGTGTAAATGAGTTTACCACTTTAGCAGATCCTACTCAACACATTGTTTTCTAAATCTTTGTCAATTTGGAATAAGCACCTGGATTTGTATTTCATGCTGAAAGTGATTAATCCATTCTCTTCCAAAACATGACCATGCTACCACTTTTTAGGTCTTTTCAAATTAATTGAGCTATGGTAAGCATGGTGAACTTACAGTGGAACTGTTTTTTTCTTTGTAAAAGATTTTAAGCATTTTTAAGAAAATCGAGAAAACAAGGTTTTTGACTCTTTTTCTTTTTTTTTCTTTTTACTCTAACTAATAAAATCAGGAGACTGTGGTGAGATTTAGCGGCAAGTAGTTTGATGTCCTCAGCAGGACACCAAAAGTCAGTAGTAGTGCTGTAAATTCAGTGTGCGGCTTCAACACTGTGCTAAGTGTGGCCTGAATCTCTGGGGCTTCCCTTTGATGCAAGTGCAGTATATTAACTGGAAAAGCATTCACTTTTATTTGTCTGTACTGTCTGCGACAGCAATATCGCCTCATTTAAGCTAGTTCAACATGAAAATGCACAGAGAAGCAATCTGTTACAAATTAGCACAGCTCTCCTTTCATTTTACTAGCTAGTAATTGGAAGGGGTTACAAAAGTGTAATTTATCAGATTATACGTGTTTATCTTTTTGTGGGGACAGCATGCCTTTGGTGAATTTTCCTACACACCCTTAGGGAATAATCTTTCCTTGATGTCCATTAGATCTGAAAGAAAACAATGACGCCTGTGAAATACAGGAGTATAATTTGTTGGGTTTGAGAAGGAACAGTTTCCCAGACATCTAAAATGGTATTAATGACTTTATTAGAACCTTACCGTTCCTTAGAAATGCTTTTGCTCTCTCGTTTCCAAATGGTCTTGAAGTCACTGCAGAATTCATACCACACCATGAAAACGTAGTTTGGTGTGATCTCCTTCTCACCAGGCTTTGGCTTTATCCCAAAGTATCCCACTATTTCTTCAAAGCTACGAGGGAGGGGAAAAAAACCAACAACTGTCAACACATAAGCCCACTGGGGAAACAGTTTCTCTGAGAGCTGGCTCCTGATTCAGTAGTAGAGCCTGGTAATTAACTAACTTCCCCTTAGCCTTGGAAATCTTAGCAGCAATTCATGATGAGTATAACTAACCTTCCAACACCTACCTCATTCCCAGAAGGGTAACTTGACGATGCATGAGCCATCACAGAGATGCGTCACATAGGCAAATCATTGGCATTCAATTTTAATGAGAAAAAAATAACTTCTTGCATTTCAAGAAATGCTATATTGTATCTACTTCTTTAATTTTAATTTGCAACAGTCTATGAAGATCTTATTTTTCCATTTATCTTTAGTGAAGGACTATGGAAGAGTCACATGCCAAGTCAGGAAAAAATCTCTAGGCTTGGTTAAAAATAACCTTCAAATACTTAAGGAGAACTGGGAGTAGCAACAAAAAAGCTCACAGACAGTGCAATAGTCAGTATGCAAAATTACAAAACCATATCTTCCTCATGTCAATAAGCAGATCATTTTATGAAAATACATTGCCAATATTTTAATGCTTTTTTATTTTATAACACTGTTACTGAATTGCTATGAAGCTGGATACTTTCAAAGTAGTCTTTTATTATACTTCTAATAACATTTTTAGTGATTATGCATTTTTAAGCTTAGTGTTATGGCTTTGTATAAATAGAACTGAATGATTCACATGACTAGTTACTTATTGAAACAAGCCAAAAGTACATTAACTTTTGCAAAGGTTGAATAATTCTTCTCTGCAAAGCTGAGAAAGCTTGAGAAACCTGAAAGATTGACAGTTATTAAAAATAATGCTATAATTTAAAGAGGGAACAATCTCTTTCAAAATAACTTAAAAATTATTTCTTTTATTTAAGCAAAATAAAGTTATACTCTTTTTTACAATTGCCAATAGGTTCTAAATCTAGACCACAGGGAGTGTAAATCTTGAAAATAAATAAAAGGTATTTTTAAAGACTTGTAAGGAATCCCCAACTATTCAACAGACGTTACTTAAGTAACAGATGAAGCTGCAACTAATATTTCTTTCTTAACTTCTACTTGCATTTGCATAGTACACACTGTATGCTTTCATTGCCATAGTTACTGTCAAGTTTTTTTGCCTTAGGTTGAGATTTGAGCTTTTAGCTAGGATTGAAGAATATAAGTAGCCACCAAAGAATAAAGAAGAAATACCCCAAAATAATAAAGTACTTCACAAAGTAAAGAACACCGTAGGCAATATACTCTGGGGTTTTTTTTTCTACTTAAACGATGGATACAGCCCTAAAAATATTAAAATAATTTAGACAATCACATAGTTAGAACAGTTCATATCCACTAGGCAATGTAATTTCTACTACATTCACATGAGCCAAATATTCTTCTTCTTGTTCATACCCCTCTACTAAGACAACTGAGCCAGGAACAGTAATATATAAATTTATCTAGAAATCTCTGCTCAGATTTGCTTCATGTAACAGAAGCCCTTGTAACATCATGCTCTCTTCTTCCTAACAGAACCCTTCTCCATCCCAGCTGTAGCTCATACAGTTGTCCCTGCTTGCTCCAGGATTCTGAATTCCCACACACTATCATTCTGCCTTCATCCTGACATGTAACTCCTCATCCCCTCTTCGTGTTTCATCTTCAGCCCTTCCCCCTGTAGGTATTTTTTGCTTTCAACTTGCTTAACCTGGCCTCCTGCTCTGCTTTCTGACTTTCAAAACTCACAAATACTTTTAGCAGTAATTTGAAAAAGTGAACATCTAGTTAGCAACTGAAAAACCCAAACTCCATTTCAGACAATTAATTCCTCAATTCAACTGTAAATTAAGCACATCTCCATACCTTGGAGAGTCTACTCTGCTCCAGAAAGGCTACAAACCACCTAGGATATGAGACTGTGCCACAAATGGTAAGTTTTGAGCTAGGTAGAAAGGAAACAAGCCAGATGACACCCTCAACAAATTAAATGAAGAGGTAAAGCCCTAGCTCATGTCAGTGAAGACTCCAGCCAATTTAGGCACCTTCTGCAAGCAAATAGCACCAATTCACCAAAGACTTGAACTGCATTTGGGAAGTGCCTATCTCTCCTTTCCTGATTGTCCAGGAAGGCTAACCTAGGTGTCTCAATCAGATGGAGTGACTCTGGGGTTAGAAAGTAACATTAAAACCCAGATTACCACTAATTTCCCTTTAGCGACCACAAAGACAAAATATTGATAAGGAGTTAACAATTAATTTACCCTGCTTGATTTATAGTAGCTCCATAGCTAACACAACAATGTTTAAGGCAGATCCTTCACTATTACAAAACTAATTTGGTAAATAAAATTATTAGAAATACAAACTTATTAAATATTTTACTATCTATCTAGAAATCAATTTCTCTCACTTCTCCCCATTTTTCGCCTCTTTTGTCTAGCTAAGGCAATAAAATATTGGGATTTTACAAATTCCTCAGTATACTGCATTCAGCAACCTAAAGTGCTGAAAATGTTCAGTGACAATGGAATGCATTTTTACTACATTAAGTAGTTAATTAGATATTACTATATTTTGTTAAAACTGTGATTCAGTTCAATGTTGACAGTAATTAAAACCTCAAACTTAGTATACTGTTTTGCTGAAAAATCAACTGAACTTTTTCCTGGAAGACTATATAAGAATTTTTCAGAAAGCATATTACTTCTTTGAAGCACTGATCCTTTTTCATATTTAATGCAATCCCTAAGATCAATAATGTCTTTGACCAAAATAAACTGTTAGAAAGCACTAGCAAAAACCTTACCATTTTTGTGCATTTTCCAAACTACTCTCTTCTTTTTTATGTTCTTCTTTAGCTGCCAATGAAAAACATTTAAGAGATATAAATTTCCACCTTACTGCTTTAGAGATTCCACAGATTAAACATCTTTTATATTTAAAACTGGATAGGTTGTATACTAAGTATAATAAATGTGATAAAGGTTTGCTAATACTCAATTTGTATTTATTTCTTGTACCTAAATGAAATGCACACCAATAAAGTGTAACAGATTTGAAAAGTCATTTAAGATCCCTAATATAAAATATTAGTTGTAGACATTAATCTGAATAAAAAGCAAATAATTAAACTTGGCTTTCAGATTTTTTAAAAAGAACATTAAGTTGTGTATGTTTATTTATTGTTGCAGACCAGAACTTACAAATTTAAACCTGGTTTTGCAGCACAAATAATTGGAAGTTCAATTGGAATTGAACAGGTACCAAACACAGTTAACACCAACTGTTCCACATAGCTATCACATTTTGTTCAGGAAGCTGGAAAGTGAAAACACATGTACTAAGTTTTAAGTGTATGGTATGTACATGATTTTTTCAAAAAGCAGTGCAGAGTTTGAAATATGATTAGTCAATCTGAGCCCCTCTGTTACAGAATGCTCATACAAAGTACTTAAAAGGATTTGATTTCCAAAGAATGGGCATTTCTACTTTTGAAAATGTTTCCTGAGCTGGGTACTTAAGCAAAAGCATTATGTTTTATTAAACTGTTGATCAGCTTTTCTTAATACAGTGGAGCAACTTTAGCTGCAGCAGAATACCACATAAGTAAAACAGTACTAACACAGAAGTTATTCCTACCCCACATCAGAATAATCCAGTGAGCGCAAATGTTAATATAAACAGAATTCAGACACTTCTTTATACAAAGATAAAGAACTGTATCTTTTTGCTGCCCCGTCTATAAGAGTGCACTGTCTGGTTGAAATACAGAAACAAACTCGAGTTCACAAGCAAAGCAACTGCAAAATTTGTCCAGAAAACTTCCATTTTGTTACAAGGCTACTGACACATAGGTTTGTACAAAGAGATAGTTAAAATAATTCAAAAACTGGATTACTTCAGAATATTTGTTGTTAGCAAAAGAAATTAATTTCAACTCATACGTTTTCCCATATTGAGCAAGAGTGCTGGAGATACTTACTCAGGTTATTTCAGCATGACAAAAGCTAGAAACAACATTGAGTGGCCTTTGCAAGGAGGATGATTAATTCTATACCATTAAATTCTCTGCCTCAAATCTTGGTGGCAAGTCAGCTACAACTGAAATAGGTAAGGCAGCTCTGATTTACTGCTTTCATCTTAGGTTCCTGAGAAATTCAGCAAACATTAACCTACTGTACTTAATTTATTATTTCCACAGCCCTTTCATTTTTATCATTAAAAATAAAAAATATAGGTTGGAATTCTGATGGTTCATCATGACACAAAATTAACTACATATAGAAAACCAAAAATGGTTAAAAGCTGAACTGCGTATAAAACTTTATGGTTTTGTTTGTTTTTAAAACATTAATAATTCCTTTCTGATTAAGGAAATGAAAAATTATTAGGTAAGGCAAATCTCCCAACATTCACAGCTACAACAGAAACTGAATATCCTCATGCCGCTGCACATGAACAAGAACACAGTAACTAATAAGGACTTAATGTATGGTTATACATTTATAGCTAGAAGGTAAGACCTGACTTACTATCTTTTATTCTTATAAGAAAAAAATAAGGTAAGATACAGGAAAGAGACTTTTAATTTGTTATAGAAAGTGGAAAAAGGTGTGACTTCTAGGAAGGAATACAGAAAGTTTACATTAATGTAACAGTGTGTGTGTTTGTGTACCAATATAAGGGGAAAAAGGAAGGAAGAAAACAGTATTTTCCATATTTTTAACTGTAAAAGTCTACCAAGGAACTGCTTAAAAGCATTTATTTGAAATTTAGACGTTAAGACTTTCTAAGAAAACAAACTAACAACTCTATGCAACAAATTCTAAGTAAATAGGAGTTACAAATACCACATAATGTTCAAGACAAGAAACCAGAGGAATTCTCTAATCTTCCATACAATTTCTAAGTAACCTTCCACTCAGAATGCTGCTCTTTTCCTCCTCTCCACAACCTGCAGTGAATAACACTATCAATGCTCTCAGTAACGTTTTCCATGAAACTGGTTTTCCTCAACAGCCCTCAAAACCCCATTGTGAAAATACCAATTCTCATCTTAATTCATGGAATTATGGCAGGCAATTAAAATGAACTATGTAAATTAAAGAACTTCCGCCTTTTTATTTCTCTGGTAACACCATATTTGCTTGCCTAGAATTTCCTTTTTGCTGAAGTGGGATGAAATAATTCTTTCATCTGAGACCACGTTTGATTTCAGTTTCCTCAATTTCCTTAAGTTAAGAATGAAATAACAGCCATATCAGATTGGCATAGGGATTCACCCAGGCTAATATCCTGCCTCTGGCAGATACTGAAGCAGGTACTCAGAGTTAAGGACCAGGACAAACACATGATCCTTCTTCCCCTGAGTGTTCCTCTGCCTCTGTAGTTCATACAAAATGCTTCCTGCACTGGATGTCATTTCAATGTAATTCTCAATGGAATCTCTCCCAAAAACTTGCTCATTCTCTGCTTAAGCTTTTATAAGCTTTTTAGCTTCCACAAATTGTTGTGGCAAGTGCTCTATAGCCTAACTATATCTAGCACATATTGTTTGTTTTGAAATGGACTCCTGGTATCACTCTGTTCTGCCTATTGGAGAAAGCATAACTGCAATCAACACTGAAATACAGTGACTATTGGCATTAGCTTTTTAATTAGGATTCTTTTGAAGCAAATTTCCTCACTGTCCCCATTTATTGAGCACTGATTTGGTTTGAAGCTAAATTCTGGTGTTTGCAAACTGATTTCCATTAGGAGGAAACTAAACAGGAAGGTCCACAGCAAACACACTCTGCTACTTAACAGGGACAAAAGGACAAAAATAATGCTTAAGCCTTCAGGCAGCCTTGAAGCCCATGAGATGGACCTGTTCACCTCAGATTAAATCTAACTCAAAGCTTACATCTCTACTGTAAACACCCTGGCCTCAGACTCTACTGCTCTGTCTGCTGATCCAATCCTACTGCACCAAATTATTTCATAATGTAGCCATAGGTATTCTACATTACATGCATACATATTAAATAGAGGTCCTTCAAAATTATTTCCCATAAGCTGCATCTGGTATGGAGACACCCTTCTGTCTGTTGTTGGAGTCGTTAGACTTAACCAGCTTTGAAAATGACAGGGAACTATGAAATGTAGAGTTTGCTGTCTGGTCTCACATCTTAATATGCTCTACTATTTGGATTAGTTCATATCCTGAATAAAGTATCAGATCCTGTCCTATGTCAAGCAGACAATCTTAATCAATGTATCTTCTTTGAATATAGATACAAAATCCAGGTTCAATTACGAATTTCTGTGTCTTTCTACAGACAAGAGCTTTGAAAGGAAAACAAGTATTTAAAAAATATGCAGTTCTAGTTTGCTGTAAGAATATTCTTTTACAATAGAGATGGATACAAACCCCGACGACCAGAACCTAGTGTTATTAATCTTTCTATCTAACTCAAAGAATAAGAGAATAAATGGACTATGATACTATGAATTTTCCTTAGAAACCTGAGATATTTCTGGTGATTTCTTTTTACTGAAATGCAAAACCAAGCGTGTGAAGAGTCATCATTTTATAATGATTCCGAGTGAAACAGTACTAAAGTGAAATGTTAACTCCCCTCAACTTATTTCTCCTACATGTTCTACTTGCTGAGGATAGACCAGCATGCCAAACACCATTTCAGAATGACAAATTACCAGAAAATACTTATTTTTAATGGGTCTAATATATGCATAGCAGCTTCCATTTACAACAGAACTGAGACCTCTTCATGGATCAGGCTACTGAAAGAACAAAGGAAAAAAAATATTGAATGATGCCACAGACTGAAAGCTGGAGGTCAGTAACTAACAGAGGCAAGCACAAAAGGGTGAAACTACTTGCCCTAAGAAAGGGAAGACAAAGAAGGGTAGACACAACTGCACAAAAAAATTCTCGCCTCTAGTGAAAATTTTTAATGCTGAGTCTGACTAGATAAATTTTCTGTTATTTCTCTCTGACTTAAATACATGAATTCATGCAAGAAGGATAGTTTACAGAAGCGTACTGATCTAGCTGTACCCGTTACAGCTTTTTATTTTTTCAGTATCTTACTATTTTCAGAATTGAAAGATCTGATGCATAACTTTTTATAACTTTTTGTAGGTTTTCTAAGCATTCTGGAGCAATGACAATCTTCAAAATAATGAGAACACTCAGGCCACTATGAGTTAGGATGAAGACATTTGAACTCTTTGTTTTATATTCCAAGACCGAGTTCATGTGGTTCAAAAACTTATGCTTCACGAACTTTTAGAGACTGGTAAATTATTGGTTTTTCTGTAGGGGAACACCTTAAAACAAGGTTTTTGTTTCCCTGCAGAAGAAAATAGGTCTTTTCTGACTCGTGTCTTCCAATCAGCCACAGTTAAGACAGAATCTAGGATAACACATAGACAAAAAAAAATAAAAATAAAGTCCAACCTGAAAACAAAACAGCCAACCAAAAAACCAAACCAAACCATGCAAAACCAAATCAAAACCCCTGAACTTTAGAGAGCCTGGATGGAGGCTTTTTAAATAATGACAAAAGATTATTATGACATTTTATAGGCTCACAGGAATTCACACTCCTTATTCGTCATGACTAAACCCTCTTAACAAGGCATGCTGAAAGGTAGTCATAAGATGAAACCCATCCTATAAACATACTAGCCCTTTAATCAAGGGTTGAGGAAAAGTATATCCTCCAGAAAGGTTCAGTTGCGCTACCTTTTTCCAAACTGCCATATTCTATGACATTACCATGTAAAGAGAACAAGCTCATCTTATTTTCAAAAGACCTTATTTTCTTGGTCTTTTTAAAGCATAAAGACGTATCAGTATATGATAACAGAGATCCAAATTCTTAGAAATTATTCATTCTGATATACTTGGGTATCAAAAGCTGAATTCAGAAGACTCTATGACTAAGAATATGATATATATATATCTCCATCCTCAAATGCAATTGTCATACAAGGGAAACTTTTTAATAACTCTACTTAATCAAAGACCATGTAGAATGGAAGAAAAAATGTCAAAGGCCTTCTAGGTGGGTAAAAAGCAATATAGATATTCTCTGGTTTTGTATCAGATTCAGGACATGCTTAAGCTACCATGCCATATAGTAGTACAAATCACAGCAGGGTCAACAGCGGGATGAATTTAGCCTTCTTTGGCTTTGCTTTCAATAGATCTGTTAACACTGAATCTTTCTGCATAGACTTAAGTTTTAAGAAATCCTTTAAAAAAACCTACCTGGACTACAGGTAATAATATGGAAAACAAAATTTTCATGGTGGTGCGCATTCTAGCACCTGGCAGTTTTTTGAGCTACAACGAACTATCATGAGCAATCTAATGAAAGTGTTCTTTCCTAATGATTGTCAATTTAGACTAATGGCAGCCAATAGCTATGTAGTACACAGCACTTGCTCTTTTGTCCCCTTTTCCACAGTGGGATGGGGAAAGAACAGGAAGAGCAAAAGTGAGACAAACCTACAAGTCATGATAGACAGCTCAGTAGATGAGGAAAAGGGGAAGAAAAAACAAGCGATGCAGAACAATCACTCACTACCTCCCACAAATCGACTGATGCCCAGCCATTTTTTGAGCAATGCCTACCTCTCCCAAAATCCTTTCCCCTCCTTCATTGTTGAGCATGACATGACAGACATGGCATACTCTTTTGATCTGAGTCAACTATCCAGGTTGTGTCCCTTTCCAACTCTTGACCACCCCTGGTTTACTTGCTGAGGGGACAGAATGAGAAAAAGAGAAAGCCTTGACAATGTGCAAGTGCTGCTCAGCAATAGCCAAAACACTCCTGTGTTATCAATGCTGTTTTAGCCACAGACCCAAAACAACTCCCATACTGGCTGCTATGAAGAATATTAACTCCATCCCAGCTGGACCCAGTGCAACAGCACACAGCTATATAGGAAACTCACTGTAGATGAATACTAAGATTTAGATCAATTGAATCATTTGGGCAGTTTTTATGCATGAAAATCACGTCTATAGGGTTCTTTACTGTCAAAGTGTCCAGACACTTGATTTATCATGTTAAATTATCTGCAGTTTGCAATGCAGTGTGACATTTTATTGTTTCGCTGATGATAGCAAAGCAAATTTCATGTGGCTAACAATTTATACAAATTGTTCACAAGCATCATTTAATCACCAATTTAATATTTTTATTATTAGTGTTATCATACTATCTAGAAAACGATAGAGCCCTGCAGAAAAAGGCCATGAATAGAATACATTGTAAATGTTATAAATTAACACTTTGTGTACTGTAACACATGAAAATTTATTTCATTACCTGACACTATCAGAATCAAACTTTCTTGAAATGTGAATTTCAAAGGAATAGAAATCAAAATAACAGAATCTTTTAAACGAATTAATAAAGTTCAACTGCAAATAAACAAGTATTCATAATAATACACATATCAATGCAAGAAGATGTGAAATCAGAAAACAAATAATTCAATTGGAATACAATGTATTTTGAAAATGGCTTAACTAACAAGAATAAGTTTGGTACTGAGTATGAAAATTGGTGTTTTGGAATTGTTAAAGACACAGAAATTTAATTTCTAATCTACTCTCGTATGCTACTGGGATGAAGTTTTACATTTCATACAGACTGAATACAAATTTAGAACTGTTTTACTTCTTAAAAACACATCTTACAATAAAGCTTATAGCAACAGAGGGTATAGAAGTTCTCATAAATTAGGTACACACAGTAAAAATTAATTTTGTAATTTCAGACATTTATACTTTTCACTCTGATTATTGAATAGGCTTTATCAATAACCTTAAAAGGTTTTAGCAAATTACAAAGTTACAGAAATTCTAGAGGAGGTGTGTACCCTGTTCTAGGCAGAGATATACTCAAGAAAAATAGACCTACCTAGAGCTATACATAAAATCTGAATGTTCTGCTTTTTCTACATGATAATATGAGTTACTTCTAACATAACTCTATGCTTTGAGATATAATATTAAAGTTAGCTCTGTAAAAATAGTTCTTATCACTTAAGAATTGACTTCATATATAAATGTAGCAGAGGAGAATATATACAGTGTAAAACATCATTCATTTTGCTTTTTATTGTATTAATTTCAAATTTTAAAAATGCATACTTAATATGACTGCAAATTATTTCACGGAATACGGAAAATCCCCAAAGCAAACAATCCCACGCCTATCAAGAGATCTTTTTTCCATGGTATCAGTTAAGCAAGATCTGGGAGCAATGGAATCAACAAAACTTGGCCTACTGTGCCAAATAAATATTTTTGAGCAAGTTCCCAGATGGATTCATTAATGTTTAATTAAGAGCTGAGTTCATGATACAGGCTTTTTCTCCTTGGAAGGCCAATAGGGTCACTCTTGTCTATTTAGCCACATATTACTGAGTTTTTAGGAGCTTAGAATCTTAGAATCTCTTAGCTCTGTCACGCTTAGTCAAAATTGGCCAATGCATTAAAAATTATTGGCAGGGGAAAAATCAACAGGCAGTGTGATCACATAAGCCTTGCTTCCTTTACCTCTTCTCTAAATTAGAAAATATCACATTCTTAACATGGGATTTTGCTATGCAATTTTTTTTAGATGGTTTAAAACATGGCACAGACATCTTAAATACTTTCAAAACAATCTTCAGAACACTTGCTGCCATGAGGTCTTAATCATGCTTCCCTTGAAACAGTCCTTACAAGTTTATTTTCCTTTGCAGTGGTACAAATTTATTTCTTTTAAACTAAGAAACCCACATCCAGTGATGAATATGTACAAATGTTTCATTCATACAAAGAACCCCTGTGCAGTCTTGGGAAGCCGCTTAACAAACAAACAAGTTTGCCCACAAGTAATCAGGAATATTAGTTATCAACCTGTATCTTAGGTACTGGGCAAGGCCTAATTAACACAGACCACACAGAAATTCTTTAACGTGATAAAAGATTCAGTATTTTTAGTGTTATCAAAGCATAACAAATTGTAGACATTTATACACACACAGAGGCACAGAACACCAGCAGAACACATTCAAGCAACACATTAGAGAAAGTGTTTATTATCATAGGTAATAAAAAACCTAGGAAATTATGTTTTCTTTTAAAAGTGATAATGCTGTCTATAAATGTGCCAGAAAAAGTGTTGAAGGTCATTTTACCAGAACATTAGAGCTAGCTATAAAGAAAAGAACTTTTATATTTATTTTCATAAAGTCCCATATGTCTTAAGATTATGTTTCTTGGTCTGATGCTTCTACTGTATTCTGTGAGAGTGGACTTGTAAGTTTAAGCTATTTTTTTCAGTTACCTTCTACATAAAAAGGTAATTGTTTCATTAAAATTCAGACTAGAATTAATCTTATTTTCCCATGATCTGGAGTTATTAATTACAAAGCAAGAACTAGCATTACATTTTATAATTTATTCCAATTAAATTATTTGAAACTGCATTCTCTTAAAATGCAGTCAAGCCATTAATCTCCTATTCTTCCACATTTGTGGTTCCAGAGCATAATATTTTTTAAAGCTTATTAATACTTAACCACTATAGAAATATATTCTAGTTTTTTTAATAAACTGTTATAATATTATGGTCTAATTCCAAGATTAATCTTTGAGATGATTAAATGTATCTAAACAGTTTATGGAGCTGAAAAATTCGTTCTCATCCTTTCAAACAGAACAAGATTAAATCCAATCTATTCTGGAAAGCTATCCAGAGTACCTGAAGCTACAATCTCCTGTTGTAAGCAGAAGTAAAAACTTTTAAGAATCAGCAAGTTTTTGTAACAAAAAACCACCAACTTTTTAATAGTTGAATGATTATCAAAACCAATAAGAAGCAGGAGGTCTTGTAAAAAAACTAAAAAGAATATATATATATATATATATAAACAATTTATTAATGGTAAACCAACATCTAATCTGGTGGTTAAATAATGAATTATACAAATATAATTAAACTAATTCCAGAAAAGCTTGTGAAATCTGTGGCCTGAAAACTTTTAGGAGAGAAAAGTCATAGCATTGCCTCCTCCTGTGAAATGATAACAATGATTTATGAAACTACAGTCATTTCTGCTGATTGAGCTCAGTCAATATTGGTTTCACATGATCAGCTAAAGTACAGCAATACGTGATGTGTAGTGGCCCCACATGTTTGAACACACTGGGACATGCTCTTCTAGGTGATCCAAGGGATGGGGGTGGAGGGTTAAAAGTTGCTGCTTTGTTTTCCCTACATTTTCCCCTCATTAAGATACACTCCTCCTGCAAAGCCACTTCTGGTGGTCAGGAGCAAAGTCTCATTGTAAACGCTCAGCAGGATAGTGGCAAAGCTGAGATTAATTCTCCATAGATTTATATATACCTTTCTCACTGTTGACTGCTTGTACTGTTTCAAAGGTGTGTATGTTGCCTTTTTTTACTGCTGGTTACTGACTTTATTCCAGCATATGGTGGTTGGCGCCATGACACAAAGTGAACATTTTATACTAGAATTAAAGTGGATATTTGACAGTTTCTGTCAGAAAGTTCAGAGCAAAGAATTTGTGAGACAAGATTTATTGCATATTTTATATGGGACACATCTGTTTCTTTGCTGCATTTCTGTTTAAATAAAAAACGCAATGAAGGTTCTTTAAGAAACAAAGACTGTCAATAAAAAGCATGAACAGAAAAACTACATTATTGAGAGCGAATTTAATCATTCTGACCTTCTAAAAATGTGCTGCATGGAAGTATGACAGTCACCTTCCCCTTTTTGTTCTGCCGTATAGACAGGATGGGGGAGGAGAATTCCAAGACCAAATTGATTCTCAAGTACACAGCTACCCATATTTATGGGTAAATCAAATAAAAATTAAAATAAAATTAAATCTAAATATTGATATTAAATATTTGCATTTAAAAGCAAGCTGAAATATTAAGGTGGATTTTTGCCTATTTCTTTTTAGCATCTATAACTGCATTTTAGTGATGTGAAATGCGCCAAATAAACACTCCTTGTTTTGAAAATTTTTCTAATAAAACTACAAAATAGCTACAACAAGATAGAAAACTTCTCCACATTTATCTATTGACATCACTGCACCTGATATAGTTTGGTCTCTAAAGTTCAGTATTTTAGTCTTCATCATACCTGAATCAAAACTGAATTTGGAGAACACCTAGCAGTTTAAGAAAATAAAAAAAAAATAAAATAAATTGATGCCTTATCCAAGAGAGAAAATTTATTTCAATAAAACTGAAGTTTTAACCAACAATACTCCTGTTTATAGATTGCTATTCAGCATGAAACCCTAAAATTTGGCTTCAGAAATACGAAGTTTGAGTAGGTAGAATTAAATAAGAAGGAGCAAGTACAATATAAATAAATTATATTGCTAAAAATCACATACATTTTTATGAAAAAGCATATGTGTCTTATTTAACTTCTACTTAAAGAATACACCAATAGAAAAATCACCTCTGTTGGACTACATACATTCCACATAAATAGTTACGATAGATGGTAAATAATATATATATAGTAATAGAGGCTCGATTTCCCAAACAAAAATGTAATAATTTCCGTTACAAAATCACAAATATTTGTCAAATATTTAGATATTATTTTTAACTGAAAGTTCTTCTACAATTTAGACTTGTGCAGGAAAATTTATCCAGTTGCTAGTTTGAAAGGCCTGTGATTTGAAACATAATATAAAGAAGAGGCAAACTTGGACGTGCGATATTTCTCCTTCATGCCACAGATAAAATCCAGGACACTAACTTTAAGAAAGTATTTTGTTAGGATTCTTTTAATCAATAATTTTACAAGAAATATCAAGCTGCATTTAAGCATAAGGCATACATTTTTTCTGAGCTTGATTTTTTTTCTATAAACACATAGAAGACTGTATTTAAAATAAAAAAAGTGTCTCTAAATTTACAAATAAAACCCCTACTGTTCCTCTTATGGGAAAAGGACGACGGGAGAAATAAAGCATGTTTGACATGTTAGGCCATTTAATTTATTCCTAGAAAGCACTCAGATAGTACCACAATGAGAGAAACAAGAGTGTATGCAAAAGAGTAAAAATCTCCTATTAGTGTAATTTAAGACTGGGAAGATAACAAGAGTTATTATTGCACCTACCTGCTCTATTTTGTTTTTTTACTGCTTGATTATTTTCTGTTGAAGTCTATGCTGGGAATACCCAGATTTCCCCTCTACCCCCTAGCAGATGTAAACATTTTTAAATGTTCATGTCGATCCTTATTTAAAGGGAATAAACAAAAATGAGTAGTACGTAATAGGATCAGTGAATGTGAGTGCAGCAGCTAAGCCATGACTGCAGACTTTCTGCTCATAGTCCCTTTGGGCCTTTATTACCTTACTGTTAATGAGGTACCTCCTATCTCTTGGAAATGGCTTTTACTCAACAATAATAATAGTATTTTTGTTAAATAATCATTATTATGTCCATGAAAAAGGCAGAAGAACAGAAACACATGATAACGATCATTTAACTGAAATCCTAAAGTATGGAGGTAATTTGAACTGACCTGTCAGTAGAGGAGTTAAATATAATTGAGTCTTAGTTGAAGTTTTAATGGACTACCATTTTCATTCAAACTTACCTATCAAACCCACAAAAAAATATTTCTGAGGATGGCAATTAACACAAAACTAGATATGTAAACTCATTCTGCTGCAATAACCCAGTTATAATGAGCTTAATTCTTTCTTTTTTTTTTTCCCCATTAGAACAATAAAGTGTTGAATGGACTTAAAAAATTATATTCAGTGTAAAAACAAGAATATACTTTGGAATTTAATGTGTTTGCATCTATAATGGCACAAGAGTCTTTACATCAAATATTTAAAAGGATAAGTTATTTTACAACATTTTTAGAAATGTTATCAAATGTTTGGATTATTTTTTTTTAATTTGAAAAGAAATTTTAATTCTTGAAACAATTTACTTCATTCACTTCAAAACCAAACCAGTGTCAAACTACATTAAAATGAGAAAGGACTGGCACTTAAAAGGCAGTTCCCCTACCATGATTTCAATCTGTCAGCTGTCCTGGGGATTCTCTGCCTAAGAACTACCCAGTTACATGTAAGGAAAGAAGCTCTGATGAGAAAAGCTTAAATAATCTTACAAATAAATATGCCTTATCCAACTCCCATTCAATTCTAAGTCAATGATGGGTCAGGCCCCTTGTGCAAAATTCAAGGTAAGGAAACATATTATAAATATTTACTGATAAACTGTACTGAGAATTCTATAGATAAACATCCCAAATACACTTTTTTTTTTTGAGCATTTTTTCCCTTCAGCATTATACTCTTTAACATTTAAAGTTTTCTGCTTCAACAAAGAAGCTGCACTGTTGTGCCAGTTACCCATGCCTGTCCTTGGGCACTAGGATCCTCTTTGGTACCAAGTTCCGTTTCAGAGATGGTAACATTGTGAAGGGAATTTTCAGATTGCAAGACAATCTCAAGATGAACGACTTTATACACATGCTTTGTACAAATAGTTATATCCTAAAACATACTATAGAGTAGCTGAGAAGAAGTCCTTTGATAAATATTATCTAGATATTTTCAAAATAGCTGACTTGGGAAAAAAGTTTAGATGGCTGAAAAATCCTGCTGCTAAAAAGTTTGAATTGATTTACATGCCATGAAAGAAGTCCTGATCCAATTAATTCCATACATACATCTCTTAAGAGAAATAAAACTACTGATTTCTCCACCTCTGTCAGGGTGTTCACAAAGCAGCAGAACAAAGGTACATTCTTAAATATCTTGCCCTGGCATCTGGAGTGTTTAGGCAGAAAGATATCACAGAATAAGTTGCAGGAGAGGTTGAATGATGACCTGAAGTCAGACCTTCTTGAATTTAGGAGGAGTCTGTCTTTTATCATAGCTGTAATCCTACAACACGGTATGATCCATATGTTTTTACTCTGTCATTTTCCGATTTTGAGAGCCTAGTAGCAACCTGGTGCTTTGTCTTTTAATTAGCTTTGAATTTCTGAGATTTGCCCTATGAACATTGTGATTGTTATTTTTGTTCTCAAAACAGATGAACCCACTACATCCTCTGTTCAACCCAAACTGTTCAACAAATTTGGGTGTCAAATTTATTTATCTTTTTTCTTAGAAAGAATCTTCCTTCTGATGGCTGTTTCCTGTCTGGCCTGCAGGTTTTACCTGTCATCATTGCTTAAAAAAGGCAAATACAGTTTATACCATAACAGAACCCGATCCAGACAGCTCAGATTTCCTGAAATTTTCAGCATGTAGTATTCTTATCAATCATGCTCAAAAGCATTAAAGCAGAATATTCATGTGTTTGCACAAGTACAAAACATAATTGAGAAAAAAGATCAACATACAGAGAAATTCTACAGAAATGCATATCAGATTAAGCATGTTACTGTCATAATCAGTTTGTATTATGATAGCAGTGAAGGGTATTTCTGAAATTAATCCAAAGATTATGGTATGAAATTACAGAGTCCAGGGGACAAGCATTAGGTGAGAGTGACCAGTGTGATGGTAGGTGTTAAAGTCTTTGAGAGCAAGTCTGTTTGGGCCTCTCATCATTCATCAAGTGCATTAATCTCTTCTATCCAATCTTTTCCAATTCTTGACTCTGCTCTTTCTTTGCAGTAATATATTCCATATATTCAAGCACTTGCTCATAGGTGATATAATCTAAAGTAATAAATCAGTATCATCCTGATATCCTGCAAGAAAAGCTTTGCCAGGGATTTAAATTCTATTAGTTCACTGGCTTGGAATATCACAAGAACAAACTCTATGCTAGTGGAATTGAATGCAGTACAAAGAATAATGACACCAGAAGATAAGTAGATAAACAGGAAATCATCCAGCAAATTCATAAAAATATAGTGAAGACGAAGAAAACAGCTGGACTAAAAGAACACCCTACTAGGACCCCTGTGAAAAACCAAAATATGTAACCTATGGTTCTATTTACCTGTAAACCTATTATATGGGCAATGGAAGAAATACAGTGGAATTGAAAAGAAAATAAAGGTTTCAATGAGAATTTAAAGAGAATGCTAAACTCCCAGCAGCTGATAGTGATTATATTAAAGTTATCAGCAATTCTAGGTATAGATTTTATAACTATTGTATACATTTTAATTTTGTATTAAATCACTCATGGTAATTCAGTATAATACAATCAAATTGAAAAGAAGATGGAAGGAACTGTTGCCTCTAAGAGATTCTTTCCTTGTCTTCTAAGAGAGGATGACATTGCATTTTTAATTTGAAGTCCTTCTAAATTATATTCATATTACATTTTTTATGGAATGTAATGCTCCAATTTTTATACTGTCATGATATAGTGGAACTGATTATAGCAACTTGATGTGTATCTGTTTCTCAAATAATCAAATGAAAGTTTCCTAAAATGTCATAGTTTTAATTAACATTGGTTTTCAGGACTTTGATGTTGGTAATTCTTTTGGTAGTGTAAGAGGAAACACTCATTTCAGAGCAAATTCTTGCTCTTTGAATCAGCTCAGTGTCAATACTGCATTAGTTAGAGGCATATGGATACAATCACATTCCAGGACACCTTATTTGGTGTCTTATGGACTTGAGGCTATTGTCTAACTATACAATCTCAGTACCACAGCAATAAGGTTGTGTGTTGCAGATTCATGCCAATTTATGTAAATCGCTCTTTCATCTGTTTAAATACAATGATCTTTGAGTGATGAAAACAGTTGTGACTGTCACAAACAGTTTGAAAGATTAAAGTAATTCTGCTGATGGCATATAAAACAGCGTTCCAGATCTAAATGCAAACTTTGCCTGGGCTGTAATTTCATTGCTGGGAAGGATAAAAAGTTTTATGCAAACATTATCCCTGCAAGGAAGTATGACATATTTTTCATGTTTGACACTGGACATAAATATCCTCCCACACTGTTTAATGTGAGAACCGCATATGTGTGACAGAGATAATAAAACATCTCAGTGAAAACAAATGAAGGGGAAAAAAGAGTTATGATAAGTAGAACAAAAAAATAAAGCTTTGATGTGAAAAGTCTTCATATTTGTACAGTTTATTCACAAAAGGAAGAATCAGGATTTGATATGCAGACTGGATAGTCCCAGAATCTCCAAGATTGTCTGATATAGAACTGGTTATCTTTACAGAAATGTGATTTTTGGTTGATAGAATCAGCTTCATAATTGCAGGTAAAAAAAAAAATCAGGAAAACTGTAAGATCATTGTAAGTTCTATTGCTTTTCTGCTGCTGTTTACATACCATATTTTAACAAGCAGCTGTTACTGAAATGTGATGCTCTTAAAAATTATTCTTTATTTTCCTGCTTCACTTATTCAGCATTATAATGTTCAAGAGCTTTACAAATATAATAGAACACAAGTATCATAATCCAATATGTAGTTTAAGGTAGAGGAGTACACTAGTGGGAAGACAAGTATGTGCCATAATTTCAATATATCGTTTCAGAATATTTTTCTTTCTTTCTGTTAAATTCTTTTTGGGGAGACAAGTTGTTTATTGCACACAAATTGCACAAAAGTAAAAATTTACATTATTTCTTAAGGATTTTTTGTATTTTGGGAAGTCATTACAGGCAAGCTTTACCAAAGTACTATGAATAAGGAATTAAAACATAGTCCTTATATCTGTTTTAAACCGAGCAATATACTGTTGTCAGACTACTAAAGGAACTAAGTGTCAATGTGTATTTCTTGATAATCTTTGTCAATATTAAAATTTATAAAGGCATATCCTGTTAACAGGAAGAGAAATATAAGAAGTATTATTGTATTCTGAAAATGGTACTGACAGTAGTGTCTTGGAATATTCTTGACTTCTGATTCACTACTATTAAATGAGATTAGCATCCTGCTTTGATTGAAAAGTGGTAGAGATTTGAGTTGGAAAAAACTTTTTTGCTGTAATATAAGAAATTATATTATCATCCTCCTATACTCAAAAAACATACAGGGCTATAAACTAGGTAAAGAAGGTTGTTTTCCCTGGGTTCATACAACAGGTGCTATTAGACAAAGAGAATGAATTACCATGCATGAGTATATATAGGCCAAGAACAGCATTTTACATGGCATATTTATGTACTCAGGAACAAGTAGGAAATAATCAACAAGAAACTGGAAGTCTGACAGCTGAAATATGCTAGAGTAGAGTTGAAGAGAAGTTAGTGCATAAATTTCTTACATGAAAGTGATTATAAGATGGTATTTTATGTATTGTTGACAAATAAAATAGAAACAAGTAAAGCCTGATGAAAATTAGTTTAAGATAGCAACAAGTAATGTTATAATAAAATTATCTGAGTAGGAATATTAGGAATTAAAACCAACAATAATAAAAATATCTTCCTGGATGCTAGTTTGAAATCAAGATCTAAATGATTTATTACTTCATTTGGTTATAATTAGTCAAAATTATTTCAACAAGGTTTCACTTAGAACTGTGATCTAAAACCAGTGATTCCTAATAAAGAATCAGTATTTCACCTTTTTTACTGCTGAACAAGTTTGTAAGAAAATACAGAATTTCAGTATCCAATGAGAATTTATTACTTAAAGAGAATAAATTATTTTCCTGGAAATATAGCTATGAAGGCAGAACTGATAAAGATGCATGAAAGCATGAAGACATGGATGATAAAGGAAATAATTCTTTATGCAATTGCAGTAACCTACATCAAACAAATTAATGTGAAACTGCTTCAAACATTTGAAAATGCCAGGACCATGCCCTATGCTCTTTAGGTAGACAGGTATGTCATGGAATGCTACCAGTCCCCCTTTTTGTCCTCCCTATTTTCATGTCAGAGAAAGCAGAAATTTCATTCAGAGTTTCTAGCTAGTACACTCAGATAATTTTTTTATTATTATTATATTTCTTAATTTCTTGGTGTAATTCCCCCAAGAATAATACAAAACAGAGAGTAGTTAGAATGCAAGTGAAGGTGGCTATCCTTAATCACAGAATTACAGAACGTAATTATATAATTCTTTGGATCCTTGGGACCTTAGAGATCATCTAGTTCCAACCCCACTACCATGGGCAGGGTCACCTTCCGCTAGAGCAGGTTGCTCAAAGTCCCATCCAACCTGGCCTTGAACACTGTCAGAAGCCACATCTTGGGGCAACAGGTTCCAGTATCTCACCACCCTCACAGTAAAGAATTTCTTCCTAATATCTAATCTAAAATTACCATCCTTCAGTTTAATGCCATTTCCCCCATGTCCTATCCCTACATGCCCTTGTTAAAAGTCCCTCCCCAGCTTTCTTGTAGGCTCACTTTAGATACTGGAAGGCTGCTCTAAGGTATCCTTCGAGCTGTCTCTTCTCTAGGCTGAACAAACCCAACTCTCTCAGCCTGTCTTCATAGAAGAGGTGTTCCAGCTCTCTCACCATCTTCATGGCTTTTCTAATAGAATTTAGCTCATATTTTCTTTCCCACTGTACTACATCAATAATCCTCTACGGTGCATTCCAACAGGCAAATGAGTAAATGTGGATCAATGCTCCTATTCTGCATCAGAAATACTTTTAAAAGCACAATAGATACATTCCCAGGTAGCTACTGCAGCCTGGCTAGAATTATTAAGAAGAAATCAGCCAGCAGTAAAAATCAGATTTACTGACATTTTCCATGAGGTTGCTAGCCTTGTCTGAAAAATGCATTACCTCCTGACATAATACTGTGGAGAGTAGCTTGGCCTATAACTGTTTTTCTGTTGTACAGTTCCATAACTGCACAGTTGCAATATAGGACATACAGCAGTTGTAGCGAAGAATGAACTTAATGAACAATGTTTCCTAAATGCTAGGCTAGAATTCTAAACACAGGACAATTTCTTTTACTATAGGATTAACCTCAACAGATGTACTCCATTTGACAAATCCCTCCCTCTCCATCTTCCTGTTACCTTGGACACTTCAGTGTCCCATGTGCCTTTCCCAAATAGCTTTGTTTTCCACCATTAATGATTTTCAAAAACTGTTCTGTCTTGACATCAGACTACTTGCTTCCAAGAATCTGCTGTAAACTGAACAAACTCCTTTAGTAGCAAAGTCTTCACTATCAAGATACTTTAGTCTTAGAGAAATGAAGAGGGGCAGCCATGCTTTTCCTATGCTCAATGCTACAAAGCAGGAAGACTTTTTCATTTGCACATTCTAGTATATAAGGAAGGAAACTGAGCCCAGATTAAGGTTTTTTACATACTTTCTGACCCGGAACCAGTGTGTGAGATAGCTTCATATCAAAAGAGGACTTTTCTTCTAAGCAATTCTGAGCAAGAATTTAATAAATTAAGGACCATTCCAAACCAACTATTAATTTCATGATTTCAAAGTTCGTTTTGCATACCATGGCAGTTTAAATGGA
Source organism: Neopsephotus bourkii (assembly GCF_033783945.1). NCBI lineage: Eukaryota > Metazoa > Chordata > Aves > Psittaciformes > Psittacidae > Neopsephotus > Neopsephotus bourkii. The sequence goes on from NW_026902266.1 coordinate 95,788, forward strand.
AAACTTTATGAATATAGTTCTGAAAAAAATATAAATCCAAATCGTACAGTAAGTCCACTGGAAATACAGTGAATGTATATTAATTTATAGTAATTCTTAGGTCTCCATATTATAGTAAAACTAATAAAATTTGTTAAAAACAACATCATTAAAGCTACTAAAGACTATTGCTACTTTGAGGATAATCAAAGCCCCTTTCAAAAGGCATGGGTGTATCAAATACAGCTAATGAAGTATTAACACAATTTACACATGATGTCTTTCATGTGGGAATCACAGAATACTTGACAAAGATTATCTTTCATTACAAAAAACGGCAAGAATCATTATTTAACATTTTGTTTAGCTACTTGACATGTGATGCTAGAATAGTGAAGTGCTCTCTGAAATAGATTAACCAACTATACTAGTATCACATGTCAAGTAGCTAAACTGGGAATAGAACCTAAGGGTTCTGGCACCTTATTCCCTGTTGAAGGCACTAGGCTACATTACATCCAGTTACACAAAACAGCACTGACATCAGCAGAAGTACAGTTTATCCCCTCTAGCATTTTAAAATGTCAGTCTCCATAACACTCTCTCAGTGTTTTTTGTTACAACACAGCAAGTATTATATTTAATTGGTATTAATTGTAATTAGGAAATGTAAACAGTTCAGTTTAAGCAAATCAAGATAGGTTTTTTTATCCCACTATTTCCAACTTCGCGTCAACTAGAAATGATGGGAAAAAGTGTGTGTGAGAAAAACCTGAATATCTATGAGTTCCAGCACTATTTTCAAGCCAGAAGTTTCAGAAAAGCATCTGAGCTTTGGATACTTGCTGTGAGCTGGCAGAAAGATAACAGACATTTTTTTCTTACATTTGCTTAAAACAGCCACAACTCTTTTTTTAAACAAATAAAACTGAAAGCAGATGCTTAACGGATGCTCAGTATTATCAGTTAACTCCTAATTTCAGAGAAGCATCTGAGTTTGCAGACACTTATCTAAACTGAATCTTGGAGCCTGACATTTGTCCAGTGCCTATTCTAGTACCATAAAACAAGATGGGTTTCTGTGCTATTTTTCCTTGTCTTCAGGGTAGAATTCTATGATTTTCGTTGTAATGCCACAGAAACTACCACCCACCAGGTACTGTGTTGCCTTTGGATATGGAGGGGCTGTAGTGATACACACTTGTTACTCCTTCTACTGCTTTTAGCTGGTGTGGAGTTCAACCTTCTTCAGAGCAGCTCTTCACAGCACACATGTGTACTGCGTTTCTGATCAAACCAGTATTGGTAACACACCACACTCATTTAGTTATCCCTGACCAGTGCTTGCAGATCATCAAGGTCTTCTCTATTTCTAACACTGACCCCCTACAGCAGGCTGTAGGTTCAGAAGAAGCTGGGAGGGTCCACAGGTGAGACAGCTGGCCAAACTGACCAAAGGGATAACCCACACCATATGACATCATGCTCAGCAATAAATCTGGGGTAAGAAGGAGGAAGCAGGGGAGGATCAGAGTTATGGTGTTTGTCTCCCCAAGTAGTGGTTATGCATGCTGAAGTCCTGCTTTCCTGGAGATGGTTGAACGCCTGCCTACTGATGGGAAGTAGTGAATGAATTCCTTGTTTTGCTTTGCTTGCACATGCAGCTTTTGCTTTTGTTACTAAATTGTCTTTATCTCAAACCATGAGTTTTCCCTCTGTTACCCTTCTGACCCTCTTTTCCAGCCAACTAATAGGGAGTGAGTGAGCAGTTATGTGGTGCTTAGCTGCCTACCAGACTAACCACAATGGTCCCCAAAAGATCTGGGGTGTAATAACAGAATCTGTCATACGGTCGTAGAAGACACCATTTGGTTAGGGTCTTGGCAAGACCTAGGCAAAACTGAATTATGGTCCAAATTTATACATGGGTCTATGATTCTGACTTCTCTGACTCACTAGTAGTGTGGAATTAATACAGTTTCTTTCTAGCTGCTCTAACAGGGTAATTCATGCAGTACAATAAATCAGTCCATACAAGTTACAGTTACACTGATCTGCTATAATAATTTGGCAAGCAAGATTAAGAAGCATGCTGGAGATATAATGGTCTTGTAGAAATACATATATTACTATCTCAATCTTATTGTTATTGTCAGTCTGTAAGTGATAATTTCCAATTAGATAAATTGGAAAGGCAATACAGCTGTCCTGCAGTGACATTAAGATTTCCATTACGATTTCTTGTTTTACAAGTTCTGTGGCAAGAAATTTTCATCTTTAATACTGTCTAAATACATTTGCAACTAAAAGAAAAAAATATATCAAATAAATATATCCATTGAGCTCCATAGCCTGGGAGAAGGGTGAAGGAGAATATTACTTTCTTTAACAGTACAATAGTCTGCTACTTTTAAAATATCTTTTCACTTATCAAAGTATTTAATAAGATAGTCTCATGAAATAAAGTCATTAAAAAGACATTAGGACAATCTTTATAAAAAAGGATTAAGCTAATTCATAAATTATTACAATAATCTGAATGAAGTAAACATTCTGCTTGGATTAGTAGATTCGAATAGTTCATTTGACTTCTCAAACAGTAAATTGCTAAACTGCTTACAATTTCTATGAGAAATACTAGTCCTTTGGCAATACCTCATTCTTAACAATTCCTAATATAGTCATCAGAAATGTATCACTTTGTTTTCCCAAATAGTCTGTACTACTACAACCTGGAGGGGGAAAATATAATCTATTCTCTTATGTGTTTTGCACAGCTCTGGAGATGATGGTGGTGGTGGCATAAACAGGTGACTGGGAACACAGTCTGGGAAAGAGGAGAGAGCAGGACTGTTCTTTTCAACAACAGCAAGGTGTGTTTACTGTTTTGAACTGATATCAAAATGTACTTGGCTCTCACCCCTGTTGTCTCCAGACTCTACCCTGGCAAATCACTTCCCTATGCCTATTTCTGTCTCACACAAGGTAAAACCATTAGATATGAATTTGTCAGTTCATAAAACTGTACTATCAATAAAAGATGCCACTACTTCATGTAGAACAAAGCAGAAAACAATCAGTAGGAAATTGGTGAGATCAAGGGAACAAATATCCTTGACAAGTGATGTCCAAGATCCATGTAACCATTATTCTTACATACACTAGGCATGTCAGGAACATAATCCATAGGAATTTTCACAGGCAACAGATATTTAATGCAGCTTACATTATTTATAAATTTGCAAACTACCACACTACATACTACACTATATACCAATTTTATTTTTGTATTAAGATGTGATTACCTTTCTGGAAGAATTCCTCTAGTTTCCCCTTGAAGGGCTGGAGATGTTCTTCAGAAGACTCTCGGCAAACTAACTTCATCTGCTTTTCAGAGGCTACAAAAAGAAGTTGAGATGAGTCTATGACATTAGTGGCATATTTCATCTACCCGAAGTAGATGTCGACACTGTAGAAGCCTACATCTAGATTAGTCACCTAGACTTACATTAGAGGAAATGGAAATATATAAGCACTAAGGAATCTAGCAATTACATTAAAAAACCCCCACCAATACTAGTCTAGCATACCAGATAGAAAATTATATATATGTTTAAAGAGTGGAATTTGCCTTTAGTAACAATTTTGTTCTAAAACTCCACCTGTGTGCTGAGAGCTGACAGGAACACAGCCTGCCTCACACAAATTCTAGATCGTATTTAAAGACTGAAACTTAGTTTCTGCACTGAGTGAAGGATGTCTTGTATCTGGATGGACTAATCAATCAATGCCAATCCCATAATCAACCATTTTTCCTAACACAGATGCAGGAATTCAGCTTTACTTAAGTATTCAAATTCTAAGCCATGATATGAAACAGTAGAAGACTGTAAGAAAATTAACTTACATCTATCTGCATTTTGTTTAGTATTTTTCTGTTATTTTAAGACCAGATGTCATGCCAACTTCTAAAAGCTCCTGGTTACCTACCAAAACATTTTAACATTCTAGAACTTATAGTAAACTTTATAGATTCCAGCATCCACATTAATGGTGAAACGTGAATGTAACAAATCAAAAGGCAGTTACCTTCCATTTAGTAACTGAATTTATACTATAAGATTTTTTTTTTTTTTTCACCACAACTTTTCATTCCCAAGCAGCTAAATTTAGATGGAAATTTATTTTGGAGTTAAACCCAAGTTACAGTTTGGCCTCATGAAACATATTCACACCAAATTGCCTCCATCACCATATAGTTCAACTCACTGCAGTAAAAACTAATGCAAAACTGTGGAAACAGAACTTTAGAATTTGTAATTCAAATGTCGTGTTAACATAAGTTCACAGTGCAGTGAAAAAAGTCAATGGAAGGTTGAAAAAAGATGCATACATTTTATTGCATAACTAGTAGTGTACCTACAATGCTACTGGACCAGCAGGACTTAGAAAAAAGTCTGCTTTTCAATTAATTGAGATCATTTGCACAGTCGTTGTTATAGAAAAATTTTGAAAGATACCTGTTTACATCTATGTGTATATTTTAATGTAGCATCCCTCCACAGTTCATGCAGGTTGTGGACTATGAGTTACAAAACTTACGTAAAACGCACTAGGCTACAAGTCTATCTTTAATCTCTAGTTTTGCCACCTGGAGCATAAGACAGACCTTTGAAAATGTTCAGAGTAAAGTTGATGTGTATTTGTTTTTATGCCAGATAGTAGTCAGAATGTAGCGTTAATTTAAACATAGCACATTGGAAAGAAAGATTTTTATTAGCTGTTCAGTTATGTGTCTTTTATAAACTAAATTAAGCAAAACAAATCAGAAGGGAAGTTTATATGACTTTTAAAGATTATTTTCTCATGATACATGCCTCTTACCATTAAAAATTTGAACTTTCCATGACTGTTATCGTATCCTGAATGAAAATTTATGTATACTTAACATTTTTGTTTGTAGAATTACGGGATTTGTACAGCTAATCAAGTAAGTTTTAACACTTTGGAAGAAGACAGGCACATTAGAATTGTTAGGGGGGAAACTAGCAGAATAACAGATAATATATTGGTAAATTTCCGACTGGAAGGTCGAACAAAGTGGCAGTAGAGGTTTGTGTTTTTTCTTTGTGTTTAAACAAATCTATAGAAAATTACATAAGGCAATATTTAGAAATTATTTTAGATAAAGTGACAAAAATGTAAGTATTAGTACATGTTTGTGGTACACAGCAACAACAGAACACACTATTATAATTATGCAAGATTGCAACTATTGCAAGTTAATAATTATTTTATTATAATCTATAAGAAATTTGTATATATCTATAAAGAAGTAATTTCTATGAATATGTATTATAATAAGCTTGTAGCTACAGTAGTATCTAAACGTACTCATACTATAGAAAGGCATTTTCTCAAATATATGGTGTTGATAATGCACTGTCTGAAGTGTTGAAAGCTTCCTAGATGCTTCCTACAGGCTTAAATAATACAAGATTTAGAAAAGTTACTCAGGTATGTCCCATGTAAATATTTAAATGACCAAGATTAGGGTGAATTCTTTTCTAAATAAAAATTGTTTTAATTAATCAGATAATAAAAGCTACAGGAAAATATGGATAAGAAGTACCAGCATATAGAGAAAAATATGATTTGGTTAGCAAATTCTTAGAAATTCTAACATCCTTAACAAGCTTATCAACATCGGGCATAATGGGAGAGGAAGACTAAGAGGAAAGGCATGGAAGAGAAGAGCAAATGAAGCAGATGACAAAGTGAATCAGGGGAGCTAATTAAAACTCTGAAAGTTTGATATAACCTGAAATTAGATGAGATACTATTTTGTTTAAAACCAAATGTACTGAAATATTTCAGTAAGACTTGAATTTATTTAGTTGCTAACATTAAAATAAGGCACATCACATAGGTATGGAGTCACTGGCTGAAGGCACTCATGAACTTCAGCTGGAACTGCAGCCTCAAAAATTTGCTATTTCTGCTGAAATCTCTCCAGTCTCAGTCTTCCCTTCAATACTGAAATGTCCTATGCAGAATAATGATTCTTTGTTCAAAATGATGGCACGGAACACCAACCAAATGTAGCTTTTCAGCTGAAGAACTTAGGAACATCATGAAATTTGCCTGGTGATAGATAAAGAATGGTAGAAGTGTGTTCAACGGAATCATAAGTCACATACTAATGGAGACACACTTGGAAAAGGAAAAACATTTTCATGCCAGGGTGAAATCAAAGGTTCTAATTAAAATGACAGTTGTAATTCCACAGATTAATTCAGCTTGTCTCTGTCAATGTAATATTGACAGAAAGCTATCACACAACACTATGACCTGCCTCAGTTCTACAACATAATCGTAAGTTTCTTGTAACTAACAGTCATTGAATTTCCTGTTATACAAGTCCTTTTTTTAACAAAAAAACCCCTCAAAAATTTACTTGAAATATAGTTCTTTTTTCATTTTGTTATGTTTGTTGTTGTCGGGTTTTTTATATTTACCACATCATACCAAACATTAAAGAAAAAAACTGAAAAGACCTGTTCCATCAGTTGCTCTGATTTTCTTTGCTAAAAATGTTATAACACGATTGAGGGACTATTACATTAATTTTTTATATTTTGTTCTCATATTCAGTAAAAAGGAAGCATTTTCCTCTTTAAAAAAAATATTTTTATCAAGGTTTTTATTAGAATAATTCTGAGGCAAGGACCCTATTTATAAATTCTGAAAAGCTTCTTTCTGAATAAATTTCTGAAATTTTGAGGAATCTGAAGGAATTCTGAGAAATCTGACAGTACACTTCTCATCTCACCATCTCATTCCAAAATAATCATTTGAGAAAATATACAACCTGTTTCAGCATTACTGAGTTCAAACAGACGCAAATTCTCCATTACTGTAATAAACTTTTGGTTCATTTTCTTGGTATGTGTTGCATGTTAGTGAAATTAAATGTAACACACTACTTTGAAAGTTGTTTATTTCTAAATGAGCTATTGCAAAATTAAAAAAATTTAAAAAAAAAAAGAAAATACAAGCATGCAATAGTATTTGAAAGCTCTTACAAACTGCTGGATGTACATCATGCTTCACCCACTGCAAATCTTGGCCACAGAAATGGAAACCATTAGCAAAACATTAAGAAAAAGCTGGAAACTGTTGATTATCAGTTTGCCACTGTCTTCAGATTTAATGCAGTACTTGGCTCAAAAAGTTCTTTAAAAATCCCCAATATAAGTGAAAATATTTACAAAATAGAATGTCTCTCACTTAATGCCTATTGGGCAATAGTCTTTTAAAACTCCACAGACACTTGTAAATCTGTCAAAAGAATCACTGCCCATAAACAAACTTTCACGTAAAGAGCATTTCACTGTCAATCAGGCAGGATTTGGAATTTTTTAAGCACCATTTTAAAAGTAAACGCAAACCCAGAAATAGGTTAATGTTGATAACAGTAAATTACTAGCTATCTACTCACCAGAAGCCACCAGTAGCATTTACAGGAATCATCCTGACAGTGAAATCAAGTATCAACACCATGAATTCCTATAAACCTGTCACTGACACTATGCTCCATGAGTTATGCCATTGTGAAAGCTGCTAGACCACTGCTATCCTCTTGTCTGTTCAGAGTCTGGCAGGTTATACTGCCAAGCTTGCTATTTCGTTTCCTTGTTATAATGCAGGCATACCTTTGACAGAAGTGTTACTATTTGCTAATTCTTTTTTAAAACCCTCACCTCTTCTGTATCAAGGGAGGTTTAAAACCATGCTGCAAACAAATTCAGTGTAGCACTAGATAATCTCAAGTTTCTGTATCAGAGGATCCATGATTTTTTTATAGTGCAGAAGCCTTTTAAACTACTTGGCCTATTTACCCAAATAATAATCTAATAAAGTTCAGATAAAATGTATAAATTTAAATTGTTCAGCAAATGCTGTATGACTTCCTCATGGTTTAGTTTGTTTGGATTTGTTTTATTAAAGCAAATTTAATGTTTTAAATATTAAAATTTCCTAACTTGCAAACAACTTTCCAAGTTATACCAAAAGTTACTGGAAATGCATGTTTACTTGTTGGCCGCTGTTGCACAATTTGGTTATATTCTCTTGTTATTCCATGCAATATAGATACATATTTACTGCAAGTACACAGACAGTAATGTTAGCTTTATTATAATCCATTATATCTGTGGCATCTGTAACTCTTGTGCTTATTTATAACTTTGTGTTTCAGATGGAATTTTAAATAAAATGGATAAGAAGGGAAGAGATTTATCATGATTCCTTTTGACAACTTCTAGCCACTGCAAGTGGTTACAGTGCTACTGACCCAGGAAAGTTTCAGAGACAGTATTTTACTCATATTTTTGGACACACACTGATAATCAATACATATCTCAATGACGGCAATACACAAAGTTTCAAACACTAACACGTCAGAGCTGGACTGACTAATACAGAAGCCTTTGAACCTTGTAAGAGAGGGAAATGCCATGAAGTGGGGTGCGGAGTTTTCTGAGAAAAAAAATATCTGAGAAGGATGCAGAAAACTTATGGTGCTACTTTATTCTTAAGCTTTGCTTTACTGTCTGAAATGAAGGTCAACAATACAATGCAAAAAAGTGTTAGCACACATAAAACCAAGTGCAGCATCCTAACCTACTAATTGCTTGCAGAGTTATTTTATGAAGTTACTTTCAGCTACTTTAGAAGAAAGGTGCCTCTATGTAACTTAATAATTAAGTTTTCTTAAAAAGCCATTTCAGAGGCTAGAAGGTAATAAGCAAAACTTTAAATAGTATTTCAAACTTTGTTTTCAAACTTTGTTTGAAATACATTTTCCTTGTGCCACACAGAAACAAGTATCTGTTAAGCTGCTCAAGCTCTCACATATAAATGAGACGGAATAACATTTCAGTGTTAAGCCCTAAGCTGTGGAAGTGAAATAATTGTAGTAGCAGCATACAAAACACCCTGTAAAGGTCACCTGTTCTAATGAATTTTTTGGAAGCTTTTAGGAAGCTTTTGGAAGCTGAGTCAGACATCTTAGGAATTCTCACAAGTTTGATCAGATATTCTGGCTTTGCCTTTCGGGTTTAAGATTTGTGAGGCAGTTTGATTGTTTAAGGTTAACAACATTTTGAACTTTTACAGTATGTGATGGCATGCAGAGCAACTCTCAAACCTGTATTAGTTTCAAATAACCTAGAAGAAAAGGGATGGGTTTTTTTTTTTTGCTCCTTTTTTTGTCCAAGGATATCAGCATTTTAAATAAGTAATTTAAAAAACCTTTCTCTTAAGATTGTTTCCTAAGGATATATTTAAAGAAATGAACAAAGATTACTAGTAAAACTAAATATTTTTCACACCATAGCAACATGTCTGAGGCATATCTGGTTAACGTATTCTCTCTGAAATGGTAGTTTACATTCAGCATGCCCTTTAGCAGAGAAGCATACTGCAAGGGACTGAACAACACATATAAATGAATATAGTTACTAAACTTTCATAATATTCCAGTCATCTTTGTAAGATTCCTTAAGTGATTCCAGCACACATTATTAGTAGAAAGTTTTGATTTAGTGTCAAGATCCAAACATACGGACCCCCACACATCATTTAGATCTCTCAGGAGCGTAGAAATGTGTGTTAGCAGAACCCGCTGAGAAATCGGACCTTTTCCCTTCTGTCTGAACAGTACAAACCCCAAATATTTTGAAATGGAAGAATCTTGTCTGGCTAATTCAGAGGAAGACAAAAGTTTTAAGAAGCATTAATAATATCTTTTATCAGATAAACTAAGATTTTCACAGTGCTAGAAAATAAATGACCTTTCAAACATACAAACACCTTATCACTTAGTGTAATAACAAGGGATCTGGTAGAAGAGAATTTGTGGACAATGGCTGAAACGGTTTATGAGCTGTAATTGTAGAGGCCGGAGAAGTGATCTCCTGTTTACCTCTGTACTGCTGGATCTCCGATTTTCTGTGCAAGACAGATCATAAAGTTTCACCTAATTAATTATTCCACCAAGTTTATGGCTTTGGTTCTGCTAAAGCATCCTGCTTAGATTTAAAATCATGTAAATTCATGAATTACCTACAATATTAGCAGGAACACTTCTCAAAGTGCTAATTAGCCTCACTACTACTAATTTGTATCCCACAGTCTGCATTAATGTACTTTCAATCTTTGATCATTGGCAGTAAATACATAAACAGCCACCTCAATTCCAACAGAAATCTGCCTTTCCTTTTACTGCATACTCAATGTTCCTCCCAACACCGGCATTGCACTCTTCAAATGACATCATTCATTATCCAGAACACATATTGATAGGGACAATATTCCTCCTGTTCATAGATGTACACTATCTGCTCCCAAATGTGTACTACCTAGTTATGTAACTAAAGCTTAACACACACACACACGCACATATATTTATTTATGTTTATAAAAGGGCAGACACAAAAGTGCACAGAAACTGTGGTATTTCCAACATTCATTTCAGGTCTTAACATTTGCAGAACAATTTTTAACATGAAACTTGCAAGGATTCTTCAGACAAAGAAAAAATATAAAAGAAAAAAATTAACAGCATGCCACTGTTTAACCAACAGAAAGCTTTCTCTCTTGCTTTTGCGCACACATGTGGACATCTGCTTCCAAGGAATGAACTCTTCTAAAACATCATTGCTTTGCTCCTCTGTTATATTTCTGAATCTTATTCTAACCATTCCATACTATTTTCTATATATCACAAACTAGAAAATCTAATGGAATTTTAAGAAATGATCCACTTACTTAGGAAAATTGGCACTTCATGTATTTGCTCATGAACATTACTGATGGAACACTGTCTAAATGTTAGTTTGATTGTAAAATGTACTTCAATGCACATATACAAGCATGCTTTTTAATGCTTTTCTTCTATTTTTGCCGAATTAAACTGCAATATATCTCATCTAGTGGTAAGAAAACTCTGAGGAGGAGAGTGCAATTTTGTCAACCCTTGAAAACAAAATAACTTCTGTACAAAGCTGTCTTTTGCTTTTATTTACACCATTCTTCAGTTCCTCAAAATACATAATGCAAATGTTGGACAGTGCAAAACTACAGTGACACTCACCAGGTAAAAAGAACCCACTCCATTTATCCTAATGTCTAAAGAAATTACACATGCGGCTATTTGGCTTCTCGTGTCCCACCACCAGGTTCAAATTACCATTTGCCTGCACTTACAAAATTTTAAGGTTAATGTTGAAATTTAAAAGTCTAATTACTATTAGGAAAATTAAAGTGACAAGTTCCCGGAACATATCATATAAATTCTCTGCTCCTGCTGGAAAAATTTTTCCAGGAACATTTATGTGATTTAGATGTCTAAAAGCCACCGTGAAATTGAGTTAAAATGTTTCATTTAAATTAGAATAAAGCTTCAATTATTTTAAAATATTATAGAAAAGAGCTTCTAATACTTATTTTGAATACTTGTGATTTAATCGCAGCTGGTAACTCAGAACCACACAGGCTGCTCACTAACTTCCCCTCCTTCTTCCTCCCCTGCTCCTGGAGGAATGGGGAGGAGAACCAAAAGAAACTCCCATGGGCTGAGATAAGAACAGTCCAGTAACTAAGGTATAACACAAACCACTGCTGCTACCACCAATAATAACACTGATTAGGGAAATAATAAAGGGAGCGAATACAATTGCTCACCACCCACCTACCGATGCCCAGCCCCCTTCTGGGTAACTCCCCCCAGTTTACATACTGGGCATGAAGTGCTGTGGTATGGAATACCCCTTTGGCTAATTTGGGTCAGGTGTCCTGTCTCTGCTTCCTCCTAGCTTCCCGTGCCCCTTCTCACTGGCAAAGCATGAGACTGAAAAGTCCTTGATCAGAGTAAACATTACTTAGCAACAACTAAAAACATCGGTGTTATCAGCGCTGTTCTCAGAATAAAGTGAAATAAAGTGAAAACACAGCACTGCACCATCTACCAAGAAGGAGAAAAATGACTGCTACAGCTGAATCCAGGATAATACTATCCTCCTGTAATGAATAAACTGTCACCTTTCACTGAAAATGTCTATCGATAAAACAAATGATTTAGGAATTTAAAACTTAAAATTATATAATATTTAGAATGTTCATGATCCAGTAACATTACTGTCTATAAAGCAAATCAGACAATAGACAAAACCTCTCAACAACATAATAATTGCCTATTGATAATTGTACTAAAACTCGCATCCATAAAACATTTTATCTAAGGCCATATTATGCATGAATCAAATACATAATTCCACCTGAATAAGTAATAACTCATTCACTTAATTTCTCCACCTCTGCTTACATACAAATCCAACAAAAGCTGTAATTTTTTCAATTCATTAGCTGAAAACATTGATAAATCTTTACAGCAAACATGGTTTATAGTTAACTACTGGACATTGTTGAAAAATCGTTAAGTCAGTTTGAGGACTCTGATAGGAACACACACATTTAACAATTTTAAATTACCTTCTTGTAAGTAATAGTGATTAAACTTTTATGCTTTTGTATATTTTCCAATTCGTAAACATATTCCCTTATAATTCTTTAAAAAAAAAAAAAAGCTCTATTTTAAATATGGAAAATCAGAGAATTTCAGTCTTAAATGAGCATTTAGTTTTTGTTGCCTTTTCCTTGTCTCTAAAGGAATCCCAGCCATGTCAGCCAGTAAGTCAACTTAAATCCCTTTATGCAAATGCATGTAGCAGGGGGAATAAACAATGGGAGTTAGAAATGTGTGCACACCTGCAGGGCTATGATCTTATAGGCACCACAGAGACATGGTGGGATTGGCTCCTATGACTGGTGTGTTGCAATGGAAGGAAGGGGAACTAGCAGATGGAATGGTTAAACTGCTATCCAGACCTGAGAAGTTGTGGCAGTGCAATGAGGTTAACACTGACTGGAAAAGGGGAAACATAACCCCCAGTATCCAGTCCCTAAAAGGGGCCTATCACAAAGCCAAACAGAGACTTTTTACAGGGGCATGTAGTGATATGACAAGGTGGAATGGTTTTAAACTGAAAGAGGGTAGATTTAGATTAGACCTTTACTGTGAGGGTGCTGAGACACTGTAACAGGTTCACCAGGGAAGCTATGGCTGCCCCATTCCTAGAAGTGCTCAAGGCCAGGTTGGACTGGTCTACTGGAAGATGTCCCTGCTCACGGTAGAGAGGTTGGAACTAGATAATATAACCCAACCCAAACCATTTTGTGATTCTGTTGTTCTATTTACAGTGTCTGTGGCTGCAAGAATCAAGAATTATTGACCCTTTTCAATTTCCATCCATTTCTTATTTCTAAATTCTCTTCCATTCTTGTCTTATTTATGTAATACTTATCCACTTCAGAATATAATGTGATAAAGAGCTCCCTGAAGAGGCACTGAATGAGAGCAATGTAGATGCAGCAGTTTAGTCTGCTCTAGTCAGCTAAGCGGAGCAGTCAGGCATACTAAGAAACAGTACTAATTAGCAATGATGTTGGTATCTGTTTCGATGAAATCTATGTTTCTATGACAAAGATTATGTATACATGAATATATATACACACATATTCATATCTGTAAACTAATACATGTGATCATGCCATTTAAGAATGAAAATAAAATTAAGCACTTGAAGAGGAAGAAGAAGCCAAGTATGTTCAGTCTGGTGACAAGAAAGCTAACTGAGGATCTAGTTTTTCGTTTCAACTATCTTATGAAAAGCTATATAGAAGATGGAGCCTTCTTAAAAAAAACATCTAAAGAAAAAGGAGCAATAGTCACAAGCTGCAGCACAGAAATTCTCACATGGGATAAGGAAAAATATTCAGTGGCTCAGCACTGGAACAGGTACCCAGAGAGGTGTTGGAATTTCCATCCTCAGATTCGAAACTGAGCTCGCTGATGCCCTGCACAACCAGATCTAAATACGAAGTTAGTCCTGCTCAAAGGCTTTGGACCACAGGACTTCCAGAGGTACCTTCAAATCAATCAATCTGCATTTCTCTATAATTTTAAGATGTTTGGAATGCTTCCATATAGAAAACAATGTGAAAACAGACAATTTAACATCGTCATCTCTCATTTTTTCAGCACAGTTTTACTTGCTTCCCTTTTAATCTTTTTGTAAGGGTTATACAGTTTTACAAGATGTAGTTGACAGAAGCTGAAGTTTTGATGAAGTTACACTACTTAAATATGGAAAAGTTGAAGGTAACATATGCAAGATACAGATCTGCCAACTGGTTAGGAGGCTCCCAGCTTGAAACCATGTCTCCTGGAGTACTGATATCAAACTGATTATTATAGGTTGCAGATCTATGAATTTTAGAATAAATTATTTCCTTTCGGTCATGTTTGTGTGTGCGTAAACACCTATATATTCATACACACTCAGTTAAGTTAGTAAATATTTTAAATGTATATACAGTACTGAAAAAAGTATCAGTATGAAAATGGCGACTAATATCTCTACTGGTGGCCATGAAAGAAGATAAAAGCAAAAGGTATGTGGATATTCAGTGGGATCAAAATGTTACAACCTCATAGGAAATTTAATTAATTATGAGAAGTAAAAGTATGACTCTTCAAAGCATTCAGAGTGGACCTATGTTGGTTTCCATTTTTAAACATTCAGTAAGTATCTTTGCTCTTTCAGTTGTTATATTATTAAGGTCAGGAATACAAAAAAGTTATAATGAACATTACAGTACATCAGAGAATCATAGAGTCAAAGGAACCTAATATTTCTTTCTTTTTATTAATGAAACAGCATTTTAAAATTTTATGAACTGTACTGCAAAGAAGAGCAATGAGTGTAATAGATGGATTCAAGCTACAGTGTAATTAATTTTGAATAATTAAGATTCATAGAATCATAGAATAGTTAGGGTTGGAAAGGACCTTAAGATCGTCAAGTTCCAACCCCCCCTTCCATGGGCAGGGACACCTCGCTCTAAACCATATCACCCAAGGCCTCATCCAATGTGGCCTTGAACACTGCCAGGAATGGAACATTCACAATCTCCCTGGGAAACCTATTTCAGTGCCTCACCACCCTAACAGGAAAGAATTTCCTCCTTATATCCAATCTAAACTTCCCCTGTTTAAGTTTTAACCCATTACCCCTTGTCCTATCACTACAGTCCCTAATGAAGATTGTTCAACTTTGGACAGAGATGAGTAAAAGGTTCGTGATAAAACTTATACAAGTCTATCATACTGAGACTTTCTTTCTAAAAATCTTCTTACAATTACACATTTCAAACATTCTGTTCTTATTCCAGAAGAATACCAATCAAGTGGCATTGGCCAGACTAGAAGGGAAGTCATGTTTGGTCATAGGGAAAGGAAAAAGTGGAAAACATTGCCCTAGACAGCAAACAGGATATTTTACAATTTTAAAATATTGATAAAAAGCAAAACCTTTTTTTTTTTTTCATATAGGTTAACTAGAAAGCTAAAACCTGTTAAATCAATAAATGTATCTGCTTATTTCACTATGTAATATTTGAAAACCTTGGACATACACTGACTATACAGACCTGGAGTGAAAACCTGAGCTTACAGAAAACATTTCTTTTTCCTGTGACCTTAAAGTGGAACCAGATTTCACTTTAAAACTTTCATCTCACTATTTAATATTGCATTCTTTTGCACTTCTTTCCCCTTAAAAGTCTATATTAAATGCATATTTTTGTTTATAATTCTTTTTAACTTAAAAATGTTCATTATTACAAAGTTTGTTCTGCAATATATGCTAAAAAAATTTGATTTAATTTTTAAGCCAAACTTTAATCCCTTTAGACTAAAGTTAGTCTGTCCCTTTAAAATCTAATCTGAAAGACTTCAAAATAGCAAATTGTATGGAACTCAATCTATTTTATCTGAAAAGGATGAAATGGGTTGTGTTCCATCTAGATTTGAACTTTTGGTTCCACAGTGTCTAGGTATTTCAAATCAGAGGTTTACACCATTAAGACATGCCATTCATGATAACTCAATCTTTCCTATGTTCATATCCATGATAGAAAGATAAATTAATGCCTTGATAAGCTAGAAAAAAATATTTTTAAATATGAAATTACAACTATTAGGAATAGTGTCTATCAAAATTACCAGGCGCAAGAGGTGATATTTATTTTTTTTTAAATAATTATTCAGGCAAAAAAAGTGACCTCACTTTTTTAGGGAACATTATTTTGTTCCCTAATGGCACACAAGAAAAAGCCTCTTTCATTTATTACCTTTGTCTCATCCCACTTAAGCAACAAGGTAATCTGCTTAAGACAACCTTACTCAACCAAACTGTGAAATAAATCCAATGTACCCTATAACACAGGCAGCCGCAGTTAATATTGTTCAAATTATTTACATCTGAAGGGCCGCGCCTGTCTGGATAGCTGGGCCCGACGCTTCTCTGGACTTGGTTTCTGCTACTCACATCTGTTTCAGCTTTAGACTTTCACTGGTATTCTGCCAGCAGCCACAACTTTTTAATGGCTACAATAAACTACAGAGACTCATCAAATCTTTGTTGTACGTGTTAAAATTATAACCTCTTCAATTAAAATTTTGATTTAAAAATAAACTGCAGCATCATCTGAAGAAAAAAATTTGAAAGGCAATGTTTGAAAGAGATAGAACATTTTTATATGACTGATTGTTTCTTTGTTTAAATACAAGAGAAACTAATCACAGGAATGCTTGTTAGAATTCCGCTGCATATTTCTGAGTGATAATATACCAACCTCTGAAAATATTTCCACAACCTTTTTTGTTTCAAATCTTTGCTGTCATTAATTTTATATGTTAATTAGTTTGGCTGGGTTTCAAATACATCTTTACAAAGAAGAATTATGAAAACAACATTAACATAACTTTTATAAATATCTAAGAAGGTTTGGTTTAGGAATTAGAAATCAGTGATTGCAAGAAAGCTGCAGTTTTTATTTTTTGAGTTAAAGTATTTAGCTTTTCCTACTTGCTGTCTGTGTCTTTGCAGTGTAGAACAAATATGATGTGAATGACACAGCCTCAGCGTAGATCTTGCAAGACTAAGATGCATGACAGCAAAACTACATTCTGAAAAAGTGCAAGATCAAACACAGATCATGTTTCTGCACAAACTAGCCCAAAAGAGGGCAGGCCAAGAGGTTTACAGGGCCAAGCGATGAGAGGAGATAGAGCACTTACTTATGCCTGGGTCGAACAAACAACAACTGATACTTTCCTACCACTGTTAACCTCTGAAATTATCCTAAAGATGGCAGTGACCTAATCCAGTAATTTCTGACTGTAAGGATAAATTATTTTGTAATGGTTTTCACTGCCTTATATTGAAAATAATTAAAAATAATCTTGTTAAACTCTGATTCTAAAAGTACTCTTCATTTTGATGCAGAAATTTAAACATAAATGGAGAAGTTTTTGCAGGCTTTCATGCAGATTCTCTCACTAAACTCCGTTTTCAACACAAAACTGCTTCAGTATAAGTAGCAGCTTTTCCTTAACAATAAAGACAGGCACAAAATAGTCAATCATCATTTGCTGGATTTTAGAAAGTCACATGAAGCACAAAATAAAAATGAAACTGCTTGGAATACTTAGAGAGCAACCCTTCCTACTTTATTTCTACTCAGTACCTTGATTGATAGATGAGTTGGGTTTCTGAGCCCCTCTTTATAATAAACATTTTAAAATGTTTATTTTATGTCTCAGGGTGAAAATATTTTGAACTGGAGCTTTCTATTTCCCTTTGCTGTGCCTTGGCAAGCTGTGTTTTATTTCTACATTAATAGTATTCAACTCTTTTTTGTAGCTGTTAAATTGTTGTTATACGAGTACTGAAGAAAGTATTTATATTATGGAACTAACAGATATCTACAGTTAAACACACAGTTCTGGAGACGCCAGAGGAAAATTCACATATAACTAAAGGAAATTTCAGAAAGATTTCTTTAGGGGACTTTTGATTGCAAAAGGGAAAATTACTATTCAATATCTTTACTTACATTTTTATTAAGTTGCGAGTTTGATTTTTTTTTTCTAATTTATGTGAGTAATTTGTGCCAGAGTGTAAAACCTCTAAATGAATCAACACTATAAACCTAATTAGCAATAAGAAAACCTCATAGAGGTCACATTTTAAATGGCACTTTGTTGTTAGCAGAAAAAATGTGAAAGTTCCCAGTTACCTTCTAGATCTCTCTTCAGTTTCCTTAAGTCTTTTATTAGGTCTTCAAATTTAACTTGGGAGGCCTGGAAAAAATCCTGTGGTTCTGGTAAAGGAAAAATACTCTTGTCTGTTCCTGCTTCCTAAACAAACAAACAAACAAAAATGCCACTATGAAAACTGAATGCATTTGCAGTGAAATAAATTACTTTTTTTAAAAAACATCATGTATGAAACCCTATCATAAAACTGCAAAATAAAATATTTAAAATAATTAATGCTAAAACAACATAACATTCAAGATTAAATCCTGATCATTCTGAGTGTTGAAAATTCCTTTTTGATGTTGTAAAGCAAACTTTACTCAATTTAAACTATGAAAAAACATTGAACTCGCAATTCACAACAATAAATTTCTGTTCATTGTATGTCAATTGAGGTTTAGATAAAGGATTAGAAGTTTCTTAAAAACAGATAACATGAATGCCTATTTTAATGCAACAAGTGATCTTATGCCAAAAGTTTGTGGTTTTATTCTCTCACGATTCATTAAATATACACACACTTTATAAGCATAAATGGAAAACAATATTTATATATTGCCTGGAGTATTTTATACATTTAAAAATATACAGTTGAAGGTTTATGCAGCTAAGTAAATTCCATGGTCTAATGTCTGTATGGAATTCATATGCATATATACCTTATTTTTAGCACAGCAAGGAAAACAAATCAGAAGTAAAATAGAACAAAATAAAAAACCTTACAAGGTTCAAAGCAATATCTCCAGGGGAAATTAAGTATATAGATGATATTAATATAACATTGTTGGGTATAAACATATACTAGTGAGTTTAGATACTACCTGTGCATGGATTTCATGTAATAAATGTAATAGATAAATTCTCATAGGTTGGAAAACTAATTGTTTTGTGAACATGGAAAAAATAATTTTATTATTATAAAGATATAGACTTTTCTGGGAAAAAAAGTAGAACTGATGACATTTACACAGTGTCCATTTCCTCCCAAGGAAGATAAACTGCTTTGCTTTAAAAAAATTCCCTGAAGTAAAACTACATTGTAGTACAAAGTTTGCAAAAATATTAAAATCACTGAATTAGAGACATTAGCTTCAGCATACATATGTCAATACCCTAAAAACTAAGAGCATTAAATGTCAGACAAAGTTGCTTTTGTTATGAGGCTTTTTACGAGGCAGTTACTTCAGTTGAAGTAATGACACTTTATTTCCCTGCTCCAAAAAAAAAAAAAAAAAAAAAAAAAAGGAGAAAGTACAGATCTACGTATCTGATAGCTTGCTAGTTTTTTATCTCTTCTACAGCTCAGCCACAGGAGTTCTTTCACAGGCTTCTGACATACAGACCCTCCAGCATTAAAAATCATAGAATCACAGAATGGTTTGGGTTGGAATGGGACCTTTAAAGACCATCTAATCCATCCCCCTGCCATGGGCAGTCTTCACCAGGAAAAAAAAAGAAAAAGGAAAAGAACAACAACAAAAAAGGAAAAAAATTATTTGTATTCGACTAGATATAGGGCTGTTAAAAATCACACTAGTCTTAGATTCAAAGATTAGATAAGTTTCAAAAATAAGCAATTACATACTTAAATTAATAGTGACAATAGTTCAAATTTTGTACTTAAAAATTTGGTGGCTGCTGATAGCTATTAAAAAGCCTCATAGATATTACTCACTCAAAGCAGCAGCCACACCTCTTCCTATATTTTCAATCCCTAACCTCATCCCCATCAGCTGACTCATCTCTTAGAATACCAACCTGTCCAAGTGTTCTGTCATGAGAAGAGAAATGCTTCTGTCTTCCATTATTACCACATCACAGCAAGATTTACAACTTTAGAGTAACCAGGATGTAAGAAGACAGGACTGGAGTGATTGCCTGCCCTGTCTGATGCACTCACAGTTAACTGCCAGTTCAACCATTACTGTAAAATTTCCCAAAGCCTTATCATAAAACCTGTAGCAAATTTCAGACCTACTGACGTCTACATCCGTTATATCAAAGTAAAAGAAATGGACTTTATTTTTCTGTCAGTGCTGCTATGTACAGATTTTTAAAAAGCTAACGTAAACCCTTTAACAATACCTTAAAGAAACCTAATTTTGGAGAGACTGATACAGTAAATGAATCTCTTACCTTATCACAGTGGCGTAGGTAATATATGACGACATAATCCACAAGATTAATACCATTATCCTAGGAAAAAATAAATTCATTATTAAAAATGTATGTTATTACCGTTGCTCAAATGAATGAAAATGTCTCAATTTGGAAATAAATATATTACTATTACTATTTTATATTGCCATGAGAAAAAACATCATCAGCCCTAGCATTATTGACCAAATAAAATCAATCTTTCATAACATGGGATTGATTGTACAAACACAGGACCTAGAGCTTCTTTTGGTTCTAAGAAAACACCCACTGGGAGAAGCTGTCCCCATATATTTTTTAAATAATACAAGGCATTACTGAATAATAATATTAACTTGATTAAAACTATTAACTAATAATATTATTCTTTAATATAATATTAACTAAATATTACAGCCACCTCATATATATTCAGGTGAACTGAATTTCTTGATTTCTCAAGTCTCAATTCATCTACAATGAGGATCTGAAAGAGGCATAAATATTTTTCATATTTTACTCCAAATATAAAACCAGACATCATGTACCTAACAAGTATATTTCATGCCCTTCTGCCTTCTAAATATGGATGTTAATACTTTGTGGAATCATAATTTCCATGGTCCTTTATATAAAACAACTGTACACAACATCATTTTAGTTTGTTATGTCATTGGGTCAGCACAGGCCAGATGAACTAAAGGAAAAGTGTAAAACTGCGACTTATGTGTTACAGGGTACTGTTCAGCAATGTAAAAGAATCATAACATAGGGAATTATATCTGGAATGTCCTTGAAGCTTTTTTGGATGTATTTTCATATTGCATATTAGAAGATATCAGGACAAACATTTGTATGTGAACAATGTCTGACTTCCTGGACAGAGCTGCCTCACCTATGTTAGAGTCTGCAGCACATTATATTTTATTAGTGTCATACAACAACAGTATTCTTAACTAAGCAAGTCATCACTGTCATACAGACAAAGCCACTCTGCTTGTATAACTGTTTTAGAAGACATTGATGCAGGTCATGCAACAAAAAGGAACTGAGGTGAATCATGAAGTGGTAAATGCTCCATCCCTGGCAGTGTTCAACGCCATGCTGGACAGAACCTTGGGTGACAGTCTAGGGTGAGGTGTCCCTGCCTACAGCAGTGGGGGTGGAAATTGATGATCTTAAGGTCCTTTCCATCCCTAAGTATTCTATGATTCTATGAACATTAATTGCCCTTCAGAGTGAAATACATCTGTTGCTGAACTATCAAACCTATTGCTTTGGTTTAAAGTATATTTGTATATGATGAAACACAGAGATTTTGAAGTGGTGAGCTATACGTTTTAAGAAAACGATATCAACTAACTTTCTAGGCTCACGTTACAACAAATGACTTTCATAGTAAGAAAGAGACATTTAACACTGACACTTTACCTTGGCTCCTGGAATTCAGCTTACCTAGATGCAATACTCTTGCTGGCAGATCCCAAAAAAAGGAATAACAGAACACAGGAAGGATACTTTAGTGTTCAGTTACACAAGACCCTGCATTCTTCTTCCTTGCAATATGGTCTACCAGTTAATTTTGAGGTTTCATGTCTGCCTGTAGCAGTTGGCACCTTCAAGTGTTTATGCATTTTGAAGACTAGTCTAAATGAAAAATATATTTATTTTGGCTACCAGGCAACTGTAAATACTGTATTTTTATAGCCTATTTTGCTAAGGAACAAGTTGTATGCGATTATATTGTACATCTGTCACTCCTTTTCATAACTAATAATTTTGGAACACGCTGGCTAAATTCAGCCAAATTGGAAAGTCACAGAGATAATTAAATTCTTAAAAGTTTATGGTTAGATACAAGAGCAAGACTAAAATTAGCACTTCTACTGAGAAAAACCAGGCCAAGCTCAGTAGTTACACATTTTTCTTTATGGCAGCTGGCCAACCAATGAATACCTGAGTACAAGGAAATTTGGCCTGGTTCTAGTTTAGCTGCAGCTTGTACCAAGTC
This sequence comes from Neopsephotus bourkii, assembly GCF_033783945.1. Taxonomy (NCBI): domain Eukaryota; kingdom Metazoa; phylum Chordata; class Aves; order Psittaciformes; family Psittacidae; genus Neopsephotus; species Neopsephotus bourkii. Next base: position 118,203 of record NW_026902266.1, read on the forward strand.
TTGTCCATGGAGTAGGACTGGAAGAAAAGTGGTCTGAATTAGAATTAGAAACATAGAATCATAAAATCATTTAGGATGGAAAAGACCCTTAAGATTATCAAGTCCTAACAGTCAAACTTACGCTGCCAAATACACCACTAAATCATGTCCCTGAGCGCCACCTCTTTTAAATACCTCCAGGGTTGGTGACTCAACCGCTTCCCTGGACAGCCTGTTCCAATGCTTTACAAATCTTTCAGTGAAGTTTTTTTTTCCCAATATCTAATCTAAATCTAAACCTCTTGTGCTATCACTTGCTACTTGGGAAAAAGAGTTTGACAGCCCCCTCACTTCAACTTATGGTCAGGTAGTTACAGAGTGAATGCTAAGGCCTCCTCTGAGCCTCCTTTCTCCAAGACAAACAACCCCAGTTCCCCCAGCTGCTCCTTGTAAAATTTTTGTCTAGACCCTTCACCAGCTTCATTGCTCTTTGAACATGCTGCAGCACCTCATGTCTTTAGGAGACAAAGGACTCATAGAACTTTCATTAATACAGTTGCTAACTGAAAAAGTCATTAAATGTGTTTTTACACTTATTAATGTTTGCATTCACAAATAAAATAAAAAGCTCCCTAGACATACTAGTTTCCGAACATTGCCTGTCACACACATTCTTACATACATGAAACATAATTGGGAACAAAAGCTTAAAATCTACATTTCCTGTAATTCAAGAAAGCATTTCATTGCTGCTTCATGTATCCATGTAGTGTCTACATATGCTCTGGCAAAGAACGAATTTAAGCAGTGTTTCCATTGCCTATATTATTTAACACCTCTTCCTCTGCCCTACTGAAATAAGGAACAAAACAATCTCCTCTCAAAAGGTTTCCAGAGTTTGAGACTAACTTTGATCCTAGCATGACTAATCAAAAATGTGCTAGTTCTCAATTTTTGACAAAATAATTTACTGCCATCTATGAGCATTTTTCTCGTGCATGCCACTCAGAATTCATGCCCTACAGCCATTTAACTGCTAATAAAAAAAAAAAAAGAAAATATCTTGCTGGGTCTGACATGCCTCTTTGAAGAGGATTAGAATCCTGTATATTATAAATTTATATTCCTTAAGTATAATTCCATAGTGTATATGTTACACTGAACTTTCACTGATACTTTGCTTTTAAACCTGATTTTAAAAATATTTTTACTCACCTAGAGTTATGTTAAGAGCAAGAAAAGAGTGGGCACATTTACTGGAGAAGACTTCAGCAGTTTGTGCTCTCTCACTTCTCTACATCTTCTCTATATCCTACTGTAATTACATTCCTACTAGTAAGAGAGACACACAGAGAAGCCCTCACAGAAGACAATTACCTTAGTAGTACGGAATAGGAGAAATTGGAGATCATGGAAATAAGCACATGTGCAAAAGAAAGTGAAAAGTTGGGAGAAAAAAAAAAATCAAGAAAATGGTACGAAGTGCCTTGTTCCTTCAAGCAAGAATGGTAAAAAATAAGAAAAAACTAACTTTTGACAGATGAAAGAACAAAAATATCACTTGAGAAAAAATATCTGTAATTGAAAATTAGTACTTACTCTGCTTTTGACATCCTTTAGTTTGGGGAGTATTTCCAATCCAAATCCATCTGCTTGACCTCGGGTCCTATTCCCACCATTCATATAATTTCCAAAAGCCAGAATCAAACCTAAAATTTCCTTTACACTTGTCATGTTCAGCAAAGCCTGGAAAAAGGATACTAGTCGGTAACTTCTATTGACACAAAAATTCTAATTGCTAATATAACAAAAAGCTTTTTTTTTTTTTGCTTTATTTTTGCTAGAAGTTTTGTTTCTTGTGTGTTTTTATTCCACTAGGGAAAGGAAGCTAAAACTGGAACAACAGTCAAACATTTAAGAGGAACATTACCTGACTAAGACACTAACTTAATCCATATGAAGCAAATTATATGGTATCATACACTATGCAGATGACAAAAACACATTAATTGCAGCCTTTAAAAATCTTACTGAGGTGGTTTATCACTATTCTATGATTCTGTGATTCTCTGAGTTTGCATGATGCATGGTCAAATGGAGATGTGCTATTTTTGCTGCCACTAGGTTGGACTCAGACTGTCATAGTCAGTCTGCTTCCCATTGGTCCTGGTGCTCTGGAAATTCACGTCTGGATCCACACTTAATGCAGACATATCAGGGTAAGGACTAAATTATTGCACCTCAAAATGGAAAAGAAACACAGTGGAGAACTAATAAATTATTTTACTTTGCATATAAAGACATCTATCTTGTCAATTGAGAACCTGAGGCCACTGGCCTAATCCTTAAATATGCAGCCTTAGAGTACACCTTATACTACACACTGGATAAATCAGTTGTAGTGTGAGCTCCTCAAAGGGAAACTGAGAGCAATGCCACTTCCCCTACCTCATACAAAACTGAATCCTTATTTATGTCTGCTTTTTAAAGAAAACACTAAGTAACTATTTTCATTAGAATATGCAAAGGAATCCAAAGAGGCAGAACACGGGCACTTTGTGAAGGCAAACAGCAAAAGCTATCTTCAAATTTGGAGGAAAAAAAAACACAAAGTCAGGATGCTATACTTTAGGTCACTATTTAAGTCCTCTTTGAACTCATAACTCATTCTACTTTTCATGGTTTATTGGTTAGAATTTTAAAATCTTGTCTTTAATCATTCATAGTATAGAAATCTTAGGTACAGCTTCGTCAGTTACTAAAAAAATCCACTATATTAGGGCTAACAGAAATGTACAGAAACCAGGGGAACGTAACAAGCTTATGAACGTGATAGACATCTATTGTGGATGGCATCAATAGTGATGTGCAAAATAAAGTAAGTTTACAAGGCCCTGTACTAAGCTAGTCTTATATTTAATTTCTATTTTTTGGAGATTATCTATTACTCAACTTAATGTGCAAAGTAAAAAAAGTCTTCCACTGAAATAAAAATCAGTTTTCCTATATAGACCATAGGGTATCACACAGAACTCATCTTCCTTCTTTCCTCTTCTTTTTGTTCTTATAAGCAGCTAAGAAATTTAATATATATTTATTTTCCTGAATAGCCAATAATCATGCTTAAGGTTCATCACTTATGCTAAAAAAAGAAGTATATTTCTGGTTTTATTTAGCTTTCATTATGACTTACCTTGGAAACACGAGTTATGATATCAACTTTCCGGTGCACGGATGTAATCCCTTCAGAAAAAACTGACTGGAAGATAATACACTGGGCCCGTTCTGTGAAGTTAGGGATCTGAGATAACTCATACAAAAATCTGTAGGAAAAACAAAAGTATAAATGAATCTTTATATTTCTTTTCTGTGGGGTACAACAATGGATCAAAGCTGTAGTATAATGAAATATACATGCAAGTTTTCCTACTTCAAATCAAATGTGACAGAATTTATGATTCTTACATTCTTTATGCTTGATGTGTTAAGAAATCCTATTAATATCAAGAAAAAGGCAAGATATTAATCATTATAACACGAATACATTAACCCACTATCACAGCTGAATAATAAGTAGAAGAAACATAAACCTAGATCATAGGTTAAAAAGAAAAGAAAAAAAAAAGGAAAAGAGAAGGAAAGAACTAGAGAAGCACTATCTATTTAATGTTTCACTCATGTGTTTTTGTTTCTCCTAAAATTTTGCCCAGCAATACGGAACTCAATATATTCCTACAATGTTATTTCATAATATAAAATGTCTGCCAAGAAATTTCTTCTGATGCTCAGCCTCAATTTTCTTTTACTAATTTGCACCACACTTCCAATTATATAGCAGCATGTTTTATGGTAATGCACCTAGCCGTATATTTAGCTCTAAAATACTTGCAGATTGTATCTCTCTTCAGTCACTGTTCAGCATAGTTACTAACTCTTTATTTGTTCTTTATCTGTCCTCATATATGCACTTTCCTTGTGAGTCTACTCCAGCCTTCTTCCTTTAACTCTTTGGTAAATATAAACAGATAGAAGCATATTCAACAACTGTAGTTCGAATATGACAAAATGAAAGCATCCCAAAGGCATGAGTAATTCCGCACTTTTCTTCAGTTTAAAATGTCAGAGCTTAGCTAAATAATAAAAGAAGCTTTAGCATTTCTTATAATAAAGAGTTTGCATGATTTCCTTTGTGGGTTTTGAGTCAAGGATTTCAGAGATACACAGGCTTTCTTGAAATCCAGAAACAAGCTGTCTTTTGTTCCAGTATCATTTTAGAACATTTTTCTAATCTCATGTCTATAGATATCCCTAGATACCCCTTAACGCAATGCCATAAAGATCTTTCTACATCATGGGAAATTATGGAAACCATTATTAACTTGCAATTTTAATGAATTTATTTTACTTATTTAAACCAATACATCTGATTTCGCCAAATTATTTCTTTTTCATAATAGATAATATCACCAGCTTAAAATCTGCTTTATAAATTTCTCCTGCATGCAATGCTTTGTTGAATACATAATGACTGTCTAAATTAACAGCAAAATCCACTTGTGGCTGGTGTGAAATATGACATTTTAATTGGAATATATATATTTTTTCCCTTCTTTTTCTTTCTTCCCTGATGTAAAGATCTATTGTGAGAGAAGGACTGGGGAGGCCCAGCTTCGCTCTTACACTTTAGCAGTGGGGAGAAAAAGAAATGCCAAGCTGGTATTAATAAAAATGCTTCCTATTGGGAATGAATGGTATTGCCAGGAAAAAAAAAAAAAAAAAAAAAAAAAAGGATACTTTGCACTTTGTGTGAGAGAAACAAAAGAAAGAAAAACCCAAACTATTTCACTGAAGTTCTAATATACATACATTTTAAAAGTTTAAATTAAAAAAGCCAAATGACAAACATTCTTTCCTTCCTTTTAAAAGGCAACTATTTTCTACATGCTGGTCATTGGAATAAAACGTAACTGTGTCAAGAGTTAAAAGAGCAACAGCACAAAATGAAAATATCTCCAGATTTTGGAATTCAAAGTATTCAGTGTAAATATCTAGATAGAACACTTATACGTGAAATCCATCAAAAAAGGAACCTTAGTGATTACAAAAGTAGTTATGAAACACAAAATCACAGCGTGAATCTGTAGTTATAGAATCACAGAATTATAGAATAGTTAGGGTTGGAAAGGAATTTAAGATCCTCTAGTTCCAACCCCCTGCCATGGGCAGGGACAACCCACACTAAACCATCTCTCCCAAGGCTTCGTCCAGCCTGGCCTTGAACACCGACAGGGATGGAACATTCACAACTTCCTTGGGCAACCTATTCCTGTGCCTCACCACCCTAACAGGAAAGAATTTCCTCCTTTATCCAATCTAAACTTCCCCTATTTAAGCTTTAACTGTTACCCCTTGTCCCCCTTCAGATACTGGAAGGCTGCTATGGAGGTCTCTACACAGCTTTCTCTTCTCCAGGCTGAACGGCCCCACTTTTCTCTGGCTTTCTTCATATAGGAGGTGCTCCAGACCCCTGATTATCGTCGTGGCCCTCCTCTGGACTTGCTCCAACAGCTGCATGTCCTTTTAAAAAGTGTTGAAGACACCAGAACTGCACACAATATTCTAGGTGAGGTCTCACAAGAGCAGAGTAGAGGGGCAGGATCACCTCCTTCGACCTGCCGGTCACACTCCTTTTGATGCAGCCCAGGATGCGGTTGGCTTTCTGGGCTGTGAGTGCACACTGCCTGCTCATATTAAGTTTCTCATCAACCAACACCCCCAAATCCTTCTCCGCAGGGCTGCTCTGAATCTCTTCTCTGCCCAACCTGCAGCTGTGCCTGGGATTGCTCCAACGCAGGTGTAGGACCTTGCATGGTTAAACTTCATAATGTTGGCATCAGCCCACCTCACAATCATGTCAAGGTCCCTCTGGATGGCATCCCTTCCCTCCAGTGTATCAACTAAACCACACAGCTTGATGTCATTGGCAAACTTGCTGAGGGCGCACTCAATCCCACTGTCCATGTCACCCACAGTGATGTTGAACAAAACAGGTCCCAGCACCGATCCCTGAGGTACACCACTCGTTACTGGTCTCCAACTGGACATTGAGCCATTGACCACAACTCTTTATGTGCGGCCATCCAGCCAGTTCTTTATCCACCGAGTGGTCCACCTATCAAATTGATGCCTCTCCAATTTAGAGACAAAGTCTTGTGGGACAGTGTTGAACACTTTGCAAAAGTCCAGGTAGATGACGTCAACTGCTCTACCCCTGTCCATCAGTTCCGTCACCCCATCATAGAAGGCCACCAAATTTGTCAGGCAGGATTTAACCTTAGTGAAGCCATGCTGGCTGTCACCAAGCACCTTTTTTTCATGTGCCTTAGCATGCCTTCCAGGAGAATCTGCTCCAAGATTTTGCCAGGCACACAGGTGAGACTGATTGGTCTGTAGTTCCCTGGGTCATCCATTTTCCCCTTCTTGAACATGGGGGTTATATTTCCCTTTTTCCAGTTGTTGGGAACTTCAACTGACTGCCATGATTTTTCAAATATGATGGGCAGTGGCTTAGCAAATGCATTTGCCAGCTCCTTCAGGACCCACGAATGGATTTCATCAGGACCCATGGATTTGTGCATGTTCAAGTTCTTAAGATGGTCTTGAACCAGATCCTCTCCTACAGTGGGCCTGAGGTCTTCATTCTCCCAGTCCCTGCGTCTGCCTTCCAAGACTAAAAATTGGTGGTTTATCAAAGATAAACCATCAGTTCAGGTGGAGAGAAACCATCAATTTTACTTCAGCCATTTTTTTGCAATTTTAATCTGAGAAAAGTATTATTTTGACTTAAAGGATGACTGTGACATAAGTTTTTTATAGGTTTCTTGTTGCTACACTTCTTATGGCCTAAAGTAAACAGAATTTGCTGTTCATCATTGTGAGGTCCATTTTACTCCTCTCCTGAAAAAACCGTAATAAAAAAAAAAAGAAAAAGCCTTTACTTGAGAACTCTTTTATCCCACCAGAATCCTGTAGTAAAGGACTTGAGGGTATTTTTCAAGCCAGGAATATTACCATGTTTTTAGTGTAACAGAACATTCTTCCTGAAGATAGATAAGTAAGGCATGTTCTCTGGAGCGAAACTATTTACCAGTTCACATTTATCCATGTTTGAAGAATATAAAATTTGTAAATTTTTTTTGGTGGGGAGAAAGGTGTATCTAATTCTGCAAGTTTCTAAGTAAGCCAGTAAAATTTAAACTGAAGTAAAAGGAAATGGCAGTCTTCAAAGAAAGCAAATAGCACTACTTGGACATCAATTAAAATAGCTGACTTATTCCTGAATTCAAACATATACATATACTACATACAAACCAGGAAAACTCAATACCATATTTTGCTGCTACTTCCTTCATTTGTATTTCTTTCACAGCAGAGAGGACTTTGAAGAGTTTATGTTACAACTAAAAGGGTCTTCCTGGAAACTAGCTAAAGCATCTGTATCCTGCTAGTAAACCCCCAAATTGTGGTCAATTGTGCACATAAATGTTTATCATGATAACAAATATTAGCATTTTAGCAACTATTATCATAAAGCATAATTTAGGGGATTATTGTCATGTTGCTGTCATAATTACTGTTTGTGCCAACAATAGCAAATTTAACATGCCAGTGAAACAAATCAAAATCACATGTGCAGGAGAGCATCAGTGATACCAATAAATCTTTCTACTTGTTTTGTAATCCAAGCATTTAAAAATGGCAAATGTTTCCTTTAGACTCCAGTGAATTCATGTCAATGAATTCATTACATGACTCCCTATTGCTAGTATTTCCAGTATTTTTTTGTCTTTGACAGTAGTATTTGACTTTGAATGATCAGGCATAACTGCTTTAGTTACAGTACTTTTAATTATGGAACAATGATAGCGTAAATCCAACTTTGTGTTTAAGATTAACATTAACTCACTGAAATTTATAAAAACAGACAACCTTTTGTAAATCTGTAGTTCTACAAGATTTGTATTCTCTAGAACAAAAAAATGCATTAATATTTGTTGCATTTAGACATACAGCAAACAGACTGCCAAAGATTCAAGCTCTGGAAAACACTAACTAGTCACACAATGTATTCTCATGCCCCAAGACAATGGAATGAAAGCCATGGATATGGGATGCAAGAACAAGCTAGTATATACACTTTATAGCTATCTGTCATCTAAATCTTACTTAAGAATGATAGCCACTCAATCAAGTATGATAGGCCCCTCTCCAAAATTAACCTATTCCCTAGTGGACAGTCACAAATGAGTATTTAGCTGATTTGCATTAGGAGAAAGAGAAAAAAAGAATGTGCTTTTCACCACTAATATTTTAATGGGGAAAAAAAGGTAAGAAAAGGCAATACTTCTGACATCGACCAGTCGTATAATATCTTTGCTACTTCAGTTATTCCTCGCCCTACTCCTTCTTACAGCAAAGACAGCATAAAAGGCAACAAAGGCAGCATAAAAGGCAACAACTGACAAGAGCAAGAAGCAAGATGACAGACAGGCCTCAGGGCAAGAAACTGCACTGTGATTAGAAGAAAATTATGGAAGTACAAAGGGAAATGTAGCAAAGTAGCAGAAGACAAGCACCACCAGTAGGCCAAAATCTGAAATCAAATTAATACACTAAAATAAAATTCAGGATTACAATTCTGCTTATGGGTTCTTGTGATTTTCACATTATTTGAAGGTTTATTACAACAGAAGGGGTAATACTTAAGAAGTTTTTTATCCTAACAGTTGTCAGTGCGTCTTTGTCAAAGAACTCACCAAACCCCTCTGTGCTTAGAGCTGTTTCAAATAATCAACAACCAAAGTCAATCTGGCCCTGCTTTATGACATGTTAATTTAGCCCTAAAAGCTGTAAGGAAAGGATAAGCCTTTTATAAATGTGAGAATGGGAACAGAATTTTTTTTACTCAAGGCTATATATTTTATCAATTTTGGTGGTCCAAGTTGTAGTAGAATTTGTCATGTCTGAAAAACATTGTGATAGAGGCAAAGTTTACATCATGCCTTGAAATACACAAAAAGTTGAAAATTAGCTACCCAAAATTGTCTATCTAGATCCCTTTTAACATATCATCAAGAACTACATTATATAACAAATATTACAGAAATATAATCTTACTGTTCTGGTTTATCCAGAAGCTTCAGTTCCTCCTCTTTTGAAGTCTGATAATATTGCTTGATTTTCTCCAGTTCATCCTTTTGTGCTCTCTAGGTGAATTAATATAAATTTATTAATAACTAATTTATAACATATGAATAAAATACTATTTGCCTGTTTGTCTGCAAGTAACAACTATATTTTTATTGGAAACCATTTAGACTATGCAAAAGAGTGAGGAATAGAGATCTATAAAAATTTATTCATTGCCTTGTAGCGTCATTTACTACTGATGGACACAAAGCAGAGCATCCTTATAGAACACAGCACTGCAAGTATTGCTACAGGATGCTTCACACAGTTTAGGTTGGAGAGGTAGCTCTGGTACAGTCAAGTGTAAATGTATTCTTCCATGCAACTTCATAGTCATACAGTTCATGAATGCTATATACTTAATCTACAAAGCAACTTAGGTAAGGACAGCCACTTATACTGTTAGCACAAAATAGGCCTTAAGTAAAGACAGTGTTTTTCAGGCAGATCAGAAGAAAAAATTGCTAGATATTATGCCTTTTGGTACATTTTAACCTGATTCCCAAAACAGCCCACTGTTTTAAGTTTCTGACATTTAAGAAAGTATGCTAGAAAGAGAAATAACCATGTCAATGAGTATTTTCTTACGTTACCTATTTTATTACTGTTAAATTCCCTAAAGACTTTTTCTATATAATCATAGAATCATAGAATAGTTACGGTTGGAAAGGACCTTAAGATCATCAAATTCCAACCCCCATGCCATGGGCAGGGACACCTCACACTAAACAATGTCACCCAAGGCTCTCTCCAGCCTGGCCTTGACCACCACAAGGGATGGAGCATTCACAACTTCCCTGGGCAACCTATTCAAGTGGCTCGCCCACCCTTACAGTAAAGAATTTCTTCCTTATATCCAATCTGAACTTCCCCAGTTTAAGTTTGAACCCATTACTCCTTGTCCTATCACTGCCATCCCTAATGAAGAGTCCCTCCCCAGCATCCTTAAAAGCCTCCTTCAGGTACTGGAAGGAATAATGTCTGTATTCTAAAATGAATAAACATAAAAATAAAGCTTTACTTAATTTTGTGTCTGAAATATTGTGGTGATTAACCACAGCTTTACTCAAACTTACTTACATTTTCATATAGTGCTTCCAGTGTTTCCAGATCTACTATGGAGTCATCAACACAGAGTATAGCTGTATAGAACACAATGACAAATTAGATGCTTGAACATCTTAAACTTAAGAGTTTAGTTTGGTCTCCTGAGAAAGGAGATCTGACCTTGACATATTTGTATTCAGTTAATATTTTACTATTTTCAGCATTTTACTTTTGTTTTGATTTCAAGTCACAGCACTCATGAAAGAAGTTATAAACTCTTAGAAGTCTCCAGAAAATGGAGTTCTACTTTTCCTCTCCAATATACTCAGCAATCAAAGATATGACCTGCCAGGCATTCAGCTGATTGCATAGGTGGCCAGGCAGAACACGAGAACAACTGATACCAGACAGATTTCATGGTAGCTTATAAGGATGGATAGGAACGAATTGAGACTTGGAGTATTTAGGTCTCCCTATGGGAGATCTGCTTGACGTGGCACTAGCAATGTTGGAATGTAGACAGACAGACAAACTTGCAAGATTTGCAAGTTGCAGATTTGCAGGAATAGAAGACTGTACTATGGATTTTTAAGGTATCTTCATAAATCAGGTCACATTCAATTTAGCTTTATCCTCTTGAAGACTACCCACATGACAATTTCCAGATAAATACTTTTACACACCATACAGAGACACCTAAGTATACTCTTCAGGGATTAATTATGCCTCATTACTGAAAATGAAAATTCTCACGTTTCCTATCTTAGTTCCAAATGTTACTACATTTGCAATATATGATGTTAGGTGTTTCTGACATTTGCAAATCCCACTGCAATATAGGCAATGTATCGGGACTCTTCTGAAAATTAAATAGTATCATTTCATGGTGATTTCTAATGCTCTCTAATGCTAAATTCCAGTAAACTGAGAGAAGCACAATGGAATAGAAATAACTTTGGATGTTTAATTTTTCTAAAGCTGGCTTTTCCTCAAGACTCATAATGGGACTGGGCACAATTTCTGAACTCCTGACGTGTTTAAATGTTACTGGGAACATTAATCCCCAAAGAATCAAGTTTAAGGGGTCTAACACTTTTCCACATAATCGGTGACTCATCAGTAGCTAGTATCTGATAAATTTTAATTTCAACTACATTATACTTCTTCAAAGGAAACTTGACTGTTTGTGAATTTAGAAGATTTTAAAGCTCTTGCTGCATTTGCAATTCATGTCTGAAAGAGGCAAGTCACACATCTTTAAATAATTATTTAAAAGTAATAAGCTTTCGCCTGCTCTTCCACCTACCTCATGATTTTACATTGTGAAATTAACCAGCAGGCCAGTAAATTTTCTCTGTGGCAGGCTAATTAATTTTATTAAAAGGTCCAATGACATTTAGAATGCTTTAAAATTTTGCCTGTCAATTATGATTCTATCTGTTGACATTATACCTTGGCTAGAAGTAATGAATTATATGGAAGAAAACAATATCAGTGAAAAAACTTCAATAGCTCCAACTGTTTTTGCCCTATTCAAAAGACGCAAATAAACTTTAGAATATAACCAAAATCATTACAGATTCCATCTATGAGATCATCTGTTGGCTCTTGCAAGATGGTTCCATGAGTTGCATTATATTTTGTATTATACGATGATATTTCAAAAGAACCCAAGAGACTGGAAAATCTACTGGAAAATTGGTTTCATAGTTCAATATATGTAATTGCTAAGACTTTAATATGCATATTGAGTTCAAAACCCCTTGTGGTTTCACTTTCATCTTATTTTTCAATATTCCAAAATCTGCTTACAAGGAGAAATTTATTTGTCCAGAGTTATCTAGAAAAGCAACTTATTGGAGGCAATCTGAATTCATGCTAGAAATGCAAAATGTGTAACTAATATTACTTTTTTTTTTAGCTACAGGACTATTACAGTAACAGGAAGTAGTTTGGGAAAAAGAACACTTTAATAAGAAGATTAAGATTTGCACATCTAACTGGGATTTTCAGTCAGGGATTTATCAGAAAAAAGTCCTCAAATTCAGAGTGGTTTTTAATGCTGTATTTTCTTATCTATGTTTCTGTACTAAATACCAGTTCTAAAGAAATCAGTGTTCTTTTGAAGTGACATAATAAAGCAAAAAAAGTTTGAGATTAAACTAATAAAATACAGTCTGATAAATGAACATATTTTTAACAGAATTAATAATTGATGACATTATTATTTTCTCTTTTGGGCAGGATGTGAGTGTACAAAGTGAGAAAATACTTTCTGATTTACTTGCTATACAACCTGTGCCATGCTATTATTGGCAATGTTCATACAGACAGGCTTCAGTTAAATATCTAGCCATATTACTCAATTCAGTGACAGCTGGACATCTTAGGATGTTAATATATATAGACTCTGACTTGAAAAAACTTGGAAGCACTGTATTTTAATATCTTTGTCTTTCTTTTTCATTCAAATTGATTAAATCTTATGCCATAGACATTTGGAGCAGAAGACAAAAACATGTAAAATACAGCATGGGTAATACATTCACAGTGTGCTGTGTAAATTAACTTGAATTGGGGCTGCTGAAAAAAAACCCATTACACTACTTCAAAGAAACAAATTATTTTACCTTTTACTTAAGAGTCAAAGGAACAAATGCTTCATAATTTTTATCTGAAAAATGTAACCCAGTTTTAATCATATGTTTATTAAAATTAGTAAAATGAATAAAAAAGGGTAAGTTTTCCAAAGTGATCTTTCTGATGATGTGAATTTAACTTTATACTTCACTGCACTAAATCTCATTATATTAAGACTCACATAAGTGTAAGCAATACAGGTGAAGTATCACAAATCTACAAAAGAGGCTCCAAAACAATTATTAGCTATTACAATATCAATCACCATCAGTGGGTTTTACTTTTATCTTGCTTTCTAGTTAGCTGTCTTCCTTACACTGTCAGTTCAGTTAGAATATTTCACCTACACCTCACAATATGTCAAAAGGAAGTAGACTCATGCTGTGAAAAGCTGGTAATTTTATTGGGTTCCTCTACCTTTAAAAAATCTGTTACTTGGCCAAGTCTGGTTTCTGAGATCCTTTTTTTCAGGGAAATTGAGGCAAACATTTTTATGTGGCCTATGGTGTCTGCTCACAACAAGAAGAATTTATATACACAAGGATCATTAGTGCTGGGTTGCACCCATTAAGATATAATAACCGTCAGCTAGGACAAAAAACAGATCAGCATCATGCATTCAAACTAACAAGCACACATAAAAATACTTGCCAACTACATTTCACATACTAAGAGTGTTGCTTTGAATATAAACTTGTACCAAAGTTATTTAACAAACTCACTTTTTAAAAATGAATCTAACTGTAAATAACAAATTCCTTACACACAGATTTTTCACATACTCTGCCTTATCAATTCAAAAATGTAGACCAAAGAAAAGCTGAGAATTTAAAGCGTACTTTGTGCAGTCTACATACAACTGTAGGGCTTAGAGGTTAAATATCAGAAAGATACTTCTCTTAACCAGCTTAAATACCAACAATCTTAAGGCTGATACTGATACACAGACTCACTCTTACTAAACAGATTTTGGTTAAATCAGGATTTAAGTCCTGCTGACAGAGCTTACATGTACTCAGCAATATCAAACCATTTAATGTGATGATTAAAGTATGAAATATGAAGAAATCATCTTAACTGCTCCCTAATGATAAAACAGAAATATGTTATTTAAATAAAAAGACCTTTCCAAAGGTACATTTCCTTGTCCTGGAAGTACTTCACTGTTTAACGTAGTACATTCTGCTGAGTTAGGCTTGATTTCATGCAAACATGAAGCCCATCAACAGAAATTTAAATTCAATAGTGACTGATCTAGTCAGTTAGAAAATGACAACTGTTAAATGCAAATCCCTACTTGGAAAACCACTTAAAATACCCAAGTCACTCTGGTTTACTTCTGACAACTTGATGTGGTTTTCTCCTGTATTTAACTATCGTGCAACACAAAAGCCATTAAAATATTTATTACAAAGAAGCACTATGGGCATAATGTAGGTTTAGAAGACAGAAAGCTCAGCTCCTGCAAGAACTCAGGAGCAAAAGACTCTAGTAATAATGTTAACCTACCCAATTCAGGCTGGATGCCCAAGAGATTCACAGAAACATATGTTGTGAATTTTCCAGAGAAAAAAAACAACAACACCCCCCCCCCCAAAAAAAAAAAACCAACAAAAAAAAAACCCCAAACAAACAAACCCAAAGCTTTTAAATAAATTTTTTTCCCAACTTCTGAGGTGGGTATGCAGCTATCTATACTTTATTCATAGTATACATATATCGAGAATGCATACTTGTAATAGTTTGTGTAGGCAGAAAAGTCATGCAACTTCGATCAACAGTTTTTAAATATTTATAATCTATATTTCCATTCTGCAAAATATTTTAGTTGAAACCCCCATAAAACTATTTTCATATAGTGCAAGTAAGAAATATTTCAAAGCATTTATCTTTAGCCAGAAGTACTTCCAAAATATAACAGAGAAAAGAACTGCGATCTTATTTGTGTTGCACGATACAGTTAAAACACAAATGAGATTCAAAAATTCTGAGCACACTGAGGTCTGCAGATTAGAGTGGCTTTGGAGTAGTCTACCTCATACACAAAAAACATAGTCTTTTGGATGCTAAGTGCCTGATTAACAATGATATGCCATAATAAATGGTAATATGCCTTAATATATGATAGACCATAAATTGGACTAAGGAAATGCAACCTATTTCTTTAACCTCTGTGGCTTCTCATCAGGGGAAGACCACACGGAAATCCCAGGATGATTAGAAGCATAATATGGAATTAGAATGATTATTGGATTGATTATCAGTCTGGCTGAGTTAATGTGATGTTCATGTTTTCCCAGTTATGTACCCCAAACTGTTGACAATGGAGGGTAAATCACAAAGTTGGAGAAGACCAATCAAACACTTTTCAACCGGTTGTCTAACATCGTACAGCAGTAATGTAAGAGTGTTCTTTCTAGGAAATTGGTCCCCTCCTACAATGCCACAGAAAAAAAATTGGTGCAGAATGGCATGGTAGTTACCTGCATTGCTTACCATTAGAATATCTGTTACACTATAATAAAAATATATTCTACATTTGAGAAGCAACCAAAAAACCCAGTAACGAAGGTGGATCTACAAAGGCAGATGGCATAACCTAAGATTTTCAACAAAATCCATTCTAATCCAACCTATCTAAATGTGATCAAATATATTTTTCTAATTAATTTTCAAAGCTTAGTATGTATCTGAATAGATAATTTACATCGTTGGTGAATAAACGAATGTTCCAAATGCACAATAAACATACCAGGTCCCCATACATGCTATTACAGGTTGGCCAGTGCCATCCTGATTCAATAAATGGAGTTTTAGACATTATATTTAATTGTTTAACATCTAGGAAAGGAAAAAAAATACTAAATTAGCCTTAGAAATAGTCTCAATGATAAGGACCAGTGTTACACTCCCCACTTTGCCATACAGGCTAAGCCCTATCAGTGTAGTTCTATCCGTGTTGCAGTGTTACACTGTTAAACTCTTGCCTTGGTAAATGTACTAGCAAAGCCTGAAGCTGTTCTCTGTGGAGTAATATGGCACTTCATTGCCACAAATAGTGCAATAGATTATAAAGTGTACATCTGGTGTGATCTATCACATCTCACAGATTTGGTCCCAAGGAAAATATACCAGCATGTAAGACCATGTAGTTAATGCATTCTGATGGAAATCAGGGGAATTAGTGAACTATTTCTAGCAATGTACAGAAGCAGAACTTCTGACGCCTCGTAATTTTAGTGGCAAAATCGAGGTACTATGGAGGTAGGGAGGGATTTGGGATAGTCACTCCACTTGACATAGGTGTCTACATTTTATGTATATTCCATTTTCTGTAACTAAAACTATTTTTCATCTGGGCTCCCCCATAATTTTGCCAGTTTACTCTTGAAAAAAGTTCTCAGTAGCTCATGGGAAGCCAGTACAGATTACATATGCTGCAGTAAAGGTTACTATTATGCATTTTTTAGTATACTGATATTGCTAGCTACTATATTGGGAACTGCCTGAGTGACTGAAATGTTGCCCTGGAAAAAGCTGAGGCCAGTGCCCACCGAGGATCTTTGAATACAGGTATAATCAGTATTTCCCATTAGAAACAAAACTGAAACACCTCACTGTGAAGCAAGTTATAATATTCATCAGCAAAGCCACACAAGTATTCTTGAGCCACAAGTTTGTCTCTCAAACTGTAATATTTCAGCTGAACAATAATAGGAAAAGTAAGACAGAAGTGCACTGATACGAAATAGAGATTACTTCTCTGAGTGTGTTAAAGCATGTTCTTTACCTAGCAGCTGACCTCCAGTATCCCTCATCTCTTCTTCATCAAGGTTTTTAAAAACTGCAGAGAATCAAACTTGAAAATAATCTCAAATATATGCATGACTTGATTATTGCTATTTCATTTTTAAATAAAAATACAGATCCTATATAGCATATTGAGACAGATTTTCTGTCTGCTGCTTCTGCTCAGGAAATTATTATTATTAAATAGTGGTCCAATCAGAAAATATATTACATTCTTCAGCACCAGATTCACTGATAAAATTTGTCAGTGAGCTCAGAACATTACAACACTTAGGTTTTCTCCTCTTCTCCCAACTACCGAAAAGCTGAGTAGTAGACAGGAACAGCATGACAATTTTAAATGTCCCTCTGCATCAGTATAATACCTATAACAGCCAAAATACTCACTTCTTCATTGACTTCTACCTAAACCATAATCATATACAGCAAGAATTTAAACTTATCTGCAAAGGATGAATTTCACTCTCTCAAACAAACATGCGTGGGAGATTCCCTTCCTGAAGGATGGCAGCTGGCTCATTATCAAATGCAAAAATGAAACATCTGGGTGCCAGAGATAATCATTTGCTTGTTTTGTACTGTGAGCTATCTACAGAATATGCTGTGAAGCTATTTAGAGAGGGTAATCCTACTGATGCAGAACTCTTACACTACTTTCAAGGCGGACGTAGCTTTTCTTGTGATTACTCTTGTTTTGTCTTCTCTACAATTTTGCATGCATCTGTACGCATAGTTTTTCTAACAGTAGAAACATTGTCTACTTCTCAGTATTTCTGTAACTGCTACTTCAGGTGCAGTAATCAGTACACTGTATGTTGACAGCAAATTCATCTATATGTGGCTTTCAACAAACATGGTCAGAAAAACTTGGAACAAAATTAGATATCCTTTTCTTTTCAGGTTTAATTTTTTTTTTTTTTTTTTTTTTTGCTTCTGTTTTCTTCATTCTCTATTGCAAGCTGCCAAAGACCATGAACTTTTGTCTTCCCTGTCTTTCACATACTAAATTATGCAATGGAAATTGGCTTGAAAAAATGGATGAGCACTTATTTTTCATGTTTTCTAGAGATAGCTCTTTGTAACTTCATTTTGTAAAAAAAACTTTTGACGTTCATCACCTAACAATCATGCAGGGTTTTGGTTAGGTGTTCTCATGAGCTATTTAGCTTACTATGATAATTTTTCATTCATTATATTTACTATAATGTCTTCAAAGAATTTGTCTGCTGATAGGCAGGACTGCACACAGATTTAAATTAAACAACATAGTAGGGGATAAAGACTATAAGAGAAACAAGCATAATTCTACTGTTGTCTTCATAGCAGCATGTATTTCTAAAGATCCTCTGTACAAGACCGATCTTTTTCCCTGGGTCTGGCAAACTGGTTTTTATTTCCCTAGATGATAGTCTCTGAACACAAACCTTGATTGGAATCACTCATCCTGCTTTGTTAATATATTTCAAAAAGTTCCATTAACAGTTTTCCCAAGTCCCATTTGAATCTCCTAGCTGCTTCCATAAGCAAGAAGCAGCATACCCTATTGCTGTCTTGAGCAACACATGTGGTGACAGGCCAGTCATTTGCTACCTCAGAATAGAGAGTGTGATGAGTTATAAACTTTCCTTTAGTGACAGCACTTGTTTCGGTGTCTCTCTTCTACCAACACTATTTTTTATTAAACTTGTAGGACTACATTAGCTATGTCTTCAATTGCAATTAGAGTAGTCTTTAGAAACAGATTTGTAGACAGTAACAGCTGGTACTGAGGATCCAGTGTTCACACTATACACATTTCGGGGAGTTTTAACCATCTCTGATCTGATCCAGCAAAATATAAAGCCTGCTATAAGTGGAGACTGTTGGCACACTCCTAGAGCAAATCTTTTCATTCAATTTAATTCTTAATGATGTTTGCCCACTCTAAACTGTTCTGCATTGCTCTGCAATGCAAACACAACAAAGGGGCCAATTGGTAGATTTGACTCAAAAGTGTACCGCTGATTTGACCTAAAATGCTACTGTATACATATCAAACATTTGATTTATTCTTTTCTCTTAAATTTGGTATGAATTGGCCAGAGGGTTTCAAAAGCTATAGAAGTACAGCAAATGACTTGAGAAAGACACAGACAGAGGTATGTTCCATTTTAGTAGAACATCATGGCACGGAAAATAAAAAGTCATGAAAACATCTCCAAAGATACTTAAGAATACTACCCAGTTTGTATAATACAGCTTCTATCCTATCTTATGCTGCTGTAATTCCTGCCAGGAAATTATTCAGACCTTTAGTAACACCAGTTTTTTTCCATCTCATTCTGATACCTTTCACACAATACTGGCAGGCACAAAATTATTCCTTCTTTTCCTTGTTTCCCTCCATTCCAAGAGACATCTGTAAGCATTTGTGCTTTCAAAGTGCTAGATGCTCAAAGGCTCTTCTGAAATTAATAATAACCAATGCCAGCAGCATCTCAACACCCTTCCCAGTGTTTGCATGTGATGGAGGGAAAACAATAGCAAAAAAGGAGACATCAACTTGAATTCTTCCAGCAGTTGTTTTAAATGGTGAATATTTTCCTTTTTTAATGTGAAAAAGAAATAAACAATATGCTTAAACAATATCTTCTAAAATCCAGAACACAAGCAGAATCTGAATTACCCTAGTGTTCTGAAAATTCTGTATTTCTCTACAGTCCTACTGGCAAACTAAGATAATTTCTACCAGTAACGGAATTTATACTCTGAGTAGCTCTATGCTTTGAAAAATGCCATCCAGTAACATCTTTCTGATGATTGCTACATGGTAGCTGCATCAGTTTGGAATGTGGTTTTTTTAAAATTTAAACATTCAACAAATACTGGCTACATGCTTGAAGCGAAAAAGATTTGCATACAAGCATTTGATTTCATTTTTTGCCAGTGGAGGACTCGCTTAAAAAAAGGAGGGAACTGCAGGGGAGAAATATAAAAGTTTTGAGAAAACACTATAGAAAGTGATAGGCTAACTGAAACGGTATAGAGGATTCTATCTAAATGCAATTCTGTTTATTTAGGTGAAACTTTTACATATACTGGAATATACTGGAAGAATGATTCTTCTGATAACTTAAAGAGGATAATACTCAAAGCACATTCTGTTAATGTATGAAATTCTCTGAAGGGGGCTATGAGAAAAAAATAGCCATGCAAATATGACACATTAAGTGCAAGAAACACCTACCTTGTTGAATATCCTTCATCTCCAGGTGCAAACTGGATATTAAAATTCCTACAGTTTGAGACCGTTTTCCATCCAACAATTTGATAATCTAGAAAGATGATGCAAAATGATCTGGGATCAAATGAACACTCTACAAAGAATTCATTCACATTAATGACAGAAGCTAATTTGTGAATTGAACTGAATGTCTCTTCAAACATCAAATCTTTTTATTAACTAAATATGATAGTAAGAAATTCATCTTATCTCTATGCTCTTCACCTTAACAAATGGCTCATAAATGTAAGCTTGACTTCTTACCAGGTCTAGTAAAGAACATCACCTTTTACTTGTAGGATGCTATTAAAAAGGGAAAAAAGGCACATCAAATATTTATTCTGGAATTTATTTTTTCCCTCTTTTCCTTAAGTTGATCAGCAGAACTACGTAAGACACCCTGAGCACATCACAAGTTCCTTAGGTTGTCTGATAGTTTATATTTCAGTGTGAACACATTTAAGTCTCTTTTTGACAAAGGACTGATTCCTGAACAAGGAAAATTGAAAAATTGTCTTTTTAAGCTCTCTCAACACAATTTCTGGATTACTGAAAGAATTCTTTTCACTCCTGTATAAAGTGCTTCTTCCACACCCTTGCCACTTCACAAGGACTTGAGGATTTTGTTCACATTTTGGGTAACAGACACTTGTTGGTACAATATACTGACACTTAAATTGTTTAAACTTTTTAGACGTTGGGTGGGGGAGGAGAAGAAAAGGAGGGAGGGAAACCTTGAGGAAATTATTTTGGCTGGTTAAACCTAGTGATATTGATGTGGGTCAATCCATAAATAATGAAACGTAAACCAAGAATTTTAGAAGTATAGTTCAGATGTTAGAAATACCAAAACGAAAACCAAACTTCCCACAATGATTGGACTGTTGGTATTTGTGATTTAGATTTATGCCATAAGGAAGATACAACAGCAGCACATCACAAAATTCAAAACAGAAGTTCTTCAAAATAAGAAATGTTCATATCCAAGCTGTTGTCTTACTTTGCAGTGTTGATGAACAAATAGCATTAAAAATACTAACTCACAAGTAAAATGAAAGCTAACAGCAAAGTTTTCCCTAAATTAGTATTTATAATATATGAACAATATTTAATCTACATATCAAAATTTACTTTTAATAGCTGGGTGACAATAATACTTGGATATTTAATAATATCTAAAACTTTAGGTAATTTTTATCCCTTATCCCTGTAATATTCTTTTAGATGCTCACATTGCAGATAGTTAACTGACAAAATTTGTACTAGCCCACGCAAATGTTTCTTATTTGCGTTTTATAGGATTTAGGAATATTTAACTTTGCAACTACTTAGTCATTCAATTACATGACATGCAGATTTGTAATAGAAAAATGCAGGAAAAAGAGAAATGATAGTGACATTTTAATCTGAAAATGCAAATTTAGTTCTTATTTATAGAATATAAGTTGGTATACATGTTACCTTCAACAAAGTTCTGACAGATATTTTATGTCCCCTAAACATTTAATGAACTGATGTTAAAGTAGATGTTGCATATTTTCTACCAAAATTGGAAAATATACCCTGAGAGGATTTTCAGCCTGTATGTATAGCACATATGCTGAATAGTAAAGAAGCAATACTATTTAAAGTATTTTATTCAAATGAGAAACAATTTAGGGTCTTTATCTCCTGGGTACACAAGCAGACAAGATGATGTGGCTACAAGTTACCGTAAATGAATACTCTGTAAGCACAACATCCTGTTGATTGTGCTTTTTCACTGCAAAAGTAACTGCCCAGTTTATCTTGGTAATTTCTGAAGCTTTACATGAATTTGCTGAACTCCGAAGCACATTAACTTCTTACAGGGATAATTACAGACTTGAGTAGTATGCAATTTGTATAGCAGTCACTGACCTCCAAGTTAACCTTGTTCAGGGGCAAATTCATAGGTTGTCATAAACCCCATTAGACATGCCTAGTTTGAGGCAAAACCTTTCCAGACTATAGCTGTTGTAGACAATATATTTGAAATTATCCTATTAAAGTATTTTTAAGTGGTAATATATTCTCCAGATATGACCAAACTAGCTCACGTTGCTAAGCAAGACTTCCTCCTTCACAGATTAGTGAAAAAAAAAATTTAAAGATGACCGTGTATAATTTTAAAAGCTAAACCAGAGTTTCATGCTTTACAATGGCCAGCTAACTCTATGTTCAGATGCATTTTAGACAAATGTACACATGGTCACAATTACCAGGCATCAAACTAGACTCAGACTACCTGAAACAGCTTCAACCAACTGAAATCTGTAACTGAAGGCTAATACCTTATTCCTTAGAGAGCAAAAATGGAGAAACAAGACAACAGAATAGCTTAAATTGACCATAAAATACTCTAAAAACACAGTTACAATGCTGACATAGTGTGTGACTTGAAAGATCTTGCAATACAGAACATATCTTCAGAGATCATAATTTTCCCCCAAATTGTGGTTATTCTGGGAGTCATTATCACTGGGAATTAATCATGTGTGTGAATTCCAAATAGAAATGAGACACAAAAAATACCAGCACTTTTCCAGTTCATAAAAAAACATAAGGCAAATGAAGTGAAAGTTTGTAAAGACTGCACTGAGCTATTTAGTCTATGCTTTTAAAAGACAAATCACTGATCACCTCTCAGCATACTGGGACTTGCTTGTAGCTGGCAGTGACAGGTAAGCAGCTAAAATCCAGCTGACACCAGCTGATGCTTCTATACCGGTTGGCAGGCTTTGCCAGCTGCCGGCTGCTCCTCCAGACTATGAATGTATCTTTGTAATGGATGCAGTATCTTCTGGCTCAGTGACAAAACTGTAACTGCGGGTGCTAATTCATTTAATTCACTGATCCATAACATTATTTTCTCTGCGTGGTGTTCCCTGACTACTTCTTAATGTTATTAAGTGGGTTGACTTGCTGTACGCAAGTGCCTCGCGTCTACGTCTTACAAATACTTGTAATCTAATTTAAAAGCAGAGACATACTGAAGCTTGAATGCATTCATAAATTACCCTGTCATTCCCATTAGAAGGTGTTTCTCTACTGTAGCCAGAAATGTATTTAATTAAATATTATAGGATAGACTTCACTGTTTTGTCTAACTGCAATGTCTACATTCTATCCAGGACACTTACTGGTGCTGAAATCTGAACAGATTCAGTTTACTTTAGTGATTAAAAGCTAAGTCCTTCCTCCTGCTGGTACATGGATTCTTTCCAAAATAAATTTACTGAGAGAAGCCATAGGCTAAAAAACTATCTTGCATACCACAGTATTTCCCTCCATTTCCACTCATTAACTTTTATAGTGAAGTCAACAGCCTGGACCCACAAGTAGTCTGCTGAAAGTGTGTTCAAGAAAAGGAAGAATATTCTGTACAAGAAGCAAGTAAGCATGCCCTTCTAGCTGTCCTACATAAACAGCCCAAGAGGCACCAATGAAATTTCAGAAGCTTAGGACTAGACATTATCTCTTTTATGTAGTTTCAAAGGAGAGCCAAGTTTATTTTTTATTTAACATAGATGAAACATAGCTTTATCTTTTTTATTTAATATTTAAAAAATATTTCAGGAGACATGTTATTCTGTTTGCAGTCCTACTGGATGAAAACAAAATAGTCTTTTTAGCCTTTTGCTAAAGGACAAGCAAATTGCAATTTCTCAGTATAAAATAGAAGGTAAGAAATGAGCTAGTAAGGAACTTATTTCAACATCTTTACTCCTATCAGAACTACAAAAATAAGACAAAGGCACAAAATAGATATTTACCCTTTACAAATACTTTCCATACCCTACCTGACTGCAGAGCTTTGTGGTAAATAAAGAAATGCCATATTCATTCTTCTCAGTACAGCATAAAATGTAAAGTGATAGTGCCTCCAAAGAGCAAATACTAGCATTTTACTACTACTCAAGTTTGAACACTATTTATTATCTTATGCAGACAGCTGAAGACAGTCATTGTGTCTCAGCCCTGCAAAGCTTCCAACATTTTCTGCAATATCTGCCCTTACTGCGGAAACACAAAATTCATTAATTGTAATTCCTCATTTAGTTAGATGGATAAAAAACTTGCTGACAGACATATCCCTTTCAGTTAAAAACATGCAATACACTCAAAATATTGACACTCTTCTTAAATGAGAACACATGTTAATAATTACATGAAGTCTGTTAGAGATAATAGACAACAGAAAAGCCATTATCTTTAATGTCCTCCTGTGTCTTTGAAATGATAATCATTGCACTAAAGGGCCAAAAATGATTGATGGACTTTCATTTGGAGCATACACCTGACACAAATTACTTAACATTTACTCTTTTTTTTTTTTTTTTTTTGTAAGATGAAGATAGAGTGACATCACAAACATGAAACTATCCAGTTTGTTGAAAAAGTATAGAAAATACCTGAGGTTTTGAGAATAAGTTACTAGCAAGTGCTAAATACTAATGCAGCTTCAAAATACGTTTAAGTCTAGCAATGGCACTACAGAATGCACTTGGAATAAATCACAATAAAGGAATGTTCTTCTCCAAATTACCTCTTTTTCAGGCTTAAAGGGTATCATAGGTTAATATATAATGAATCACAGCTTTTGTTTCATTCCAAAATATATGTCATAATTCTGTCTTCTATTTGGTATTACAAGAACAGATTTTGGTTCTGCAAATTTAACAGGAAAGGGAGAACCTACGGACTGAAAACCATTACATGTGCGTATCAGCTTAAAAATGTTCAGATGAGAAATGTTAACAGTTTAGAACGAATGAAAGCAAAATTCCTTACATGTAAACTTCAGTCCTTTATCTGACACGAAAACATCTGTAAAATAATTTCAGAGTCTGAGAAAGATGTTAGATCCTTCAAATTATATTAAAATCTATTGATTTCTTTTTCTTTCAAAAACAACCAGTGGTTTTTGGTTTGGGTTTTTGTTTCTTTTGCTTTCAGAAAAATAGGTTAGAGTTTTAATATTCTAACTGATTTCAGTTTTCATTGTTTTCAGGAACAAATAAGGACTTTAATGGTACTGTACTGAATATACTTATAGTTGAACATTGTTGGTACATAAAACTTCATAACTGAAGTGCATTCACAACCTGACAAATGTAACTTGCAGTATGTTTTTTTTAAATAAACCATACATTCCTAGATGAATGCTTTCATAAGAGTGCTAGGGGATAATACAATAAGTGCAGAAATCATGTCTGCAATGCTACACCTGAAATCTAAGCATAACAAAATATAGAAACGATGATGAAAACAGTCTAGATTAACAGCTGTCCTTTCACAAGCATGTCAGGGATACTTTAAAAATAGGACTTAAAAGTAAGATTAATATTTAAAAGGCATTTAAAGTCTAAATGTCCAATAGAATTAATCCCTAAATTGAAGTTATGTACTAAATTAACCTGGCAGATCTAGTCCTCTTTCTTCTTGATTTCCAAGGTGTAGCTTCTAAGTAATTTTGCAAGTGGGACCAACTACAAGCATTTGAAAACGTTTATCTGAAAACACCATCTTACATGGTATAAATACTTTTAGATCCAGTGTTTATTGCCAAGCTTCATCATACCAGTAACTTCCGTGTTTAGAGTAAACAAACTGAATTAACCAAAACCACAGAGAAATCGGATTCTTTTTCACATGCTAATAAACTTTAATTTTGTCCACTAACTACAACTTTGCCTGCTGCAAATTCAACCATTTCAGAACTATGCTACAAAATAAAATCTACTCCTTCTATACAGTACTTATCCATCCAGAGCTCTTAGAAAGTCTCTTCTCCAAGCAAGCAGTAGTCTATTTTCCATTTCATAAATATCCCATCCAAAAAACTACTGTATTTTTTCACCTCATATAAGATTAGAATGCTTTTAGTCTTACAATTCAGGAACATTTTTATGAAAGAAGAATCATAGTTATTAATTATTCAATATACTGCACTATATTTTGCTCCAATAGTGGGACATAACTAATATATTTATCTAGAGAGCAAATCATCTTCATCCAGAAAAGACAGACATAATGCCTAAAAAACCCCACAACATTATTTTGACCATTATCTACATAATACTTTAGAACTTTCATTTACAAGATTGCATTTCAGGGTTTTCTGAAATATTTCATAGGATGTAGAGTTGGGAAAAAATAAGAGGGTTTTTCCACAGTTCCTAAATTTTCCAAAGGAGTGAATAATTGAAGAAGCATGAGCAGCTAAACACTTTGCAGAGCTTCTAAGTACAGATAAGCATGACTGCAACAAACTTCAATATGCAAGTATGTCAGAAAGGTACATCCGACCTTCATTTAAACTATATTATTCTTACATTGCTTCACTATCAAGTGAATGCATTATGTTTTTCAAAATAAGTTAATATATGCACTAAATAAAACACCCTCTATTCAGTCTTTGAAGCAATTTATATACATTTATATGTTGCTGGAAGGTTCTTAGCTTGCCTTCCTTTTTTTTCCTACATATTTGTTAGAATATCTTTTTTTTAATAACCACATTTTAAATTCTAATAATTTCATCCTCATGTCAGGTTGATAGGTTCTAGAAACTAGAGTAACTCAGTAAGAGTAACTAGTTACACTACAAACTAGTGTAACTCAAGTAATAACCAGTCCATGATAAGACATTTTCTGGCAGGCATGAAAGCAAAGAATTTGTGAATCATGAAAATGCTTCCACTCTGGAAAACAGGATAGCTACCTGTTTTCATTCACAGGACAATGGACAGAAAGTGGATTTTATGTTTTTTACCTAGTAATGGAATCATGATGTCATCCAAAGCGTTTATGCACTTCAAGACAGTATCAACTATATGTGTATCATTCTAAACAAATTTTCATAAAGATCTCCCAATACAGAAACACAATCTCCCTAGCCAAAATTGTTCTGCATTCCTCTGGTATCCTTATTCTTAGAAAGCTTTTAATAATTTTTCTTTGCAGCAGCTGCATGCACTTGATGACACTTACTGTGTGTTCCAATCAACCTTCTCTTTTCTAGACTAAACAATCATAATAATGCAATTCTTTCCTCAGAGATGATTTTTACACTTTTCATCATTCTCACTCTTGACTCTTTACAGTTATTAAACATGAAGGGCTGTAGAGCCTAAATCTAGATGCATTTCTTAACTGAGACATGGCTGAATAAATTGTCTTGCAAGCAATACTTCTACTATCTACCAGAGCTTCATTTTCACTTTTAAGTAATACCATGATTTGGCAATTCATGTTACTCTTGTGAGCTAAGAGTTAACTGGTATCTTGTTAATTGTATTAGTTTTGTGCTAGTCCCTACCTTTTAGACCACATCTCTGATACATAAAAGATTTCTAAAGGGTCTACTCTAGTACACTTGAAGTCTCTTGCAACTTGGTGGTGGCTGCAGAGTTAATATTCCATTATCTAGGTCATATGTGAAAATACCAAGCTAACCAGACCCAGCATAGATGCCCAGAGAATCCTCAATATATTATTTTATTTTGACACTGAGTATACATATGAGTACAAATATATTCTATGTTATAAATATTTATTTTATAAATTATATATTATATTGTCTGCACATTAAATATATGTGCCTAGAAATACATATGAATATAAATACATATTCAGAAGTTTCCCTTCTGAGCATAGCTTGCCAAATGGTACTGGAAAACAGACCATCCCTTCCATTTATGCAGGTATTTAGATATTTCTGGCTGAAAATGGTAGATGTCTACCAGCTGTAAGCAAGAAAAGCATAGCATATGGTGAATATTTTAATCTGTGTTGCTGTAAGGTGTCTACTACGTGGACAAATATGTAAGAATAGTGCAGAGTGAAATTTCTATAGGTTTAATGTGATTCTTTCCACAGAAGCATTCATTTCGCAGACTAAGCATCCAGATTATTTTCACTTGTTTCACAAAAAAATAATAATTCTGAGAATAAATTGAATATTATTTAATTTAGAACTGCAACAAGAATGTAAAAAGGTGGTAAAGATGTCACCATTTGTCAAGCTGCTAGTAAGTTGCCTTAGTCTTACAAAGTACACCCAATTAAATGAGAAACAATTCCCTTCTAATTTGAGAGAATCTTACTTTCAATTCCATAAGGAATTTGATTGCTAAGCACTGATGTAATTCATGATGTAATTCATTCAAGGAGAAATTTATTAAGTAATCATGATTTAATAAGCAATCCTGCACCACCCGATGGCCTATCATTTCTCTAAATACCAAGCAGGCTGAACTTAGTGTGTATAAGATGGTATGAAATATGACAAAGTTTCTGCAGATTCGTCAGAGAATCATGCAAGATTCATGTCTATCCTAATGTCTGTAGAAAGACAGACTATAGAATGTGATACACTATGACACTTATAGCAACCTTAAGGCCAGACAAGTACAAATTTCTGTACTGAAGCAAAGAAAAAAACTGCTCTTTTAAAACCCTAGCAGATAAATTGTTAGAAAAAAAGGCAAGAAAAGCTGAGCTGAGAAAAAGCATGAGAAAACACAAACGAAGCCAGCAGAACTGAGAGTCTTACATTAATCCATGGGAGCTTTCTGTTACTATCTACTAATAAAGCCTGTTGTATCTAAATAAAATGCCTCTCTACTGTTGTATCACTTGCAGGTCACCAAGACTGATCCACTGGAGCCAGTCTGCAGACACCTAGGTTTTCAGAGTGCCAAAGAAAAACATAGGACCATCCAAGAGGACTGCCTGTAAAAACTCAGCAGCTACTATGAATTATTTAGCAGAGAAGGGTGGAAAAACAGGATATGAAATAAGGTAAGGCTATATGCAATTAAATTCAAATTGCATCTGAATTATGAAAACAGATTTATTTTTAATGTTTAAATTGACCAAGGGATGGAAAGCTTAGTACTGCTGACCATGGGTTTTTAAAGTTTTCACAGAAGCCATACAATTCCCATGGTTTATAACATAATGATCATAATCCCATGACTTTTACCAAATTAAAGACATAATAATTGATATAACTCTTTATCTCTTTAGTCTTGTATTTTCATACAGTACTTTAAAGGAACATTTTAATTTCATTAATTTTGGTAAATATAATAATAAGTTTAAAATAGTCTTAATAAATTTACATTTAATAGCAAAACAGAATTGAAACACTGACATAAATATCTTTCAAAGAAAACGCATTGATTTTTCACAAGAAATGGTACTTATTATACTGTTATTTTCCATAGTGAAATGGAATAACCTTTTTCCAATTTGATTTGACATAAAGTTAAGAGAGATTATTAAAAATGTGCTGATGCAGCAAATAAGTTAGTTCACAAAACAACAAGAAAAAGAATTATGAGATTTCATCTTTTGGAACACAGGCTTAATTGTCTACCTGATTTGCTGTCATACACCTGAAGAAACAGGTATATTCACTTAATTGGTGAGATTTTGAAATAGAAATGCAATCATTTGTTCATATCATTTCTCCAAGTTACATTGGTTACATTCTTTTTCAAAGTTCTTTAAAACCTGTATTTCCTATTAAATATTTTTTTCTGAAAGAGGTAAATTAATGAAATTAAAAAAAAATATTAGAGGGCATTAGAAACGTGAACTAATAGGATTTAGAGATACAGCCATGTACTAGATGCAATATGCACTTGAAGGGTTTGTCAAGTAAAATATGTCAAAATGTTTTTCACAGATGTTCATGATCAACTTCAGTCTAACATTTTAAGGATTGTAAATATTACTGATTTCTTTAGGGTGTAATTACAAATGCCAGCATGCCTCCATCTTGGCCCTATTTTTCCTTTCCACTTTTTGTATCACGCAAGTTTGAATTTTAGCGATCTAAGGTCTTATTTAACACTTCTCACTAAATACTGTGCTAAAACACAGTACAGGAAGCTTACGATTAAAGATGTTTTGAAAGATCTGATTGCACTGATACGTATCTATACATGTATATTTCATGTTATATGTATTATAAAATTAAGATAGATAGCATAACTTACATACAAAGTGCCCTCTTGTGGTTCCAAGCAGGTAATCTCAAAGAGATTTATGATACAGTATATATTTAAATGGATTTCTAATATATAACCACACTATTTTAGAATAACAGTATTTATTACTAGTTAGCCTAATTTTCCCACAGCAAATATTGCTAAGCCTTTTCTTTGTCCTCTCTGCACACAGTAATTGACAAGTATATACTCTCTCTGTAATGGATCTTGGCTGCGGCAGACAATATCTGTGCTATAGTAATGACACAACTGCTGCTTAAGTTTTTGTCCATTAAAGACAAGATTGTCCTGCCTGTTCCTGAATGGGTTCTTCAGTTATACCAGGGATAAGTTTTTTGGCATTTGTTATTCAAAACATCTAACATATAAAGCCCTGTGTTACTTTATTTTTTCCAGTAAAATTAGTCTCAGTGGAAGAAAGGTTCGCTAGGGTAACTTAATGACAGCCTTTAATTATAAATCAGTTTGAGGGCAGACACAGCCTGAAATATTTGGACCTTCACATACGTATCAGAATTTGTATGCAGTTCTCTTATCAATATCTTTTCTACCTCACTGGGATGTGGAGCTTTCATTTTAAAAGGCAAGAAATCTTCCAATGTAAGTAAGAGCCCCACATTCTCAAGTAAGAGTTAAATCAGCAGTTTGCTTTGAAATGAGACTTAGAAACCTATCTATTATCTGTTTGCTCACAATAAACAAAAAGGGTGTTTTCTTAAAATGTAAAATTAAACAGTGACACAAAAGAAGCAACTACAAAGAAACAATAAATACCTTTTTGGCCTTGGGTTTTTTTTCGTAAGTCTCCGATAATGGCTTTCTTTTTTCCTGAGTGGTGTCTTTGGAGAATAAATATTCAAATTCAGTAGTATCAAGTATATCAGGTTCTTCTAATGATTCCCATAATGTTGGCATAGCAGTTTTCCTATGAAGGAAAAGATAATAATCAAATTTCCAATAAACCACAATAGACCTAAACGTAACAGATGAAAATTCACAATAGATTTAAAACTCAAAGAAACATGCACTGCTGCTATACAGTCAGCATTCTTTCCCTATACCTTGCTCTGAATCAAAATGTTTTACAGAAGGGTGTTCCAAACAGTTTAGCTATTCCGTATCTATGCCTGCTAGACTATCAAAATGCATTATTTGTATTGCAGCTTTCGGTACAACAACCAAGTATTACAACTGCAGCTTATGAAATATGTCTCAAGAGATTTCTGCCATTTCAACTAGGATTAGGAGTATTTCAACAGCAGCTTTTTTGAAAAATTCCCAGTAATCTATTTAGGCCTATAAAAATAAACAATGTCAACAAATAGTGAACAAAATTTACTCAACCATATTTTAAGAGCATTTGGGGTCATGTGTATAGGACTTGATTCACTTCATGTTAGCTGCAGTTGTATGTTCGTATTTATCCTTGTTGCAGTTCTGAGAGAGTAATTACATGGCCTGTATTTTTGGAGACTAACCAGTGTTCCGCTCCATTCAACCCACTGTAAATGTTAAATGTGTGTTATCTTCCCTTAGTTTTTTGCCTTCCAAAACCAGATTTAGTTTTGGAGCAATCTGGAACTTGTTTAAAGAAACCTCTAGCATTATCTGGATTTAGAGAAAATACAATGTAGTGCTGCAGACACAGCACTTCATTTCTGAAGGAGCTGTTTCAAGATTTCAATGCTTCTGGAAAATACGTTGGACAAAACTCTGAGTGCTCTTTGTCTGTTTATCAGCAGGAGGTCGGCCCACTTCTTCCAGCAGATGTCACTACAAGGCAGTGAAATTATTTGCAAGGAAAAACAAAAGTGATGAAACCCCCTAGAAAATACGAATGGCTGATGTCACTAAAAATACTTTTATTAGATGTAATTTGCAGAAAATGCGACACCTACATATACAGGCAAACCAAAGTTATGGGGTATTTTAGAGTTAGGGTTTTTTTTACTTGGTACTCAGCTGTACGTTTACTATTGTGAATGTCTGTAGTACTCCATTAGCATCCACCGATGCAGCATATTCTGTGTCACAGGACATGCTTACAGCTCCACAGCTTCACTCTCCCCAATACCAGAGTTAGTGTCAGCAACACAGAAAAATGAAGGATTCACTCTGGCTCCATAAGAAAAACCCTGAAGTCCTCGCTGGCTGTTGATCTGAGCAGCAGACCCCTGAAGAAGTTTCTAGTTCCAGTACAGACCATGAAAATGTTGGACCACTACATCTGGTGACCAGCAGTTCACCAGGAAGCTATGAATGGGACCTTACCTTGCATTCAGCAAAAGCTTGATTAACCAGCAACGTTTCAGAGCAAACATTTTGATTTCAGTGAATTGAGAGAAAGAATTACAGTAACGTTTATGGACCAACGATTTCTTCACTGTGAAACCATTTTTCACTAGCAATTATGGAAAAGTAAAACCAAAATGTTCAAACTTCATGCTCCAAAATATTTCAATGCCTTCGATTCTGAATCACTGAAAGAATATAACTGATATTTCATTAAACTCTTTGATCCTGTAAAACATTTTATATAAAATATTAACACCCTAAAATGCTGTCTTATACCAGAATGATTTTTTCCTTATCAAAATAAATTCAAACAAAAAGTCGTAAACTAAAATAAAATTTGTTATTAAATTCAAATAAATTGCTATTAAATTTAAAAATATTTTTAAATATATTTAAATACAGTTATATAATTTACAGTGCTTAAATATAATACTAAAATAAAATATTAAGAATAATCATAAATAATTTTTTATACTTAAATACTTTATAACTACAACTTATTATAATTATATATAACTGCAAGGGAGACCTTAAAACAGCCTTGCAATACCTAAAGAGGGCCTAAAGAAAGGATGAGGGGAAATGGATTTAAACTGAAAGAGGATAGAATTAGATTAGATATTAGGAAAAAGTTCCTTACTGTGAGGGTGGCAAGGCACGGGAACAGGCTTCCCTGAGTCGCTTTCCAGCTTTCTTGTAGGCCCCCTTTTAAGTACTGGAAGGCTTCTCTAAGGTCTCCCCAGAGCCACCTTTTCTCCAGGCTGAACAAGCCCAACTCTCTCAGCATGTCTTCATAGGAGAGGTGTTCCAGCCCTCTCATCATCCTCATGGCCCTCTTACAGACCCAATCTAACAGATCCATGTCTTCTTAGCACTGTGGGTCCTAGAGCTGAATGCAGTACTCCAGGTGGGGTGTCACCAGAACAGAGCAGAGGGGGAGAATCACCTCCCTCGACCTGCTGGCCATACTTCAGTGCAACCCAGGATACAACTGGCTTTCTGGGCTTCAAGCTTGCTTTGCCAGCACTATCTGCCAGAATACCCAAGTTCTTCTCTGCAGGGCTGCTCCCAATCATCTATTCACCCCCTAGTCTGTACTGATATTAGGGATTGCCCCAGTTCAGGTGAAGGACCTTGCAGTTGGCCTTGTTGGACATGGGAGTTTGCAAAGGCCTACTCCTCAAGTCTCTCAAGGTCACTTTGGAAAGACCACTTCCCTCAAGCATATCTAGCATTTTATCCCAGCACTAAATCATAAGACTGGTAATTTAGTTTTATTTTTAAACTATAGAGGTGTCTATAAGTATTGATACTCCTTAATGGATTCTTCATGCTGCATGTTCCCAAGCTGCATATATTTATACATATGCTTTAATTTTCCTGTTCTGACAGAATTATATGCAGAGGTTAGGTCCCAGTTTAACTGGTTCTAGAACTAGCATCATAGAGCTCTGAAGATGGTATCACCTGAAGTGACTGGGAAGCAAAAATGAAACTCTAAGCTCTTGTCAGAACAAACACATAAATTCCATGTCTTTACACTGATTTTGCTATACTTTCCTAGAATGTTAACTTTTTAAGTACTAAATCGTATACTAAATGGTATACATGCCCTTGTATCATAGTGTATAAATAGCAAGTCCAAATAAATATATTTTACCTGCTATCTTGTAATTGTATCCGTGTCCAATACAAAGGCTTCATGGGACGGCTAGGTTCGATGGCAGGTTTTCGGGGACCTCGGTTTGAAGATAAAGTGTTGTTAAAAAATAACCCAGGCCCAGGAGGTGGAGGGGGTGGTGGTAAGCCAGATCCAGGCAGTGGAGGAGGCACAGGAGGTCCTGACCCTGGAAGCGGGGGTGGTGGAGGTGGTGGTGGTGCTTGAAAATTCCTACAGCTTTCAGAAGGTGGAGGTGGCAGTGGTGGGCCAGATCCAAACTGAGATGTCAGTGAAGTCATACACACTGGCAAAGGTGGTGGTGGAGGAACTAAACCTGGTAGTGAAGAATCAGGAAGGGGAGGAGGAGGTGGTGGTGGCGGCGGTGCTAATGGTGGAGGAGGCAGCATTTGTTTCGGTTGACAAGACAAGACACTTTCTGCAGACTGCACATTGTAATTGTCCTTATTTTCACTTTGGGCAGAAATATTATGTGACAAAGACGAAATATTAAGCTTTTTGGGTACTATTTGGTTATTTTTCACAGCTCTGTTTTCTTCTTCACTAGGCTTTATGAAAGTTTCTCTGTCAGTCTGTATACATACATTTCGGTATGTCTTTGGTGGGTTACCATCTTCAGTAGAAACGCCAATATCTTTTGCTTTTTCACTCCTTCTGTTTAATTTATTATCAAGTTCATTCTTCAGATGTGCAATTGTTTCCTCAAGCTGAGCAGTTGATACAGCATGTTCTCCACGAATATGGAATACCCTGAGTTCAAACTGAGACTGCAGAATGACAACAACAACAAAAAACCTTAGCGCAAATATTTTCTAAAGTGTTTATTTTGTTGTAATTAAAAATCTTCACATTTAGCCCATATTCTTACTTTAAGCCAAGACAGATACACTTTACTTTCCCAGTTCTAAATAGCTTTATTGCAAGCTATTACATAAATGGACTACTACTAATCTCTAAACAAGTGTAAGCAGTGTATGTTTCAACAAAATGTATTTCCAGCTCTGGAACATCAATTTAGCAAATTCTAACTTGTACCTTGCCTTTAAGCAGACTTCCTGGTTTCTAACTGACGAATGAAATAATTACTAGTTAAACAGTAAATGTGAATGCTTCATCTCTGGCAGTGTTCAAGGCCAGGTTGGATGAGGCCTTGGGTAATATGGTTTAGAGCGAGGTGTCCCTGCCCATGGCAGGGGGGTTGGAACTTGATGATCTTAAGGTCCTTTCCAACCCTAACTATTCTATGATTCTAAATATGAGGGAAAATGTACCTTTTT
Source organism: Neopsephotus bourkii (assembly GCF_033783945.1). Taxonomy (NCBI): domain Eukaryota; kingdom Metazoa; phylum Chordata; class Aves; order Psittaciformes; family Psittacidae; genus Neopsephotus; species Neopsephotus bourkii. Next base: position 153,483 of record NW_026902266.1, read on the forward strand.
CAAATGGTATTGCACTTATGACGTGATTTTATTGACTATTTAATTTCATACATATGCCATATACACAGCTAACATGTTAGGAAGTAAAAAATAAATTAAACATAACAGAAGTTGAAATTCTCCCCCCCCCAAGAAAACATTAAATAAACAAATTAAAATACTTTCTCAATCTATTAAAAGTGTTCTCATCTATTAAATTCACAAAAGTACACATAAATTCTCCTTCAAATTTATCTTTATTGTTAGATTGAAACTTCATTTCTACCTCATGTATTTTAATCTAAAATTCAGGAAAATACATCTTAGAACCAAGATCAAGAGGATTTCACTGTTGTAGGAGGAAATAACAGTCTTTCAAGAATATATATAGGTAAGGAAAAAACCAAAACACTTTTCTTACCATATATCAGAAAAATACAAAACATTTGACACAGAAATCTCTCCTTTAAATAATTCAATCTAATACTGCTTTTCCAGGTGTCTGAATCCCTACAAGTTATTTCCTGTTATGCCATGCTACTATCAGGCAGCTGACTGCTGTTCTTCCTTTGCAAAGCAATGACTCCTGAAAGAGCATATTCCATGGTTCTTTCAGGATCTCTGTACAAATGGAAGCCAGCATTTCAACAGAAGCAGCTAATGAGCTGTGAATTCCCAAATTTCTGCAGGCAGAGCAACTTAAACTTCAAAAAATCCCACAGTGCTGGTCAGAAGCGGCAATATAGAACTCCCTACTTAACATTTCACCTTGAGTATTACATCAGACCTAATAGATCACAGTATTAATTACTATGCATCTAACTCATGCATGTGTAGCTCAGTACAGAAGATTACTGTAATATACTTTATATCATACAAAGAAGCTTCAATAGCTATGCAAAAAATATATTATTTTTTACAGCAGTATAATCAACTTGCATTCTAAATTAATTTAAGATAAAGTCCAAAGTAAACAGTCTGAAAATACTGGATTAAAAAAAAGGCTCCTTCCCTTAAATGGCAAGCGTAAAGGTGGGAAATTGAAAATTTTGCAAAGATAAACGAACAGAAATTTGTATTGGAAATAACCCAATTTCTATTAGCTTTATAGAAAAATTAGAACTAATATGTATAACAAATTGAACGCTTTTTACTTGGCTTTATTTGCTGTTACTCTATCAAAGTTTGTTGTCACTCAGCTTAATTATTAGTTCAGTTCAACTATCACAAGATTTTCTGTCATCTGAACTGCTCCAGAGCAATCACCTTTCTTTTTAAACTTGGCATGCTGATTCATAAATGAGGCATTGAAGTAGGTTTGCCTTAGGGAATTTAGCCATTTGGTTTATCATAGTATTTTGCCCCTATTGGACACCAGAAACGACCCAATAGAACAATTTACTTTGAATGTTCGATTTTTCCAGCAGTAAATCTGAAGTCACCTTAAAAACACACTGTAAAACAAGCACAGTACTTAACAAAACTACTGAAATCACTAAGCAAAAGAAACAAATGCAGACAATAAAAATAAGACATTGGGAACCTGTTTAGAACATTTCATCAATGCAAACAATCAGTCTTATCCAACTGACTGCAATTAAAAGAGGATTAAGTAATAAAACAAATTTTTATTTTAATTACCTTACACCTCAAATCTTGTTCACCGAAATAAGATTAAATAATATTGAAATCTTTTCAGTTTACGTAACTATGATAGTATTTTCAACAGAATTTTCAAGAATATATATAGATACTATTTTTAAATATACACATAGCAAATATTCTTAATAACGGTCTGCTTACTGAGAAATATTTCTTCAAAAGAGATGGAATGCTCTAAAATTTTATAACAAATTAAATGAAATCAAGCAGCATCCAGTCATTCCATGCAGGTAGAATTTGAAACATTTTACATGGTCACTAAATTTTTCTACAGCAATTGGTCATACAGTACATATCCAGGCAAATCTTTTCTTTCTTACACTGAGACTAAGGATACGAATAATGGAATCTTTTTGTACTTCACATTATTCTAAACAAATCCAACATACTAAAATGCAGCACAATAAAACTACTTCCACCTCACAATTTCAAGCGGGAAAGAAATCAATCAAAACTACTTTCATACTATGTGTTGTCACCAGAATCCTGAAATATTAAAAATATAATGTGAAAAGAGAGACATTTCATTGAACAGAAATTAGTGCTTGACGCATTTGTGCATTTCCAGTTAAAATGCTGTTTTACTCTAAATGGGAACCAAAGTTCTTTTTACTTTAGTATACATATGTCTACCAAAGCTTACAGTTTTATTTCCAGGCATCTGTCAACACTCCTTTAAAATGTTTATGATGGCTACATAACAATACCTGTGGCTGGTGGGAAGAACCAATTTTTAGCTGAATTCAAATCTATAGGCACTTGAACAGATAGAGTTCAAATTATTCAGTTGGATAGATACAGTTAAAATTATTCAGCATCTTGTTACTGAATCACATCAGCAATTATTACTATCATGTTGGAAATATACCAAGTCTGTTTTCTTGGCACATCATGCATCAGACTCAGAGTCTTTGGGAACTGCTGTTAAACTGAATAATGACCAAAAGCTACCTGCAATTTGGTCACAGCTATTTTAAGCAGAATGAAGTGGGGGGGGGTGGAGAGAAAATATGGTGATTCCTGGGGAAAAGGATCTATGACAGCATAACACAAACTGATCATGAGTCAACAATTCCATATTAGAATACATAAATAGAAACGTCATTTGCAAAAACACTCCTTGCACTCTATTCAGCTGCTAAAAGTTGTGTGTGTGTTCAGTTTAAGAAAAATGCCTTCCCTGTGTTCACAGTCACTGATACTGAAATCTGGAGCAGTTCATTCGTTATTGATTTTCCAGGTTCAATTTACATTGCCTTTCCTGAATAACACCCTCCTTGTGTCCTTAGTTTCCTTCTGTTTCTATTGTTGAAGAATACTTCCACTGAACCCCTACATTTGCTTTGCAAGATGTTAATTCAGCTGGATTGTTGTCTATTACCCTTTTAATCCTATGCTTTTCTGACCTCTAAAACTAGCCTTCCTGGCTGATGACTTCTTTTTCCATTCTTGCAAGGCTCTCTGCTTCCAACATCCATTTTAAAGAGGCTGAATAAATAGGCAGTTTAGTCTACCCCTCTCTCTAATTAATCTTATTTTGCTTCCAAATCTGCCACTTTTTGAAACATAGGTTTCAGAGTTTTTGCACTTCTGATTCTGACTAAATAAAGGCCATGTCCATTTGGTATTCAAGCCTCACTAAGCCTCTTGTATCTGTGATTGGAATGGGCACAATCAATTTTCCTTGACTAAAATCACCTCACCAGAGTAAATGATCCCAGATAACTCCCAGTTCCCTTAAACACAGTTATATGTAAGCTTAGAAGACCTGTATTACTCTCTTCCTAAAAGTATACTGTTTATGGGTAAAATAAAAGCCACGCCTATGAAAAAAAACACCCGTCTTACTAAAATAATTGTTATTGCTATGATACAAAGGTGATTATGTAAATATTGAAAATACTGATATATCATAACCTGGAAAACAAGAGGAGGTTTCTGGAATGGCTTTCTAATGTCTTTATGTCCTTTCCCCTTACACCCACCCCTCTGTTGTATGAGCTCAGTGACATTATTTTTGTACACCCTAAGTGACTTGACACAAGACAAGATATATTTGATATATTTTCCAAAATAATGCCAACAGCTCAGCCTTGGTCCTGTGAGGCTCAGGAACATATAAAGCATATGTTCAAAGGAAGAAAAAGAATCAGCGCATTGTACTTCCATTAACCGTTAAAGTCTCTGATGATAAAGCATGTAATTTATCACACACACACACAAAAATCAAATCCAAAACAAACAAACAAAAAAAAAAAAAAAAAAAAAAGAAGGCTAAATACTCCCACTGATAATGTAACCTACAGGTTGTCTCACTGTCTGACATGATAATGCGGATTGACACAGACAAATCTAAATACCAACGTGACAGCTCTTCTCTGTGCTTAGGTAGGCGACAGAAAGTTTACGGCGTCATTTAATACAGTCAATAGAGTCAATTATAGTCTATATAGTCAATTAAATGCAATCAGCTCAAGTATGTATTTGTTGTGTTACTGCTTTACATAGTGTGATTTTATATGGAAAAAGACTATCTAACCATGACATAGAATTGCTCTGATATTGAATGTTTTATAACAATTTGTATTTATGAATATGAAGAAACCATATATCTCTACAACAACCTAAATTCAGAAATCAGTTGCTGCCTTGTTATTAGTCAAGATTTATTTGCACCATAAACGTTTCAAAAAAATCCTACGTGGAGCAGTAAAACATTAAAAAAATAAAAATAATAATAAAAAAACCTCAAAGCCACTGGTTAGAGCTAGCAATATGCAGAACTTTTGCTTTGTAAATAGTGAGTTAACGCTTCGGTGTTAATGCATATCTTTTCTCTAGTGTTTACAGTGCTATTCTACTCTAAAAAGCGACTGTGTAAAAATGCCACATCTTTAATGAACAAAGCTGTTCCAAGTATATCAGAGACAGACCTCTTCTTTAACTGAGAAACACACACTTTTACTAGTTTTTACTCTTAATTAGCTGGGAAAAACAAAGTAGTAGGGAGAAAGTGAGCTCGATTTTATTCCCTTCTGACTTTATGCACTGATGGCTACGTCTAATTAGTTACTTATGCCAAGCTATGGAAAGGAGAAAAACGGGAACAAAGAAGAAACGAAGTATCAAAGCATAGGGTATCTAGAGGGGAAGGGGTAGAGAGAGATTAAAACAGAAAAGAAGGAAATATAAGGATAAGTTACTGAGTTGCCAGTGAAAAACATTTTCATAGACTTTACAGCTTTTTTTTTTTTTTCTTTATAGTATTGTGGCCATCAAAGTATTGTGCATGGAAAAGAGAGGAAAACCAAATATTTCACAGACAGCCTCTGACTTTTTGATTTTGTTTATTTTAAGTAATTTCATCTTCAGCTTTTGGAAGAGCTCACACTTTTTATTCTTGTGTTGACAAAGAAAAAAAGGTCCTTAAAAAAACATACATTTGTTTTAAATTTTAACAACAATCAGTGATTTAGGAAAGGATTTCTCCATGAAAAAACCCTTAAACCTGTGCCAATTTACATAAAAATTGAAATTCCCTTCCAATAAATACCTCAACCAATATAATCAGTTACATATGATACATCACCATTTTCAAGGGTATGCAGCAAGGACATCTTGCATCTCATAGTCAAAAAGTAAGCTAAATGATTGACCATTCTCAAACATTCAGGAACTCTAAATATTTGTACAGGCTATGCATATAGAGCACAGTTCTCCTTCCAGATTAAAAAAGAGTACAAGAAGTTGGGAAGAAATTTTACCATAGTGGATATGCAGAACATTGTTTTACTAGGTATTTTTGAATATTCAGTTATTTAACAATTACTGGCATTTGGGTAGTTGAGAAAGAAATACAACCTTATAGACAGTAACTCTGGAGCACAAAATTATTGGCATAGCACTTCATTAAAATATACCCAGTTACACTGCAAAATACAGATATTTAAAAAAAAAAAACCCACATAATGTGCATGACTACTTACATATAGGACTACAGATAGCTTAAAATTCATGTAACATTTTAAGCACTGATTCATGGGATGTTTTGTAATTTAAGTATTTACTATGAAAATATATAAATTTTGATTCACACACACATATATGTTTCATGTTATGAAATACAACTTCTGATTTAACAACACCTGCAATTACTTGTAAAGATTGATATTAAACAGTTACCATTTCTACAAGGATATAGTATGAATGGGTCCTCAATCTCAAGTAACTTACATAAGTAAAAGCTACAAACAGTCACCAAACATGTAGCTATTTGATTAAACTTAAAAATAAGGTATTATTCTTCCAGCAACTAAGTTGCACAATTATTCAACTCTGTAATTAAACTGCATTTTGACATATCAAATATCGTTAAACATCCACAAACCAAAGCAGATCTTTAATAGATTACTATTTAAAACACAGTACAAATCTCCATTTACTGAAAGGAAATGCAGATATAAAGCTGCATAAGAATTTTAATAATTCAGTATTTGAGTATATTAGTTACACACTTAGAATGGCTCAGAATGCATTTTCCATACCTTCCTTAATATTTTATAGCCATACTTAACAGATGGATTGCCATATTTAAACAATGCACGTTCATATAATGAGTGAAGTTGCTAAAAGCTCTGTTTCATTATAAATGCGTATCACTGTGAGCTTAAGGAATTTGTTACAGAAAGGGTAACAGAAGACAGAAAGCTTAGTGAAGTTAACATGTTCAGCCTTTATAAGGCCCATATTTATACTATATGAAGGAATGACTAATGTAAAAAAGGATTGTTAGTACAACTGCACAAGTCATGTGAATTATCATCAGAAAGAAGAAAGTAATGCCATAAGCCTGCAATTCTGAATTCACTTATGAATTTCTACTTCCTATGTCACCAATCTAGTTGTCTACAAAATAAAAAAATCCCCTGTATTTCTAGACTAGCGTAAAGGGAAGGCGATGGTAAGGAAGTTTTACTACTTCTTCCCTCTCTCACCTTTTTGATTGTACTGAAATAATTGGTACAATACATTTAATTTCATCTTTTCCCTTGCCCTGTCTGGAAGAAACACCATCTAACCAAGATCAGCTTCAAAAAAGCAAACAGGTATATGAACAACTGACTCTATGTATGAGAAAGGAATACACTCAATGGAAGCAGGTATTCAAAGGCAACCTAAGCAAAAATTATTTTTGAGACATGTACTATGCTTTGTACTCCATCTGCTGTTATTTCTGGTATTTTCTTATTCTTTGTTAGAAAAACTTCAAAACTAGCAAACAGCAATTCTCAGAATGCAGAAAATCAATGAGAAACTGAAGATATTAACATGATGATATCTATTCTCTCTGCTGCAAAAATATTCAAATTAAGCAAGACACTGTTTTTGTGAGTATTTAAATTAACATATGCTTACATTTGCTTGTATGTTTATATGTGTCTAATAATCTTCCACTCATTGTTCCAGTTTCAGTCAAAACTATCCTTAATGTAGCCAGGAACGTGTTCTTCAGGCCATTTCAGAAACAGTTTGCATTTATAACACATTTTGAATACTTCTTTTCTATAGACTCAGTTCTGCATCCCAACAAAAACATTTATTAACACCTTTAGCCACTCTTCCTGGTCCTCTCTCTATATAGTATGTTCACACTGCTGCATTGCTCCTCTACTTTGTTCCTTGAACTCATTTCCTTGCAATTCCCAGTGCTGGTTTTTCTCTTTGTCTTTCTATTCATCTTTTATGCATATTCAACTGTATACTACTTGGAAAATGTGTCACTGAAATTATTATATTGTTGTCACCCTTCACTTTTATCATATAAAATGATTCTTCTCCTAAATTAAACCCCATTCTTCAGCAATGATTCTTTACATATGTTTTCTGCCTCTTTTTCCTCCTTTTTACCATTTTCCAGGACCCAGAATCAGTAACAGCCAGGCTACCATCCTTCCAATTGCAAAGCCTGTGTGCTTTTCTCCAGCAGGAAGTGCCTGTCAAAAGACTTGCAAGCTTTTGGCCAGTGCATTTGTACGTATTGAGTCTAACGGCTCTATAAAGATAATAAACATGACAGAGCTGTTTAAAAAAAAAACCCAAATATATATGTATATATATATATATGCATCACAAGTTAAAAAAAAAAAAAAAAATATCCACAATTGGAACTTATTAAGTCTGCTGACAAAGAACGTAGTGGAAGCAGGAACTGAATCAGCTCATTCTTTCACACTAGTGCTAAGCTTTCTGAGATCATGTAAGTTTAATGCAACAAACACACCTCAATTTTTCTCTCTACAGGAAGAATATAAATAGCCATGCAAAGCAGATCTATGACACAAGGATTCTGTAGCTGTTTTCTGACAGGACCATGTTTTTCAAGGTATTATTCTGTGCAAGATGCCAACCATCCTTTGCATTATGGACTGCAGACAGTCCTATATTTTCTAAGCTTTAGCATTTCCTCTTCCAGGTGCTTGTGGACCTTCAGTCTCTCTAAATGCTCTGTCCTCGTTTCTACGCTCCTCACAGAGTGATTTCCAAGGTGCCTTAAAGTTTGCTTCCCTCATCCTGATTGCTTTGTGTCTGCTCTGTAAATGTTTCTGTGAAATTATATTCAACTAGGTTCTGTTTTCTGCACATATACATTTCCTCTCCTCAATCCTTTTGCTACCATCCAACCATTTTAGACTACACAAGTTAACTCACTTGGAGAACTTTGTTATACAATACACAGCTCACAACAGCTCATCTCTAATACTTGCTTTCCTACAGCTGTCCTATTTACATATAATTTTACTCAGAAGAACCCTTTTAGTAAGAGTAAATCTCTCCCCCTCTCCACAACTTCTATTCAAACACCTTGATGCAGCCTTGAAATTTCTTGGTAATATTTCAAAATCCTGCAAATATTATGAATGCAAATACATGGGAAAATTTCCTATTATGTCAACTTGGTAAGCCATGTACTCTACTGCGGCATCTCTGTGCCCACAGAGAAATCTCACTGGAATCTAAATCCTTCTTGAATCTAATATATATATCAAGCAGAAAATTATTAATGCCTTGGATGCACTAACTTCTCGATACAGGCACATCTGCTAAGCAATGTCATCCCTTGACATAATGATAAAATACTAGACTGAATATTACTTAATAAAGCCAAGTGTTAACAACATCTGGCTAAAGAGGAACATTTCAGGCTATAAATATGTAAATATTAAGTAGACAGTTTAGCATTTTATGTAGATTTTATATTTTTGGTAGGTAACATAAAATTCCAATACTAAAGTTTCTGTTCATTTGAATTAATGTTTTTAAAAAGAATAAAACCATGAAAAAAATTAACTGACAAAAAAACCCCGAAAACCTGTAGGTATCTCAGGTAGCAGTAAGAAGGGAATACCATACCCCCTAGAAGATTGCAAGTAAGGAGAAGGCTGCGTGGTGACCTCATAGCAGGCTTCCAGTATCTGAAGGGGGCCTACAAGAATGCTGAAGAGGGACTCTTAGTCAGGGACAGCAGCAATAGGACAAGGGACAGTGGGTTCAAACTAAAGCAGAGGAAGTTCAGGGAGATTGGAACTAGATGATCTAAAGGTCCTTTCCAAACCTAACCATTCTACGATTCTATGTAACATCCAACACTGCCATACCATGCAGAAAGGGAGCAATCTTTGCATAAAGTGATTGAGTTGATTCATCCTAAATGAAAGCTAGCCATGCTAGGAAAAACAAAACTGACACAGTCTGTAAAAAAATGGGTAGGCAGCAAAATTGAGAGCTTGGAAATTTCAAATAGAACTGATACTTTCATGGACAATTTAGTTGGTAATATCTCTACATATTGTTAAACATTTAAATTCTGCAGAATGGAATGAGACAATTCAATATGCAACATGTCAATAAATGTAGATGATGTACCGCATACAACTTCTCCGAGGCCAAGCTAATTAAAGAATGAAACCACACCATATGTTGAAAATTCATTTAAAATTTCTGTTGCACTAGGACCATGAACAACTAATATGCAGAATACAAACATGATAACAACAGCCTTTCCCATCACAAACAACTTTCCTGTTCTGTTTCTCACTTTCAGCTCCTACCCTAGTCTTAAGGTTACCTAGCTTACTATGTCTACATAGGTATAAAGGTACTAACACCTATGTTGTGTGGTGGTATTCAAATTACTATGTCCAGTGAGAAAAAAAAATAATTGCTATTCAAATATTTTAAAATACAACATACAAAAATATAGGCAGGTATTTAAAATTTTATTTTAATTAACAGACTTGTTTTGGTGAAAATTTACTTTAAAGAGTTAGAATATTTCTCATTTGCCAGGAAAATTATAAGAATCATTACTTTACTGATATATATAATGATTTGGCATGTAAAATGTGAAAACAATGAAAAAAATGCCTGAAAACAAGTTGAAAATAAAGTTTCAGTGACAAAAACTACAGAGGCAGTATGGATCCAATAAGAAAACTGATTGTAGTAGAGAGCAAGTTGTCTGTGATCTTGGGAGAATGTTTTTGGACACCTAACAGCTTTTTTATTACTGTGGCTGATTAAAATGAAAAGCCTTACTACTAAAATGTTCTTTTTGATGAGTTTTTTTGCCATGAACTATAGACCTTGCAATCCAGTGGGATACAAATCCTTTGATCCTGTGCAGTCACATAAATTCAAAGTCGTAAAACAACATTGAATTTGATTTTATTAGTGTGGCTGATGTTGCCAGAATTGTAATGCAACCTTGTTTTCCTTCTCTTTTCTTCCTTTTCTTTTGGGGACAGGGTGGAAAGGAGAGTTTACTGTCAACATTGCTTCACAGTATGAAGAACTAATTTATTTGGCAACCAGACTCCAAGATTAAGCCATTATAACAAAGCTTTGTAACTATATAGGAAAGTAACGATATAAATCACATTCTGCTAAGTTGCAACCAATTACTTGGTTGAAGCAAAAGTCAAAGCAAAAAACAGTGCAAGTAAAGCACAGGGAAAAGAAGAAAATAAGAAGAGAAAAAGTTATACCTCTATAGAATGATATCAGGCAGCAATGAATACTACTTTTCAATAGGAAACATTCAGCCAAATAGTGCTATGAGTTTGCCATAAGAATAATACAAAATAACTCCTCACTTTTAGAAGATTTTCATAGTGTATGAGCATAATTTTTGTCTAAAAATTGTGAGAATACCTAGACTGAGGAGATGACTAGCCTCTCCACCAATACACAGGTCTTAGGTGCAATGAAAACAACTAAAAGATTTTTAGGTGTAGCAAACCACTGACTACCTAGCTAACAATGGAAATTAATTTTCTAGGACCTTTCTGACACCAGATAGCAAAATAACAATGGAGATTCTGTTTTACATTAAGTAAAATAGACTTTACATAGTCACCTGCTAGATGACTATGTTCCTTAAGAGATGACTGGTAATTCTCTGATGCTTACAACGTTCCTCATGTGTTACAGAGAGGGACCTCAACACAAACCAAATGATGGCTTGGTGAAACAGTGCTTCCTCCAACACGGAATATATTATACTACAAAAAATACTACCTTTTTCTCTATAGCAAAGAAAATGAAGGCAGAGGTTAGTTTCACATTCCAAAAACAGAAGTTTTCAGTAAGTTAACATACTTTCTACGGAAGCAAAAAGAAGAAAATCTATTCTTTCTCTCACAAAATTAAAGATCTTTTTGCATTGACAATATAATACTTGGCTCGACTACAGTCATTAAACAGAAGATTTAAGCTGTAGATATCTTTGTCAAGGCAAAGCATATGAGGATATCCTACACATACATGGTTATGTTTTATGATTTCTACCTTAGTTTAACTTGGAAGCTTCCAATTCTGCATACACAATCATAAACTTTAGTGGTAAAACCAGAAGACAGCCTTTAAAAATTCACCAGTCAGGTAATATTTAAAAGAAAACTCAACTTGTGTTTAGAAACAGTCTTCTATTTAACATTGTAAATATGTTTATGCTACACTTAAGAGCTAAATATACCAGTATGCTTATCTAAGATACAGCTTATGAACTCCAGAGATTCTACCTGGATAAATAGAAGTATAACATCAGTTATGGATTACACACATAACTACTTTAAGCTAATATATCCTACATGCTAATTATGCATCATCACATTATTCCATGTGTATACAGAATTCTAGAATTTGAAGAAAACTGAATCAAATTTGAATAATTACAGAATTTGAAGAAAATATTGCACACACAAAAATGTGTTAAAAAAACTACCTTGGTCAATTATTCAGAAGGGAAAACTACAAGTATGGTTCCCGGAGCAACCTTAATTTTCTCCATCCAAAGCACGGAACTTCAGGAAGAGGAACAAAATATTTTAACAAAGGCATGGTAATGCTGACCTGGAAAAACAGATTCTATACCTACTCAAACTGCAAAGTTCCTGTAAGATGAGTTGAAAGTCATTTTAGTCAGTGTTTCTCAAGTGGTAACCAGTGACACATCTTATTTTCTAAGCAACTATCTTAAGATTCTGGGATTCCATTTACAGCTGCAAAGTAAGTTAAAAAAAGAACAGTGATATGAACATAAGTATCCCACTAAATTTTTTATATCTTAGGTCTCTGTGCATAATAATAATAATCATAATACATGCCTCACTGAATACATATTATAAAATCAAATTTATACATATCAAAAAACCTGACAAATTAAAACTTGTGACACTGGAAAGTACATAATGAAACTATCTATATTCAGATTACATTTTGATTCATAAACAGGTGAGAGTACTACTCATTGACTAACAAAAATGAAAAAATCAAGTACTGAATAAACTACATTAATTCTAGGCTGTTATTCCGGGCAGAATTTTCACTTCTAAAAACCCCTGTATTACGATGCTCAGATCCAAGTCTCTGCAATCATCTCCTATTAACTTCCAGACTACTTCTTTCTCCCTCCAGCTTGCCAGTCTCATCCTCGTATCTATTCTCACTATTTTCTACCTAACGTCCTACCTCCCATATATCCATACATCTTTCCAGCTCTTGTACTCTGCTTCAGATTCCAGTGGCTTTTCTTTCACATTGACTCACCATCAAGAAATGTGTCAGGAGACAGGCTCCTAGCTCTCAATGCATCTTTGGAAATATGATTCCAGCCTAACCAAGAGTAACTTATGGCACCCATTGATCAGTGGATCTTAGTTTTGCCCCAGTGTTATTTTATAACAATTTAGGTGGGTTTGGTATCTTGCGTGGAATTGTGCAAATGGTACATTAAAAATCTGGCCAGCACCAGAAGATGCAATAGGTCCAATAAGCACTAAATTTGCAAAGTTAGAAGCTGCTAAAGTCTTTCGTGACTTATATATTTCATTCAGAGAAATGGCTTACAATTATTAGATTCAAATAAACGTCTGGTGTAGTAAATTTCAAAAAGCAGATAACTGTGACAAGGAGGCATGAGGTACATGTTTTCAAAATCAAAATGGTAAAATAGCATTGACAGTACTTAATTTTTAGTGCCTTTTTTACTTCCTTGATCACATGTCACTTAATTTCTCTTGCAGACAACTATTTCACACGTTACAGAAGTCTTCCAAATCTGTCAAAATAAAATGTTATTATGTTCACCGTATGTATTCTACTTTACTTTCCCGAGTGCATATTCACTCAAGGTGACAGGATAAATTTACTTTGATAAATTACGATAAAAGCAGGGGTTTACAATGCATTTTTTAGAAGAGCTTCATTTTAGCCCTAATTAAGCAGAGTGTGTAGAGTGTCTAAATTTGAGCAGGAGCTCAGTCTTGATGAATTTTCAAGACTATAAATTATCTTGCTGATCTCTATGCACATTTTAAACTGCATAATACCACGTCTGTGTTCGTGTGCTGAAAAAGAGTTAAGATTTTCACTGTATTCAATATGCAGAATATGGTCTGTGGTAACTTCTTAAATAAACAGGAGAATCCTTGGATCAACATGTGGAATTAACAGCATTCTGCAGCTACCATGAAATGTAAACAATCCAAGTTCTTACAGTGAAACTGTATTGATTAAAATAATAGAATGGCAATGTAAGATACAGCAAGCAGCAATGAAAAACAAACCCAACACCATGGAAGAAGAATCTTCCCAGATATTCAAGCTATATAATAATAAAAAAAAATAATAATCACAGTGTAAACATATAAATAAAAGAAAATTAAGGATGAAAAGCAGCCATTGCATCAAAACCATGGCAAATAGGAAGTCAATGGAGAAGGGGAATAATTTTGTTTAAAGTGAGTATCAAGAGCATGGCAGAGATACTTAAAACTTCATCGAGAATTTAATTATGAAGTATGATGTGAATATAGGCATTATAATGTTCAAGTTTTTAAAACATAATTAAGCACTGAACTGAGGAATATTTTCAGACACCATGAAGAATCATCTCCAGGCTCTTTTTCTGAATGAAGATGCAATTGTCATTAACTGGTTCCAAAGGGATTTAAGTGCTTCATGCTCTTTGTGTGCTTGTACACACCCTGAAGAAAGTTATTATTTCTTCTGTGTTTTGCTATCATCCCTAGTCTGCTACTCCACCTTTTCTAGCACTGCCAACACAAATTTTTCATTACGGGTAGATTTTTCTCCTGCTGGGATTTTTCTATTTCAGGAAATGCGTACTTTAGAGATAATCTTGCTCCCATTGTCTGAGAGCCTTAGAAATACTGAAATTGGTATTTTAATACAATTTCATTGGATTTAATTTTCTTCTTTCTCATATTTTTTATGTGTTTTTCTCAATCTTTATTTTCGCTGTCTTGCACTGTAGAGAGGCTCCACACTGAATGGGAGAATTCCTTCATGAGGACAAAGTAACCAAGAAGATACACAAAGACACGTAGTTCACACACAGTGGTGAAACCATACATTTAGCAGCTAAGCACAAAAGACTGAAACATTCCAAGTTACACAAGAGTAGTATCAATAATTAACCACAAGCTGGGAGACCTTCATCAGTAACACCACATGGAAATTCTGAAAAGCCTGAACAGCTCATTAGGAAAGACTGACTAATAAACCCTTACTGACCTTGGCTGCTTATTTGAGCTGCAACTCCACCAGACAGAAGCATACATGATACAGATTTTTGTCTTTCTGCATGCTGGGACATGAAAATCCAGCAAAGAACACACAAAGCAGCTAGCCACCTGATGGATGCATTTCATCATGTAAAGGTTAAAAACAACAATCTCAGCATACTGAAGCAAAAAGTTTTATTAGCAGAAGTGAGCATATTATCAACTTCTTAAATGTTGTTTTGTTAAGTACTGTGGCATATCAAAGCTTTCAACAATATTCATCACTGGCCCCCACATTTTAGTAGTAGATTTCAAAATATAGTGACTTCTGTCAAATTGTGGAATCCCTATTCACATATGCACACACAAAACTAAGAAGAAAAAAAAGCCCTAAAAATTTTTTGTTTCCATTTCCAGAAGGGAATGCTAAAGATCCCTACCTATTCATCCAGGTCAGAAATTTTTTAATAGAGTCTGTTAAAAAAAAAACATAAAATCCACTTCATTGTATTAGACTATCTACAAAAGAACATACTGTGATACTGTGATACTGTGAAATCCAAATGTTTTAAAATGCTTTGATTTTGTGTTAAAGCATCTAATTTATTATGTTCTTTCTGAAGCAGAAATGAAATTTCACTTTTACAGATAAATAAAAGGCATTTTAAATTGTCAAAATAAAAGTGAAACCACCCACTTCTATAAAAAAAGGCTTTTTGAGAAGCATTGGCATACAACAGCATCCTGGGTTCAGCTCTAACAGTTATATGTCTCCTTCTTAGTAGCTGGTACAGAGCTGTGTTTTGGCTTTAGTCTGAGAACAATGCTGTTAACTTTTCCGTCTCTCATGCTCTGACAGTGAGGAGAGGTATAAGAAGCCAGAAGGAAGTAGAGACAGGACACCTGACACAAACTAGCCAGAGGTCTTTCCCTTTCACATTACTTTTTCTTGCACATTTTTTAACCTTCTGTGGCACTTTGAGGTGCTACTCTTTAAGGTGAATTCATTGCATGAAATTGTTTTCAAAGGTAAGCAAGTTCAGTGAAAACTAAATTGCTTTCTACCCACTTCTACATTTCAGCTCTTGAAACCTTTGCAAAAATGCAAAAATTCAAACATTACTAGGGAGATCACAAAGGTCACAGAACACCCAACATTGCCCCCTTAATGAGGCTTATTATTTCATAATGTCATGGGCAGTTATACACCAACTGCATTACTTTTCACTATTTCTTAAGTTTTGATAATATGTTCATAAGATATTATGTTCATATGTTAGATGCAGTTACAGGTATTACTTTCTAAAATTTGCAATGAGCTACTTTGAAAGGTGCAGAAATATTATTTGATTATAATACTTATTGTTTATAGTTTATTGTTACCAATGATCTATTATGATTTCTGAAAGCATATACAACGTGCATAATACACAATAATATCACTATAATGTGGTAATGGCTAAATCCACCATTATTCTCAGTTTGAGAACATGCAAAAGATGTAGTGAGTTGGTGGAAACCAAATAACCTGTACAAGAGAGAAAGATCCATATATAGGGTACAGGGTTACAGGACAGCTTAGGATTTTGATTCCATTTTACAGAAGCAATATTAAACTTCCATGTAGCTGGAGATGAAGGGATATTTTGCACCTTGCACTAAAGGGAAGAAGGAAAAGTTAGGGGAAAACATAACCTTTTTACTCATTTTATCAAATGAATGCACAGGGAAAAAAAAAAAAAGTATGCTGCACCCTTTTGCAGCTATTTGTTGGATTAACTACTAAGTAACTACTAAGAA
Organism: Neopsephotus bourkii; assembly: GCF_033783945.1. Classification (NCBI taxonomy): domain Eukaryota; kingdom Metazoa; phylum Chordata; class Aves; order Psittaciformes; family Psittacidae; genus Neopsephotus; species Neopsephotus bourkii. The sequence goes on from NW_026902266.1 coordinate 170,009, forward strand.
TATTGCCTTCAAGTGAATTCTTTCCACTCAGAAGTTAGTGGCTCATTTACAATATTTTGATTTAATGTTAAGTCGTTGTTGTCTACTTCCTTGGTTATAGCATGGAATTGGTTCCGTAGGGAAAATCTATTGTTGCTCAATAGATACTTATCTATAGTGCTAGCTTTTTTCTGACCTAAAACTAAGACTGTGCCAGATCCACAGATAGTGGGCAGGATGCTACCTCCACACATCCTCTCACAGTTTAGAAGGAAATAGGACATTTGCACACCTACCGAGAAGCTATGACATGCTTTTGGAACTTCTTCTGCAATACTTAGCTGACATCTAGCGGCAGGAGCAGGAAAAGTAAAAAAAAAATCAGTGGAGAACGGAAATAGTTTTAATATCTTAAAGGTATATAACTCAGGGATTAGTAAATAACACGTGGAAAATTGAATAAATGTTTTGAACGCAACAACTAGTGAATGTAGTTAAAAATAAATGGGTAAACCCGAAGCATTTATCACCCTTTCTAAACATTATCTACATGTGGATGATTCAGCTGAATTATGTATATTAATGAACCTATAGAAGCTTTTCTTGTTGCCCTTGTCATCCCTGGCCAAACCAATTGCTGGAAATGGTATACTAGCGCAGGATTTCTCAGTAATTTAGTCACTATGCATCTTTAATGAACCTGATACCTGACACCAGGCTGGGCTGAGGTCCAAAATCAAGCAGCACACTGCTAAGGAACGGCCATGGAGGCAGTGATAGTAGTAGGAACACAGAAGAGACAATAATGATACTTAAACATGCCGCCTCCCCCCAAAAAAAATTCCAAATCAAAACAAAAAAACAGTATACAGGAAGAAGGGATTACCCTTATACTCTGTATTTCTTACATGTATTCTCTAAGCATTTTCTAAGCACCCGCTGCTGGTCACTGCTGGAGACAGGATACTTGCTTCAACTGGCCTTTGGTATAGGAAGTTTTTATAGCGTTCAATATTGTAAAATGCAAAATCACGTTATATCTCAGGAATCATCAGTCTTACAAGCAGAACTCTCTACATGATCTCTAGTAACTTATGAGTAACTCCAAAATGGAAAATAAAAAAAAAAAAAAGTTTGAATTATGTCTTGGATACAATAAACATAAGTAGTATTTTTAGAATAAATTGTTTTCCTGATCATTATGATGCAGACTTTACACTTTACCTAAAAGGCCTTCAAAACATTCACACCACCTTTTCTGGTTTGCTTTTGGAATTACACCGTGTAAGGCAATACAGTAACGAACATGAAAATCATCACCAGTATGAGAAAATATGATCTGCATGACATTGCTGCTAAGAGTGCATAAGCTTTCTACTAATTCTTGACAGCAAACATTTGCATTTTATCTCATTTCTAATTATATTTACATACATGTATAGAATAGTGAGAGTTTATGGTGCTGAAAGTTACATTAGCATTTCACTTTTCTGGAAACAACCCACAATTTCCTTACTATTAAACAAGATAACATATAAACACAATTAATTATTCAGACATGAGGATATTTGAGGAAAACTCAGATAATGCAAACAGCAAAAAAAAAGAACAACCTGATTTAAATGTGAATGTTTATGCCAAAGTTACAAGCAGCAAATAAATGAATCTACTTCTCCTCCAGTGCCTTTCAGATGTACTCTTATGTACAAAACAAAACGTGCAAGATTAACATTCTTTTAATGAAAGAGTAAATTGCAGAAATGTGCAGTTCTTCATGGATGCCTGCCAGTACCTGGCTCCTTTGTCTCTACTGTTTCCAGGGCTGCTGGAGATGCACAAACACATTTTTATCTCTAAGAAAACTGAGACTATATATTCCCTGAAATACCCTCTCAAAATTAATAAATGCCCCTTGCATTCCCCCACTGTTCTTGTGTGGGACAGCTACACTATGGTTTGTAAGAGTTATTAATAAAATTTATTGTCAATTACCATTGTATTTACTTTAGTGCTAGCTTATATTTCTCTAAGATGAATTTTAAGAGATGCTGCACACACAGGAGACTTGTTGCCTGTACTGCCCACTCCACAAGCTGCTACTACCATCATTTCACTCCTGTCTACTCAAATATCTCACTGAGCTTTTTCAACTTCTTAGGTTTTACGTCCGTTATGCCCTGGCTTTTGTTCAGACACAAAGACACAAACACTCTGTGTAATACAAATACTGTACTTGTACTAATCTGATGACTGCTGTATGTGATCTGCCTAATGACACGGTCAACATACTAACACAGTCTCCCTGTGTTAGTAAATTACCTCTTTTTTTTTCATTCTATTTGCCTTAATGATGACAAAGAAAATACAGAATGTTTTGTACTTGATGACTTGCATACAAAGGATTTAGCACATGGACCTGTACTAGAACACAGTGCAGATGTACTTAAGAAAAGGAAGATGCTGTTAATTTTTCTTTAAACTAAGACTGCTCAACAGATTCACTCACCAGTTACACTGCTATTTAAGGTCCTGCTATTATGATGAAAGCACTTCCCTGCAACATTTCACTTTGCTTAGCAGAGTCTATCATGCCAAGGGGCAGTGACTTCTAACATTAAATTTTGCTATTTCTGATTTTGACAATTAGACAGCTGATCAAATTTACACTTACAAAAACAGACACCAGTAAGGAGTGTTCAATACAGAATTTCAGAGTCTTACAAATGGAATTACTGTGCCTATTTTTAAGTCCACAATGACAGAAAACTGCTTCTACAGAAGGATGTTTAACTGAGAAAGTCAGTAGTTAAATGCCAGAGCCTTAATATAATAATCAAATGTAAAAGTACTTCACTGCTGAGTTAGAGGGAAGAATTTAAGAGTACAACAATAACGAAAACTACAAAGGGGAAACATGTAAAAACTGCTTTTTGCCATCATGTATGTGTATCTATGGATTTTAACTAGATTAATTTTAACTGAGTTGTCAGTCAACTGAAAACAAATTTTAGAAAGAAGCAAGTTCTTAACATTTGATGAAAAGCATATACTAATGTAAAGTACACATTTGCATTACTTAAATCCATAAAATGCACTATAGTCAGGGGAAGAAAAAAAAACCAAACTACAAAAGTATACCTTTAATGTTTCAATTTCTTCTTTGTGTTCCCTCTTCAAATGCAAAATGGCCGCTTGGTACTCTGTAAAAATAAATTAAAAAACATACATTCGATTAGAGTCAGAAAACAATGTGCCATCTTCAGCACAGTGTATTTCATACAACAGCACCAGGCCCAGAATGTAGATGTAGGCTCTCAAATAAAAGACCTTTAACAATAGTGATGGAAAAGAACATCTGAACACAGTAATCAGCATTATTTTCTAAGGCCCCATGACCACATTTTCCATGGTGCTTCCCAAAGTAGAGGATAAAACAAATAGGTCTTCCAAACTGGGAGGCAAAAGTGCAGGGAAGACACATCAGACTCAAATAACAGGAGGAAACTTTAGTTTTGCTTAGGTTTGCAGGTAAATGTAGAGCTGATAGGATATTAAGACATGCATGTACATACGCATGTACACACACCCACCCCTGAATTCTAAAAAAACATGCATTAAATACAATGATTTAAAGTCAACTGTAGACATACAATCACTATCACACCCAAATTGGATAAGAGAGCAATCACAAATACAAATGAAGACCTGGAAACGTACCCAACAGCAAGAGATACAAATAATTCTTTGTCTTAATTCTATCAGATGAATATTAGTTACAGAGTTTAAGTACCTTCACAGGGTACTAAACAGCTCTTCCATTTTGTGACAATATAATGAAATCCGAAGGTGTAACAAAATTGAAAGCATGAAACTTAAAGCAATTTAAATCAGCAATGAAAAAATTAGGAGGTTAGGCATTGATTACACAGGTTTAGTGATGGCTGTAATGTTAAGGTGTAGATTTTACCAAATGAAACTCTGGAACCTTGGTATCATACTCATACTTGAGGTTTCCCTCAATCCATACCATGGCTACATATGGCTAGATGAAGAAAGATAAGACCTTTCATTACACCTGTGTAATGATTTAAGAGAAACTTCTCTTCTGTAAGACACTGGCCCAGAAGCTACAGTCCTCTCGAAGAAGCAACCAGACTTCATCGTTAGACCATCAAAGCCACATTTCTATCTGCTTCTAAACCAAAATTCATCCAAAAGTGTATTTTCAGTTCCCTGGCTTGGCTTCTGCTTCCTCAACTAAGAAAGGAATCAAATGCTAACTTAAAAAAACCCCAAACAACTACTGAAATTAGTCCAAAGTCTTTAAATTTTACTGTGAATGTGCTCTAACACTAAAGGGTTTGTATGGTCCCCGGAACATTAGAACCAATGACACAACATGGGAACATCAAATCATGGATCAAAGCACCAGATCAGTAAAATATTCCAGTGCTTTGGTGGTTTTTTTCTTGTTTTCCTTCTTTTTTCTCTTGGGAGAATATGGAGAAAAGAGGAAAGGAAAGATAATCTGGTCTTCACTCTGAAATCTGTATGACATGGAAGCTGTCAATACAAACCTATTGTTTTTAAACTCAGATGAAGCTATATGCAAGCAGCTGAACTGATATACGAAATTAAAAGGAAAAGGGATTGATATTGTATAAGGTACAAAATGAAAAACTTGGGTGATTCTAGCTACTAATAGTATCTATCTTAACTCCTCTTTCTTCTCTAACAGGCCTTACTTAGAGCTTCCCAGCATGGGAAAATTGGCTGCTCTTCTGGAATCAAAACCAGTTAGGTCTATAGAGTTTTAGATTTCCTGCTGTTAATTCCTTTGACTGGTTGATATTCCCTCCGGACACAGGCTCTGCTTGTCCATTCACCTGACTTCAGAGGTGAATGTTGTTTCGTTAAGTCCTGACAGGACTTAACAAAACAGCTGCCTCAGGTCCCCAGAAAAAGCTGAGACCCTTCTGGGACCTCAGCTGGTTAAGCGCTCACTCACTTTGCAGGGCGTGAACCTTATGGACATCTTGACTTGAAGTTTAGGTCTTTAAGGCCATGTGGTAACTGAAGCAAGCAACAGACTTTGAAAATGCTGCTAACAGTCAGTTCTTAGTTTGGTTAACTAAAGGATACAGATCTCTCTTAACAAAAGATTTACCTTCCCCGTGGGATTGCTCAGTGCTTAGCATTCTTTGGGATTTGGGTAAGAGACTCATACTTCACATATGCTGATGTAGATCTGCACTGATATCAAAAGCAGATTTTTCACCATGTCTATTACCAGCCTCGGCTGCTTATTTTCTTATCTTAGGACAAATGTTTGTTCAGTCAGAGAATGGTGGAAGAACCCCCGTGGATGAAGCCTAAAACAGCATAAAAAGTTAAAGAATTTTTTTTAAATTAAGCATATGTCATTTTTGTGACATTCTGCAACATACCATGATTTTAATTTAAGTTGGCATGCATTTTTCATTACTTCTGCCAGAAAAAAAAAACCACAACAAAATGTTACAGAAATTGCCTTGTTTAATCCTTGCTCTGAAGCAGAGGTAAGATAGAGGGTAGCAATTCTTTTATGGTTTACTTATTCCTTTAAAATACACTTGGAAATTACTAGATTATAAGAACTAATAGACCTAATTACTTAAAACACTGCTACTGCATAAATTGATATACTGTAACATATCTATAGACTGTCTACCATGCAATAATCTGACATTCTACAGAATAGACTTCTTCTGTTTCATTCTACCAGTGTCTTTCTTTTTTAACTAGAAGAAACTATCAATTGGATAAAAGCTGACATCCAGCAAAGTACTTTCAATTCCTCTCAAGCAAACATTTATCTTTGTGTGTACGATATCATAATGAAAAAGAAATCACATCACAATTATAGTTTTGTATGATATAAAGTAGCAGAATAATAAAATTTAAGTGGGTGTGTCACCATCTCTGGAGGTATTTAAAAGACGTGTATATGTGATGCTTCAGGAATGGTTTAGCGATGGACCTAGCAGTGCCAGGTTAACGGCTGTACTTGAGCGTAGAGATCTTTTCCAATCTGAACAATTCTATGATTCTAAAAAGGAGCTGAAATTCTTACCAGAAACTTTCCAGAAAACCCTCCAAAATGCAGTGAATTAAGCAAAACCATCTTACTTCAGGCGTACTTGTATCACATATCCCTAATCTACATAGGTTGGGGACACAATTCAAAGGTGTTCCTGTTTGTTCCTGTTTCTTCAGGCTCCTGAAGAGGTGAACTGGGACCTGCACAGTGCACAGTGAAACAGAGCACAGCGACTGTGAAATAAGAATTCTGCTCCATAGTGAACAAAATCTCTGTAGAGAAAACCCCGTACCCTATTTAGCCCGGTATCCTGTCTCAGTAGCCAAAAGGCAGACATGTAAAATATTAAAAGCCTGCAAAAAAGGTAGTAGTACACTCTTTCCAGTACACTCTTATAGCAACCTGATTTGCAATTCAGGAACTTCCTAACCAAAGTTGTTTGCATATTTAATAGTCTGCAAATGGATTCCTCTTCCGTGAATGTGCACTGCTGATTTTAAAACTCCTGCAAGCAGACAATGTCCTGCAGCAAAGAATTAATTGCAGGTTAGGTAAAGACCCTTTTATTTCTTTTGAATCTGCACCTGTTATGTTCATCTGATGTCTCCAATTCCTGTGCTGGAAGAAAGAGTGAACTCTTCACCACTTACCCCTTCGCTGTTTCTTAAAATTTTAGAGATCTCTACTATATGTTTCCTTGGCTGATTCTTTTCCTGTTGAAAGGATGTTAGTCTGCACAGGCTTTCCTTATAAGGAACATGTTCCACGTTGTTGATTAAAGTTGCCATCCTTCCCTGAACATTTTATAGTTCTGCTGTACCCTCCATGAGTTGACAAAACCACAGTTTCACACGAAACTCAAAATGTGGAAATTTATACCGTGACATTATGATGATCTAGATTTTATCTCCTATTTCTTTCCTACTGCTTCCTATCACTTCAGTTGCTTTTTGATCACTACAGAGCAGAGAGATGCCATTTATTTTAACATCAAGGTCTTGTTTTTTAACAAGTAATGATCAGACCAGAGTTCATTATTCTCTATATGTATTTAGTATTTTTTCCCTCTATATTTTGGATTTCCTTTGCCATTTTATTGCATAGCCCCTCAATCTTAGATTTTACTTTTTAAAAAAATTCTCATGAAAAAAAAACCCTGCAAAATTCCCCTTCTCAAGTCTCACTTTTTCAGTTCATTTATGAAAATGTGTAGAGTGTAGAGTTGCAGTGTCTGCACCCTCAGCAAGTTTCCTGAAGATACAAAACTGCAAAGAGTGACTCATAAGCTGGAGGGGTTTGCTGCCATTTATACGGACCTCAGAAGGCTGGAGAAATGGGCTGACAAGAATCTTACAAAGTTCAACAAGGGGAAGTGCAAAGTCCAGCACCACAGGAGGAAAAACCCCACACACCAGGACATGCTGGGGAGTAACTGGCTGGAAAGCAGGTTTGCAGAAAAGGACTTGGGGGTCACCGATTCGAACACGAGCCAGCAATGTGTCCTTGCAGTAAAGGCAGCAAATAGTGTCCTGCGCTATGTTAGGAGCCCTCTTGCCAGCAGGCTGAGGTAGGTGATCCTTCCCCTGTATCCAGCACTGGTGAGGGCCACACATATAGTAGTAGTGTGTCCTTTTCCGTATTGTTAGTTTGAAATATTATTCTCTACTACAGATAAATATAATTATGATTAAAAAAAGAACATTGGGAACAATTCCCGTAATTCGTAACTATATTGCACATTCCTGTAACAAGAAAATAGATCTCTTTTTGAAAATGTAAAATTAGCCACTTCCACTGGGTGGCAGTTTTGTACTCCATTAATAACCTTTTTCTTTCTTTTTTTTTTTTTTTTTAATTAAAGTATAATTTACCAATTTATGGCTAGAGCTTTCTTTTATTCTGCATATGGATTTGTCTCATTAGTTTTTAATCTAGATTTTTATTTTAATGCAGTTTTTCATCATCTTTTTCCTAATGATTATCTTGTTAAATTTTATTTGACAGTAACATGAACATTTGATCATGACAGATGTCATGCTCCTGTTCTGACACCCACAGATATAGTTAATATTAGAAAGTATCATCACTTAAAGTCATACGATATTTGGACCTGCCTACAAACAACTACTGGAAAAAATAATTACAGTTAGTATTTTATCTGATTTTAGACAAATATTTTAGCATTGACTATTGCAAAAACAGAGCCACTGCAAATCTGATTACATTCTTCCTTAGCTAACTTCCAGATATGGTATCAGTCTGCTTCATGATTTGAAAGTATGTTGGCAAGATGGCTCATATAAAGATAACATTAACTAAAAAGATATCAGTATAACAGGAAAAAAAAGCTGTATCTAAAAGGACAGACTTTTTTACAACATTTTCTTTATCTTAAGGTACTGCAACACTAAAAAAATGCTCCAGTTAAAGCATGAAATTAATATATATCGGAAAGTAACAGATTGCAAGAAGGAATTTAGTTAAAGCAACTAAATATGAGTGGTGTCCCTCAGGGATCAGTGTTGAGATTGGTCTTGTTCAACATCTTTGTCGCTGACATGGACAGTGGGATTGAGTGCACCCTCAGCAAGTTTGTCAATGACACCAAGCTGTGTGGTTCGGTTGACACGCTGGAGGGAAGGAATGCCATCCAGAGGGACCTTGACATGCTTGTGAGGTGGGCTGAGGCCAACCTCATGAAGTTTAACCATGACAAGCGCAAGGTCCTACACCTGGGTCGGAGCAATCCCAGGCACAGCTACAGGTTGGGCAGAGAAGAGATTCAGAGCAGCCCTAGGGAAAAGGACTTGGGGGTGTTGGTCGATTAGAAACTGAACATGAGCCAGCAGTGTGTGCTTGCAGCCCAGAAAGCCAACCGTATCCTGGGCTGCATCAAAAGGAGCATGACCAGCAGGTCGAAGGAGGTGATCTTGCCCCTCTACTCTGCTCTCATGACATCTCACTTGGGAATATTGTGTGCAGTTCTGGTGTCCTCGATATAAAAAGGACATGGAACTCTTGGAGCGAGTCCAGAGGAGGGCCACGAGGATGATCAGGGGATGGAGCACCTCCCATGTGAAGACAGGCTGAGAAAGTTGGGGCTGTTCAGCCTGGAGAAGAGAAGGCTGCATGGAGACCTCATAGCAGCCTTCCAGTATCTGAAGGGGGCCTATAGGGATGCTGGGGATAGACTCTTCATTAGGGATTGTAGTAACAGAAGAAGGGGTAATGGGTTCAAACTTAAAACGGGAAGTTTAGATTCGATATAAGGAGGAAATTCTTTCCTGTTAGGGTGGTGAGGCACTGGAATAGGTTGCCCAGGGAGGTTGTGAATGCTCCATCCCCGGCAGTGTTCAAGGCCAGGTTGGATGAAGACTTGGGTGGCATGGTTTAGTGTCAGGTGTCCCTGTCCATGGCAGGGTGGTTGGAACTAGATGATCTTAAGGTCCTTTCCAACCCTAACTATTCTATGATTCTATGATAATGATCATAAGGAGGAAGCAACTCTGTGTCCTGTAATCACATCAAGCATAGTATGTAAACAGGTAAGAGAATTATTGTGGAAGCACAACAGAAAAACAGAAAATGCAAAACCAGAAAAATAAATATGGGTGAATAATTAAGATGGACAAGATGTGAATAAAGGGCTTAAAATACTCTAAGGCACAGAAATTGAATTCATTACAGAATCATAGACGTCAACTGTGTGAAAACAACACAGTATTGTGGAACAGTGGACAAATGCCTACAACCATTTATACACCACATCTGCTGGAGCAAAGAACATACAAATACATTAAAGAACATTAGGGGTATGCAGGTATGACAGCAGGTTTTAGTCACATTCTCTTGATAACAACTTAAACATAAAAGTACTTGGAACCCAAAAAGTCACCAAACACCAAAACTTATACATGGGGAAAAAGGGAAGGCAATAGAGAGAAGTTGCTTATCCTGACATAAATTGAACAAAAAACACATACTTTTTGATAGCTATTGTATTTTATGAGTTTTAAACTTTAACAGAGAATAATCTGAAACAAAGGAAGCTGTATTCAATATACTGGACTTATTTTTACAGCACTGTGTTTTCTAAAGTTTTTGCCCTCCATGCTAATCTTGCAAATAAAATGTGTAACACAGAGCTGCTCAAATCTTCCTTTAATAATAATAAAACCCAAATACCTAAAACAGCAGCATATTCTATTATTGGTCCATTGATATCTGAATATCAATGAGTCCATCACTACGCACCGCACCAGCTGTTCAGCTTCTGCATTTATCCTGACCTTCTATCTTTTTGTAGAATAAACACGGCCTCCAGGCAATACCTCAGTAACTTCTGTGGGCCTGTTTGGGTCTATGGTTTCTACAGAGAAAGTTGAGCTAGGACATCGAGGTGCTAAGGATATTGAATAAAGCGTTTAGTTTGAGCCGGCTCCTTTAAAACACACAAAAATTTCAAATAATTACACCTCTAATCTTTCTAGTTACAAATTCAGATTTACACCTTCAAATTGTGAACTGTATATATGTATGATCAGTAAATATCGCTTACTTTATTCAAGAAATTGCATAGGCTAGAATTCCTTCACCTCAGAACTCCAGCTTTTTAGGGTAGAGATGAGTGGTAGGATTTTCTTTTTCTGGTCCACAAATAATTATAACATATTGTTTACTTATTTGTTTCATTGGAAAGGAGGGAAAAAATATGACATTTCTATGGGACAGGCAAATGTAATAGCGTGCTCATTTGCCCAGTCTCCAAGCAGGCAGTAAATCACACACATGGTGTTTAACTCTTAGTGCCTAAGTGTTTCTCGATCTCACCACCAGAGTTCTGTACAGTAAGATCTACTTCAAGTGAGGGAAATGGGAAATGCTAGAAATTGAATTGTTAGGAAGAGATGAGTCTGTCAACAAGACCAGACTCTTTGGAAGTCCACTTAATGACAATTTATACAGACAATTTAAGTTTCCTACCCCTACCCTAAGATCACTGATCTATATGCAGGGAAATTCTAACAAACTCCAATATAAGTTGTTTTAATTAATGCAAAAATCGTCTGAACTCTGTCTTATTTCCTCAGAAGTATTCATGCAGCTGTAACAAACATGAGCAGACTTTCATTATGGAACTTCAAAGGGAACAGCACAGGGCTTCAAAGTCCTTTGAATTTATTTCTTCTAATATGATGTCCACTTGCATCATCATCTGAACGGTGTTTCATGGTAGAATTAAGGACTAACTACCTCTTCAGTGATAATAATGCATCAAGAGTTTATCCTGGTCATAAGCTTGGTCTAGAAGTCTTGTAAAATAAACACATTGAATATTCACCAACAACAGCTGTTTAGAATTCCTAACTCAAGTACAAAAAAGGATTTAAAAAAAAAGAAAAAAACCCAAACCAAAAAAACAAACCTTAATCCTTTGGAATTTACAGCAGTTTGCCATACCTTAACTGTTTGAAAAGCACGAGAACAGGAAACTGCTTAATGAATAAACAAATATTGATCAGCCATACACAGTCTAATGACAGTTTCTTAACTTACAGAAATAAAGGAGAAAACAGACTACAGATACTGAGGCAATACATTACACTAAGAGTGTTACTCAAAAACAACTTCCTGTTCTTCAGAATGGGTGTTTTAATCACTAAGGAGTTGGCATGTCATCATTTCAGAATGTCTTCTGGAAGCTTGTATGCAAATATTTATTTTTTTAAAAAAAGGCAGATGGAAATTCCTGAGTACTTTCTGTGTATTATGGATTACTTAAACTCGTACGTATCAAAAAAGCAGCATATTTATAAAATGTCCAGAGATTCACCACCTTTATGACATCAAAATAAAACTAGTCAAGTCTTCGACTAAAATATCACAAAACCCACTTGCTATCTCCGCTGTCACAGAAGGACCCTACAGATGTCAGTTTCTTTCTTTTCCACATACATGGAAAAATACAAATGCTATGAAACATGCCTGATCAGTTACGTTAGTTACTTCATCAAGCAACTGCAGAAGTCATTGCAGAAATAAAAGAGAAATACTACCAGAAAATCCTCTTTTAAAATAAACCAAGTTCCAACTCAGCTTCGGTTACTTAACACGCATTCAATAATAATTAGATAGTTTGAAAGACCCACTTCAAAGGAGTTTCCAAGTCATGAGAGATTTGTTCAAAATAAGTTCCTTAAGCTTCATTTGAAATCCAGCAATGGCTAGGGTTCTGTATGTCCTGCTCTTGGTGGGATACAAAACTGAGCAAGGAAATGCAGAAAGACACAGCTATATCTGAAATAAACTTCCATGGGTCAGGTTAACATTGTTCATTTCCTTTTTTAAAGCACAGTTAAATCTTCTCTTCCTTCAAAAGACATCTTTACATATTCATTGTTAATGATGTTATCAGTTAGTATCTAACTAACCCTCAAACAATTATAGGGATTTTATTGTATTTGGGATTTCCATGGGATTTTATTGTATTTTGTTGGCAGTATTAAATGTGCTCTTGTTTTCAATAAGGACCAGTGTATATTCAAATACAAGGTTATGTCCAATAATAAGGTTATGGAAAAGTAAAAGCTATCATCCCTTTAATCCTTCCAAACTGACTAGTACTAAACTAGCAAACCGGGCAAATTTAGTTATTGTAAAAAAACTTCAGCTGGCATTTTTGATGAGCAATATTCATTCAAAGTGGTAAAAGTATGTTACTACAATATTTATCATTATTTATTAATTCATTTCACCTTGTCTTTTTGCTTAAATTCAGCTGTTACCACTGTTTTATATAAAATACATCTGGCAATGGAGTACCATAGCCCACCAACTCAGAAAGCATTTTTCCAGCTCTATTTTCGCTATATCTACAGTCTTGGATTCAAAAAATTTTAGAGTAAGCACTACTAGATTATAAGAAGCCCAATTATTACACCGATCATCTCTCAAATGGCTTATATTTACCTTGAGTTTGCCCACAGACAAGATAAAAAGAGAAAGAATTAAAAAAAAAAAAAAAGGTAATACACCAGTTCTGATTGGACTTCAAATCTTTACTTTGTAAAATTTCACACTCTGCATTGTGGGATGGATCTGAAGTCAACGAAATCTACCTAAATTCCACTCACTTTAATGGGATGGTGGCCACTGAAAGTGAAGTAATATAAGTTAGAATTCTGAAAATAGTTCCTCATCTATCTTATAGAACTTCTGTAGCCTTTATCAAATGTTTAGTCCTAAACGGTGGTAGGTACTGCAGACTTCACCTTTATCATTTTTATTCCATCAAGGAAAGGTAAATATTGCCTTCACAGTAACAAAAGAGACCAAAGACTAGACACAGACGGACATTACACTGTTCCACCCACCTGGTGCTCCCTCCTTGTAAAGCTTTAGGTGAGCTAGAGACAAAAGCATAAGTAAGATTGTATTTAAGCTTCATACCACGAATTTCTATTTTTACACTCATTAAATACATATTCTAGCAGGGAGTAAGGCAGAAGACGCAAGATAGGGATGGAAAACTTTCAAGAGTGCCTAGGTTTGCTTTTTAAGTTGTTTCTAAAACACAAACACACACACACACAAAAATAGACTGTGCAGTAACAGTGACTAATGTATGACATATGCTACCGGCTGGTAGCAATAAAGCATATTAAATACTACTAGTGATTACTGAAGTCTGAAGCATGCTTCACTCTTTTGCAAAGAAAATACACACTATAATATGCCTGCTTTTCCTTAATACATAGAAAACTAAGCATGAAATAACATCGGGATGTTTTGGACATCTTGTGCTTAGCATCTGTCCAATTGTATATATACACAGAAAATTACCTGAATACAGAGCAGAAATAATGTTTACAAATACAGACAACATATGCTCATGTAAATCTTTGTCATGATACTGAGCAAGCTATATTGCTCATCACTGTTTCTAAAAGAACAGGTACAAGGATTCACTCATAAATCTGCTGACCTGAAAATTTAACCTCCCAACTTTTGGAATAATGGGAATAGTGGGTGACAATGTTTTGAATGGCAGTTTTCCAAAACTGTTTCCAAATGCAAGTATACACTTTCAAATATTTTTCAATATTATTGTGTGAAAACTGCTGTGCAAAAAATACCTTTTCTTCTTTCAAAATTAAACATCTTACTCACTTGAATAATTGTAAATAAAATCTCATATGAAAACCTTTCACACAGAAATCTGCATAACCCACATTTCAAATAAATTAATTGCTCCTCAAATTGTACACAAGCAATTCAGGACCAAACGTTCTCTGCCATCATCTCAAAACTTCAAGCAGAAAGCAAAAGCTCCGAAGATAAATTACCTATATAGCCACTTCTCGTCAGTGCATTTTTTGTAAAAAGTCTTGCACATTAATCTCAGTATGGGGAAACATTCAAAATAATCTTAACACAGTTTAGAAGTAATGAGGGAACAAAAGCTGGGGAACCAGAGTACAACCTCCCTCTCTTGAGAGGTACCACACCCTGTAGCACAAAGGAAATCATTAGCTGATTCATTAAATTGCAAAACAGTGAGGGTTTCTTAGTTGTTTCTCCCTCCTTGGCAGCCCTTGGTTTCATCGTCTGCAGCATTCCCGTTTACAACAGCCTGTTTCCTCCTCCATTCTTTCCCCATGTAGTTTTCCCCTTTAGCCACCAGGTGTCAGAAGGGAATCTACGCACCCTAGCTACACCTTTTTCATTATTTATACATTGGTTTCCACAGGCTCATTGATGCGATCTTACGGCCTTTTTGAGGCTAGAGTACTAAAAAGCAGTAAAATTTTCAGACTTTTCATCCAATAAGCACAGTCATGAGCAATATTCAAAACACGGCATTTGTTCAGTTTTGGAATGGTGTTTATAATGCACGCTTTTTCACAGAAGTTACACTGGGAGAAATACAGACATTTATTTGAAAAGCTACATGAATGCAACATTTTAAGACAAATTGTGGCTTCCACATTTTTTTTAGAAGTTTATTGGTCAGTAGCAGCACAAAGCTTAGGTTTATGAAAAATTGATTTCTTTAAACTTTCTGAATGCCAATTTGAACAAATTTTGCGTTTAAGTATAATTTTAGGTTTAGGAAATCAGAAGTGATTTGTGATTAAAGAAATTCTTAGAATTAACCATTTTTTCAGGGATAGGGGATTAGCTAAAACAATACTGAATGCACTTTCAACCCGCTATCTAAATCCTTCTCACCCCATTCCATCTACTATCTGTCCTCCTTTCTTTACTTCCCAGCTCCGTAATTCAACACATGTAAGGATGTCAATCTTCCATACGAGGAAATGAGCAGTCATCCTTCACTGCAACTTATTCATTAATTTAGACTTTTAAGGGAAGGAAGAACCTTTCACACTTAAAACTGCAATTATTTTCAGGACCTTAAAGATTCTGGTACAGTACAAATATGGAAGATGTGAGGAACGGAGACACATGAAGAATAAACAGTCCTAAACAAGGCAGAATTCTGTCTAAATTCTGTCCAGATATTCAGATAATAGAGAAGATTACAAAAGTTAACTTACTATAGAAAATTAAGTAATTTCACAACAGTCATTGAATTCCCTGAGAGCAACCAACAAAATGACGCCCACAGAAAAGCAGCCTCCAGAAGGAAAAAAAAGCAACCCCTTAATTCTCTGTTATGGAAATGAAGCAAATAGTTCTTACTCTTTCTGACTGCAAAGCAGCATAAAGCACTATTCAGAAGCAGTCACCTGAGTAACTTACCTACTTGACCGTTCCTCTCCTGTGAGAGGTTACAGCTACAGTTCATTTACCTGACAGGGGAAATAAATAGTTTCACTTTTCATTTTCACCCTCCCAGAAAAGCAGCGTTAGAGGTGCAGTTGCTGGGGACATACAACATTATTTCTTCCTCAATAAACATCCTACTTTGTCTTTACAAAAGCAATCTATTATAGGATGGTATTCACTAATGCAATATGGCAAACAAAAAACACCTTACCAGCAAGCACAAGGAAGAAATTTATTGAAGAATTTCTTTGATGAGTTCCAGACTCTATCTACTTCATCTAGCACAAATATAGAATATAAAGCACTTATTCTAGATCTATAACACTTTCACAATTGCTATATACTATATATAGTAGGCATGTAGGCATACATTAAGAATGCATGCCTACTACACGTGCATTATATTTATTCAAATATAGGTGGGTATGTGAGTGAATGTAGGCATACTACACATCCACACACATAGGCACATCACTTAACATATTCTCATCAATTCTCAAGTTTAGAGCTGTTGACAAACTTCGTACATGGATATACATAAAACTAGGGGTTGGGGTTTTTACAGGTAAGAATACATGTCTGTGCCATAGCAGAGCATGCAAACTTGGCAGGAATGGTACTGAATTCAACTAAAACCAAACCCAAAATGCATTTCTAAATCCAAGTATAAATTTTCAGAAAGTGTCCAGGTATTCAAGCCCAGTGTTTCACCTACATCTCTCATGCTTAAATGATGGGCCAACCAGAACTTCAGATCACATGAACAGTAAAACTGAAGAACAGGAAAGTGAATCCAATAAAACTCAAGAGGCATTTCTGTTATACAAAGTGCCTCATATATTTTGAAATAGAAGAATGGAAATAAAATACAAAGTCGTCCTTCTTGTGCTGTACACAGTTGCTCTTTCACTGTGTTCCCATTATATAACAAGTGTCATTTCACAAAACCCTGTGACTGTTTTGGGCTTTGCCATGTTGCACTAGTAGGACCCTACACTTAAAAATAAAACCTACAATAAAAGAAACAATTCATAGAACTTGCCTTCATTATATTCAGATAATAGATTAATCTTCTCACTAGGAAAAATGGGGTTTAAAAATCAAGTTTCGACTTTGAGTGGACCAAAGCTGTACTCTATGTTCTTAAGCATGGTATCTATAGCTATGTACGCATTCCAGATATGGCTTTGCGTACTGTAAAACATGCCTTGGTCACGCAGCTGCTGCAATAGATGCATCCAGACTCAAAAACAGTAGGTATTGCAAAAATCATTACATTTCTATAGGTGGTATGCATAAGAGGAATAAAGGAGGGATTTTCATTGAAAAAGTGGAGCATAACTCTTCTGCCTCATCATATAATATCATTCTCAGCGTATAGGAGGCCATGAACATTTTATCACATGGCCGTAGGCACAGTTACCACACTATAAGTGTAATTTTTTGCAGACTGAAATTTAGGAAGTCAGTATTCTTTTCAATTCTGTATTTCTATCTAGTGCTAATAGCCCATAAACATAAAAAAGGACTTGAATTTGGCTTGAAAGATAGGTCAGGACTCTTATCCCAATTTTACATATGGTACACTGAAGCTTAGAAAAGTCTCACAACTTTCCTGAAGTCATTCCAGGAAGCAGCAAAAGGGCTGGAAATGGAATAGAAGCATCTTAACCACAAACCTTCAGCATTAACAGGGTCCTACCTTTTTGTTCCTGTCTCAGGAGGCACAGTGTAAATGACTGTATCAGCTGAGGTGGGGAGAGAAAAGGAAGATTCTGTTGCATGCTTGGCTTTGAAGTTCTTTGGTAATATTTTCAAAGTAAATCTTAGGAGACAGAGCTTCAAGATACCCGGAAAAGCATCTGCTGCATTGATCAGCATATGCACAACCCATTTGTCTGAGACTATAGGGATTTCTAAACAGCACTATGAACAATACCTTCCGTATCCATAAAATTACAGATTTCATTGGCATAAGTAAGGGGACAAAATGTTGCTGTTACTCTAGAGGAATATGATATGGCTAAAACAATCTTGTAATAAAAACTCAGTTTCTCAATAACTAGGGTATTTGTCAAATATGAAACACATAACATGGCCAAATACGCCTGTCATGCTGCACAATAAATGCAGTAAAATATAGTAAAACAATTTAAAAACCCTTTATGCAGTCTACCTGCACTCTGAGGTTACATCCAATTGATTGGTTACCATTAAACCAGAAAAAACACTATCTTCAACTGATGCATAATATCCTGCTTGCTGTAGTCCTGCTTTATCTAATTCATAACAATAAAATTTATAATAGAATCCTAGAACTAAACCCCAAATACCACACTGAAATCAAATAAACTGAAAGTACTAAAAAAAGTCAAGTTTCTATTTTAAGATGAAATCAACTGTTAGCAGCCACTGTTACAACAACTTCCTTCAGAACACTAACATCAGCATTATGCCTTTTTTAGAGACAAATTGTTCAAGGCTAAAAAGGAAGCTTTTGTTAAAGAAAGATAAGAAATCATGTTCTTATCTCTCCTCATTTTGTTCAGACCATTATGCCTCTCTCTCACATAAGCTGGTTATTCTCTGAATTTACAGCATGAGCATAAAGTGACTTTGTAATGGGAACCAAGAGCATAGGGGACTTAGTAATAAAACTCTGGCATTAATTTGTATTTAATTCACCACTTACTTAGACACATTTTTTTAACAAAAGTTTTCTCAGTCACCTCCTGATTTTCTTATTTACCCTGAAATGTGCCCACAGCATCACAGACTGCTGTCACAGAAATTACAGCACCATAGAGACAGCATTACTTCACTGCAGATTTAAGGACGATGAATAGATAGACTGGGAGAGAACAGGGTTTTTTAGTATTAAATACAGACATTTGAATTAACAGAAGAACATGTAATAAAAAAAAAAAAAAAGCACTAAATAGATTAATGTTTCAACTTGATTTTTTTTTTTAATTGCATTTTCTCCAGCAGGAATGTCAAATACTTCTGTCATCACTTTAAGTTTCTCTTTCGCTAAAGCAAAAGACTAAACTGTTTTGTATAAGAAACTATGTTAATCCTAATGGCTAAAATGCAATTTTAACAGGAATCACAGGACCTGTATATCTATACCACCTTATTATGGAGATTGTTCTTTAAACACAGTTTTATGAGCAGCAGAACTCATGTCTAAAGTCCTCATCTTGGATGTGAGAGGTTGCAAGTGCTGACATACATGCAGCAGCTGAGATGTTCATTATGTGTGGATTCTACGTGATCTACTGTCACAGATGAATTGACATAGTATAGACATGGATTTGTCTCCTCTGCCTGGCTAGATATTCTTACCATACCTAATAGCTGACACATCTACCCTTGTATCAGATTTAATGATTTAAAAATGGGAGAAATTGATCTAAGAATTGTGGAGCAAAAAGAAATAGAAACTTTTAATGAAAACAGAACTTTAGGACCAGAGAAATATGCACAGAAATGTCTTTGATTGCATGGTAAAGAGTCCCACTGAATAAACCTGTAATTATAAATAAAAATACTCTTCTTCTAGTTTTTTTCCAGGATATAAACGGTGTAATGCACTACAGACTTTCTGGACTTCAGCTATTTTAGACTGACACACTTCAAAGAAGTTCCAGTTTCTCTAGAGAACTGTGCAAGCAGCTTGTGCTAATTACAGAGAGACAGTTGACAATGCAGTCAGTTGCTTTATGGAAACAGAGGAATTAAAGGATTAAGAAAACATAAGATATGCCAAAATATAGTAATATCATCCTTTTGATTCAAAATTTACAACTCAAGATTTGGGTCTTGGGGTAGACAATACTGTGACTACACAAGACGGTATCAAGGGCATGAAAAATACATATCGCAGAGTTGTATTTGTTCACTAACTCCTTTCACTTCTAATATTCCTAACAGGCCTAGTCAGCTTGACACATGTGTTCCTTGTTATGTCCATTTGCTTTTCAGCTGGTTTCCCACACAACAAGCCAGACTACAAGCTTCAGGAGGTAGTTAGCTACTCCTCCAAGCTGCTATGAGTCACTGTGATGTCTGCTGCATAGGCCAAATTAAGCCTGAATTTCTTGCTTCCATCAGGCAACAAGAACAATGAGGAAAAACATGGCAAGGAGGTGAGAAGAGATCAAAAAGCCAGGAATCCTCTCCCTCAGTGTCCCTACCTTCCTGTCAGAGCTGCCGTAATGCATGGAAGGAATGAATGTGGATGAAGGAAGTAAATCAAAGACTTGGTGCAGAACTGTAAGAAAGATTACAGCAATCCAACTTTCAAATTTTCAGTGTTACTCGAAACACTAATTTCTCATGGCAAATAGAAAAAAAAAAAAGTCTATGTAACCTCATAAAACAAGTACATATTCTTCTACTCTGTTATAAGTGCAAAGACTTAGGTCCATAGATTTATCCTTGAGTATGACCACACTTGTGACAGATGCATTTTGTTTAAACTTAAAATAAAGCTGTCCTAAATGAATACTTACCTAATAATTCAGCCTACTGTTGCTGCTTGTATACAGATTCCTATTGTTTTGGTAGATAAAGCTCTTAATCACAGAAATTAAAACACTAACATAAATCATAGACTTTCAGTAAAACAAGTCACCAGCATTTCTTATGTTACTGGTAATCATCTGTTCAGGAACATCAGTGGAGGAAGACTGGAATCACAAACATTCCTGCCAAACACAATTTTGGGGCTCTATTCTGAAATCAAGATATTTTTTTTTTAGTTGACCTTAGCTGTCAGGACAAGACACTGGGGCAAGAAACAGGGTTTAACGTTGAGATTGCTTGTGACTCGTCAGTTTAATGGTGATCATTAATCTGCTTTGTATCATATTTTAAGAAGTCCACTGTGAAGCACTGGTGGCTGGGCAGGAATTTTGGACAGAAACGGTCATGAGATCAAATGCCCGTATACACATGCACTTTGAAGGTACCAACCACTGTCAGAGAGAAGATACTGAGTTTAGAAGTAATGCCGTATTGCCACTTTAATATTCATTAAAAGAAAAAAACACAAAACCTGTCCCCAACCCCCCCAGCAATAAGACCAACACTGAATACGAACTCTTGGTTTTTCAGTGTCAGCACTACTCATGAGCAGTACCTTGCTTCACTTGCAGAAGACTGCAGAAATTAATTCCTTAGCATAGTGCTTTAAAACAGTCACCCTTTCACTCAGAAAACCAGAATGTAACCGATCCATCATTCGCAACTTACAACTGCTTGCAGTGTCCTTGCTGCCACAACTGCTTTCTGGGCATCCATGAGAAACATAAACCTGCTAAAACGACTGAGGTACACCTATAGCTCCACTGCACTCCTAACATATGCTGCAAATATGGCCTTTCCCAATTTCCTTTAAAAGCTCCGCTTCTGTCTCAGCTGAATCATCAGCAGTTTGTTTTGATTCAAATGACTCTCGCTGCCAGACACTACAGTGACTAATGAACTGCAGAATCTGGTCTGTATAAAAATTTGACTTCGCAAACTAACCATTAGCATGTTGATGACACTGCCACCCAAAATATCACAGTAACAAAAGAGCAACAATTTACATGGGCTTTAAGCCAGTCTGCCCTTCCTATTCAAATTTCAGGAAAACATGACCTAATTTCTCTACAAGTAGTAGAATCTGCAGCTTTTGTTAATTCTGTTTCCCTTTCTTTTTTTGTTTCAGCATATGTTTTTGCCACAGATGATTACTGTCATTAGCAGAAAAAATATTTATTTGGGTAAAATTAAATATGGCAAGTCTATAACAAGAATCTGAGAGTAACAGAAAGAGCCTGTAGTGCTCCCTGTAAACAGCTGCATCCCTGTCCTGATCATCTAGTGATAGACTCCCACACACTGTAAATTCAATCCTGTGTATATGCTGTTCCTCTCAAAACTGAAGTTTATGAACCTTCCAGCAACTTTTATACTTCAAATATTATGCCCACTTTACAATAAAAGGAAGATTGAGGCAGAGAAAACTGAGGAAAGAGGAAGAAAGAAGTAATACAGTAAACAATACAAAGCAGTAGATCCACTACTCCTTTTTGTTCCTTCTCATACACAAGGCCAAATGGTTATCTACTGGAGCTGGAAAGAATCATACAGTATTACCCTGTACGATTTCTCATAGCAAGGTAGTACAAAAGCTTGGGATTTAATTCCACTTAATCCTTTCTAGGTGGTTATTTTCCAAGATCTCCATGTATATGAAGAACAGATGGTCTATGGCCTTTCTTTTTGATACTTCACACAGTTCCAGAGTTTCTGACTGATTTCTGAGTAACAAGGCCTCCTGTTTATATTTAAGAATACACCTTTGAAACAGAGTTGCAGTAGCTACAATAATGTTTTCTTTTCCCTTGTAAATATGGCATGTGAATATTTATCTACAACGCGCACAAAAAAATAAGAAATATTTTTCTGTGGATAGCATATCTGATAACTCGTTAGCATTGCACTTCAGCCATACTCTCTTACATTTGGATAGGACAACATATATAGCTAGTTATAAAAGTGACCTGAGCAGATATAAGTATTCCTCTGTTTACACACAAGTTGCAATAATCTGTATTCATTACCTTTATTCTGGACAGTACCTGAAAAAAACCCTGCAGCCAGACTAGATTCCAGCAGGTCACTGCCCCTCACATTCTAAGGCAGTCAGGTTTCCACTTGTTCGTTAGTCTGTCACTCAATTGAACAGAATCCCGTTAAAAATTGATAATCTAATTCATCAGAAACCCACTTCTTTCCTCATGAATTTCTACAGGCAAGTGTTTAGGTTTCAACGCAGATTTCACCACTTACTTTTAAAAATCAGATACTTAACAAGCAGCAGCAAACAACACATCTAAAACATAAAGTCTTGTTTTTCCAGATGAGAAAATACTATGATTTATTACCATCTCTGTATTAAACAAGATTAAAAATATCAGAAACTAATTCCTGCAAATGCTTCACCTCTGTTTTACCTGCTTCTGTGTACTTTAATCCTACTTTTACTTCTTCATGCTTTGCCTTTGGTGGTGGCCAGACAGTCTGGAGTCTCCCTGGAGTCTTGTCATCTTGCTCTGAGGGACTCAGGTCAGGCTGTTAAAATGATGCAAGAAAAAATTAAAGTCTGCAGTGTCAATTGATTCCAAAACAGCAACCACCATGCTCAGCTCTAGATGTGTACTCCAGAATGCTCATCTGCCTCATTCTACTGACTGAAACAGTGCTCAGTTGATTGGAAGGGATACAAAGAAATCAATGCAGAAACATAATTTGACAAGGAAACTAACAGAATGCGCGTGACATACAATGATATGTTGAAACCGTTCACATCAGTGTGGGAAGCTGTCTGTGTTTTGGTGAACCACAGAGGTGGTCAAGAACGCCAAGGAGTTTTACCTGTATCTTTTCTTCAGAGTGAAAGGCCCCATCTGTGCTCCTCTTACATGTAAACTTTAGTGCAATTCACCTAAGACGTCATTTAACAATATAATTTTCTGGAAGCAGAGCTAGTTTATGAAATTCCTGCCCCACCCACAGCAGCTTGCTCAGTCCACATACTATGTAATACTGTCACATTAAAATGCTGCTGCAGCTGTTAATGGGACAGCACTGTCAACTGGAATGCTAAATTAACGCTTTAAATGGGGAAAAAACAAACCCAAACCCAAACCACTAAACAAGCACTCTCATACAGGTTTAGGGTTTGGGTTTTTTTTTTCATCTATAGCATTTCTGTAGTCTGATTTACAACATGCTGCTACAAGCAACTGCACAGACACAACTGCAGCCACAGCAAAACCCAGTATGAAGTGGCCCCAATGGCCCACACAAGGCAAGACTTTTCACTCTAGCTTTGCTCTGTGAAAATGTGCATTTACACTAGACCGGACGTTAAGCAGACACTTACAAAAGCCACTCCTGCTGAATTCTGCACTTCCTCACTCACTCTGTATGAGGACAGCTTCCCAAAGAGGTTTGCTGTGAGCCACACAAGTGCTTACGACAGCACAGTGCTGGGAATGGTGCAAGCAGGAAGAAGCAAGCCAGGAATGGGAAGAGCACACACAGACTGTAATTGCTGTACGAGCCACAACCAATGAGTATCTCTTTTCTCCTCCCCATAGGTATTTTACTACAAACTAGTATTATCAGTCTACCCAGGTGTCACTGAAAATACCTGAAATTTTTTTAATTTTATGTAAGAATAAAAATTTGAAAGAGAGTACAATCAACACAGCAAATTAACTTAGGCAGCTTCTGGTGTAGGGCCCAATCCTGCAAATTTAATCATTAAGATAATTCCCCCTTTAGCCATCCAGAACAATCTTCTTGACTGATTATACCTGCCAAAGATGTAGGTGTAAGAATGTGAGTTGAGGGAACCCCAACCCAAGGGTTATTCATTTAACTGAAGAGTTCAAATCACATTCAAAGTTATTTATCATTTTGGTTCTATGAAAACTTAGCAAAGGCTTGGGTTTTTTTTTTAATTTCTTAAAAATTTACTAACTAAATCTCCATATGCTTAACAATATTAACCTTACAAATGCTTACATTACTCCATAACTTAAGCCATCTAACTGGCATCACAAAGTTATTCTAAGATAAGGCTAAATGCTTGTCAATATTTTCAAAGCCAGACAGATGCATGCAAATAGGAAAAAAAAATTAATTTAAATTCTACATCTTGGAGAAACTGAGTTGAAAATCATCCATAACTTCCTGTATAAACTCTTACCATAGAACTATTCCTAAAGGTAAAATGAAATACTACTTTTAAAAATAAAAACCTCAATGAAAAAAACCCAGAGTGAGATTGAGAAGCTATGAAATAATACTACAGTAGATATCTGCAGCACCAAACTGATATAAAGCCATACTAACTATACTGACAACTGTTTTGTAGTGATCTTTCCTTAAAAATCAGAAATGGATTTTTTAAGCTCTCACTTCTAATTGAAAGGCTGTGACTACCATCAGCTCTTACTGAACTCTGCTACAACTGAAGATGATCAGGAATTTTGACAAATTAGCCCTAACATTTCTTCAGTTGGGAATCCAAAATTTGAGATTGCCAAAAGAAGAGGACAATTCTGACATTTTGACCTGCGTTCCCCACCAATAGTTTTTTTTTAATCTACTTCCAGATTTTAGGAAGAAAAAGTAATTCAACCTACAGATTTGTCTGATGGTCCGTCCCCAGGTTTTGATTTTGACCTTTCAAATACAGCTTTCAAGGACTGTTTTTCATTTCTCATTTTGCGTTTTATGGCTTCCAGCTCTGAAGTATCTGCAGTTGTTTCTTTTTTTGGAGGCCGTGTGAATAAAGCTTTAAAGACATCCAGTGCAGATTCAGCAGGGCTTGATTTTATTTCCTCAGAGGGAAATCGTGATTCTGTTTTGCTGGAAGCTTTGTTTTCTTGAGCTTCATCACTGTTCTCAGTCGCCCCACATCCTTCACCAGAATCCTCAGGTCTATCTTCATTCTTAGAGACGTCTATGTTTAACAAGTGCGAGAGTTGTTCCAGGAAAGTAGGACTTGCTTTAAGTTCAGATGATTTTTTTTTAGTGGCCAAACCTGATGTAATACTGGATTTCTTAACAGGCTGTCGTAATTTAAGCAGAGCTAAATCATTCTCCCTTGGTTTAATTTCTGTAACAGTTTCCCCATCCTCTGTGGTTAGTCCCTTTTTCCTCACACGTAGTCCACTAAAGAAAGCGGGCAGCTGGAAAGTCTTTTCAGCCAGTGCTGGTTTTTGGAGTAATGTATTATCAGCTGAAGGTCTTTGTTCTTCATCTGTAAGTTCTTGAGGGCATTCCCCTGTAGCAAGCAAAACACTGAACTGCTCATCCATTAACATTTTGTCTGTTCCACAGGAGTCATGTTCCAGAATACCATCCAGCTCTTTTGGGAGCCGCTCAGGAATTGCTGGGTGTAAGCCAATGTCATCTGTATCCACAGTGTCATCACTGTTGCTATGTCCTTCTGATTCTGACTCTCCCTTATTTTGATTGTTGTTGCCCAAAGTTTCAGCAGACAAAGCAGCATTGTCTAGACCAGATTTGCTTGTATTGTTTTCACTGGTGTTTAGGTCCTTACTCTCCGTGTCCGATTCTGTATCGCTTGTTGTCTGAACCAAAGTACCTTGTACAAGAATAGCATCCTTGTCATCATTGTCAGATTCAGACAAAGAAGTCTGTACAAACCTTAAATGGTGAAGAAGTAATTCATTTTGTTCAGCTAACTCCAGCTCCAGGTCCATGTGCCTACCAGACACTGGGTCTGCTTGGCCACTGGTACTATTCATGCCAGGCTGATTTTCTGAGTCGTTATTATAGTCATTATCATTCCTCTCATACCAGGTGTTAGCATGAGTATTTATATTGGTGTGCAAAGGTTGAAATGCTTTAAGTACTGTTTCTTCTTTGGAAGCTGTAGATTCAAATTTAGTTGTAAATCCAAAAAGTGTTCTTACTGAAAATGTAGTAAAAAGATCAGGTTCACTTTCTGCTATATTCTCCAGGTCTGAAAGATCAATACAGTCAGGCACTGCATTTTCTTCTTCCATGTCGCATGAAGTACAGAGTAAGTTTGCTTCTACTAGTGCCACTAACTGCAAAACAAGTATTTACTACATGCAATCAAGCAGCAGGGTGAACTCCCTACAGGCACTGCAACACGCAGCGCTCCCCTGCCCTGCGAAGGCAGCCAGCCTCCCCCAGGTCACCCTGCCCCTCCTTCCGCTTCCACTCCACCCGACCGCCGAAGGGGCCGTGGGGGCTCTCAACTCTACTTCAGGAGCAGCAAAAAGACCCACCGTAAATAAAGTTCTCAGCAGCGTCAGTAACTTGTTCCTTTACACAAAGGGCTTTTTGTCACAGCAAATATGCCAGCTCACTAATCTTGGCTGAAAATTCAACCAATGGTTACTGCTGGGACGCCTGCAATCCTACTGGCTGCACGCAGCTTCCTACGTGCTAAAAGCACAGAGCAGCTATATAAACAAGCCTCCCGGACGGAGCTGGGCATATTTGGAGTTTGCTACTTCCTTATCCCAGTGGTTTTCAGCAGAAAAGTCCTGATGAATTCTTTTGCAAGCCTCCCGGACGGAGCTGGGCACATTTGGAGTTTGCTACTTCCTTATCCCAGTGGTTTTCAGCAGAAAAGTCCTGATGAATTCTTTTGCATAGTCTTTCCCCTTTCATAAAGATCTTCTTCTATAAATCCGTAACAACTCAAAAATGTCAAATGTAAACCTGAAGTAACAAATCCGAAGTTTCCAATGCCACCACCCGGAGTCTGCGCGGAGTCCCCAGCTCCTTTCTGGCCAGAGCGAGCTCGCGTGAGTGCCCTTGAAGCCGAAGAAAGCAGGAAAAAAAAAAGTCTCTCATCCGATTTGCTGCAGGTTTCATCTGGAATGCAGATTGCAGCCTCCAGGGCCATGAACAAAAACCAACGAGACTGGTTTCATATTACTACTGTCCTAAGTCTGCACAGCTACTTCTGTGAACTGTACACAGGTACTTATCAAAGGCTTTTGCCGCCACACCCAGTGACTAGGAGCTCTTTGGGTGGGCAGGGTAAACAGCCAGTGCTCCCAACGCCGAGTTAACTGTTTAGAAAGCAACAGGCTATCTGTCCGCGCGGCACCAAGCCTGGGTTATTTCAAACCAGAACAGTCTCCACTGACATACTTTTTGATAACTTTCATATAATTATATATATATTGCCACGGTAATGCTGCATGTGTGAGATTTGTTTTAGTTAATACTTGCAAAAAAAAAAAGAAATCTTTAAGACTGTATAACTCAGTATTAACAGAAGCTGTCAGGGATAATACATTTTTTTTTCCTAAAACACCTACAAAGAAAGCACAAAATACTCTTAAGCACCTTTGATATTCAGAAATTCAGTAACACTTAGGTAAGGTTCCCATCAAAAGTCTTCACTTTTGTTCCTTTTCTTATTTTTGGAACTATAGACTGCAAATCTACAGGAATTGATACTCTTCTATTCCCTGGCCTGTAAAAAGTTTGTTTAGTCAAATTTCCACATTAGTACCTTAGAAATTCAAAGATACGATTCTTTTTTTTTCCCACGGAAGTCTGAAGGTCAGTCTACGGTCAGCCGTTTAGCTGTGATGAGTTACCATAAACAAGCAGCACAGGGAAAGCTGGCCTTCACAGGGAAATCAGCTGCAGATCACATCACCGTGTCAGATTACTCAAAAACATTGAGAAGCTAAACATTACAGACAAGCTACAAAACAAAGTATCCCAACACATTTAATGGTTGGTTTCCTGTTTAAAAATGTAGAATGTACAAAAAGTACAATATGTTACAAAAGATCATAAGGTCAGCAGCAAAAGTGAGCAGGAAGAAAGTTCCCCAGAAACCAGATTGTAACACTAAGGCCTTTGATGAACCTTACAGGCACCTTTTCAATTACAGGCTTGCATGCATACCTACAGATAAAGGGCACTGGAATCATTCCCATCTTTATCTGTGATTTAACACAGAACAGTATCTTCTGCCTTACTTCCTGCCATTTCCTGTAGGAAGATCTGGACTTGCTTCTCCCCTGTACTTAAATCATCTGGTGACAAGGACAGAAATGACTGACAGGTCACGACTCCCCTTGTGTTCTAGGCTTATCACAAAAGGAAGCCCTGCTCAAGAGACACAGTATCTTTATCACTCCCTATACCAACCTACTCTTACAATCCCAGCGTTTTAAAGACAAATGGAAAATAGCTACCTTAGCACTCATGATTTCCCCTAAAACAAGGGTTCTTGAAGTCTATAACACTTCCAAATTTAATTTTATGACAAATGCCATACAGTGATAGAACAGTGGGTAATGGGTTTAAACTAAACTAGACTAGATTTAGGTTAGATATAAGGAAGAAGTTCTTTACTGTGGTGGTGGGGAGACACTGGAACATGTTGCCCAGAGAAGTTGTGGATGCCCCATCCCTGGAAGTGTTCAAGGCCGGGTTGGACAGGACTTTGAGCATCCTGCTTTAGTGGAAGGTGTCCCTGCCCATGCAGTGGGGTTGGAACTAGATAATCTTTAAGGTCCCTTCCGACCCAAGCTGTTCTGTGATATTCTGTGACAACTGGGGCAAAGTGACCCTACTGAACCAAAGTTTTCTACATTTAAGTTTACACCTATGTTCAACCATGGGATTAATTTTTCATTGTCCTTACACTTTATATAGTTATGCCCTGCTTATCTGTTTATGTACCTATTTTTTGGGGGTTTGCTTAACTTATGATGGATAAATATTAAATCATATTTTTCATGAACAGTTTCAGTGCTCACTAACAAAAACTACATGTGAACAACTTCATGGTACCTTTTAAACTAACCATTCAGATTATGACAAATGTTTATGTATCTGTTTATATTAATGACAACCCATACTTAGAATAAAACTTTAATAATCTAGAGTCGTCAAGATGTAACAGTTCTATGAATATTGTACATAGGCAGGTTACTGAAAATAGTCACTATGTAACTTTAAGATTTTAATATTACAGTACATATGAAAAGTTTAGTTTAAAAGTGACTTAAAACCAGGAAAGCCATACTTTATATCTAAACAACATCCCAACAAAACTTACAAGACAATGATCAAATGAGTAGTGAAAATAATGGTGCTTTGAGTGTCATGCCAAACTTATGCAATGCATTGAGACGCTAGAAAAAACGGAGTAGAACACTGAGTAACTGAACTCCAGAAGCAGAAATAAACCTTATAAAGCCAGAGGTAATCTCATAAGCCTGCAGAAAATGATACTGCTTTATATGTACTTTTGATAATAAACTTGAGAAAGTGAGAAGAAACTTTCAAGCTTTTTGAGCATTAGGATGAGCAAGGAAACTTGTGTCTATAACTATCTCTGGAGAAATTATCAAAATCTGGAAGCTGGCTGGTCTCTCAAATTCACCATGCAGCCCATAAACCCCCAACCTCAAATAATGGTTTGTGAGGACTTATTTCTCACAGTCTGATGATCATCACAGTGGACAGTGCTCTGATGAGGGACTAGATAACTGATAATGAAATACACATTGGTACTCACCCAGTAGAGTATTTCTGGGTAAAATACCTAGATTGATACATGCCCTTAATATTTTTACACAAGAAGGAGATCGTCTTATTTTGATGTGCAAATGAGTCAGTTTGCTGGCAGAAGTGGTTTAATGCTGGGTGGATCTATCTCATAAGGAAAGTATCTCTGAAGAGGTTGTAATACTGCATCTAAAGGAAGAAACAACTTCAAAATCTCTAGAAAAAAAATCAGTTATGATATTCATGTCACAGGTCTCTACTTAATAAAACTGACAACTCTCTGGTGCCTCAGAAAAGCCCCTAAAACCTGTCATAGCAACTTTCAGAGCAGTCAACTTGCTAATTATACAAAAGGACAATCATTCTTTACAGTTTAAAGCACATTTAATAATCCACACCCTTTCTGACCTACATTTTATCACAGACAGAAGTCACACCTACAACTCACTCCTGTTCTGTTTCTGAGGTGTCTAAGATCTCCCCTGAAGTAGGTTTTTAAACTATCTTTGAGAAAACACACAATAAGCCAGAATAAAGTAATCTAATTTCTATCACTGTCATACAGCAGGACACAAGGCTTCCTGACCCCATATCTATTCAGATTGCCTTTTCAGATCTCTGTAATAGCAAACTAGAGAAACAAGAACAGGACATGGAGACATTTTACAAGTCATCCGAGTGGCTAAACATCTGTCCTGTTTTTCAGCACAAAGAGCTTAAACCAAGAAAATTTGTATAATTTATTTAAAATAATAATAGAATCATAGAGTGCACGAATTGTGTCAGGCTTCAGAAAAGCCACGTGAAGCTGCAGGCTGTGGTTGTGGTTGTGTGAAGCTCAGCTGACACAGTCCTGCCCTCTGCCCTGTCCCAGGCCCAACCCTTGCTGTGCTGACTGATAATGGATCTTAACATTCGCCTGCTGTCTTCTTTGTCTCTCACAGTGTTTATCTCATTTTATACTTAAGATTTTAACTCCTTAAATGCTGTCAAATAGAAAAGGCAGAGAAGATGGAAGGAAATCTTTAAATCACAGATTTTCATCATTATTCTCAGCCTTGTTACCTCACTGTGGACCATTATGTGAGCAATTTTCCTGAGGTCTGAGGATTTGGACATCACCAACATAATCATTTTAAACGCAAGTATTTAAGTTTAGCCATAGCAACAGAAACACAGATATGATAATTCTTATCAAAATTCAGCATTAGATGATGTTAACAGAATGAGTGGGCACCAGACACACTTGGTGTAGGGAGCTGTAGAAATGCAATGTGGTTTTTATCATTATCAAAATTCTACTTGACACTGAAATATGGACTACTTTAGAGAATTTGGAAAAAGATGATAATGGTTATATGGTTATAAAACTAGAAAGTGCTAATTCTGATGCAGAATTTGTAGAAAGATGTGTTGTCTGATCTCCTGGTTAAAACAAGTGGGCATACAAATAACAAAGACAGGGAATAGAAGATCACTGTAAACTGTGTAAGTAAACTGAGTAAGATCTTTGTGCATTAAGGCACAAAGGCCGGCACTTAGTGTAACAAAGAATGGAGATGAATTTTTAATCTTTTCCCCTTGTGCTTTCCATTTCTAGGTTGCTCTCTTTTCACCTTCTTTTAATTTCAACAGGCTTTTTGCTCCAAATCTACAGTATGATATAATAAAGATTAAACAAAAAACTGTATAAAATAAAATCCACATAGTTATGTAAATTTACCAATTTTTTTTTTTTAATTACTACCTATTGATAGTTATACTAGCTGCAATTTCACATCTCATTTATGTGCTTTTTTATCTGAGATGAAATGCTGCAGAAAGAATAGGCTGGAGCTGCATTTCTATTTGGTTTCATTATCTTCCATATTGCCGTATCTTTTCTATGCTGGCTTTTGAATGAGAACACAGCATGCTCCAACTAAAATTTA
Source organism: Neopsephotus bourkii (assembly GCF_033783945.1). Classification (NCBI taxonomy): domain Eukaryota; kingdom Metazoa; phylum Chordata; class Aves; order Psittaciformes; family Psittacidae; genus Neopsephotus; species Neopsephotus bourkii. The sequence continues at coordinate 201,905 of NW_026902266.1, forward strand.
AAATCCAACACAGGAATTTTTTTTCAGACTTCTGATACAGATTGTGCATTTGAAATTCCTGTTGGAAAAGAATTCATCCACTCTCTCACTCATTTATTTTATTTGCCTTCTCCCAACTAACAAAAACATAGATACATCTTCACAATAACAAGCAAGCAGTAGTGTATCAATATGTGTACATATACAAATATATTATAAATTTCCATAAGGATGATCCTAATCCACAGAAAGCATTCAGTAAGAAGCTTGGAGTTTCACATTGTCATTATTATGAATATAACTGCTTTTTGATCGATCAGGTTAAACTTTTTCTTCCAACAGCATCACATGGTTGGGTGATCACAGCTGTGAGGAAATATATTAGTCCATTTCTGTTGCTACTTCCTGGAAACATCATCTTTGCTTCAGAGTTCCTCTTCAGACACAGACACATTTTTTGACCACAGTTGTCTTCTTGTCCAGTCTGAGGAGTGCACAGGGAAGACAACACCTGGGAATTGATTGCCATGACCAGAACAACTCATGCAGCCTATTTTTGGCCATTATCTTTCTTGTAGGCTGGTTATAGCAGTGATGCAGTCCAGCGGATTCTGATGGCAGCACCGGCAGAAGCCTTCTCACTACCATTCTTTCGGCAGCTCCTCCTTCAACCTTTGTCGCACAACTAGACATGGACTCATCCTTAAGCAGAAAAATTAGTCTACCAAATGCAAGGGCTCTGTGAGTAATTCAGCCCAGAGTTCAGCTCTGAAAGACTTTCAAGAGTCACAGGGAGTAAGCTGCAGGATAAAGTGTCCTAGTGGGTCATTAACAACCCATCAGCGCATACTGAGCCCCCCTCTTTTTAGAAATGGAGGCTTTTGTTCTGCATCTGTTGGAAACACTGAAATAAGTATTCTTTCTTCAAGAAACTGAAGTCATTCCCTTTTTCACAATGTAATTAATTAGAAAATGTCGCTTTTAAAAATGTGAGAAAATGGAAGCAAACTGCTTATTAATCTTAGAAGCTTCTTACTTTACTCAAATTATTGTTCTTAAATATCTTTTAGCTTGAAAGACCTTCTGCTCTGTACAATGACTTTGTAAATGCAAAAGAAGTATCCTCATGGACTGGATAATTCCTGTTGTAGCATATATCTGTAGCAGTGATGATAACTATGTCACAGTACTTTCCAGTAATTCATTTTCATCTCAACATTTTATTACAAGGATAACCCCATAACATCACTGTAATGCAACAACATTCTAATGAATTATTTTCAGAAAGGTTAGAAGAAATCAATTTTTTAACAAGCTCAAGAGAATAACGATGAGTGAAAGCATGCTAAAAGCGTTTGAAATGTACTTCTAAGTCAATTCTGATATTTCTACCAATAGATGTCACTGTTACACAAACTGCCTTACCTAGTCTGGTCCTCAAAGCATTTTCTTTCAACCATTCCACCTTTTTATGTTTCTTTCCTCTTCTACTACATTCTGTTCCTTTGTCCCTTCAGTTTGAAATACTGCCAAACATGGCTATCTCTAGGCTAGTAACTGCTTGTTCCTGGAGCACATGCATATCTCCAGCTGGATTAGGCCAGGCCATGTTGAGTAAATATCTTGCATTGCGATTAACTCAGGTTGCCATCAGTTGTCTTATAACCCAGGAACTTTAGAAACTTTTCCTATCAAATTCCTGGCCAGTCTGACTTAAGTGCTAGTTCAACTGCTCGAAAACTCTGACAAGCAATAGCATGGCTCCCAGCAGTCCTGGGTTCTGCACACATACGCAAGCATGTGCGCATGGTACATGCACTCACACATGCATACACACATATTGCTTGCTGATTTTAATCTTCCTGGTATCTGTTCTTATACTTGTCACCTTTTAGTTGTTAGCATCTTCAATCCATTTCCAAGAAAACAACTAATTTAAAATAAACACCCATCACGATTTTAAAAACATCATATATCAATCTATTTATATAATTAAAAAAAAAAATCTGTATGTATTGCTCTCAGGCTTAGCAGCACATAGGCATATGGACTCACAGACCATCTGGAAAACTGTATTCTCTCCAAAACTTTGGAGTTTGTCAGATATTTTGGAGTATGGTTTTAGGCATACTAGAAAAAAAATGCATGCCAGAAATGTAATTGTATATAATAAATGCTTGTTGAAATCCCATACAGCATGAATAGAAACCTACTCACATTCAGTTCCAGGCTCAAATGCAACATATTTCTGTTGATCTTCTCTTTCTCACTGAAATGAGCAAATGGGTTTGAGAGCCCCACTGTGCAATCCAAACCCCAGGTATCTTCATCTCTGTTTGCCACATCCAAATCAGTCAGCCGTTCAGTGAGGTGATCCTTTAAAGCTGAATCTGCTGGAATGCAATGTGAGATGAAATAAAATAAAATAAAATAATTGTATGCATCTGCAGATAATCCCTGCATATAGAAACTTCTGTATCGTTTTGAAATTCTGGTACACACAATCAACATATGCACTTACAGTTCTGCTTATTTACAACAAAATATAATGGCATAAATGGGGTACATATTGTCACTGAGAAAAAAATGTTTTTGTACTTAATATTTGTGGGACACATCTAGCAAAAAAAGTGGGCTGTTTGTCTTTCCCTCATAGAGATACACATTGTATGTAAGGTGCTTGAGATTTCATCTCCCCTGCCAAGGCACCCTTGCTTGTCCTCCTGAATGTGTCTGTTACACATTCCTATTTCAGAGGTGGTTGTCAAGTATAAAACTAAGCTAAGGAAGCTCAACAAAGTTTAGAAAAACTTTGTAACACTGGCTAAACACAGCCTTAGCAGGGGCTGCACCAATCCATATTAGTCCATTACACCAAAGGCATAAAAAGCAGTCTTTCAATCAGAAGTGATATGTTAACACTTGATCCAGTAGCCTTAAACATAACATCAACCTAGTTGGGGGATAGTTTAGCTACAATCAACCAGGTGTGAATTTAGTAGGAGAGATAAGAGCAAAACCTGATAGCCAACAATACACACCCCTACCTCATACACTGCAACCACCCAGCACTCTCCCATTCACAGCATTGCTAGTTTATTGGTCCCCCAAAAGAGGAATAAGTCTTTTTCTCCACCATGATTTCTATTTTAACAATGAGAAAACCAATGAATGCCACTAAGTCAGTGTGTTCCCTTATGTGAAATGTCTGACATGCTATAGGGCATATACACCTCTTTATATTCTCTAGGATATATACACTCTTTCATATACACAGACTCATCGATCTTGGAACATTTTCATGGGAAATTTAGATGCTACCACAATTCCTCGCTGCTATATATGGTGGCTTAGCATTATACAAGCACTTGAACTTACAGTTTTGTAACTTATTTTTAGTTTTTTGCATCTTCCCTAAATTTAAAAGACCATGGTGAAAAAGAGGCACTAGGATCAAATCTATAGGCCTGTTTGCTTAAATATAGGCTGATTTTCAAACTTTTTGAAAGCTTACAGCTCCAAATAATTTAGGTGCCAGGCTGTATCAGTAAGCAGAGTAAAATAAAACATTTGGCAAAATGGCCAACAATCCAAAGTAAAATCGGGTATTACTGTGCGAATAAAATCATCTATTCACACAAAATCTCAGCATAAGATCCTATAGAAAGACAGCATTTTTGCAAAAAGTGTATTGTACATACCTTACACTTTTGGAAATTGTGCTCTGCATAAAATATGAAACTGTATCAACATACTAAAACACAAGACAGTATAATTTAGGATCTGCTCAACTCCAGATGTGCCACCTTTAATAAGATCACATATCTAAAGAGAACTTTGCTGACTGTCTGAATCATTGTTTTTCTATATACTTTTACACATTTAACAAACTTTTTTTCTTGTTGGCCCTTATTTAATTATGAAAGTCATTCTGATATTTAGAAAACTAAATATCATTCTGATATTTAGAAAACTTAGGTTCAGAAATATAAATTTGGTTTGATTTTGTAATTCACTGGTTGCCCACCCCACACAGCATTACTTCCAGTGCTTCAAAGCTTGACTACAGTTGCATTCTGCAGTCAATTTCAATCAATTTAAATCAGTTTCAATCCACTCCATTTCAAGATGCCTATTCTAGGTCAGCTACTGCTAAAGTGCTAAATTCCTACGTAGCTGTGAATTTTACCCATAATGTGGTTACTCTAATAATTTTCATTGATTCATAAGTGATGATACAGAGCTGTAGCAGGAGGCCACATTCAGAACCCCTTCTTGCAGCAGCTGTTATTTCCCCAAATTAACCGTGACATAGCTAAGAACAGTCAGCCTGCCAAATGCTTTCTGGGCTACTAAAAAAAATTAGTACCTCCCTCAGCTGCAGAGATTCAGTTTTTGTCCAAATTTAATTTTTCTCATGACCATATTAATTTATGGTACTTTTGCTGTTTGCAGCAGTTTGCTCCTATGTCTGTTACCAAACCTCTATTCACCTTCTATTCCAATTGTTACTTAATGTTATCTGTGTTTACCCTTCAAGAGGATGACCAAATTCTTCCGTGAACCAGTTTCCACCTGTATGCACCATTAGCATACAACCACTTCTTTGCTAAGGGACCTATCCACTTCAGCAGACAATGGAACAGGAAAGGGGAACTTTAATCATCTCTCTATTTTATTTTAAGCAAGTTCTTATATACTTAGCCCTATTTTTCCCTTAAATTCACCATTCTGTCAGCTCCGACAGATGGATTTTACTGCTATTTACACTTACCCAGGAAACTTATCTTTTTTTCTTTTTTTTTTTTTTTATTTTTTTGTTTGGCAACCCACTGCAAGGAAATTTTGATTGTTTCTATAATTTCAGAGACTCCTGTTGAATTAGGTTTATTTTCTATATAAATTTACAGCTAATGTTTTAAATATAAGAGTATTTGCTTAAAACAAAGATCACATATTTAATGCATGTCTATACAAACACATGTATATATCCATTCATTGACAGGCTAAATTTAGGAAGTTTTAAAATGCATATGCTTATCCTTTAGCAAGCTTAACAGATTTGACAAATTTTCTTCATCCTTTGTTTGTTTTCCTCTGAAAAAAAAGGGCTTCCAAGAGAGTCCAAGTGTCTTCCACGTTTTGCAATTTACACCAATTAGGTAGTGCCTCCTACGTACACTGCATGTAGAAAGAAGACTGCCTAAGTACAGATTTGCTGCCACCTATTGTCCCAAGGGAAGGGAAGCCAGAGCAAAGTAAACGCAGGAAGACTGAGCACTGCATGCTTCCTTGGCAATTTTTACCACACAAACTTCGTGAGTGTAAATAAAGAACTTGTTTATCTTGTCCAATGTACAGGTAAGACAAATGAGGCACTCAAACCTCAGGGATACAGGCACGGTCATATCGTCAGACTGTGATAATAAATAGTATATCCAGGATCTCCTAAACGCTCTAGTCCTGTGCTGAACCTACGTAATTAGAAGGTCGTTACACCTGTCTTTTTTTGTACAAATGACACATTCTTGCCATAGAAAGTCTTTTAAACATGATTTCTTAAATTAGGAAACAGGCATATTAGATAACACGTAATATATTTCTTAAGTCACCATTGTGGAATCCACAGTTCTACAGTTGCTATGGGACACAGTATGTTTTCGCTGTGCAGTCTCTGTCTCTAGAAAGCTTCTTGGTACTTTCTGAGCTGTCTTGGGAAATGTACTTGGGGAAGAAGAATCAGCTCCTCAAATTATTTTTTTTGTCTGTCCAATCAATTAGGATGAGTCATAATATGCATTCCCTGTGGGAACATCGTTTGCTTAACCACAACACACTTAAGTCTGAGACCAAGTTTACGCTGTGTCTTTCTAGCTTTTGTTTCCCAATCACTAGTCATTCTATATTATATTAATCTTTTAATTGCACTCCATCATTTCTAGATTGCATTGTTGTATCACACAGGATAAAAATATAATGGTTATTCTTTTTGTACTGTGATTTATATGTAATGTACAATTCTACTGCCTACTTGGTTAAATGCTATAAGCACTTATATGTGAAGCATGAATAAAGAAAGCCTTAGATCCTTGTGTTCACTGCTTGCTTCTTGGAAGGAGTGAAAAGAAGGTAAATAAAACAAAATTTAAGTTTTTGTATACATCTTGAGAACAAGTCTTAGAATGACAAGTTTTGTGGACCTTTAAGATTTTGGGGATCTTCAATTTTAGAAGCAAACAAAACAAAATAACCAAGTAGATTTATACAGTAAATAGACCACAAAATTACAACAGTCTAAGTGGCAAAATCACTTATTTAAAGGCACTGTTTTGACAGCAGAGCTGAACATTAGAGCTACATTTAGAGCACTTAAAATATTACTTACTGGAAGACAGTGATATTACCGTAGGGATTTAGCTGTTTCCAGATCTTACATCACCAAGTCCCAGCATGTTAAACAATCTTTGGTATAATTCCCTGCCCAAATACATTAAGCTTGAGTAATGTTACTGAAAGCATTGGTGGAATGTGAGGGTAACCTCAGCTGAAAAGTCAACATATGTTTTTTAAAATATGGAAATCCAAAATATGCAGATCCCACAAAAAAAAATTTTTTTGCAGTGTATGCCTCAAATTTTATGATCCAGCCTTCGTGCCTTTTTCTTTCTAAATCGGGAACCAAGTAGTAAATGCATCCTGACTTTTTGTGTTTGAAATTTATCTTTTCTTTTTGTTGCTACAGACACCAGTTTAATAAATCTCAATTTAAAAACAGCATTAGAAGTAGTCTCAGCAGTTTCAGATTATGTAGGTAAATGATACTGCATATCTCCGTGCACATGCCATATGTGGTATCTCAGATCTTTTAGCACATAAAGAGATTCATTCTGTATAAATATATAAATTCTGCACCCAATATTCCCATGTATGTAGCTGAAGTAGAGGACAATAAGATATTGGGGGGGGGGGGCGGCGGGGGGGAGTTAAACTCTCTTTTGAAGTTGAAGAAAAAGGAATAACTTGGGAGAAAAATAAGAAAAGCTGAAAGGGAATTAAAAAGTCTAGATGGTGCCCTCCTCCTTCCCTTTTAATTTTCCAGATTTCCTTCATGGAAAGGAAGCAAACAGAAGGAGCCTGTGTGCTTCGCTAGAGACTCAAGAGAAGACTGAAGAAAAATTTTCAGTATTTAGTATCAATACAGTCTTTTCTATTGTATTGAATAGCATGTAAAGCAGTACGTAGCTTTCTGCACAGAAAAGTGCACAAAGACTAATAAATGCTCTTAACATTAAGAAAATCTCTAGATAAGTGGAAGACTGGAGAAACTGGAAAAGATGCTAAATACTGCCTTTGGGAATGAAGATATATGTGACTTCTGTCATCTTTCCTCCTATTTCCTATGTTCTGTTTGATCTGTATTGGAGCATGTAGTGATTCACACTATAAGCAGTTTAGCAAAATCCTGCTGAAGATTGCCTATGTTTCTACAGTACATTTAAATAATTCATTTTGCATGATGAGAAATCATGATTTTAAAAAGCTGGGCCTGCTATTTGCTAGACTGCTTTAACAAAGAAGCCTGAATAGCACAGTATTGAGTACATTTTTTTTTTAATTAAGTCCCTGAAAGCAATGAACAGAAGATCAAAGTTCTGGAGAGGCAAAAACTTGCAGTGGAAGTGGAGGATTGGGGTCCTTGTAATGCTCAGAGAACTAGAAGATCCTGGAGTATCAATATCTAAATAAAACATATATTGTCTTTTGGCTGTGTCCTGTTTCTCCCAGCAAAGAATAAATACAGTTTAGTTACTACTAATAATGAACAAAAATGTTGAGAAATCTATTATCAACTAAAATTAAGACCTCTCTCTCAAGCTAGCAAATAAAGATTAGTGTGTTACTCTGAAGTGTGAACTCAAAGTAGGATGTCTTCCCACAGGAGGAGATAAATTGTACACAGCCTTGACATGAACTTCTAACATAAAAAAGTGCAGATAACACTCTCTGGTCTAGAAGATTTGAGCGTACAACCACTAAACACAGGAATGTGAAGGAAATCCAAAATATTTCTTTTCTTTCAGAAAACATATGTGCAATTTCTCAGTGTAGAGTGCATCAACTCTAAAAGTATGTGATACAACTGAAAGATTTTTAAAAAATGCTTTTGGTCACAGACCTGAGAAAGATTATCAACATGTATCAAACCCTATAAATTACTTGCTTAAATTTCATGGTTTTGTATTTAAGTAACTTTCTGTTACTGTTGATATTGTGGGGTATTTTTAATTATGGATTTACATTTACAGTAATTTATATGCTTTATAATGCTTTTTTCCTCCAATGCCGTCTACTTATTCTAGACAAAACAATCCCAACCCCTAATTGATCAAACTCTAATTGCATAAATGAGAATAACTTGGTGTAGAAAAACTAGTAAATTTGGATTAGGAAAGAAAAATAAGAACAAGATCATGAGCAGAAAAATGAGAGAACCCTATTCAAGTTTCAATGCTGTGCATTGAAGCCCTCAAGAAACCTGAGGAACAGGAACTCTGACAAGTATAGAATGTATTTGCTGAAAATAAGTTAAGTCCTCAAGCTACTGCATAGTTTGACCCTATTCAGCATACTGTTTTCGCACATACTCAAATTTAACAAGTTTAGTTACACTGAACAAATCACAAGCAGGACCTGACTTGTCACTTTCCAGACATATCTTGTTTTCAGATGTAAGTGGGATGCTCTCCAAGTGTTCACAATTTTCATTATAAGCAAAGAAACAAAGATAGAAAAAAAAACCCAAGAGGACATACCACGGGAAGCAGTTGGCACTTCAGTGCAAATTCTTAATCTCTTACTGTTCCTACAGGAATTGCATATGCCAGCAGCCAAACCCCACAGCCAATGTAGAGACTAAGGTTCTGAGCTGCAATGCAACGAACTTTTAGCAAATGGCTCATTTTTAATGCCAAAGGATTTTAGTTCTCACAATAACTTCCAGATTAGGATAATACCCAAAGTAATCTAGTTAAAAATCCAATCAGCATATATTAATTATACAACTTTTCCCAAGTTAGCAATTTGTGGGCATATAAAAATTATATATTACACAGGGCTTTGAAATATATGACAATTCACATATGCTTTTGGTATTAAGCATGTACTAAATGTCTTGTGGATTCTAAAATTGTAATGACAATTTTCCAAAACCAGTTTACAACTCTTTCTTTCATTACCTGAAGTTATTTCTATATAATCACAGTACATACTATACTTTTTATAGATTACACTCAAAGATGAAGCTCACTTAATACCATAATTGCTGTCTAGTGCAAGGGAAGTCTTTTACTCTCTCTTCTTATAAGTGGTTTTCTGATCTGTGACCTTCGCCAGTGAGCTGAAAGAATGTGGAGGAAGAAACTGATGTTTAAATTCTTTATTCCCTATTTTGTTTAGCAAGATTTAACCATGCAAGCAACACTCTTGTATTAGAAAACTGTGGCTAGTGCAATAGGAGAATAAAGATGTACAAAGAAAATCCAGACAAAAACCTACACAGCTGAAAGATAACATCCTTCAGGCAGCAAGCTGGGAATAGAGGTTACAAGCGTCCTTGACCACAGTGTCAGTAGGTTAAGTAAATTTAATAATCTACTTAATGACTTAAACTGTTTACATTACTTTTCTCATGTGCTTTATAGAATATTTTCCCTTACTCACTGGCTCTCACTCTTCTGTTTACTGTCAGAAAGACAGTCACACCAGTAAGATTTGGTTTGGGCATTAGATAAGTGAAAAAGCATGACATATGTAACAAGATTGATTATAAATAATCTAAATCTTTTACAATACACTTAAAAATACTGAAAACTGCTAAACTCTAAAATTGAGAATCTATTTGCAGAGATCCCTTCTAATCTGAATTAATGAAACATGGATAGAAATGTGCAAAAGCACCAGCAGTAACAATTAAAATAATAGCCTGTACAGATACCTAGGGGCACTACTGACATCAGCAAAACTAATTAACACTGTGTTATTTATATGTAGACCATGGTGCATATGATTCATCAGTGGCAAACTGCACTCTTAATAACAGGAGGAGGATGACAAGAGGGTTATATCACATGTCCTGTGCTGTTCTTCCTCCTCCTCATGAAAAACACTACATTCTTTTGCCTGTTATCCAACAGGCCAATAGCCACAGTTATTGAAAAACATGAAACAAAGACAATGGGCAGCAACCTTTCTTAACATCCATGACAGACAAAATACCCAAGCTTTTGTGGGAAAAAGATCATGCCATACTAACTGTTGAGACTGTGGGTAAAAAATCTTTTTTATCCTTGGGGGGCAAACCATTTGAGTCTAGAATGACTCAAATGATGTAGTGAGGACTTGACAGCTGGTGTCTCTTCTTTATAACCTCATTAGCAATGCTGGCCATGCACATTACCTTGAATGAGAGTGACAACATGCTGGGAGTGGCAGAATCAACTAAGAGAATCCATTTCCATAGAGATTTTAGAGACCATTTTATTCTGTAATGTCTCACAAAAATTGTTGTTACGTTAATTTCCTACACCCAGCTGGAAGGATGTCGGAGTCAGTGGCATCAAAACTACTAATCTAATAGCTAATTGTACTAATAAATAGTACTACTATTTAAACAAGCCCTCCATAGCTGCACTATAGTATATAGCTATAGTATATAGCTGTACTGGTTTCAGACATTAACTAGTATCTCTTCCTGATTCTGCAAAACGTCATGCAGGTGCACCAGCTGAACTCCACACCAGTTGGATATTTCTGCACTGTTACACAGTGTAAATCTATCCTGTGGTAATTAATCACCAAGCTCTTAATTCAAGAATGAGTTGAACACTGGCTCCTTTTCTTGGTTACCTTTCCTTACTTTTATTCCAGCACTTGTCTTTCATTTAAAGAGAGGTCACAACTTCTTGTACGCTGCCTGGGGCTGTGGTGGTGGTAAGAAACAGTGCAGGTTGGATGGAGGATGGCCTCTACAGAAACAGTATTTTACAAGAAATACTAACAGTAAGAATGAATGACATGTGCAACTGATTTTAATTTTTGAATGCCTGTTACTTAGACACATTTGATGGAAAGATAAAAATATATTCTTAACAAAAATTATTTTCCAGAAAAAAATCAATAGCTTCCTTCAAATATTTTTAATATAACTTTTTCTTTTATTTTTTTCTGTAAACCAACATTTTTTCTCCAAGCTGTTTCTCACAAGTAGGTAAACAATTTCAGTGGACATTTGAAAAACTTCAATATAAAATAAGCACACAAGTTGTGTAAAATTATCAAAAATTATTAAAGTTTGATGAATTTGTATGAACGGAAAGAATCAGTGACGGGCATCAGTAACAGCTCCAACTGTAGCCTATAGCAATACTTACTACTTATTAATTAACAAAATATCACCTTACATGCCTTCATCTCAGTATGTAACCTTTCCTATCCCTACTACAGACAGTACCAAATTCATATCTGCAGGAATGCTATCTATTAAGTTAAAGATACAATCCTCAATATGTACTCCCATAAGCAATGATTAATACACAATAACCTAGAAGAAATTAAAAGGTACTAAATGTAGTGCATTTTAGCTTGATGTTTTACTAAAAAGTGATGACAGATAAATCTAATGAAGATGTAGAACTAATATTAATGATGAAATGCTCATTTTCAGTATTAAATTTTTAAAAATAAAATAAATGTTAACATAGGAACTGACAGATCCAAAAGAAAGGTTGTTTGTTTGTTTGTTTGTTCTTTTTCAGGATTTAAACATTAGTGGGTTTTTTGCTGGTTTTTTTTTTGTTTGTTTTGTGGTGGTTTTTTTTTAAGATCTATCTTTAAATGTTCTAATCCTGTAAATTACCACATAGAGCTATGCCAGGCTCTTATGAGTGGAAGGATTTAATCTATACAATCAAGTAAAATTTTGTGCTTAGCAGTGAATTTAATGCTAAACAAACAAAATAACTACACAAGAATTAACAGTTTTAAATGAGAAGGAGGAAACATGCTTCAAACAACATAAAGCAGGTCAGGCTCACCTAGTGACTGATAGAGACAGAGAATAACCATCTGTTCTTAATGGTGAAGGACTTACATTATTTGTCTCCAAAGAAACATCAAAACTTCTCAGAATATCTGAGAGTATAATGAGTGATAGATGTGAGTGAACTGAAAGCAGAAAGAAATGGGGCAATGACAGTGTTTGTGCCAGTCAAGATGCCAAAACAGACAAAGAAGAGGAAGAAATAAGTGGAGGAGCTGGCTGTAAATTGTCCAGTGTCAGGATTAAGATGAGAGGAAGATGGAGAGGGAGAGCTGAGACAAAAGACGGTGAGAGAGGAAGCAGATGGAGATTCAGGAGAAAAAGACTGTGAAAGGATTCCAATTAAGAATTTAGTGCACTGTAACTACCACTAGTACTACTCAGGAAGATTTTCTTGGCAAAGTATACAATCAAGCAGCTTAAACAGCTGAACTTATCTGGGAGGGCCGGTTCCTTTAAGACATAAGCAGTAAGAAAATAATCCTGATATTAAGAATTTGCTTGTCAACACATTTAACTATGTGAGTACCGAATATGTTCAAGTGGAAAGACAACAAGCCTGTCACTTACTACTCAGTATAAGTTAAAATGTAATCATGGGTTGGTTTACATGACATCAGGCCTGCTGGCAACAGATGGGGTACACCTGTCTCAAAAGGGAGAAAGGATCTTTGCACAGGAATTAGGAGGGCTTATTGAAAGAGCTTTAAACTAGATGTGAAGGGGGAAAGGGATGTCTTGGGTTCAGCTGTAGCAGACATTTTTACCCTTTTTAGTAGCTGGTGCAGTGCTGTGTTTCCAACTTTAGTCTGAGAACAGTGCTGATAACACACTGATGTTTTAGTTATTGCTAAGTAATGTTTACTCTCATCAAGGACTTTTCAATCTCATGCTCTGCCAGCTAGGAGGGGCACAGGAAGCCGGGAGGAAGCAGAGACAGGACACCTGACCCAAACTAGCCAAAGGGGTATTCCATACCACAGCGCATCATGCACAGTATGTAAACTGGGGGGAGTTACACAGAAGGCCCATATTGCTGCTCAGGTAGGGCTAGGTATTGGTCAGTGGGTGGTGAGCAATTGTATTGAGCATCACCTGTGTTTATTATTTTCTTTTCCTTTTCTCCTTTTAGTTTTCTATTCTCACCCATTGTTATTTCCCTTATCATTATTATTATTGGTGGTAGCAGTACTAGCTTTGTATTGTACCTTAGTTACTGGACTGTTCTTATCTCAACCTGTGGGATTTACATTCTTTTGATTCTCGCCCCTATCCCTCTGGCAGCTGGGGGGGAAGAAGGGGAAAAAGTGAGTGAGCATCTGCATGGTTCTGAGTTACCATCTGTGCTTAGACCATGACAGGGATAAAACAAGTCTCACTAGAGATAAGCCTTAGGGGCAGCTCAACCCCAGGGATACTGTTTGATGGATGGTTTCATGGTGCTGATGTTGGAGGGATGGTGTATTATTGAGATCCTCAGTGGAGGCAGGGGATGTAGATCCATGCGGCAGCAAAGACACCAGGTTTATTGACGTGTTAGAAACCACTGAAGTGCACACATGGAATTAGGTCTTCTCCCCCTCAAAAGGTGGTGGGATCAATAGCCCAGCTGAAGTGCAGCTACAGCAGCGTACACAGCATTGGCATAAACAGTAGGAGCTAGAAGCCATTGTACAGTGGATAAAGTATGACATAGTTGCCATGTGGCAGGGTAGCCCTGTATATTAGTAAGCGTTTTGATTGTCTAGAGCTAACTGATGGTGAGTGTTTATGGGTAAGAATGAGGGGAAAGCCAACCAGGCAGATATGGTAGGAATCTGTTATAGACCACCCAAGTCGGGTGAAGAGGCAGATGAAATACTTTATGAGTAGGTGGGAAAAGTCCCACAAACACTAACCCTAATTCTCATGGAGGACTTCAACTTACCAGGTGTCTCCTGGAAATACAATACAGCAGAAATGAAAATCTAGGAGGTTCCTGGAGTGTGTGAAAGAAAACTTCCTGATACAGCTGGCGAGCAAGCCAACTAGCAAAGGTGCTTGGCGGAACCTACTGTTTGTGAACAGGGAAGGACTCATGGGTGATGTAATGGTTGGAAGCCATTTTGGGCATAACAATCATGAAACAGAGTTTTCAGTTCTCAGAGAAGTATGGAGGGGGTCAGCAGAACAGCTACCTTGGATTTCCAGAAGCCAGACTTTGGCCTGTTCAGGAGACTAGTTGACAGAGTCCCTTGGGAGGCAGTCTTGAAGGACAAAGGAGTCCAGGAAGGCTGGGCATTCTTCAAGAAGGAAATCTGAAAGATGCAGGAGCGGGCCATCCACATGTAGAGGGTGAACTGGCTGGAAAGGCGGCCAGCCTTGCTAAACAGAGCTTTGGCTGGAACTCTGGGCTAAGAAAAAGAGTTTATGACCTTTAGAAGGGGAGGCAATTCAGAGGGACTAAAAGGATGTTATGAGGCTATGCAGGGAGGAAATTAGAAAGGCCAAAGCCCAGCTAGAACTTAATTTGGCTACTGCTGTAAAAGACAATAATGTTTCTATAAATACGTTAGCAACAAAAGCAGAGCTAAGGAGAATCTCCATTCTTTATTGGATGTGGGGGGGAAACAGTGACGAAGGATGAGGAAAAGGCTGAGCAACTTAATGCCTTTTTTGCCTTAGTCTTTAATACTAAGACCAGTTGTTCTCCAGGTACCCAGTTTAGTTTTCCACTAAACTAAAATAGTAATACTGAATCACCTATTTTTCATTATTTTATCTGTTATTATTATCCATGCTTTTATTTTATCTAAAGCATTCCAAGGCCCCACTTGCCTCAGCAGACCGTGAGCTAGCTGGCTCCATTAAACATAGGACAGTGAATCAGTTACACAAAAAAAAACTATCCATAGGCTGTCTTCTTTCTCAATTAATTAAAAAAAAAAAATCATTAATTTACTTATTCCTTTTCTTTCTGACTTGATCATTACACACAGCCATTGGACATTTCTTTTTTCCATTCTCACAGCTCCTGAATATACACTGCTATCATAGATTTCACAAGAAGCTAGAGGTGAACAGTACCTCTGAAAACAAATTATGCCGCTTATCTAGATACCTTCCCTTGTGAAAACATGGGCTTGTGGAAATGATAATAGATTGCTTAAAATATTTTAGTTTTCTTTGAATAACTTAAGGTTCAAAGTATTTCCATTACAATTAAGCTTTTCCTGGCATCTTGGAGGTTTTTGTAAACATGTAATGAGATGTACTCTACATGAATAACATTTGTGAGCTCAAGATTAATTTATAGGGACATCCATGAATGGCTTCTCTTAAAATGTAAAAAAAAAATGGTTGCAAACTGAAAATTCTGCATTCAGACAAGCTGCTGTAGAGTTACCATATTCGTTCTACCATCAACATTTAAATGCATATGAGTGACCTATCAGTTTAATATCGACTGTCCAGATACAGCAATCACATATATTCACTCAAAGTAAATGTTTTATGACAACCTTTCAACAGCTCAAATACTGTCTCAACATATGCTTTGGTAGTCCCATTCTTCACAATTTCCTCTTATACTGGAGCAGTGGAGAAGTTCTACATTAAATATTCAGAAAAGAACTATTAATCATATTTGCCTCCTGCAAGCTAGGTAATATTTGTACAGAACTCAGGAAGTAGGTGGGTGTAATATGATATCACATATCATAGCTTATTAATTGAAACAAAAATTAACAAATCTATGTAAAATAAGGTTATTCCAGACTAAAGCACAATGTAGGAAAGTGTTTAGTTTCTCCCTTTATTTCTACCCGAAGTTAGGACCTGCAAGAGGACTGAAATTCTTACACGTTTGTATTGCACTATTGACCTTTACCAGACTGAAGCCTCAAGTCCATTGTAGCTGAAACATGATCAATTAGCCAGGCATTAAAAAGAGAGATCATCTGTTCATTACTATGAAAAAAGAACCCAAACTTTAGAAAATAGTTCTAAACTACTTCTGATCTATATGCTAAGCATAAACATAGCTCCTGAGGAAAAAAAAAGTGTTGCTTCTCAGCAAGGGAAAGTGTTCAATTCTATATATTGACTGATATTAGAACAGTCCAATACAAAGTAACTCAACAAGTGAGTAAAATGTTCAGGAGGGTAAGCTACACTGCCTCAGCTTTTCATTTTTCTTTCTTCCAAGGACAGAATGCATTCCTAAACAGTACTACATCACTGCAACAAGACAGTGGGCAACATCTGTGTAAATAATGTTTTTAGCTGGGAATACATTATTTGTTTACAATATCAGAGAAAAAAAATGAAAGAAAAAGAACACAAGACTCAAATGTCTGACTAGCTGAGTATCCTACATCTAACAGAGCCTAAGGAAGTGTGTAAGAACATGCAAGCACTTACGATACTTCCTCCATTAAAAAAGAGGTATTTTTTAATTCCTCACATGATTTTTTTTTTTTTGTGCTTTAAAACATCCTGTTGTCCTTCCCTGAACATGACCCAGTTTTACCATATGCTTTTTGAGATTAAGAAGTGAGAAATGCAAGATATTTGAACCTTGAGAGCACGCAATTTTTTAAAGTGGTATAATGTTTTGGTGGCATTTTTCTTTTCTAAAAATCCCTAGCATTCAATTTGCTTTTTGGAAGTTACTGATTTTTCAAGAAGTATTTCCATGGAACCAACTGTCATGACTCAAAAATCACATTCCTGAAAGTTAATGGTCAACTTCATTTTATGTATGAATTGAAATTGTATTTTTTTGTGTGTGTGCATAACTTCATATTTACTTCCTTGAATTTCACCTGCCTTTTTACTGCTTTCTCCAGTTCTCCACAGTACTTCTCCCCAAATAGCATGATACGATACGCATTGGCTAGAGCAGCATTCCAGCTCCTCAGAGAGATCAGGTTGGGTATCATGATTTACATCAACATTGTATTTTATATTTAGTGGTAAAAATTGACTAGGACTTGTGGAACTGCTAGGATAGTAGAAAATAGGTGAATGGAAAGAGAATGGTGCAATGGAGGGGGTTTCAGAAGTTATGAGGGAACATTCTACTCTAGAATATTTACCTCTCAACACCACTCATTTCCTTTGTATTACAGTAAGATTCAACAAAGGACTGGCTAATTATAGCAATCTTAAAACTACTGATCAGTAATGATGCAAAAAAAGAGCTAGAACTTTACATTAGTAGCTACCGCCTAAATTTCTTTTTAATACAGTCTGTATTTAGTCGTATTTTAACAAGTATCTGCTGCTGTGACAAGAAACATTTCACAGTCTCAACTCATCTACACACAGCTACATGTTAAAACCAGTCAAGTTTGAGAACAGATTGTTAATTTTATTTAAAGTTCTTTTTTGCAAAGGCTTTTTCCCAGGGTTGGTGTATGGCTGATTGATTGTATAATATCTACAAGATACTATATGCATGTTCAGTAACACCTGTACATAAAAATAACTGTATAAACCACCAGAAGAAGCCACAAGTATCTTTGCTTTATCAAGGCTTTCCGCACCCAAAGAGTTCTATTATGAAACAGAAGAAAACACTCTTCATTATGGAACATGGCCCTTTTTATTGGCCTCAGTCAGGTCTGGCAGAAAAAAAGCCCTAGATGTCTAAGCACCTAACAAATAGCCTGCTTAATTCATTTAAAAATATTTCTATCATTCAGTTATTTTTTGCAACTGTTCCATGCAGTTATATTACATTGCTAAGGAAAAAAATAAGCTGTATTCTTTTGAAAATTCAAGGTCTAATTAAAAGGTGGTTCATTAACCAAATGGATTTTTGTCACATGAAATTTTTCACTGGCATGCTAATGAACCAGATATAAATACCAGTTATTACTGCAATCCAGCAACCTCAAGGCTGCCAGTATTAAATATACTTTAAAAATAAAATTACAACTTAGCAATTGTTAGCCACGTAGAGTATAATTTTGTTTCGGAAGGCATTCCTATTTAAATCAATCATAAGCACATACTTGCTCTCAGTCTTGCTTCAAGTTAAGCATGCATTCAATACTCTTCTTGAAAAGGGTGTTTTTCTCTTTCAAGTCACATTGATAACATACGCCATGCTAAAGCATACCGCTATGTGAATGTGACAGCAAAATGCTTTTGGTCATATTTCTGATTCATACAAAAGGAATACTTTATATTTTAAAATTCTTTCATCTTCAACATGTAGATGCCAAAGGAACCAAACGAGAGGCATGACTTTCTTTTAGTTCGGTTGCTCACAGTTCTGTTTTAACAGTAAACCTGTTATGTAAATTCTGCACCTTGGCCATAGATCTCTAAGGGTTGTCCTATACTTGTGAGCCAAGAACAGCTCCTGAGTCCTATACTTGTGTCACCAGGAACTATACTAGCTTCACTTGGTCAAATTTCCTACTAGGATTTATAAAAGGGGATGCTGTTTCAGTGGACTGAGAGCCATAAAACTCCAGAAAAAAACAGTATAGTCTGTTAAGTTTTATGGTTAAAGTTCAAATGAAGTGCCTTAATACACTGACAGAAAGAAAATGACAAAAGTATACTTAATTAGAAATGTAATTCAGAAATACGGGGAGTTCACAGAAGAAAGCAGGCAGAACTGGAGTTCAATTTTTAGAACAATGAACAGACTACAAATTACCAAAATGTATGGCGAGATTCTAGACAAAAATCCAGATATAGGCTGGGTTTGGGGGTTTTTATATATTTTTTCCCTGAAGGAATAAATGCAATTTTGATTAGTTTTGCTTGATGAAAATTAACAACAATAAAAATAAAAAGCTGTCACATAATTTACATACAATTATTTGGATTCAGTTGCCTAAATGGACCTTAGATGCTAAAATTAATTTATCCCAGTCCAAAAGGTATGGATCATTCTGGATCAGATTTACTCTGTGTCTGTGCCTCAGACACCCTAGGCCACCTAAAACTGTGTTTTTTCATTCTGCACACTTTTGCACCCATCCTAAAGATCTTGTGGAATAAGGGGGTAACAGTAGTTAAGAATTCTTTCCTTTAATTTGTAAAATTATCTTACAGGTAATTGCCCAGGGTATCCAAACAGCAAGCAGAGATCGTTTCTTATGAATAAACAAAGTATGAGCTTTCTTCTTTCAAAAGGTATAGGTATGAAAGTGTAAGCCTCGTGAAGGAGAAAAGTAACAGGAATAAAGCAGAGGTGCAAACAGGCTGTGGAAGTGTAGTAAGGATGATTGCTGAGTAAGAAAGCAAAGCAATATGCTATTCAGCTGGTTCATGAGCACATCACCAGAAGGATGGGTGGAAACATTTCTGTGACTATTCAAAGCCATGACTGTTTAAATATTAGTATCATTAGATGTTGTTTTTAGCAGCCAAGGCTGTTAAAGCAGACCTGAATTCCAAGAAACCTTTCATTTGTTCCGCTGGAACACCCAGCTGTCATCCCAATTTGCACATTTAACATCAAATTCAATGAGAGTTACGCATAAGAGAACTCAACCCTCTGATGACAGAGCTGCAACTTACCGGACAAAGTTAATTGAACCTGCTTTTGTGCTCTGTCTCATTGACCATCTTCATTATTACTCAAGCCCAGTCTATGTCACAGCCTTGTTTGTAGCCCAAAATCTCCTTTGAGCCTATAGTCACACCTAACCCACATGAAGAAAGCTTAAGGTCCTTGCTCTGTGCCACAAGGGTGGAATGACTGTAATTCATTAGAGTGAGAGAAGCTGTGTAATGCCAGCCCTGCCGTGAAGATTTTGGTAGATGCATGAGGTCTGTGCAGACATAGCAACTGTAAGTATGAAAGGCTTGTTGAAGCTCAAGCTACTCTTTGAACTGCATGAGTATCCATCCATTGAGCCTCAAAGATCAAACTGCAACAGCAATGTGGGTTGCTAGCATGGACCAGACATGCAATGCAAACACACCCTACATGACTACTTTCATACAAAGCATCTACATTATTCCAACTGAAATACATGGAGGGGGAAAAAAGTAAGACTTGAAAGTAAATGAGTATGGTCAGAAATATCATGGAAGATAGGGAAAAAAAAAAACACCCCAAAACCTGCCTGTTCTGGATAAAACCCATTTCATTCTGGAGCTGTTACAGAATAAAGTAATCTCGCTGGACTTACTATCATGCAGCATCTCTTTAACAAGAGTAAGTAAGTCATTTTTCTTCTTCTCTCGCTAAATTCATGTCATCCTGGAAATTTGGAATAGCTTCAAACTATTGCCCATTTTCTGCTAACCTTTGAGCAAACACTTTAAACTTGAAGATCCTACTGGCATCAAAATCTGAATAGAATGGAAACACATCTCTTGTCTAGATTGAAAGGTGAAATAGTTTAAATGTTATCCAACCATGTTGATGAAAAAGACTGGACAAGCCAAACATCCAATGCCTGATGAGATGAAAAAGATGGCTGTTTAGTCTAATTAGGCTTGGCCTCTTTTGCTAATCCATATGCTAGAAAAATACCCTCAGGATGGATTAAGACTGTCAAACTAAGCAACAAAGTTGTGATTTTTTTTTCTCATAACTTGGAAAAATATAAGAAAATATTGAAATGGAACACTGCCTCAGATTATAAATTAGGTGACAAGATAGAACACTGAATGCTAAAAGTAGAAGATTCTTTTTTAAAGTCAAAAACTGAAGAAGTATGTGCTAACATTTTTCTTCCCACCTCTGGGTGACATCTTTAATTTTTGCATAATTAGGTATAAGTTGCATAAGTAAGTGTAGAAGTGGAATACAAATTATTCCCAAGAATGAAAGGTGAAAACCATTCCTGGGAATTTATATGGTGGCATTTATCTTAGATATAATACTTTATAGTTTCACTGTGTGTCAGATTTAAAGAATAACCTGTTTTAGTAAATTAATACAAACTTTATTATGTCCATATCATACAAAAGAAGCGTATGAGAAAAAATTAGGGTACAAAAGCATCATAAATATTTAGGTCTTATACAAGACTATGCCACCCATGCAAGCATGTATTAACAGCCATGTTCTTGGTGTATTAATTGGGTTTTATTATTCTAGTACATAATTTTCAGAAGGCTACTACCTTTCTATATGTAGGATATATATATATATTACTGGCATGAATTAGTATACCTATCAAATATATGCTCAATTTTAAACTGTAATGGCTATTTGAAATTTATACCTAACTTCATTTTAATATACATTTATTTAGAAATATACACTCTCCAAAATGTGATAGTTTTGATTTCAAAAACATGTTTTCAATACATTTTTCATACTTAACTACTACAGTTAAAACAAATCTCATTTTGAAGAATCAGAAAGCAATGAGCATTTGTTCAAGTTTACAATGTATTGACAATGACATTACTGACAGGAATATATACTCCAGAAGAAACTTAAGAGAAAATAACCTCTGGATTCTAATTACTATGGGATGAACTGGCTCAATGCTAACAGCTTTACATATATTTAGATTATATATGTCTTAAATTAAATAAAATTAACACAGGAAATAAAAAACCTAAACTTCTACCCTCTCCAAAGAACTAAACAAAGCTTTAGATTTCACTTCTATAACATTAACTATTGGACTCAAGTATATGTTAACAAATTGCTAGTCAAAGGGCTGCAAAAACTCTTGAATTCACTGCTACATGAAAGAAGCATTTTTGAGTAATTGCCTAAAGAACTTGCAATTACTTTTGTTGACTAATATTCCTAATTTACCATAATATGCTCGAGAAAATTCTGCAGCTTTTAGACAAATCTGCCTTAGTGGTTGTAGTGTTCAGTTTCTCTGGACATGGAAATCAAGCTATTTGTTATAAACACACTGACAATATCATCCAGATCCCACATACACATTATGTATATGGGGTAAGTCTGATTAACATCTTAGGTTGCCCAGAAGCACCTGGTATTTTGCAGATAATAACAACTAGAGCTGTTGAGAGCAGGTTGGGAACCAGGGGTGTGTGTGCTCCTCCAGCTGGCAGGGCCTCCCAGGGCTGGCCAGGCTGTAAGCCCAGCTGCTGAAAAAGGGGAAGTGGTAGTGGGTAAAAGGAACAACCAGATTTACCCTTTATGCAACTTCCCCCTCAAAAATAATTATATTCATATAAATCATACATTCATAGAATTAATAACTTGTTATAGAGTCCTCTGTACTACAGTTTTGTTATTTTTACTGGTGTTTCTGTAACAGAAACACTGAAGCTTAAGAGCACAAGAACCAATCTACTTGAGTTTGTACATACAGTAAGAACTGTTTTTTCTTCTTTGCATAAATATTTAGTGAGGTTTGGTGAAGTAAAGGTTTCCAATTTACAGGGGACAACAATCAGGAAATATTTTCTACTCATAAGGTAGACATACAAATACAGAAATCACTGAAGAAATTACAGAATAAAATCTCAGAATGTCTTTCTCCATAAAGTCAGTCTTTTCTATCACACTCAAAGTGTTTCCACCTTAATTTTCCAACATACTAAAGAGAAATGAGTGTAAACATGGTCACACATTAGCTAAACCATTCGTCAGTTATATTCTTAAACCTTGTAGCTTAGAATTATCCAAGTCAAAATCATTAAATTGCGTACCGATAGCAAAAAACCATGATCACTCAGGAGGATTTCAGAGAACTTCATTGTATTCAAAATACAAAAGTCTCCCATATACGTCTTCATTGTAAACAAGAAACCTTATGAAAAAAACAGCACTTTTCATTTTCACACTTCCAAAACATAAATGTAAAAAAAGGTAGAGTATTACAAAGCATCAAAAGTTTTATCAAACAGGACGCTACAAGTGGCAGTATATAGAGAATGTCACTCTGGTGAGGGACTGTGAATTCTTTGCATTGCCTTCCTTACTCACTTCTTGTTCTCATAGAGAGTAATTTCACTCAGCCTTTAAAATTTCTCCTTTAAAACACATCCCACAGTCCTCCAAGTTTTCTCTGTCCTATTTTCACCTCACTGATCTCAGCAACATAACACACAACCCTGAAGAGATCTCTGACTGTGCTCTGGAAAATCCTAAACACTCAAAGCAAACAAGAGGCCTCTGTAATCTAAATGTAAGAGTAGTCATAATGTAATCCCAAGGAAAAATTCCTCTGACACATAAAATTAAATACATAATTAAGATATTAGGTGTGGTATTTTAATTCTGTAACTCCTAAATAATACTGATAAGTATCATTTAAATGCATTATTGTATATTTAATTTCATATCCAAATAATGAGATACTATTCAAAATTATTTACTGAAAACTATACTAGAAACACACAAACTGCATCTTGATTAATCTTCACTGCATACATTTTAAGACACACTTTTAGCAGGGGATATGCAGATTGTTTTTACCACCTTTACAAGTTGGATTTGGTGCAACATCACCTTTTCAGAGACAAAATACCAAAAAGTAGCCATCATAGCTTTTAAAAATTCCTATATACATTATTAATTGATACTTACAGAGGTAAAGACTTGAATTTGATCTCAACTTTTAGATCATCCTGATACATCAAGAAAAATGTAAGCTGAACCATTTCTATTGACTTGTTTTAAATGGCCACCAGAATACATACAAGTTTAATAAATCACAACTTCCACATTATGTCAGTATCTCACTTCAAGAAATTCTTCTCACACTAATTTAAAAAAAAAAAAGAAGTCAATTTCATTACAGTAAGTCTCTTAAACTGAGTGCACAGACTGTAACCAGAGTGAATGTTTTGGCCTCTTCCCCTTCCCATGAAACAGAAAACTGTTAATCTATGATCAGCATAAAACATTAAGCTGTCTCTGGGTTTTCATTCCAATTTAATTCACTTGGTTTCCCCTCACTGATTGCCTTTGACTCATGAGTCACATGTTACAAAGAGAGATGAAAATATAACTGTTGTGTAAGTGCAGCATGCTGGGACCTCATTCAACTAAAACAGAAGCTATTTGTTCACAGCATCTATCAAGGTCAGTCTTCAGAGGGTCTTTTTAACTCAGACTTGTCATGAACTTCCAGTTCTATTTACATTCATTTCAAACTGCTATAAATCTCTAGTTTTAATGCAGCATTGCCTTATATTATTTACAGTACAATGAAAAAGATTTTGACTTCACTGGAAAGAAGTATTAATGATCTTTTACCTTTACCATGTGTCATTAAGACTCAATAGAGACCAATCAATGATGTCCATGAAGGAAATCATAATACACTGTATGATGAGTAACTGCGGAGAATATAACAGGAAAACTATGAACCATTAAAGAGCTATATACAGACTGTGATTTTAGTTAGACATATTATTAGCAAACTTTGCAAGACTACTTACCTAGAAAGGTCATGCAGACTTTACTTGAAAATTTTAGATACAGTCTGCAATTGTCTACAGAAGGAGCAATAGAAATCCATATCAAAGAGGGTATCTCTCTTACAAGTAGCAGTCAGGATGATTCAGAAAACCAGTATCTGGAAAGATCTCATAAATAATTACCTCCTTTTAGCCATACTGAGTCTTTAGGTAACATAATTACAAGATATTAAGAACCCACTGAGGTTTTAAACTGGGGAGAAAAAAGTTCCAGATACAAGTTAATGACATTGGCAACACTGATATGGTAACTAAATTTTGCAGAGGTAATAATGCACAGGAAAAACACTGATGGAAAACAGAGCTCATAATTGCTAACCCACAAGTATGTATAGCATACTTGTTAAGTCACTAACAGATTTAACATAAAATTTCATTATCGTAGATCCAGACTCTAATCTACAGAATCATTTCATAGTCAGAAAAGAAAGGCAATAATTTTAAATAATTAAAAAAGATTCACAGGATTTATATGATCTAAGCTTGGATTCCAAACTTTTGAACATCAATATCATAATTAACCTTATTAATTTGATGCACTTATCAGTTAGATCTTTGTTTAGAAAAAAGCCTGTGATAAAACTGTTTCAGTTTGAAAAACCATGAAAAATTATCATCTAAATAATTGATGAATGGAGGAGGGTAACTGGTGACAAATGACATAGAGAAGACCAAACATACCAATGCCTTCTTCACCTTAGTCCTTACCAGTAAAACCTGTCTTCAGGAATCCCAGGCTCCTGAGTTCAGAGGGAAACTGTAACAAGGAAGACTTATCCCTGATGGAAGAGCACTAGGTTAGGGGGCATTTAAATAAACTGGTTGTACACAAATTCATGGGACCATGGGACCAAACAGGTTGCACCCAAATGTGCAGTGGGAGCTGGCCTTTCTCATTATGTGTCCACTCTTTGTTATCTTTGAATGGCCACTGCAATTAGCAGAGACTGGAAGAGAGCAAATACCACTCTTCTCTTCAAAAAGGAAGATCCAAGGAACTACAGGCCTGTCATTCACACCTCAGTCCCTAGGAAGCTGATGGAAAAAATCCTCCTGGGATGCATTTTCAAATACATGAAAGACAAGAAGGTGATCTGGAGTAGTCAGCATGGATTTACAAAGGAGAAATTACGCTTGATCAACCTCTCTGCCTTATACAATGAGGTGATTAGCTTGGTGGACGAGCTGAGAATGGTGATGTTGTTTACTTTAGTAGAGCCTTTGATACTGTCTCCCATAACATCATCACAGACAAGCTGACAAAGTATGTGTTAGATAAGTGGACATGGAAAAGGATTAAAGACTGGCTGACCTATCAGGCCAGGAGGTTTGTGATCAGTGGAACTAATTCCTGTTGAAACTAGTGTTTGAAACTAGGCAGCAAACTAGTGGTGTATCCCAGGACACAGTACTGAAGCCAGTACTGTTCAACAACTTTATGCTGTCCCAGACAATGGGACAGAGTGCATCTTTAGCAAGTTTGCTGATAAAACAAACTGGGAGGAGTGGCTGATACACAAAGAGGGACTTCAACAGGCTGAGATAACAGGAACATCGTGAAGTTCAAAACGAGGAAGTGCAAATTCCTGCATCTGGGGAGCAACAACCGCAGGCACCAGGACGTGCTGGGGGCCAATTGGCTAGAAAGTAGCTTTGCAGAAAAAGACCTTGGGGTCCTGGAGGCCACCAAGTTAAACATGAGCCAGAAAAAAAAAATAAAAAGCCCAACAGTATCATTGGCACAAATTAAAATGTATGCAATTCCACCTAAACATGAGGAAAAACTCTTTCACCGTGAGAGTGACCGAACATTGACACACTTTGCCTGGTTATTCAGTCACCATCCTTAGAGAAATTCAAAAACCTACTGGAAGCTGGCCTGGGCAGCTTGCTTTAGGTAACCCTGCTTGAGCAGAGGGTTGGACTAGGTGATCTCAGATTTTCAACCTAAATGATTCTGAGATTCTGTGATTCTATTTTTTTTTTTTTTTGCAATTCTGTTCTTACCCTTGTTGCTCAATTCTGAACTCCTTCATAGCATCTTCAAAGAACACGCACTCTGAATAAGCTGCTTTTAGTGAAGCAACACACTCATATATACTACTTTCATGTGAATTACCTGTGAGAAACTATGCATCATGTTTCCATGTGATCTATATGCAAACTTACCTCATGAAGTACATACTTGTTATGGACAGAACACTACAATGCTTTTAAAATGCTAATTAGCAATTCCCTGAACCACTTCAATTACAGAATATATTTATAAAACCTTCCCTTCCTTATAAAAGGAACATCAAAAACAATATAATGTCATCTGCCTCCTGTTCTAACAGCCTTCAAACAGAGTTTTGTTTACATGAACCTTCATTTTCCAAAACCATGGTTCAGGAGCACATCATAAGGTCATGTTATTGAATTTCTCTTAACTGACTTTATTTTCCCCTTTTCAGCTTAAAGAGTTAGTTAAATAGGGAAAAGACAAAATAAATTTAAAATGGTAACTTTATATTAATTATTTTTGCTACCTTCATGAAATATCTAGAATAAAACATTGCCTGTATCCCATTTTTCAATCAGAAGTCTTCTAGCTCTAGCAACTGTGATTAAGTGCTTGTGGTAAGTGATAATATACCCAAACAAATTAAAACCTAAGGTTTTTCACATGGATGCTTCAACCTGCTATGTAAAACTAGAAATTTAAACAGATGTGTAGAACTAGGACTATATAACTTCTATATTTGTTGAATCTGACTATTCTTGTTCATGTGCAAGTTAGCTATATTTACACAGCAAACAAAGAGGAACACAGGAAACATGTGGAAACCCAGTTTCAACTGACAGTTAAAAGCTATAAGAAGTAGAGCAGCCCTCAGAGCACATTTATGAAAACTGTTCCTCCAGCCACCTGCAAGTGAAGCACTGAAATAAAAATAATCATTTTGTGCTTTTCATTCCCTTCAAAGCCTTTGGGGACTAAAATACAAGGATTGATGATCTTAGACCAATTAAGGATAATACTTACTCACATATTTATGCACATTATTAACGGTCCTTTATAGACTGAAGTACTTATATTTAAAGACTATAAAAAGGATCTACCACTGGTAGCCATTAGCAGTTGCCATGTTTTCAAACAGCAATGCATAATTTTTTACAACCTCACAAAATTGCCAGAATGATCATTTTCAATTCTTTCTAACAGAAGGTGAATTGCTGCCACAAAATTGTCATTGGCAGCAAAAACAAGCAAACAACATTCTCGATCTAATCATCAGCAGGGATAGATGAAACTACAATTACATCCAGAATATGTTACAAAAAAACATTTGGGTGTGTATTTTAATAGCAAATTAAAGAAAATTATTTGAGAAATAATCTGAAGAATTGTATTCACCAAACTTCCAGCAGTTAAGACACCTTCAACTGACAGGAGGGAGATTTAGATTAGCCACTAGGAAAAAATCCCTCACTATGAGGGTGGTGAGGCACTGAAACAGGTTCCCCAGAGAAGTTGTGGATACACCATCCCTGATGGTGCTCAAGGCCAGGTTGAACAGGGCCTTGAGCTACCTAGTCTAATGGGAGGTGTTGCTAACTCCGGGGAGTTGCAAGTACATGTTCTTTAAGCTCCCTTCCAACCTGAACTATTTATGATTCCAAGATTATAACTTTTACAGCTTTAAAACCAAAATCTATTACCTCATCCTTCTTTTTCCTTCTCCCTTCTCTTCCCTACATCTCCAGAATTTCATCCGGTATTACACACTGACTTTATGGATCATCAGCAAGACTGTTAGGTTTACATCCATGATGTACATTCTACTGGTTACAGATCCTTTAGCACATTTTACCACAAAAACAAAAACCAAAAAGAACCCCCCCCAAAAAAAACAACCAAACAACAACAACAAAATCTCTTATCTCTAATCTGCCATGCTCCACTTGTTTTGTAATACTCTACTCTTATTCTCTATCCTAGCCAAGGCCACACTTCGCACCCAGCCCACTGGAGTTCCCTTTTCTTGATTGTCCACCCTCTCTTGTTCTTCATGCTTCACTACTAATACCCCTCGCTTAAAAGATCACAGTGTCTCTGCATGCTCATCCAACTTCATCCACCTCTTGTCTCCCACTCACACCAACTTCTGTTTAGTTATTTCCTCCTGGCTCCCAGTTTTGGGATGCAACTGAGGCTTTGGATGCAAGCAGGGTTGGTCTTGCTCATTTTTCATTTCTACCTCCTGGCAGCACACTTTCATGTCCTCCCTCAGCCTAGCTTTGGTTTTCATCAGATCACTAGTGAGCTCTTCAGCTCACTAAACTAGCAAAAGCTAATCGCCTCCTTCCTTAGCAGTTCAGTTTTCAACTAGTTTAGTGATCTGAACCAAAGAAGAGGAGGCATAGTGAGAGAGGAGGCCTCTTCTGGGAGAAGGGAAGACAAGAATGGACCTCTTCCTTTCAGTGCCATAGACTCAGCCATTTTACCTGGCACAAGCCTTATTCACTCAGTTCTAGCATAGAATAGTTAGGGTTGGAAAAGACCTAAAGATCATCTAGCTCCAATCCCCCTGACAAAGGCAGGGACACCTCACACTAAACCATGTCTCCCAAGACTCCATCCAACCTGGCACTCAGCACTGCCAGGAGCATTCACAGCTTCCTTGAGCAACCTGTTCCAGTGCCCCACCACCCTCACAGTAAATAACTTCTTCCTTAAATCTAGCCTGAACTTCCCCTGTTTAAGTTTTAACCCATTACCCCTTGTCCTGTCAATACAGTCCCTGATGAAGAGCCCCTCCCAGCATCCATGTAGGCCCCCTTCAGATACTGGTTATCTCCCATTCGTTCTTTTTTTTTTTTTTTTTCTCTGTAATCCTACTAACTTTGGATTTCTGTGTCTGTTGGCTGTGTTGTTTTTTCAGAACTACTAAATATCAAAAAAGGAGCAATCTTCATTGGCAGAGGAGGCAGGGTAACACCATTCTCTTCATTTGTTCTCTTTCTTGATTTCACCGTCCCCTTGCCAGTTTTTATTCTTTTTCCACAGCAGCACTAAAATACAAAACGAAGTGTGGTGGATGGCCCATCCCAGTCTCATCCTGACTCAAAGCACAGTCACCAGTCATTGTTGTGGAATAATGAGATGTCTTGCATGACTTGCCCTAAGTCACAGAGGCTACATCATAACCAGAGATATTCATTAAATTTCCTGCTCTGAATAAATTCACTTCAGTAACTGCTAAAAATATAACTTATCTTCCTCCTTTTTCAGATAATACTTAGTAAAACAGCATATTGGTGTTATTCTGTACAAAACAGGTCTGAAAATTTTCTTCCTATTTTTCTCTACCACTGTGGACAACTTGAGAGAGAAGCACAGTCAGAAACTAAAAGGTCTCAGGAAATCTTTCCTCAAAACAGATTTCAGATATACTGAGGATCATTTCAAAAGCAAGCTTGACTTCTCCAGGGTTATAAAACCCTAATGTATTTTATGTTAGAGTAGAAAAGGAAGTATGTTTTTGAGGATTTAATAAATGTCTTTTTATGAGAAACTGTGGTGTTTATACTTTTTTTTTTTGCTGTTTGAAGCTGAACATTGTATTTCTCAAAAGTCTTAATTTGTTCTATAGCTTTTACTTACAATTTTGATAATTCAAACAGAACTATTTAATGCAAATATAGGAATGTTAATTCCCAGTCCCACCTACAGAGAAATTTGCTAAATAATTATTGCTGCACAATAAATTCTTCCCAGTTAACTATTAACTTGCTAAGATAAAAGCTGTGAACTGTTCCCAGGGCCAGCAGTTGCACTTCAACAAGATCCAGAGAAGTGTACTTTCAAGTGAATTACTGATAGAACTTTATGCAGTGAAACTAGGAGATTTGTGCCATAAATATCTGTTGCAAAGAAACTGAGCTTGCAGAAAAAGTCAAAGTATAGAAATAAAGGCACTCTGCCTTAGCTAAAAGTTTCAGTTTTGACTGCAGGAATAGTTTCAAATTACCCAGAAAGAGAATGAAGAATCATTATTTCACACAATCAGAAAAGAGATTTAAAATTATGAGGAGAGCTGTCTGATGAGTCCAGTTCATTATTTAAGCTAATAAACTAAAACACGTTAACCCATTCGTGAATTTTTTCAAATACAGTTACACAGGTAATAAAATGCTCCAAATGCTTCACAGAATGAGGCAATGCAACCACAGGTTGCATTGGTACCTGTGCCAGTGCCTCATCACCCTCATAATAAAGAACTTAATTAAGATCTAATTAAGAATTTAATTAAGATTTAAGAAATCATTTCACAATAGCACCCTATTACAGACAAACTTGAACAATAGTCTTGAATTTTGCTTTTCCCACATGGGAGCAATCTGATAAGGATCAAATAAGGACTGCAAATTTGTGTCTGCAAATGTTAACATCACTTATGTTGTCTAAATTTGGAGATAATTTACCCCACTGCACTACAGTCAATTAGTTATTACTTATGTCAGTTTATAGAAGAGTGGTACTCCAAATGCTGTGTGAATAGGTATGACTGCACCCCTGGTGCAGAGAAAAGTGGAATGTTGTATTATCCCAGATCCAGAGACATACCTACAGTGTTGTATATGCCAGCAAAGTAGGAAACTTTTCCTTAAAGTTACAAATTGTCTGACACACCAGTGATAATAATGGCATGCAATCATGCATGAAAATGAAAAAACAAAAAAATTAAAACAACAAACTAACCAACACACAACCCACTCCAGAATAGTATTACATGTTTCAGAATGTTGCAGTGATATTTTCTATCTATATTAATGTTGCCCTTGTTGGTAGGGCAAGAAACAAGAAGGGATTGATGCTGTGCTAACACTGCTCAGCACAAGGTAGAACATTAGTGTGTTATCAACACCGTTCCATCACAAATACAAAACAGAGTATTGTACAAGATGCTATGAAGAAAGTTAACTCTCCCAGGCAAAACCAGTATAAGAGTGTAGTACAATAGGTACAGTTCCACATCCAACAGTCCTAAATGATAAACTAATTAAAAAAATACTAATGCGAAACAGGGAGAAAAAGATCGGGTATCCTACTTTAGTCTTATGAAGGGGTGAAATTTTCTGCCTGGTTTCATGAGCTAACAGCTCACCAAAAGGTACAAGAAGTAATGAGAGGGGTAGGACATCACAGAACAACAGGAACCAGAAAAGGAACTCTCTCTGATTTAGTCTTGAGGTGAACCAAAACAGCTTCTACAAGTAGCAGGCAGAAATGCAAGCCTCATAAACAGTATTCAGCACCCTCTGGCTAAGGTAATGGTTTCACAACCCTACACAACTCCCCCTTTTGTAACCCCCCTTTCCTGTGTCTTCCTCCATGATTTAGTCTGCAGAATCTTGTAATGAATCCTGCACCAGCTCTGGTAGTCAATCATTGGGCCACCTTAGGAGGCAGTTTAGACAACTAAAATGGCAGACTACCCTCTGTCATCCCCCCAACCCCTACAAAAACAAACAAACAAAAAATATTTTTGTGCCTTTTTAGTGAGCTGAATCAGCCAAAGGTAAGGCAAGACACCTAAATGCACTTTGAAGCGAAGCAGGGGTAGGAATGGGAAGATTTATCATGTAAGACACTCAAGTCAAGGTAAGTAGTTGAGAAATACAGCTATCAACAGGTTTTTCCTTGTTTTGGTTTTTTTTTTTTTTTTCAGTTTTCCTTTAATTTGAGACTACAGGAAATTATTCTGTTTTCCAAGAAAAGTGATAAGGCTGCAAATTAGCATCTCTTTCCCTTTTATAGTGAAATCATGTCACTTGGCACTGTCATGCCTCCCTCTAACACATAGTGACCAGTCTAAGCCACATCTAGACCACTGTAGGACTGGATTCTCCAGCCTGTTTCCTAAAGAAAAAAATGAAGGGTATAGATGTTGATGTTCTAGCTAAGAACACAGTTATTCAGTATTCCATACATTTATGCATTTTTATATTAACGGTATATATTTATAAATAAACCCCTGCACTGTACTCAAATAACACTGTATCATGACTCCTGCATTCAATCCTTTTAAAACCCAGCCTTTTATTGTTTCAGAATTTACATCAACCTCTTGTAGCTAAATGGTCAAAGCACAAGTCCCATACTTAAGGCAGTGTAAATTAGCTTGCCCAGACAATGTTCATCAGTTAAGCTAAACAAACTAAAAAGAACATTTTGGATAACAAATCTCATAATAACATTTTGACAGATTAGAACACAGCACAGGAAAAGCAGGAAAATAAGGTTGCAAACTTTTTTCATTTTATATAGAAAAACATTTAAGTAGCTTTGGTCAAGAGGCCATTCAATAACAACTGGACTGAATATAAGCTGACATAAAAATGCATCTGAAAGTAAATCTTATATAGTTGTAACTTCTGTTTAAAAAAAACACCAAACTTTTCACTCAATCCTTAAGTAGTAAAAAGTACTTCCATTGCAAGCATACCATTTATTACTGAAAGCTACTATTAAAAAAATACTCCAATACTTTCATGACTGTTAGTTTAAGAAATGAAATAGGACTGACCTGGACAAAAATTCTGCTGTGTCTGAGTAGTTAATTTTTCTTGTACGGCGCGCTTTTCAAAATGCCCTGCAGTTGCATTCTGATGTAGGCCTCGTTGTCTGGTGGCAAATCCCAATTCTCCAGGTTCAGAAAACTTCAGATAAAACTGTTGCTCCAAATCACCAAGAGAGAGGTTTATAGCCCCATGTCTCCCATGGCCATAGTCAGGGAACATAGATTCGTCCTCGGTGTTCTGTGTTGGTAATGGAAGAATCCGATGATGCAGCTGTGGGCTAGGAAGTCTTGAAGATAACGGAGAAGGAATAGGTGACATTTGTTTGTGTGTATTAGATACCGGATATGAATTACTAAAAACATTACTCACTGATACTAACGAGGGTGAATGCAGCTTTTTCTCTTCCAGTTTAAGATTATTACTTGTCTGAGAAAGATCAGAACTTTCATTTACAGGCAGGTTCAAAAATAAATGCTTGTTGCTTCCCCGGGATACCGTGGTTCTTTTCTCATATATTGAGCCTGGCAGGTTTCTGTCTACTCTTGTAATTTGTTGCAGTCTCCTCCATTCTGTAGCTTCATCTAAACTGTCGCTCCTAATAACTTTCAGAAGAGCTTTATTGACTGCTCCCACAAGGTTGCATGACTCATCAGTAATGTGCACTCTCTCTGCTTTGTACTGCAAACCAGAGCTGCCTTGCTCCTTTTCCTGCAGCACAGCATTTTTAAAGTCTCCAGCAGCTTCATCTACGGAGTATACATGAGTTCTTAATATAAACTCTTTATTTACTGTTGTGAGAACCGGAGGAATGGTTTCTTTATGTCCGTGAAAATCAGGTAAAGACTCTGAAGGGGGTTTGTCAACTTTTTTAATACAAGCTTCTGAATCCTGTACTTCAGCAACAACTGTGATTCCTGGTTTCTCCCTGCATACTGGCTCAGTATACTTGCTACTTTTCAAGTTTTTAGCAGCTACGGATTTAGTTAATGTCTCAAGTTTGTTAGATTGACTGTCCTGAGAAGGCTTTACCAAAGAGACACTCCGTTGCACTTCCGTAACTTCAGGGATGCATTCTCCATTGTCCACTAGTTCAGCTGTGACTGTGTCATTGCTGTCTTTTGAGCTAGAACTTGGTAAGTCAGCATCCAGTTTCACAGCTTTGTTGCTCTCAGGAGGGCACCCCTCTTTTATCCACCTTTCTGGCTGTATACTATTGTCTACTAGTAAATCATCCTTACCTTTTACTGCTACCCAGCTGGAGGCAGAAAAGGAACTGGGAAAACTCTTGGTAGGAAATGTTGCGGGGAGCATTCTCTTATTTTCCAGTTGCTTGTTTTTTGCGTTCAGTAAAGAAAGATGTTGTTCATGTATCTTTTTCCCCCCTTTCCAGTGCCTGAACTCCTCAAAGCTCTCTTTCCTTCTATATTTTCTCATTTTTTTGTGATTCAAATAGTCTCTATTTGTGGAATCCAGAAAGTACTTCTGCTGATGTGTAAAACTGAAGTAATCGTCACCTTTAAGTTTTGGGACTCCAGAAGTATCCTGTTGCTTTCTCTCCTGATGTCCTGTGTTAAGGTCCAGAATACGATGTGATCTCAAAAGACTGGATAACAGTGTTTCCTTTTCAGCAGTTAGTTTGTACAGTTCAATAAGAATGTCTTTTGTGGTACTTTGCTTGAAAAGAATATCTCCAAAGTTCTCATATGGCTTTTCTCTCAGGTCTGTCTGTAACCTCTCTCTTACTTCATAGCTACAGAAACGTTTACTGGTTCTATCCAGAGTTAAACAGCGCCTGTAAGTAAATCCTCTGACTTTGCCTTCTGGAAGATAGAAGCTGATGTAACAAAGCTCCATAATGGGTTTGTGCAATTGAAGGACAGTATGCGTGCCTTCCATTATGCTTGCCAAATTAGTCATTCATTTAAATTACGTGCTAAGTATTTCAAAGCTTGCATGACATAGCATGTGAGGCAGGGAATGGACGGAAGGCATCTGACTAATCTTCAACAATAATATTGTCTGCTGAAAAAAATAAAGAGAAGCCTGTCAAACTTGATTATGGCAAATTTAATATGACAAATAACAAGCCTGCAGAAGCACAGTCTTCTCTCAATGTTTTCTGATACAAATCTCTTACCTTGAAAAATCTGACCCCAAAAGGATGACATTGCTAACACTCATAGTTGGAGTCATAATCCATCTCTCATACATCATTTTTCTGTCTTTAAGATTTTCAGTTCAGAGAACTGTTCCATAAGGCCACAAAACGTTCACTAAACCACACATTTGAAACACAATTTGCTTTCAAATACTATACCCTATTGCCCTTTCTCTGTTAAAAGTTAACTTGCTGTTGAACATTTCGTAAAAGAGAACCATTCAAGCACATATGTTGCCTTTTTTCTCAGTCAGCACAACCAACACCACCATCAAAATGTAATTAGCTCTCACTGCTCTATTTACCAAGGAAACATTAAAAAAATAAAAGGCTGAACATTTTCTTCTAGCAGTTATCTGTGAAACTGCCATGACATCAAAAAAACTTACACAAATTAAAAAATAATTAAAAAGATCAGGTTCTGTTTACTTGGCTAGCATATAGGTACTGTACAAATCTATTTTGATTCAACTAAATAGTGTAATTGTACTACAGGCAAGTTTATTGAGCTCTGTAATTTCCTTTTCTTTCCATCACATTGTATTTTCTTGCTACAGATTAGATCTATTTATATTCATTTGATAGATCATGATAGAAGATGGTTTACTAATTTTGATCACTAAATCGGCTTTTTATCCAGAAAGAACTCTATTGCCACAAGCAAAGAAGTCTGCAGTCACAAGGAAACACCTAACCATCAGGGAAAGACAAAGCTCAGCAGCAAATCTAGCAGCATGCAAAGCTGAACAGCGCTGACTCCAGGGCTTCTCTTTGTTGAAAAATGCAGGAATTTCAGTTTTCAGCTTCAAAACATAAATACAGGGTAACTTTCTGTCATTTCAAAATAGTAAAACTCAGCCTCAGGCAACAATAGGTAGAAGGAAGATGTCATGTTACCATGTCACATATTTCAGGTGTTTGGTTTTTTTTTTTACATATATTAGCATATTATCAGTTTTTATTATGCAGGGAGATAGATGTGATAAATTGTTGGCATAATTTCATAAGTAATTAGAAAATCCTAACTCTAAGAAACAAGCAACTTTTATGCAAAACCTATCCTCCCAGCAAGTAGTCATTTATTAGAGTGATTTTGATCTAAGTTTTGTTAAAGCATTGCATTTGTTTATAATGTTCTTTAAATAATTTCAAACTTTCCTTTTACTTTGAGTAGTATCACTTTTCATGCAAGCAAAACACTTAATTTGCACACATAATCCTTGAAGTCAGAGGAGTGATCCTAAGGAGAGAGACTAACGGCACGACCCATTAGGGTCAGATAAGCTTCTTAATGCCATTCACCAGCAGTCAATAGCTATGTGGCATGATTCAGAATCCCATCCAGGTATCGGAAGGTGTAGGAAAGATGCAAAACCTTTAGTCAATGCTTCTGTTGAAGACTGGCTTGCTGTTTCATAGGTCTACAATAGTTTCTGAGAATATTATGCCATACTGTTTCTTGTATTCTTGTTTTAATTCATTGTCTGAGTTTGGAGTTCAAAATATACTGCCTAAAAGAGCAGCCTCATTTTAGTCTTCCCTGTCTCCAGCTGTGCAGGCCTGTTGCTTTTCTAGTGTAGAACTGAGTGATCATGCAGCCACAGCATGTCACTGGCAGATGCAACTAAGCAGTTCTGCATACAGAAATAATAACTATCAAAGAAGATTTTTTCATCACAGGAGCAGTCTTGAGCCTGCTCACGCCTTACCCAAGCAATACAGAATACCCTTTACAATAGCAGTTTGTCAGTACATCACCTTAGCCAAAGCACCAAACTGCCCCTCAAGTAATCTGTTGTGGTGAGCTGCATCAAACATGAGCTAGTTAACATGTGGGTATTTCCATAAATGAATATTCAGCAGTGCCAGCTAATGCATGCTGAGTCAGTTTTTAATTTTAGGAGAAGTTTATTGAGAAGCAGAATTTCAAGAGAGTTACTAGGCAAGGAAATGGATGGCACAGTTGGTTCACTGGCAACATACAGCTGTTAAACTAGAAAGAAGTATAAGCAACTGGGAAAAACCTAGCTAAATTGAGTATGAGGGTGGGTATCCCAAGGAAACCAAATCTATGCTTAGTGTTGACTTAAGGAAGATGATGCATCACATCAAAAGTATTTGTCAATACATTGATTTAGAAAATAATAAAAGGAAAGGACCAATAGGAAGAAAGGGAATTGGTTGTGGGTTTACTTAATTAAATGGAGTAAGGTTGTATTATGTGTATTTCACAGTTTTATCTAGGAAAAAAATTAGTTAAATTAGTCTGCATTATTTTATGTGTTCCTTTGTTTCACCTCAAATAACATTGTATTTTCTCACTGAAATATGATTAAGTGACTAGAAGGAAATAGCCTCATGGAAAATATAGACCCAGTAGCTGTAGAACCAGACATTATGATCAAATTTAATATCCTCAAATGACTCTGTGGTATCATCGGGTGAAACTCAGCTCTGTACAATTCTGAATTGTACATTTTTTATTCTTTTTTTTTTTTTTTTGGACAAAACAATAAATGCGTAAAGGAGAGAACCAGCAAGACCTCACCTCTGCCACACAGATTTGCTAGGCTATGTCCTCCCAAAACACAAGCAGTTTCCCTAATCTGATATGAGCTTTAAGTCATTACATCACTGAAGTGAAACCTACGGCTCTCCCTTATATCATATTGCAACTACAAGCAATTTTTCAGTTACAAGCAAATAAATCTATTGAAGAATTATTTTTTTTTTTAATCTTACCAACTTTGACAACATCCTGCCAGGCCAGCTTAGACCTGTTTTACAGGTTACATCCCATTACATCTCTTCTTAGTTACACCAAACTAAACATTGGGTTTGATGCACACATGATGGCACATTAAAATGTACAATCACCTTGAACATAATACCCCCCTTATAATGAAAAAATTTACACATACTTTAAAATTAAATCATATTAAAAGTGAGTTTTAGAGAAAACCAGTAATAATAACAATAGCAGTAATAGAAAGGACATTTTGTTACTATCAGGCCAATAAAATATTCTTTATCAAATTTTTCATCGATTTAAAAGATAATGTGATACCATGTACTGCTGCATTGTTTAGTGGTATTTTGAAGCTTATTTCTGTTAATAGCTGCAAACTTTACCAAGAAAACCTTTTTCTCTCCAGTGCCTTCAGCATTTTTTCAGCCTTTTAATAATCTGCCATA
This sequence comes from Neopsephotus bourkii, assembly GCF_033783945.1. Lineage (NCBI taxonomy): Eukaryota > Metazoa > Chordata > Aves > Psittaciformes > Psittacidae > Neopsephotus > Neopsephotus bourkii. The sequence goes on from NW_026902266.1 coordinate 240,283, forward strand.
AGAAAACAAAGTGAACTCTTTGCTCTATCAGCAGCAGCATTATAAGAAACTATCAGGAGAGTTATGTTAAGGAAAAGAGACTGGTTAAGGGATTTCAAACTTAATTTCCTCTACTTTTCTATTTACCTTGCAATCTGTTAATAATCCTACTTCTATTTGCAAAACTTATTACAGGGAGTGAATTTTTGTAAGTTAAAGGATTTTTTTTTATTTTTTTTTTAGTTCAACAATGAAAAATGGCTCAGATTTAGTGCTTTCAAAGTCTAGGGACAGCACATCCATCCATTTTGCTGTTCAAAATGTGCTCTTAGGGAGCCAGTTTCTTCTCTCTATTAGGACATACCATTCGATGCTCAGCATGACAGATGGTCTTCCTCCTTTCCCTGATCTTTAAGTAAGCAAGAATTAAACCTCTGTACTTTCCCAGCTCTCCCCAATATCTGATGGTTATTAGGTGGCAATCTGTTCATTAGTATGCTATAGCTAACTTTCTGTGCTGTGTTATGTAGCCAATTTACATACCAAAACAGAAAAAGCATTGTAAAGTCAGTAAAAACATGAACAGAAGGATCCATATCACAAGGTAGAAAAAACTTAAATGAAACTGCAATGATATTTGTTTACTGAGCACAACTTGTTGATAGAGACAAACTGCATCATTTCCTTCTCCTGCTTAAACTCTCTTGTGGCATGTAAAGTTAATTGGTTTTAAGTTTCTGAATGGACTAAATCATATGATGACACCTCACTAGAAACAAATACATTCTCAGAATCCAAACTGCCCTGTGCTTGTTGCTGGTCCTTTACAGACCACTGTCTCATTTGTAATAGTTCTAAATAAGCATATTACCTTTCTAGTGCACAGGAGATGAAAAAAAAAGCAATGGTGATATTTTGGGGTTTAGAAGTAATGCTCACCATTTATTCTTAAAATTTGTATTACATTTGACTAGTCAGGTTGGGAAACAAACATAATATACATATATTACTCACATCACATCATCTCCAAAATTGTTTAAAAAAAGCATACACTGCAAAACTAGAACAATATGCAAATTACTGACTTCACTAATAGTTTAGTTTCTGAAGTGTTAACAATATTTTTTAAACAGTGACCTTCTTCACTATAAAACATCACAACTCCTAAGATTTTCAGTTGTACACTTAGCAAGGAAGTCCCTTTATTCAAATTCTTGCTCCTACGATTTGAGCCAGGTGACCTCCATTACAATTTATGTAAATTAAATGCCAGGCATAAATTACATTTTTCCTTATTAGAACCATGTAGTTCTAGTTCCAACAAGTTCCACCCATCTGCACTAACTTGCTAGTGACACCTTTCTAAAAGCCACATGGTGAGGAGAAGCTATATAAGCCTTTCAATGAAGGAACAGGGACTTATAAAAAAATTGCTATTGCAAAAGCAGAAAAAATTAAAAAGGATGCCTTAAAGGGTAGTAAATATCACAGAATCATTTAGGTTAGAAAAGACCTTTAGTATCATTGAGTCCAACCGTAAACCTGACACTGCCAAATACATCACTAAACCATCATAAGGGTATCTTTAGAACGCTATTTTTCAAAGACCTGAGAATGAGATGTATATAATGTCAATAATATTCTTGAAACTGGTCTTTCCTATTTAGTGGATTTCTTTTGGTTGCTTATAAAACAGCTTAACTCACCATTGTATTCCTTCAATAAAAGTTCTTGTACGCCCTTGTGTTAGTAGCTTCCATTTTACAGTAGAGACATGATCACATAAAAGAAAAAAAGGTTTCCAGTATTACACTTCCTGTAAAAATATTTTGCCTGATACTGTGTTCCAGTCTCTACTTAAAACCAAGTATCTGCTATAAACTTAAAAATAATAAAATATATTCCTTAAAATCCGTATTTCAGTGCTGACTCCTTTCTTACATGATTTTGAATTTTTAAGACAGAATGACAGAAAGTACAAGCGTATCAACCGAACCACACAGCTTGGTGTCATCGGCAAACTTCCTGAGGGCGCACTCAATCCCACTGTCCATGTCAGTGACAAAGATGTTGAACAAGACCGGTCCCAACACCGATCCCTGAGGGACACCACTCGTTACAGGTCTCCAGCCGGACATTGAGCCATTGACCACAACTCTTTGTGTGCGGTCATCGAGCCAGTTCTTTATCCACCGAGTGGTCTATTTATCAAATTGATGTCTCTCCAATTTAGAGACAAGGATGTTGTGTGGGACAGTGTCAAACGCTTTACACAAATCCAGGTAGATGACATCAACTGCTCTACCGCTGTCCATCAGTTCTGTAGCCCCATCATAGAAGGCCACCAAATTGGTCAGGCAGGATTTCCCCTTAGTGAAGCCATGCTGGCTGTCACCAAGCACCTTGTTGATTTTCATGTGACTTATCATGCCTTCCAGGAGAATCTGCTCCAAGATTTTGCCAGGCACAGAGGTGAGACTGACTGGTCTGTAATTCCCTGGGTCATCCATTTTCCCCCTTCTTGAAAATGGGGGTTATATTTCCCTTATTCCAGTTGTTGGGAGCTTCACCTCACAGCCATGATTTTTCAAATATGATGGCCAGCGTCTTAGCAACTCCATTTGCCAGATCCTTCAGGACCCGCGGATGGATTTCATCAGGACCCATGGACTAGTGTACGTTCAGATTTTTAAGATGATCTCAAACCAGTTCCTCTCCTATGGGGGGCCCAAGGTCTTCATTCTCACAGTCCCTGTGTCTGCCTTCCAAGACTTGGGTGGTGCGATCAGAGCCTTTGCTAGAGAAGACCAAGGCAAAGAAGTCATTCAGAAGCTCAGCCTTCTACAAATCCTGTGTAGCTAGTTCACCCGAGAGCTTCCTGAGGGGGCCTACGTTCTCCCTAGTCTGTTGTTTATTTGCTATGTACCTGTAGAATCCCTTCCTGTTATCCTTAATATCCCTAGCCATGTTTAATTCTAACTGGGCCTTAGCTTTCCTAACCTGGTCCCTAGCTTCCCAGACAACATCCCTGTACTCTTCCCAGGCCGCCTGTCCTTGCTTCCGCTTTCTGTAAGACTCTTTTTCATTCCAGTTTTCCTCATCAGCTCCTTATCCATCCAAGGAGGTCTCCTGGCCCTCCTGCTGCACTTCCTTCTAGTTGGGATGCAACACTCCTGAGCTTGTAGCAGGTGATCCTTGAAGACCAACCAAGAGTCTTGGGCCCCCCTGCCCTCTAGGGCTATATCCCATGGAACCTTACTAAGCAGGTTCCTGAAGAGGCCAAAGTCTGCTCTCTTGAAGTCTAGGGCAGTGAGCTTGCTGCACGCTCTTCTCACTGTCCTAAGGATCTCAGATTCCACCATCCTGTGGTCGCTGCATCCAAGTCTGCCCTGGAGCACCACATTTCCAACGAGCCCTTCCCTGTTGGTGAGCACAGGGTCAAGCATGGCACCTCTCCTTGTCAGTTCCTCTATTACTTGAAGAAGGAAGCTGTCTTCCACACAATTGAGGAACCTCCTGGATTGCTTGTGCCAGGCCGTTATTTCATTCCAACAGATGTCAGGGTGGTTGAAGTCACCCATGAGAACGAGGGCCTGTGAGCGTGAGGCTTTTCCTATCTGCCTATAGAGTGCTTCATCCCCAGATTCCTCTTTATCAGGCGGTCTGTAACAGATCCCCACAGTAATGTTTCCCATCGCTGTTTTCCCTTTAACCCTGACCCACAAGCTCTCTGTTAACTGCTCACCAGTCCCCAGATGGAGTTCCATACTCTTCAGCCTATCCCTAACATAAAGGGCAACTCCCCCTCCGTGCCTGCCAGGCCTGTCTTTTCTAAAGAGTCTGTAACCTTCCATTCCAACACTCCAGTCATAGGAGCCATCCCACCATGTTTCTGTGATGCCTATTATACCCCCATAGACATGCACACATCTCTAAATCCTCTTATTTTTTCCCCATGCTACGGGTGTTTGTATAGAGGCATCTGAGCCGAGCTCCAAATGAAGCCGGCTCATTGGCTGGAGCAGCCGGAATATCTCTGCATTGCTCCGAGCATTTATTATAGGTGCTGGCAACTGACTGGGTGTGTTGGGATGGAATGATGTCCCCCTCCCCCAGCACATCTAGTTTAAAGCCTCCTTGACCAGTCTGGCAAGCCTCCTACCAAAACTGTTCTTACTGGACCATCTCCACCAGCCCCCGCTAGACCTGGCCTACAAACTTGGGTCCCATGTTCAAGACACCCAAACCCCTGACTGTGACACCACCCTTTTAACCATTTATTAACCTGGCTATTCCTCCTAGCTTTTTTTAGGTCCTCCCCTGTATCCTGGAGAATAGACGAAAAGAATATCTGAGCTCCAGAGCCCTTAACCACTTCTCCCAGGGCTCTGTAGTCCTTCTTTATGTTCCTCAGGCTACTACTATCTATATCTCTAGCACCCACATGTATCACCAGAAGTGGGTAATAGTCTGTGGGGCTTACTAGATAAAAGTGGTCAATGTGAAGAACTTACTAGATAAAAGTGCTCTATGTGAAGAACCATAGGCAAATGCTTCTGGTTTCTCACAAAGCTGTCTAAGGCCACAAGACAGCCTTGGTAAATCACTTGGTAGCAGCAAATCTACACAACAGGAATGAAAGGAATGGATACAGGGTAACAATGTGACAAAAGAACTCTTTCTGTATGACAACCACCATTACATGGATGAGAATAGATGGAACACATATAAAAGGGATGTATAATCTCCAGATAATAAGCACTTTTAGATTTGCTATTAAATTTTGTCACCTAATTAAAGTTCACAGAATGTTTTGTCTTCCAATTAGACAAAGTATCTCACTGAAAGCTCTTGTAATAACACACAATAAATTTTAACAAAAAAAGAAACTATCACAAGATTATAGAGAGCCATTACCTTGAAATGTGTGACAGTTACAGGCTTTTCAATATCTATATTTTATCTAAAAGGTGATGTATATTTTAAGAATGATGCTGGAAGGAAGATCACAGAACAGAACTCTCTCTTAAAACATTATTTTCTGCTGATGATTACAGTTGAAACAGAACATTACAATTTCACAGAAATATGAAGATGTTCAAAGACTTGAACAGAAGTATGTTTGTGAGTGCATTGTTACAGAAGAGAGCACATGAAAAGGAAGAAAAAAAGAGAACCATGGAGCACATCTAGAAACCTGATATGAAATATTTAAAATATGATAGGTTTATTCCCCTAATTCCTCAAACCCATTTTCTGACATAGCTAAATACAAAATTTAAAAAATAAAAGCTCTGCAGGCTGCTCCTACATTCTAATTGTTCCAAATATTCCCAACTTAAAAGTACTGCGTAATTTCAGTGAATTACATTTTTGCCATTGGCTTTTTCAACAGTAGAAAAATGTTATAGATGGAAAATAATTAAATAAATAAATAGTAATCTGGATGACACTGATGTCTTTTACAGTAAAAAGAGAAATGGGAAAGAAAGAACAGAGCATGCAATATTTGAGCAGTCTCTTTTTAAAAATCCAGATAAGAGTTTTACCATTATACTGGAGGGTGAGCAAGAAATCTAATGCATCATTTCTTTAATAAATAGCCTACAAAAAAGAATAAAATCATTTCCTGCCAGGTCTGGTTTTGAACTTGGAGTATAAAGAAGGAAATAACTGCATTTGGAACTACTAGTGATTAAAGAAAAGCAAATAATTCTTTTAAGGAGCTTAGTTAGGGTATAAGCTGGCTCTTGGAGATTAAAACATGACTAAGCACACTGAGAAGTCCGTCCACTGGAAGCACTGGCAGATGCTAATGGAAGCTCTAATAGAAAGTAATATATTTTTCTTCTATTCAGAGTACTTCTGAATATAACCTGCCATAATTTGGAAATACACAAAATAATTTGTACAAGTGTTTGTTGGAGGTTTGTTTTCTGTTAATATTTTATCTGTGTTAATTGCACCTTTTGCGATTTTAGTTACTGAGAGAAATGAGACCTCTCCCCCTTGAAAAACAGAGACTGTCATGAAAGTCCTCATCCTCCTTTAGCCTACAACAACTTAGTAAAGCAGTATGGTTGCTTTTTTTTTTTTTGCACACAACTACATCAGCAAGTTAAAATAAAAAAAAAAAAAAGGAAAAAGATGACACACATCCTCATCACTACCAAAATTTTCTTGGCAGAGTTCAACCACACCCCAGAACATACTTGCCCAAATCTGTTTGAGAAAGGTGACTAATTTGCAACAAGTTAACAAATTATATTTCCAGCACAGACTCTCTTATTTGACTAAGACGTTGCTAATAAAAGATTCTGCAATATTACAACTATGAAAAGTCTTCAATGCAATAAGTAATAAACCAGCAAACATTAAAAGACCAAGCAATGGCAACGCATATCCCAAAGAAATCACTGTTAACATAGTCTGTTTGAAACAGAATTATTTGAAGAAGTACAGCATTTAAACAAGCAAACAAACAAAACCTCTGCACTTCAGTCAGGTTTTTATAATCTTCTGCTCCTGGGCACTTAGCAGGGAAAGAACTGAGAGAACAGATGAGTCAGTCATCTTGCTTCAGGTTTTTTGGACTGGAACAGAGTTTTTTGACTGCTCTAAGTATCACTACAAACATTGCATTCCAGATAAAGATACATTCAGCATACAGGATTTGATGCAAAATGTCATTCCCAAGTCTCATAGCTTTATAAATGAGTTTTTCTCTAAGTGATGTCAATAGCAATTCTTATGGAATTTAAAGATATTTAATAGGTTTACTAGATTATAACATGATAAAAATTATATTTGTCATTTCTTAGCCCACTCCTCCAGTTTTACTTCCAAAAATAATTGCCTTAGTTTTTTACTAAGATTTTTTAAGGAAAAATATTTCGATGGGGAAGATTTGACAGGGAGAACTGCAGCTGACATAACTAAATGCCACAAAACTGTAACTGAAAAGAGAGTCTTATAATGAAACATGCCTTACCAAATTCAGTATAGATGGTAGTAATCAGCCTTGCTGGTTTTGGTGCTTTTTTTAATTGAGTATCAGGAAACAAGCTTATGTACATGGGAGATGAAACAGGAAGAACCTCCAATTTGCGTGATACTTGAAACACAAGACAGACTTTGATTAAATAAACATTTTTTAAATAAAAGAATTGTCTTCTTAATCTTTGTCCAAAAGCTTTACTTTTGCTTGATCAGACAGCAGTCTCAAGGCAAGAGCTGCATCTTGTTCTGTTTTGTATTGCTCAGCATCTTCAGTTTCACTAAACAAAGACATCATATTTTTATTTAATTATTGCATGTCCATGCTTGTTAGTCCCATGAAGCATTTAGTACATAGCCTTTCAGACCAAAGTTCTTTCGCGAGACTTCAGTTTTAGAGACACATCTGGCATATCCATATAGTCTGAATTTAAATTCAATTCAGTAGTTAAAAAAAGCAAAGGAGAAGAAAACTAAAAGGCTATGTTGTATCTTTGAGCTATTTCATGAGCAAGGAAAGTATATTCAGCTGCAAAAAGTTTGGACCAACTGTGAAAGGAGGTGTAAATGCCAAGGAAGCTTCAGTAGTGAAGACAGAGGAAAAATGAAATTTAAAAGAAGAATAACAGCAATTAGAAAACCCTCTTATAAAAATATTTCATACTTTTAGAAGAATCCTTCCATTAAGTCCAGCAAGCTTTGAATATATCTTTCTGTAGTGAAAGGTCAAAGATGCTGTTCCACATTAAGTTCTTAGGGATCAAGAACAATTATTTGAAATAATGTATTTGACAAGTTAACAAATGTATCTTTAACTATGCATATTGTAAAATATTAAAAAAAAAAAAGGAAATTTGAGAATAAACTCAGAAAGCTTTTAAACTTTTCCCCCTTTACTTTAGTGATCTTCAAATTACCTTAGCCTTAAGGAATATTGGGTTGCTTCAAAAATTATACTTATCATTCATGTTTTGAAAGTCTTGGCTGTACGGGATGAAATAGACTGTAATGACTTGTGATGATCACATTAACACCTCAAAGAAGGAAGTGTTAAAGCAGAGAAATATGGTTTCATTTGTTTTCTTCAGTGCAACATTTAGCTAGCAGCATTTCATAGATAGCTAAATGGTTTTGACATATGACTACAATTAACAAAAAATTATAGACCAAGTTGCTATCTGTCTGAGAGGAGAGATAACAATAAGTTAAAGGCCTGTTAAACAAATATATACATAAGTATTGGGTTTTATATATATATTTAGCCTTTTTTTATCTATCTTATGCAAATTAATTAATATTTAAAGTCTTGAAAATGGTTAATTGCTTACATGTCATTGTGATTTTCTTGGTCTGAGGCCTACCATACTTGGAATTTTCATTAAATTTTGCAAGTGTGTCAGCAGGCAAATGCACTTCTAACAATAATAATGTTTACAAGTATTTATAAAACTCAATTTTTTTCAAGATTAAACAGGTTGCAAAGATCCCCCCACAGGGATCTAACTTTAGCAACAAGATAACCCTCATGGGAAAAAAGCAAGAAGATTAAAACATGAAGTCACAGTATTTCAGTTAATAAGCTTAAAATACAGCAAGATAAAAAGAATGGCTTTGAGAAATGTGTCAAGTTAAATCTTGACGTAATTAATGTATTTAACTAATTTTACTTCAAGATTTCAGTAATACCATTTAAAATAATTTACAAGATTTAACAACTTAAATAGAGGACAGAAGCAATTCAGTATTAAGTATTTACAGGTCTTACATAATTTTCTAAGGGCCCAACTCAACAAAATATATATGGTATTATGAAGATACTAAACCCTCCATTATTACCACATAGAACTGGATTGAAAATCAGGCTGAATGCCCAAAATAATGATCAGAGGTTCAGCCTTCCATGGAAAGGGAAAAAACAGCAGTATCTGCAGGACTAGGAGACAGTTACTTGGGTAAGAATTCATGCAGTACAATTTGTGCGTTCTTTCCCTGTTCTCAGGTGGAAATGCTGAGACTCACTATATATACTGTATCTCTACTCTGGCAACAGTTACAGGGAAGCAAAATCACAAACATTAAACTGGAAAGCCATTATGAAATTGCATAAGGTTGTAAATGATCATGGCAAAAAGCAAAAACCTCCCTCAGCCTCCCTGTTTCTATCAGCTCTAGAGTTTACAAGCTCCATTGTCACAGAGGATGGTTGAACTAAATAGATAATTAGGCATACAATCAGATAAAAATAATCAACAAAAATCACAAGGACTGACTTGTGCTTGGTCATTAAAATATTAACGCAACCTTTCCTCTTACTGTCTCCAAATATGTGCAAATAAACCTGGATGGTGCCAACTAGCAACAATAACAGGGAGACACGGTTATTAATAACAAAAAAATGAGCTTGGGCATAAAGGAATAATGTATAAATATATGAAAAATGCTGAAACAGTAGAAACAATTTATAGCCAATTAAGCTTCAGATTCCATTGATTTATTTCTATTTGATCACTCCGTGACAGACAGTGTCTTGCCTTTTTGGTGCTCTTCATGATACCTAAAACTAATGGAATATACATTCAGATTACATATTTTGAAAAGCTTATGAGATCTAAGCTAGAAGAATTTCTTTCATGCCAAAATAGCTTAACCAAAATTAAAAGGTGACAAATGTTCTCAGATGCCAGGAAGACTGGGTGGAGAAAGGGCTGCAAACTAATTTTTGAAAGCACCAACACAGAGGCACACAGAAATTTTTTCTCATTCAGTTCTTAAATACTGTAAAGAGCAGCATGTGATCCCACCCTAGAGCCTTAACAAAGACCTCTATGATTATTCTTGGTTTCCTTTTCCTACTCTTGACCATCTCTAAAGAGTGTAATTCGTGGTAACTTACAAAACTTGCTTTTGACTTTTGGTTCCACTTTCAAACATTCTATGTGTGCAAGTTAAACCAGGATCAAAGGCGCAGAAAGGATCACCTTGTTAAATGATGCTGTAAAGGTCCAAGATTACATACGTCTTTACATAGACAAATTTAATCAACAGCTGTTCTTTAATAAAGCAGAAAAATTACCTTTTTTTGCTGCCAGAGAAAAAGCAGGTTGTTAAGTCCTTTCCTAGTTAGGGAAAGAAAAACCCCAAAAACACAAAGAGAACCCCCAAAAAACAAAACAAAAAAACCACAAAACCCACAAACCAAAGGAACCAAACCAAAACCCACACACAAATCCCAGCAGTTCTTCATCTCCCAGACAGAACTAGCTCTTCACCACATTTTTATATCCTGACACATATCAACATAAAGCTGACATTCATTACTTTGGTACTTATTTTGAAAAGCATCCGTTTCTCAATTTTCTATTTGATATTTGCTTATAGCAAAAAGAGGTCTTCAGTTTCTAATTGCTAAGCTCTCTCAGAGTGAGATTTTATCCAGTTTGTCATCATTTTACAGTAACAGATTAATTTCTTCTTTGAAAAGAAATAGCAATTTAGTTTTTAAATTAAGTCAACAAGGATTGAATAATGGATCAGTACTTCAGTCTTATCCTAACAAGTTGCAAAATATTAGGGAAACATTCACCTGCTGTTCACTACTTACTACATGATTAAGTCGCTCAGGCCAGTGCAGCTGTATACCTTACACATACATCTATAAAAACCCACAGGGAAACATGCACGTTCATGGCACTTGACTTTTAATGAGATAGGTGGCACTCAAGTCAAAACTAATTTCCCTTGTTAAAAAGGCACTTCACAAGATAGTTTGATTTCGTACCAAACAGCAGCTCTCTACCCTTAGACATTCTGTCTACAGTCCTTCAAATTAAGTTAATGATGTTATGGGTTGACAGTTTTTTTTTTTTTTTTTTTTTTTGTAAGGCAAAAAGCACTTCTTTCTCTCTTCCACTGTCCGTTTAATCTAAAGTGGCTGAACTACTTCTGCTGAAACTTACCAAAACAAGACAATTCACCTGCAAGCACAAGCCAAGCTACCTGAAAGGTGAAGATTCAGAACATCATGTGTGATTTACTTCATAGTAATATACAGATATACTTTTGGAAATAGCCTTAAATGTGTACATAATGGCTTAATGGTAACACTTGCACAAAGCATTTCTACAAATAAAATGATTATTAAGTCATTACAAATAATTCAAAGGATGGATAGAAATAACTAAAATTAGGAACATAATAAAGTATTTGTTTGTAATTTCTTAGCAATTTTTAAGTATTTATTCATTTTCTGTGAGTCTCCAAGAAAGTAAGGACTCATTATGATTTCTGCTACACTCTAGGGAAAACTAGTATCACAAGACAAGACAGTGGGACAGCCAGAATGACTAAGTATATACAGTTCCCAGACCAACTCTCTGTCAGTTATAATGTGATTTAATATTGCGCTGAAGAAAGGAGACAGTGCAAGGCAGCAAGAGAAGGACTTCTCCAGAATGTCATTATGCGTCCTTTTCCTACTTGTAAAAGATATTTGGAAATGTCATTACACAAATGCATTCTAACTCAGGATAACAGTTCAGTAGCCTCATCTGCAGCGGTGGCTCCCATAAGCTTTACAATATAGAGTAACAGATTGTCTGAACGTTGTAAATATTAATCACGTGTTTTCCACTCCTCTGCCCTCCTGAGTGCATGAGGCTATTTGCACTGGCCAAATGCTGCATCCCCCACTTCCCTGTGCCCATCCCATATATTAATCAAGAATTAAAAAAGAGTATACAGATTTAAGAGTAATTTTGGGTCGGGAGAAAGTAATCAGTGACAATAATTAGCAGCGCTGACAGGAAAAGGGGGGAGAAGGGGGCAGGGAAGAAAGCCACGGACTTTCTTAGGACCGCAAAAGAAACTAAGTGATCCCAGTTTTTATGATCCCGCAGAAGGTATTTATAAGTAAACATAGAGCAAGAGGACGAGATGCAAATGAGAACGAACCAGATCCCTTCTTTGCAGTCCTGAGTTAGTGGTTTTATTTTCTAATCCATTCGATTGCGACAGAAGCCACTGCAGGGAACCGAGCAGATGGGCAGAGCGGTAGAGGAGCAAACGAAAGGGCATTACCTTGCGAGAAGCGGAGCCCTGGGTTCAGATGCTCCCGCTGTTGCTTGAGGTGCAGGGGAGGACATGCGATGCTGAGTGGCTGCGCGACTGCAGCCCCCCCCCCCCCCCGAGCTAGCCCTGACCCAGGAGCTCGCCTCCAGCCAGCCCTAGCCCTAGTCCTAGTCCTGGTCCTGGTCCCGGTCGTAGTCTTGGTCCTGGTCCCAGTCGTGGTCCTGGTCCTGGTCCTGGCCGCCAGACTCATTCCCGACGCAGGAGCCCCGGGCTGCGCGCGTGCCTCAGCAGCCCCTGCCGGCGGGGGAGGTGACACGAAAGGATTGACGGAGCAAGTGACCAATGGCGGGACTGCGCGGCCGCCCGGCACTGACGGCAGGCGGAGGGGGCAGCGGAGCCCCCGGCACCGGGGCCGTGGATGGGGGCGTGCGGGGCGATGAGTGGCCTCCGCCGTCCCCTCCGGAACGCTGGCGCGGGGCCGGAGGGGTTCTGTGGCTCTCTGTAAGGGCCGTCGCTGTGCCATTTATTCTTGCCGCTTGACGTGTCAGGAAAGGGTTCTCCAGCGAAGTGCGGGTTTGCGGAGAGCTAAAGCATCGAGGCTCCTGCCTGCGTATTTTTTGTCATAAACTGTTTTTGCGTAACCCACCAAAGCTGTTCGCCGCCTGGCAGAGCATCACTGCCAATCATGGAGCTACCGCTTACCACAGAAATCGCAATCGCCCTTAAGTAAATCAGACATAACTCTGAACTGCAGCATTAGAGGACAAGGAATCCTGCTACCCGTTACTTCTAACGCTGCTTAAAGAGGTAAATCACAACACAAGCTCATTTCCTAAAGGACCTTACAAAATACTTGGCTATTTAAAGGGACAGGATTCTAGGTGGAGCAAGAAAATGACATAATTTAGTGGTTTAAACTTTTTTTTTTTTTTTTTTTTTTTTACAAGTAACCTTCCATTCCTGCTGCTCATCACTGAAAGTATTCCATTCTGGAAGACATCGTAAAGGAAACAAAAGGTCTTTGGAACAACTTTCCCAGACCTTACCCACCTTTTACTTAGGTGAAAATGATAGAGACAATTCAGACGTAACAGAGTTACAGTAAAAATACTCCTAGTAACAGACAAATGGGAGAAAGACATGGTCTTGTGATTCCCATGGATGTTTAAGACCCTTCTTGATACTGAAACAGTGCAATGAAATACCCTTTCTCACCATAACTTACATACTCCTGAAACTGTCATATTTGGTTCTGCTGAGCTTCATTAATATGTGGTAGGCTTATTAAATTCTTTATTAGCTCACTGCAGATTTTTCATAAACAAATGTGATCTTACTTAACAGAAATCATCCATCTCTCTTTGAAACACTGGGCATTGTCAGATTCCTATCCCTTTAGGCCACTCACAACATCGTTTCATGATCAGCTGATAGCCTGTATGTAAATACTGGCACATACACTACATATTGAGACGTCTGCAGACTATGGAATGGCAAAACAAAAAAGGCTGGAAGTAAGATTTTCTCTTCTGATGCTTAGTATTGTCAAAGAAAGATTAACAATTACTCTGTTAGTAACTGCCCTTTTTGTGAGCATATGGTGTATATGGAGACAGAGTTCACAAAAAGCAACCAACATGAAATGATCATGTCAGGCTGCAATGTAGGGCACACTGAGAGCAAAACCTAATCTCCAAGAGGTTTCCACTTCATCTGCACTCATCTGCATAATCAGCTTTTCATCTTGTCATAGGATAAATGCAACCTGCCTTCTGCTTCATTTACCCTATATAGAACACTAGTATAGATTTGTATGAAGCAAGCTGTAAGAGCTTATGTAGAAATGGATTTAGAAAGGAGCTTGAAATCATTCAATTTTTAAAGAAACATTAAAAGCTGGAAGTCATCTATTTCCTAAATTGACATACTAATTAGAGCTATTGACTACATCGAGTATGCAAACTGATCCTCCTTTAGATGAAACAATCCTTACTTTCAGCTCCAATTTAATGTCTTAATCCATGCCTTCGGGTGGTAAGCAATGATAACTGTTGCTTGAAGTTCTCAGGAGCTTTTATCAACTGTTAAATTCTAGTATAATAATCCAAGCTGTTGCATGGAACCGGTATGATTATTATTTATTTTAGTCTCTGTTCAGCTGAATGTGGAAGGCTCATACAAGTGAAGACCTTCATGGAACAAAGAAATGAGTAACAGCCTCCAATTCAGGCTGCTTCTGTATTTGGAAAAGTATCACCAGAAATCATAGCTAATCATCAGATGAAACACTTTAGCAAAAATGTTCTCAGATGCAGTGTCTGAATTGAAGAGCTACTGACTGACTTTGATGTCTGGAAATCTGAGTCTAAAATAACTTCTAAGGGCTAAATATGAGAATACAGGCTGGCCAACTGAATATTTATGATTCTTTGGAATATTCAAAAGATGAATATTTTTTTGCACTATTGTTAGAAAAAATGTCCATAGAGACGTACAGGTAAAGTCCTAGAAGTACATGAGGAAAACACAAAGTATATGATGCAAAAATGGGACTAGGAAAGGTACAGCAGCTTGCTGCCAAAGCAGTTACCAGTCTGTTTGAACGTGAAGAACTAAAAAGCAAAAAGCTATCCTGTATAAACCACCTCAATTTTCCTTTCTTTTCATGACTGCTGCAATTTCTCATCCCTGAACAGGTGTTTCCATCTTTAAATATGTTTATTTTCTTGTCTTAACATTGCACATCAAAGCTGACACTTCAGTGTAACAGGGATATAAGATTTCATTTTCTCAACTTAAAATTAATACTCTGAATTCTGAAGAAATTCAACAATTCATTGTCTATTCATATTTGCATGGCCAGTTTTGAGCCCAAAAGAACTGATTTTTTTTTTTCCCTGACTTGTTTAGATACATGAATTGAATCTGTTTATGGCACAATATATATGCCCAGATCCCCCCAGCTCTGTATTCTTCAAATCCAACTCCCACACTCCCTCAGATCCCCCTTGTGTCATCATCCCATATTCTTTAATCCACACTGCCCTATGCCTTGGAACAGCAGTGCTTATTAGCTTCATAATTCCAGAGATTCCATGCTCTAATTGCTACTTAAGATCATGATGCCTTCTCTGTCCCCCCACCAGTTTTCTTCTCATGTCTCAAGCTTAGTAGAAATTCTTCTCAATAATACTGAGAATAAATTGTGACATTTTATGGAGTCCTTAACAGGATCAATTACAATGCTGGTTTAATTGATAGACAAAAAAAAGAAATCACCTAGTTAAGTGTTAAGACACCAACTGTTTCCTGGAATATTATTAAAATAAGTAAAAATTGACCTGTAGGACCTACATTGTGTCTTCATGTAGAAAAAAAAGTCAATAGCACTACTTATGAACAACCTGAATGCAAATATATGATCAGGGCACTGGAGCACCTCCCATATGAAGACAGGCTGAGAAAGTTGGGGTTGTTCAGCCTGGAGAAGAGAAGGCTGCATGGAGACCTCATAGCAGCCTTCCAGTATCTGAAGGGGGCCTATAAGGATGCTGGGGAGGGACTATTCATTAGGGACTGTAGTGACAGGACAAGGGGTAACAGGTTGAAACTTAAACAGGAGAAGTTTAGATTGGATATAAGGAGGAAGTTCTTTACCGTAAGGGTGGTGAGGCACTGGAATGGGTTGCCCAGGGAAGTTGTGAATGCTCCATCCCTGGCAGTGTTCAAGGCCAGGTTGGAGAGAGCCTTGGGTGGCATGGTTTAATGTGAGGTGTCCCTGCCCATGGCAGGGGGGTTGGAACTTGATGATCTTAAGGTCCTTTCCAACCGTAACTATTCTACGATACTATGATTCTATATTAGAATGTGTTTATAAAATTGATTGGATGGAGTTTTTTTGAGCAGAGTGGGGGTTTTGTCTCTGCAACATGTATTATACCACATTGTGTTAATTTGGTTTATACATAAATCTTGACCTCAAAAAAGCTGATACAGTTTACATTAGCAATCCATTTGTCATACATCAATATAAAATATTTTATTTTAATCAGAAATACAAATTTGCCAGCTTCAAATTTTACCAAGTCTAATTTTTCAGTTCACCCAAACAATGAACTTTGGCCAAAATAGCTTTCTGTCTGATTAAATAATACAGAACTTCAAAGGGCATGGAGAAGCTTTGTAATTTTCAAAATTCTGAATGCATAAAGCTTCACAGTGCTGCCAACTCTTGCTATTAAATGACCTGATTTTCAACAGGAAGGAAGCTAATCTTACAACAAAAGTGTGTGTTAAGCACATTTCTGAGAACAGGGTGAAAAATTACTTATCTTTAGGAGAAGGGAACGTGATCAGGACTCTTGCAAAAAGCAGACAAGGTGTTACAAAAAAATTAGTGCAGATGATCTCTCTGGAAATGAACATGCATTTACATGACTTAAACACTGCTAATGCTAAGGGTGTTAGTAGGATCAGTTTTGTCAGTATGTTGAAACTGGGGTTCTCTTTCAGGCTGGAGTACAAGAAGGGAATTAAAGAAGCTCTGGCAATTAAAATTTGAAAATAAGGAATACAAAGAAAAATATCACTTGATTCACATACTGTAGTATGAAAACACGAACATGCATATTTCAAGCATTCTCCAATGCTTATAAATACAGACCATTTATTTGTGATGATATTTTAAAAAGTTTACTGTTTGGCATATACTACATGTTAACAGATTTATGTGAAGCTATTACACCACCAAGCCCTTATGAAGAAAATAAAATTAGCATGACTGCTTATGCAAGCTAAACATTCAGATTGTGAGAAGAGTGTGTGCGTGTATGGTATTAAATACTATTATAAGACTAATAACAACTGTAGATACAGCCATTTATTTAAGTGAGGCTACTAGTAGAGTGCTGTGACAAAAAAAAAAAAAAAAGTAATGTCCTGGGTTTAGCAGTAGCAGTCTTTTTCTCTTTCTTGGTAGCTGGTGCAGTGCTGTGTTTTGACTCTTGGCCTGGGAACAGAGCTGAAAACAATGATGTTTTGGTTTGACCAAGGACTTCGTGAGCCTCATGCTCTGACAGGGAGGAGGGAAGCCGGGAGGTAGCAGAGACAGGACACCTGACCCAAACTGACCAAAGAGGTATTCCATACCACAGCACGTTATGCCCAGGAGGTAACTGGGAGTTACCCGGAAGGACAGGAGGTCTGCTGGGTTGGAGGAGGTATCAGTCGGTGCTTGGTTGGGCTGGGGGGGGGCGAGTTATCGGTTGGCAGGTGGTAAGGTGTTGTATTCTCTTCCCTTGTTATTTCCTTCATCATTACTATTATTGGTGGTAGCAGTAGTGATTTGTGTTATATCTTAGTTACTAAACTGTTCTTATCTCAACCCGTGGGAGTTGCATTCTTTTCGATTCTCCTCTCCATCCCTCCGGGAGTAGGGGGAGGGCAAGAAGCGGGGGGGTGTGTGGGGTGTGTGGGGGTGTGTGAGTGAACAAGCTGTCTGGCTGGGTTTAAACCATGACAAGTATATAATGACATGATGTATGTATCTGTATATAACAGTTATACAGGGTGAAAGATTGCAGAGACACTGAATGCATACCTGAAGAATCAAAATAAACAGTTACTAGCAGATGCACTGCTTCTATAGGCAGACAGAACCCCTTCGAAGTCAAGAGAGCTTAGCCCTCACACAGTATGTTTCCAATACTTAGCCAAATTATTCCACCAACACACCATCAAAGACACTGTGCATAAGACTACTGCCTCTGCATGCCTGTGGTTGTTTCTCTTTGGCTCATCAGCCTGCCAGAATGATAGAGCTTCAGATAAGAAATTTCAGAGAGCTCAGAATTTTCTCCTGCTTTGTACAACAGCTATTTGCAGCCACAATTAACTCATTTTCATTTTATGCCACACCATTATTCATAAAATCACTTGTTACAACCAACACTCAACAATTGTGTGGACAGTGTTTTTCTATTTTTTCTTTCAATCTCATTGTGCCCTCAGAAATTATTTTAAGTTAAAAAGAAAGGTCTTAGGACAGCAGAAACTCAACACCACTCCTACCTCTTTTACCTCTCTTTCTTTCAGATACATTTGCTATTTTGCAGCCTTAGTCAATAAAGAATCAAACATTACAGGTGAATTTCCCGAAGAAGAAATGGATTCAGTCTGCATAGAGATGTTTAAAAAAAGGGTATAACTAAAAGCCCATTTATTGTGTACATTCAAAATAAAGGCTAAATGAAAAACAGTGCAGAACACTGATGGAGTGTGTCTTGGTTTCCATGTCACTTTCAGCATACTAAACTACATACAGATAAAAGTAGCTATAAAGCAGTCCAGACGTCTGTCTCCATTATGCCACTGTAGCATTTTTGTACTTGATGTATATGCTAAAGTTTAATATTTAAAAAGTCAAGAGAGGATCTAAAGAGACTAAAATAACAAAAGAATACTCAATAGATATATTGTCACAAATGCTTGCTTAAGAAAAAACCAAAACCAACCTCAATGAAACAATGTTAATACCAAACAGCAGCAGTTCTTCATAATAAATAAAAATATGGGAAAACATGTCATATTCTTTCTACCTGTATCAAAGGTTTTAAGCACATTTTAATCAAATGCAGTTTAGCAACAGTCACAATTAAGTAGAATTAACTAGATGTAAAACTAGTATTTCTCAGAGCTAGCAGTCTGAAATAAAAGGCGGGGGAGAAGAAGAAAAGTAATACATGAAAAAAAAAAAAACAACAACAAAAAAAAAAAAAAACAACAACCAACCAACCAAACAGTTGCAGCTTTTCAAACTGTTTTGGTTTCGGATTTTTTTGGTTGTTTGGTTTTTTTTCCTTCAATTTATTCTGATTATAAAAAAGAAATCACACATTCAGCTGTTCTGCAAACACTATAAATATTTGGAAGGGGAAAAACACAGATTTAATCACATGAGCTGCTTCATAAATTGATCATGTGTATTTGACATATTTCTTTTAAGGACAGCTAGCTAGAATAAAAGTCGCTTTATTTACTGAAAGTTACTAAGAAATATTTTATTGACAACAAACATTTATGCAACCTCACCAAAATAAAATCTCAGTTCAAACTCTTCAGATGTTGAACAACAGTATTTCTTAAAATTCTGTCCCTATCTAACTTGAACTTCTTGTAATTGCCTGATGCTGGCCAGACTTGGCATCTACACTGTCTACAAAACAGCAGAGCATGTCAAGTCTAAGACAACCAAAAGGAAAGCAGTTAATACTCCCAGTTGTTCCAGAAAGAAGACTGATATTTAACAGTGGTACAAGAATCAGAAATACTGTTTTACCTTCAAATTCTAAGCAGTAGGAAGCTTTATAATCCTAACATTGACCATAACAGATTTTAATTCAGTGGTCACTACATTAAATAGGATAATCATCTGATTAGTCATCAGACTGACTTTGTTAAAAATGTAAATTGAACTTTAGTTTGTTGCTGTCATATAGGCTGATACTATATGATCGCTCTTCTGCTGATTGTGGTAAACCTAGCTCCATTTTATCTATTTTAAACCTACCTCAGTTTTTAGTTAGCCTCAAGGGAAGCTATTCAAGACCTTCACTGGTGTCAAGGCCCAAATTATTTTCACCTTTGGCATAGCATTTTGTTCCAGAGTGCAGAAAAATTTTACACACCCCAAGAAGAGACAGCTTCGTTTCTGTTTTCAAGACGAAAGATAGTTAACATTCACTAAACTTTCTTCTGTAGGAATGTGATTGCTCCTGATTTCAAAACGTGCTGATGTTGTGAAGTACTAAACATATCACTTTTCTGGGAGATGGCAAAGCAGTTGATTCTGAAAAAAAATGGTAAAAAGATGTAGTCCTGGGTTTAGCAGTAGCCTTCATTTTCCTCCTTCCTAGTAGCTGGTGCAGGGCTGTGCTTTTGACTTTCAGCCTGGGAACAGCGCTCACAACACCGATGCTTTTAGAATCATGGAACAGAATCATAGAATAGTTAGGGTTAGAAACGACCTTAAGATCATCAAGTTCCAACCGCCCTGCCATGGGCAGAGACACCTTGCTCTAAACCATATCACCCAAGGCCTTGTCCAGCCTGGCCTTGAACACTGCCAGGGATGAAGCATTCACAACCTCCTTAGGCAACATATTCCAGTGCCTCACCACCCTAACAGGAAAGAATTTCCTCCTTATATCCAATCTAAACTTCCCCTGTTTAAGTTTTAACCTGTTGCCCCTTTGTCCTATCACTACAGTCCTTAATGAATAGTCCATCCCCAGCACCCCTATAGGCCCCCTTCAGATACTGGAAGGCTGCTATGAGGTCTCCACGCAGCCTTTTAGTTGCTGCTCAGTAATGTACACTCTGACCAAGGACTTTCTTGAGTCTCATGCTCTGCCAGGAAGGAGGGGAAGCTGAGAGGAAACAGGGACAAGACACCTGACCCAAACTAGCCAAAGGGGTATTCCATACCACAGCACATCATGCCCAGTATAGAAACTGGGGGGAGTTACCTGGCACAGCTAGATCACTGCTTGGGTAGGGCTGGGTATCGGGCAGCAAGTGGTGAGCGGTTGTATTCTCTTCCCTTGTTATTTCCCTTATTATTATTATTGGTGTTAGCAGCAGTGATTTGTGTTATACCTTAGTTACTGGACTGTTCTTATCTGAACCCGTGGGAGTTACATTCTTTTGATTCTCCTTCCCATCCCTCTGGGAGCAGGGTAAGGAAGGAGGGGAGTGAGCAAGTGGCTGCATGGGTCTGGGTTGCAGGCTGGGCTTAAACTACGACAGTTCTTTTTGGTGCCCAGTGTGGGGCATGAAGGGTTGACATACTGCCCAATCTTGTCCGATTTTGGAAGCTAAGCAGGGTCTGGCTTGAGTCTTGTCTAGGATTAGATGATGATATCGGATGACCACCAAGAGATTTTCCCCAAGGATGGACAGCCATGAGTGGCATGGCATGTAGGACAGTATGGGCAAGTATCTAGTTCAGTGGGTCCCTCCAGTGTTTTGGAAGTGTCAGAGATGGAAAGCAGCTGTATGGAGTCCCCAGTGACAAGTTGCAGAAACTGCTGAAGGAGAGGGTGAATCAAGTCAGTTTGATGAGGTGAAAGCCATCCAGCTGGCCTTGGACATTGCTGAACGAGAAAAGTGGCCAGTAATTTATCTCTACACTGACTCATGGATGGTGGCAAATGCCCTGTGGGGGTGGTTGCAGCAATGGAAGCAGAGCAACTGGCAACACAGAGGTAAACTCGTCTGGGCTTTGCACTGTGCAAGATATTTCTGCCCAGGTGCAGAACCTGGTGGTGAAGGTACACCATGTAGATGCTCATGTACCCAGGAGTCGGGCCACTGAGCAACACCAGAATAACCAACAAGTGGATAAAGCTGCTAAGACTGAGGTGGCTCAGATGGACTTAGATTTGCAACATAAGGGTGAATTATTTTTGGTCTGGTGGGCCCATGACACTTCAGGCCATCAGGGCAGAGATGCAGCATACAGATGGGCTCGTGATGGAGGGGTGGATTTAACAATGGACACTATCACCCAGGTTATTCACGAGTGTGAAACATGTGCTGCAATTAAGCAAGCTAAACAGTTAAAGCCTCTTTGGTATGGAGGACGATGGCTGAAGTACGCATATGGGGAGGCCTGGTAGATTGATTATACCACACTCCCACCAACCTGCCAGGGCAAGCACCATGTGCTTACCATGGTGGAAGCAACCACCGTATGGCTGGAAACATGCGCTGTGCCCCACGCCACTGCCCAGAACACTATCCTGGGCCTTGAGAAACATATTTTATGGTGACACAGCATCCCAGAGAGAACTGAGTCAGACAATGGGACTCATTTCTGGAACAACCTTATAGACACTGGGGCCAAAAAGCATGGCATTGAGTGGGTATATCACATCCCCTACCATGCACCAGCCTCTGGGAAAATCGAACAGTACAATGGGCTGTTAAAAACTACACTGAGAGCAATGGGTGGTGGGACTTTCAAACATTGGGATACACACTTACCAAAAGCCACCTGGTTGGTCAACACCAGAGGACTTGCCAACAGGGCTGGCCCAGCCCAGTCAGAACTTTTACATACTGTAGAAGGGGATAAAGTTCTGGTGGTACACATAATGAATTTGCTGGGGAAGACAGTCTGGGTTATTCCTGCTTCAGGTAAAGGCAAACCCACTCGTGGGATTGCTTTTGCTCAAGGACCCGTATATACATGGTGGGTAATGCAAGAAGATGAGGAAGTCTGATGTGTATCTCAAGGGGATTTGATTTTAAGGGAAAACAGCCAATGAACTGAACTGTATGTTGTTGCCTGCTGTGTAGCACTTTTATAGCCCACCAACTAGATGTCTTCAGGTCACCAGCAACTGGCCCTGACTTCCCTCCGACCATCATTCCAATAAAGAATGAACTTTGATGAAACCAGACAAGCTCAGCAGTGACCAGATGAGTTCTGCAGTGTCATCAGCAGGCAACAATCCAGCACTGCACACTGTCTCCTGCTCTGGAAGACTGTTACAAGAGATGGAGCCCGACATCATGGATCGGATGAACTCAGCAGCTTTATAGGGATTGATCCATGCACTAAGGAATAATATCCCTCTCTTTGTGTGTGTATGTATACACGAGACAAGAGTGATGGTGTATTGAAAAATGTGGGATCTGAGGAAGAAGTGAATGCCTGTACACCAATGCACGCAGCATGGGGAATAAACAGGAGGAGTTAGAAGTCTGTGTGCAGTCTAAAGGCTATGATCTAGTGGCAATTACAGAGACATGGTGGGACAGCTCACATGACTGGAATGTGATCATGGATGGCTATGTCCTTTTTAGGAAAGATAGGTCAGCAAAGCGAGGTGGTGGAGTTGCTCTTTATGTGAGAGAGCAACTAGATTGTATTGAGTTCTGCCCGGGGCCAGATGAGGAGCAAGTGGAATGTCTGTGGGTACGAATTAAGGGACAGACTAGTACGGGTGATACAGTTCTGGGGGTCTATTATAGATCTCCTGATCAGGATGAAGGAGTTGATGAGGCTTTGTATAGGCAACTGGAAGTAGCCTCGCGACTACATGCCTTAGTCCTCATGGGGGATTTTAACTATCCCGATATTTGCTGGAAGACTCACAGAGCCAATCATTCACAGTCTAGGAGGTTCCTCCAGTGCATTGATGATAACTTCTTAATGCAAATGGTGGACAAACCAACTAGGAAAGGAGCACTGCTAGATTTAGTACTCACCAGCAAGGAGGGTTTGGTTGAAGGGGTGGTGATCAATGGCAGCCTTGGCTGCAGTGACCATGAGATGGTGGAGTTTAGGATCCTGTGTGGGAGGAATAGAATACCTAGCAAGGCCACAGTTCTGGATTTCCGAAGGGCCAACTTTGGCCTGTTCAATCAACTGCTAAGAGAAGTCTCATGGGAAAGGGTACTAGGCTGTAAAGGGGCTCAAGATATTTGGTCAGTATTCAAGGACCGCTTCTTCCAAGCTCAGGATCTGAGCGTCCCAATGGTCAGGAAATCAAGTAAGGGAGCTAGGAGACCAGCGTGGTTAAACAAGGAGCTGCTGGGCAAACTCAAGCAGAAAAGGAGAATCTATGGATTATGGAAAGAGGGGCTGGCCACTTGGGAGGAATATAGAACAGTTGTTAGAGGATGTAGGGAGGCAATTAGGACAGCTAAGGCCTCCTTGGAACTTAATCTTCCTAGTCGGGTTAAGGACAATAGAAAGGGCTTCTTCAAATACATAGCAAATAAAACTAACACAAGAGGCAATATAGGCCCACTGCTGAACGAGGTGGGTGTCCTGGAGACAGAGGATATAAAGAAGGCAAAGGTGCTGAATGACTTCTTTGCCTCTGTCTTTACTCCTGCAGACTCTCCCCGGGGGCCCCAGATTCCTATTGCCCCAGAAGGAGTCAGGACAAAGGAGGAGTTTGCTTTGGTAGATGAGGATTGGGTTAGGGATCAGCTATGCAATCTGGACATCTATAAATCGATGGGTCCGGATGGAATACACCCACGGATTCTGAGGGAGCTGGTGGAGGTCATTGCTCAGCCACTCTCCATCATCTTTGGTAAGTCATGGGAAATGGGAGAGGTGCCTGAGGATTGGAGGATGGCAAATGTCACACCGGTCTATAAGAAGGGTAAGAAGGAGGACCCGGGTAATTATAGACCGGTCAGCCTTACCTCCGTCCCTGGAAAGGTGATGGAACAACTTATTCTTGACTCCATTTCTAGGCATATCGAGGATGAGGGGGTTATTAAGAGCAGCCAACATGGTTTTATGAGGGGGAAGTCATGTTTGACCAACCTTATAGCCTTCTATGAGGAAGTGACTAGGTGGAGGGATGATGGTAGAGCAGTAGATGTGGTTTTTCTTGATTTCAGTAAGGCATTTGATACTGTCTCCCACAGCATTCTCATAGATAAGCTAAGGAAGTGTGGGATTGACGATCAGGTAGTGAGGTGGATCAAGAACTGGTTGGAAGGAAGAAGGCAGAGAGTTGTGGTCAATGGTGCAGAATCTAGCTGGAGGTCTGTGACTAGTGGAGTGCCTCAGGGGTCGGTGCTGGGACCAGTGCTGTTTAATATTTTCATCAACGACCTGGATGAGGGAACTGAGTGTACTCTCAGCAAGTTCGCTGATGACACTAAACTGGGAGGAATGGCTGACACACCAGAAGGCTGTGCTGCCATTCAGCGAGACCTGGACAAGCTGGAGAGTTGGGCGGGGAGAAGTTTGATGAAATTCAACAAGGGCAAGTGTAGAGTCTTGCATCTGGGGAAGAACAACCCCATGTACCAGTACAGGTTGGGGACTGACCTGCTGGAAAGTAGCAAAGGGGAAAGGGACCTGGGGGTCCTGGTGGATAGAAAGATGAACATGAGCCAGCAGTGTGCCCTTGTGGCCAAGAAGGCAAATGGCATCCTGGGGTGCATTAGAAAGGGTGTGGTTAGTAGGTCAAGAGAGGTTCTCCCCCTCTATTCTGCCTTGGTTAGGCCGCATCTGGAATATTGCGTCCAGTTCTGGGCCCCTCAGTTCAAGAAGGACAGGGAGCTGCTTGAAAGAGTCCAGCGCAGAGCCACAAAGATGATTAAGGGAGTGGAACACCTCCCTTATGAGGAGAGGCTGAAAGAGCTGGGTCTCTTCAGCTTGGAGAAGAGGAGACTGAGGGGTGACCTCATCAGTGTTTACCAATATGCAACGGGTGGGTGTCAGGATGATGGAGCTAGGCTTTTTTCAGTGATATCCAGTGACAGGACAAGGGGCAATGGGTGTAAACTGGAGCATAGAAGGTTCCACGTTAACATCAGGAAGAACTTCTTTACTGTGAGAGTGACAGAGCACTGGAACAGGTTGCCCAGGGGGGTTGTGGAGTCTCCCACATTGAAGATATTCAAGGCCCGCCTGGACAAGTTCCTGTGTGATGTACTCTAGGTTACCCTGCTCTTGCAGGGGAGTTGGACCAGATGATCTCTTGAGGTCCCTTCCAACCCTTGGGATTCTGTGATTCTGTGGTATGGAATAAGGGGTTAATACTGCCCTGGGTTCAGCAGTAGCAGTAATTTTTCTCCTTTTTAGTAGCTGGTTCAGTGCTGTGTCTTTGACTTTCAGCCTGAGCACATCACTGATAACAGCGATGTTTTTAGTTGTTACTGTGGTGGTTTAAGCTCAACCATAAATCACACAGTTGCTCTCACTCCCTCCCCTTTCCTTACCCCTCTGCCAGAGGGATGGGGAGGAGAATTGAAAGAATGCAACTTCCACGGGTTGAGATAAGAACAGTCCAGTAACTAAGGTATAACACAAACCACTGCTGCTACCACCAGTCATAATAATGATAAGGGAAATAACAAGGGAAGAGAATACAACCACTCACCACCTGCTGACCAATAATACCCAGCCTGACCTCGGCAGTGATCTAGCCCTTCTGGGTAACTGACCCCAGTTTCTATACTGGGCATGATGTGCTGTGGTATGGAATATCTCTTTGGTCAGTTTGGGTCAGGTGTCCTGCCTCTGCTTCCTCTCGGTTTCCCCTCCTTCCTGGCAGAGCATGAGACTCAGAAAGTCTTTGGTCAGAGTAAACATTACTGAGCAACCACTAAAAACATCGGTGTTATCAATGTTGCGCCCAGGCTGAAAGTCAAAAGCACAGCACTGTACTATCTACTAAGAGAAAAATGACTGCTACTGCTGAATCCAGGACAGTTATTAAGTAATATACACTCTGACCAAAGACTTGCTTGAGTCTCATGCTCTGCCAGGGAGGAGGGGAATCTGGA
This sequence comes from Neopsephotus bourkii, assembly GCF_033783945.1. NCBI lineage: Eukaryota > Metazoa > Chordata > Aves > Psittaciformes > Psittacidae > Neopsephotus > Neopsephotus bourkii. The sequence continues at coordinate 266,650 of NW_026902266.1, forward strand.
AGGAAGCAGAGACAGGACAACTGACCCAAACTAGCCAAAGGGGTATTCCATACCACAGCACATCATGCCCCGTATATAAACTGGGGGGCAGTTACCCAGAATGGCCAGATCGCTGCTTGGGTCTGGCTGTGTATCTGTCAGTGAGTGGTGAGCAGTTGTATTCTCTTCCCTTGTTATTTCCCTTATCCGTATTATTATTATTGGTGGTAGCAGCAGTGGTTTGTGCTATACCTTAGTTACTGGACTGTTCTTATCTCAACTCGTGGGAGTTACGTTCTTTTGATTCTCCTCCCTATCCCTCAGGGAGCAGGGTGAGGAAGGATGGGAGTGAGCAAATAGCTGTGTGGTTCTGGGTTGCTGGCTGGGCTTAGACTATGACAGATGTTGGATGTTTTCATAGAATCATAGAATGCCTTGGGTTGGAAGGGACCTTAAGGATCACCTAGTTCAAACTCCCCTGCTATGGCCAGGGACACCTTCCCCTCGACTGGGTTGCTGAAAGCCCCATCCAGCCTGGACTTGAACATGGATGGGAGGGGGCATCCAAAGCTTCTCAGGACAACCTTTCCAGTGCCTCACCACCCTCACAGTAAAGAACTTCTTCCCTGTATCTGATCTAAATCTATAATTTTTCAGTTTAAAGCCATTTCCCCTTTTCGTATCACTACTTGCCCTTGTGAAAAGTCCCTCTCCAGATTTCTTGTAGGCCCCTTTTCGGTACTGGAATACTGATCCTCCTGGATCCTTCTCTCGTGCAGGCTGAAAAACCCAAACTCTTTTGGTCTGTCTTCATAGGAGAGGTGCTCCAGATCATGTTTGTGGCCCTCCTCTGGACTTGCTCAAGCAGGTCCACATGATCCTTATGTTGGAGGCCCCAGAGCTGGACAGAGGTGCGGTCTCACAAGAGTGGAGTAGAGGGGCAGAATCACTTCCCTCAACCTGCTGGTCATCCTCTTTTGATGCAACTCAGCATATGATTTGATTTCTGGGTCACGTTGAGCTTCTCATCAATCAATACCCCTTCTACAGCCTTTTCCTCAAGGCTGCTCTCAATCCAGCCTCTGCCCAGCCTGTATGATGTTTGTATGGGCCCATCTCTCAAGCCTGCCAAGGTCCCTCTGGATGGCATCCCTTCCCTTCAGTGTGTTGACCACACCACACAGCTTGGTGTTGTCGGCAAACTTGCTGAGGGTGCATTCAACCTCACTGTCACCGATAAAGATGTTTAACAGCGTTGGTCCCAGTACTGCCTCCTGAGGGACACCGCTTGCCACTGATCTCCATGTGGACACTGAGCCGTAGACCATCCAACCAATTCCGTATGCACTGAGTGGGCCATCTATCAAAACCATGCCTCTCCAATTTAGAGACTAGGATGTCATGAGGGACAGTGTCAAATGCCTTGGAAATTGCCCTTCCAATAACATTAACAAAAAAGCAATCTAAATATTTCACTTGCCAGAAAAGCCTATGTCTACCTGGAGAAGAGAAGGCTCCGTGAAGACTTCATAGCAGCCTTTCCAGTATCTGAAGGGAGCCTACATGGATGCTGGAGAGGGACTCTTCATTAGGGACTGCAGTGATAGGACAAGGGGTAAAGGGTTCAAACTTAAACGGGGGAAGTTCAGGTTAGATACAAGGAAGAAGTTCTTTACTGTAAGGGTGGTGAGGCACTGGAACAGGTTGCCCAAAGAAGTTGTGAATGCTCTATCCCTGGCAGTGTTCAAGGGCAGGTTCGATGGAGCCTTGAGTGACACAGTTTAGTGTGTGGTGTCCCTGCCTATGGCAGGGGGGTTGGAACTAAATGATCTTAAGGTCCTTTCCAACCCTAACTACTCTATGATTCTATGAATGAATTAGTTTGCAAGAAAGAGGAATATAATGTCTCAGTAAGCTGCAAAATTTCAGTGTATATATTTATTACACTCCACACTTTGCTATAGTGTTTTCTTCCTTCATAATGAAGTGAAAAAAGTGTGGATTTTTTAAAGTCAAGGAAATTCTTTCCAAAATAACTTTATTACTACCTTTAATTACATTCTGTTTGAGTGACAAAGCATGTGAGTCCATGCTACAAGAAATGCTAGAATCTGAAACAGATTTTAATTGTTCTACAGTTCAAATGTTTCACAGATGGATCACACATTAGTCACTGAAGCTACTAACGAATCTGAATACCTATAATTTTCCAACACTGCTCTACAATTGAATAACCCATTTCATTCCATTATATCAGCTACATCTACAATTCTTTTATCTGTATGCCAAGATGGATGCCAACAACAGAGCATTCCAGTTCTAATGAATATTTCTAATGAAATCTTAATTTGGTGGTATTAATAATTTCCTAATTATTATGTGGAAAAAATGTTTGGTAGTATAAAATTTCCTGATTATTATGTGCATAAAAAATGTTTGGTAGCATTAATTAGATATTTTTAAAATAAGCAACTTTCTAATTTCTATTATTTCAATCTAGACTAATTTTACAATATGTTTTAATCTGAGTAATGTAAGCTGTATGGCATCCTTTCAGGACATTAAAAACAAAAAGAGCATATGTCTTCACAATGTCATTATTTCATTATGCTACTGTCAATTGCATTGATCAAGAACAGACTAACAGGTTGTGGGTTTTTTTTTGTAGCAAGTTCTTCATATTTGTTGGATTTTTCAGTTTAAAAAGAAAATGGCAAAACTATCATTAGCTGACAATAACTAACTGCATCAAGAGTAAAAGACCTGATGTACAATGTACATTTTATAAACTACTAATATTCTTCTTCCAAAACATCTTCAGATTTTCCTAAAGCAGACTGACTTTGAATACATTGTCACCAGCTGTTCAGTGTAAAGCATGACAATTTAATATGAAAATTTTGCTCTGCAGTCTGTAGCCACTTCAGGTACTTGTGTGCAGATGCAGCAAGAGAAGTATGAACTGCCTTGTGTTTGGAACACTACTCTCAAAATATTATCCTTAACTTGTGAAAGGCAATGTTCTGTAGAGACAATGGTCTGGCCTCTCCATTCCATGGAAAGCTTTCTGTTCCTCAGTGGAAATTAACAAAATGGATTATCCCACACTCCTTGTGCTCTTTGATGCTGGACAATCGTATTAATTATTTTCCATTCCCTTAGTTATTCCTTTAAATCTTTCTTTGATGCTTTTCTTCATAGAATCATAGTATAGTTTGGGTTGGAAGGGGCCTTCAAAGGTCATCTAGCTCAACACCCCTGCAATGAGCAGAGACATCTTCAATGAGATCAGATTGCCCAGATCCACTTCCAGCTCGGTCTTGAATGCCTTTTTAAAAGCTTGTTCTATTTCTTAGCCCATTTATCCCACTTAATATCTGCAACTACTAAACTGCATCTGCTGTTCTAATTTTATCCAAAATAGCTATTTCGGAATTCTCTTCGTATAAACAGATTTTCTCATCTTACACACAGCCTTAGCAGTTTCTATGTTTTCCTCAGGGAAAATAATTTAAAATTTAAAATTTAGTTTTAATATATTTCTGTTAATGCCATGCATGATGCCAGTGCCTTGATGTCCTATCATCATAAGGAGTTATGATCTGAAGTATGTGTCATAATCAGATTTATAGAATTTACCTACTACTTCTATTGTTTGTGGCACCTTCACTTTCCAAGTAGTAGTGAATAAATGAAATAATATAGTGGAAAATAGAAATGAAAACCCGATAACTAGTTTAAAGTACATTCCCTTTAAAGGAAGGCTGAGCATAGAGCTCAGATGACATACTGGGTTTTTAACACTTATTCCCATTCCCTGTTTTATTGTAAGAAATATTTCTACTAAGCAGAAGATAAATAGTTAAAAATAACCCATCTTTTAAAAGGAAGGAATTATAAAGTATAAAACACAAACTTGCCTGTGCAAGGGATTTCAGCATTTGCAAATCATTCTATTATACATAGAATCCTAACATCATAGAATGCTTTCGGTTAGAAAGGACTTTAAAGATCATTTTGTTCCAACTCCCCTGCATGGGCAGGGACACCTTCCACTAGACCAGGTTGCTTAAAGCCCCACCCAACCTGGCCTTGAACATTTCCAGGTATTCTATGATTATAGCATACCCTTATCGACAGGCATAGAATAATCCTGAAAAAATAATAAAATTTATTTCAGTTTAAGATATTAGGTCATCACCTTTTTTCATCTGACATGCAAATCTGGATATCAGACCTTCTACAGCATTGTCTCATATATTAAAAGTTCCATAGGGAAAGTATAGCAAATATAACCTTCCAATAGCCTTCTATTATATAAAGTATGATGGATCTAATTCCAGTAGCACTGATAATTCTATTGAGCAAGAGGTAATGACTAATATCTAGGTCTTCAGTCATTTAGGATTTTATGGATTAAAACTAACTGCATAAGCTCAGCCATAACTGATACAGGAAACAAGTGCAGATGGTGTACTACTCAGGCTGTAAACCTGTTAGAAAGTGGGTATTTACCACAATATCTCTTATTCAAATGATGTACTGAAGGGTATTGTAAAAGAACTAGATGTACAGAGACATAAATATTACTTACTCTTTCATTTGTTGTGGGACAGATTTGTTAATAAATTGCTGTAGGTAGAAATGAGGTATCCTGTTCATATAACTATTTCTAATGATCCATGACCTTGGAAGAACTTTAACATGTAAGAAAAGCAATACTAAGCAGGTGGTGCTGTCAGTGTCAGAACAGAATAATTACAGTCAGTCTCACTTTATCTCCTGCCTTGTCTGGAAGGTAAAAAGACGCAATTCCACTCTAATAGTTTTGCCAATTACCATTATAAATCAGTATTCTGGGGTCAAAGTTAACAGATTCCAGAAAGTGAGATGGCTAAAATATGAGAGAAAGCAAAACAGAGAAATGGAGAAACCACCATGATAGATTCCCATGTGGTAGCTCGTACACCTAACTACTTTTCTCAATTTGTTAATGTAGTACGGAATTTCTTAATAGGTAGCTGTGGAATGCAGATAGGTTAAAATAATAATATTAATCTGTTAAAATAATTATTCAGTAAGTCTTTATTCTTGTATAAGCTATATTTCAGTGCAACTGGCCACCAAGGTATAAATTCTATAAATAAAGATGTACTGTAACAAAAAACTAACTGAAAACTTGTAATTGAAATGGAAACATTTTCAAATTACACTTGTTCAAATTTCCTTGAGAAACACAGGTCACAGGTGTCAACACTAGCAATTTTGGAGTAATTAGTAATATTCAACAATATTGCAGTTTAAAATGTAGTTTGATAGGGCCAAGGTAGATTTTATTTTTGATTGTTTCTAAATTGGGTGGGGGGGGATATTTTTACAGTATAAGGGGCTAAAACTTTCAATCTTTTATAAAAATAAATTTGAAATTATCACGCAATATGAAGCAGGGATATCAATGTAGAAATGGGGAAATGAAAACAAATCAGTCTTAGGCCATTAATTAAAAAACATATCATGGTGCTAAACTGAAATACGTATAAATCTAGCATCAATGTAATCAAGAAAAGAAAAAAAAGCAAGTATTAATATTAGGATATATTAGACAAAGGCAAAACAGTATAAATGCAGAAATCTTGATGTTCAAATTCACAGCTTCATGTGTATGTAATGTCACCAAAACATGCCAAAAGTTCTCAGATGGTTTGTAAATTTCAAGAGATATGCATATTCAGGTCAAGAAGCAACAAGATGATGTCTGCATTTTTTAAAATTCAAGTCTCTTGAACATAGATATTGAAAAATTAATAATTAAAAATATTAGGACCAATACTTTGTGGCTCTTTCTTTCACTGGGGACTTAATGAGGTTCAAATGACAGTTTACAGTATTTAGCCATCACTTTAATTAACTCAAGAATGAAATTAATGTTTAATGTCTAGGTAAAACATTATCCTTTTTTACTACTGTGGCGTTTTTTTGCTTTTGAAGAAACCTGCTACTGATTTCCCTTTCTCAAGTTTTATCCTTTCACAGCATGTTTTTAACCACCCACCATACTTCAAATGGTATGATAATTTGAACTACGAGGAAAAAAGGCAATAGGACTGTAAAATTTTCCTAATATTTATGAAGTAGTTTTTTATGACTACGCTTGCTATCAATTGACTACCATCAGACTCCTAATTGTTTGAATTCTGTGGTTAACTTCCTTTCACCAGAAAACAGAATTCTTGTTTGTTACTGCCTTGTGAAGCATTGAAGTGCTAATTGCATTAGAACAGATACACAGCTGGGATTAATTTTTTTTTCAGAACTTGTAGCTGGAAGCAAGTGCTTTCACCATTTAATAGAACGTTTAATGAATTTCATTGTAACTGCTTTCCTTTCTAGAGTCATACTATGTTTACACTTGGAATATTTTTTTTGTACATTTTTTAGAATTATTTGTTGGAAACACTGTCTAGGGAAGAAAAGGTATTTATTATAAAGTTCTACCCACACTTTACAGCATCATGACTCATACACAATTCATAAAAAACCACAAGATTAACTCAGTACTAGTTTGTAGAATTTCATGTAACTTCAGTACCTGCTAGTTAAGGTACTGAAGTGCTATGAAGGTAAACACAGAGCTATAAAATTAATTCTTCAAGCCTAATCACTCAATCACTCATCTTAAATAATTTCCTTATTTTACATATGAAGGAGGCCAGTCCATAATAACTTTAAAAAATGCAAATCAAGTTCAATCAAAATTTAGAATAATATTCTCATTCCTTAACTTACATTATAATAAGCCTTAACATATTTTTTTTGCAAAAGAAGTTATAAAATATTTGTGTTAATGACTGCTGTTATCTGCTGTGTATATCCTTTATGAAGACTCTACTTTGAAGACATACCAATAACCTTACTGCTACTCACACCTTTCCAGAAGTTATGTCAAAAGTAATAATTTATCTTTAATTTGCTCTTTCTCCTTAAGGTCCTCCTCTCTAAATGGACTGTTTAGCAGTGGAAAATACATTCTTGTGCCTCCATCAGCCTCCTGTTCTCCTGTTTTATTTTCATTTAATAACAATAAATATTTATTGTCAGCGTTTCATGGGACACTGAAGATTCAAGACAGGCCTGCAAGAGCTTGCCATCTTAAGGTTTGGTTTTTTTTCACTTTCCTAGTAAGAAGACACTCTGTACTAAGAAGGTTTAATACTGAGAGTGACACCTTACAATCACAATTTTCTGGACAGGAAGGTATATATGAATAGTGGACATGGAGGCTCTATGATACCAGAAGGAAACAGTGTACCTTTGCTAGTACAAAGTACAGATATGTTCAGATTTCACAGTGATTAGACACCTTATTCATATAATCAAGATCCACACAACAGAAATATGTAGCTACATTTTGCTTCTACTTTGTATGATATATTCACATAGAAAATTATTATGTGTTTTTCAGTGATAGCACATGCTTTATAATAGGGTTCTTGGCAATGCAAGACCAAATGAGAACAATCAGGTAAAAAAGACCTCTTTTACCTAAAGGTACAAAGTTATCTCAGTTTCATACACAATTACATATTAAATAAAAGGTTTCAAAATCAACCGGCTGAGAGTTTGTTTTGGTTGCATCCAAAGCAAAGGGCAATTTGTCAAATCAAGTGGGCCATTCAAAATCCACATATTTTGGGAGAAAATTCCATTTGAACCGCTCTAAGCAGGGTTCAGAAGGACTCTGAAGCAAATTTGAAAAGAGTGAGGACTTCTGTCCACTAAGGCCTAAATTTGCTTCCTATGTTCCCTTAGACAATTTACTGGGGAGGTACTTGGTCTGCGTGGCAAGTTTTTGGTAGCAGGGAACTACAGATGTGGCTTTTGTGAGAAGCTTCTAGAAGCTTCCTCTATGTCCAACAGAGCTAATGCTGGCCATCTCCAAGATGCCGCCCACCACTGACCAAGACTGAGCCCATCAGCGATGGTATTATCACCCCTGGGATAACATATCTAAGAAGGAGAAAAAAACCCAGTGCAATGGCAACTGCAGCCAGAGAGGAGTGAGACCATGTGAGGGAATCAACTCTGTAGACAACACGGTGAGTGCAGAAGGAGAGGAGAAGGTGCTCCAGGTGCCAGAGCAGGGTGTGGTGCAGCCTGTGGTGCAGACCATAGTGGGTCAGGCTGGCCCCCTACAGCCCATGGAGGTCCACAGTGGAGCAGATGTCAATCTGCAGCCCGTGGAGGACCCCATTCCAGAGTAGAGGGGTGCCCCAAGGAGGTCCACAGTGGGGTAGATCTCCACCTGCAGTCCATGAAGGACCCCATACCAAAGCAGGGGGATGCCCAATAAGGCTGTGATTCTGTGGGAAGCCCGCTCTGGAGCAGGCTGCTGGAAGGACTTGTGGCCCCATGAAGAATGGAGCCTGCACTGGAGCAGGTTTGCTGCAGGACTTGTGACCCCATGGGGGACCCACGCTGGAAGAGTGTGAGGAGTTCCCTTCCTGCAGAAGAAGGAGCAGCAGAGACAATGTGTGTTGAATTGACTGCAACCCCCATTCCTCATTCCCTGAACTTGGGGGAAGAAGGTAAAGAACTTGGGAGTGAAGTTAAGCACAGGAAGAAGGGAGTGATGAGAAGTGTGGGTTTTTTTTTTCCTTAAGATTTGGTTTTATTTCTCATTATCCTACTTCTGAACTGACTGGTAATAAATTAAATTAATTTTCCCAAGTTGAGTCTGTTTTGCCCATGACAGTAGTTGCCAAGTGATCCCTCCCCATCCTTATCTTGACACACGAGCTTTTTGTCATCTTTTCTCCCCCCTGTCCAGCTGAGGAGGGGGAGTGATAAAGCAGCTTGGTGAGCATCTGGTGTCTAGCCAAGGTCAACCCAGCACAGTGGCATTTAAATATTCTCATACGAGTGAAGTGAGCAAGAATTTTTTTGTTTGTTTGTTTTACTATTAAACATTTGTGGATGGCAGGTCAGGATACCTCCTGTGAAGCCACAGTGCCTGGACCAGTTTGGCCTGGCAGTCTTTCCTTCAGCAAGTGGAGCCTGCCTGGCTCTGCAGCTGGGAGGTCACCCACAGAATGGGACCCCGCCAGCACCACTGCTGGACCTCTGACAGCCCAGAACACCATTATTGTTTCTCTGTGCAATTAGGACTAAGTTGGCAACAGCAAGGCTGTCTAATAGCAAAGAGACTTCACAAACGTTAATTTAATTGCGTATATGCTTCTTAAGTATTTCTTCAGGGACCCGTTTGGACCTGCCTGTGGCCAGTGCAGCCACCACTGGCAGCCTCGCCTTGTGCTGGGTAGAGTAGGATGATCCTGAGCCTCCTTAAATCCTGCCGGCCCATCAGAGCACTCTGGCCAGCAGCTGCTGTCTCTCTGTGGCAGTGGAGTCAGGGGAGAGCAAGACCAGGCTCTCGGCTCCCTCGACACCTCTGCCACTCTGTTCCCGGGAAAGTGCTGTGCCTTCCCTCTTGACTCCTTCCTTTGAAACCCTTTCTGCTTGGGCAAGGGGATGGGATCTCTGTGTGCTTGATCTAGGATTTGTGGGTGATTCTGCTTTCCTGGAAAGAAGCAGAGGAGAAGAAAAAATACAGGGCAGTTTCTTTCAGCAGTGCCACAAGTCTCATTACTCTGTTCAGATCACTGGAGTATCCATGCAGTTCCCTCTGCATGACCACTGCAAAACCAGTTGGTTATGTTTGCTTGTAACTCACTACAGGACCTGCTGAAATCGAGGGAAACAGAAAAGCAGAACAAAGTTCAGCTGTTGAAGCTGTGGGAGTTAAAGGGCAGGTAGTGTGCAGGAAGGCTGTGTTCTGTACTTATGAATGTCTTCTTAAAACAAATAAATACATATATAAGCTTCTTAAAACAGGCTTCTTCAAGGGTCATATAAGAGCACTATGCGTTTCATGAGGAGAGACAAAAATGAACTAGAAAATGTAGCAAAGGAAAGGTGTGTGCAGTACTGAAACAGAAGTTGCAGACCTATGCAGAGCTCAGGGTCTCCAAAAACGCAGAGAAAAGGTGGGGAGAAAAGCAATCAAAGTTTGCCTATACTATTTAGAAAAATAACCTCTTGGCTGTTATGTTTTTTTCTGTGAGTCACTAGATTTAGGTAATAATACTGTAAAGTTAGGTGAGATTATTTCACTTACATGTCTCATATCCAATATATGAGTGCAAATAAGCAAAGTACACATTTGGACCTAAACTAATCCCAAATAGTTGATGAAAGTAGATTTATTTTTATTTTATTTATTTTTTTTTAGCATCTTTATGTCTGATCTTGAATCCTGTATCTCAGGAATATTTGGAAGAGTTAATTGCATAATTGGCTTCTATACTTTCCCAAGAGGTCCTATCAAATACTGTCAGAATCTTGTTAGAAAAGTTAATTAAAGAATCTCCAGCACATTATCATTTGCTGCAATGGAAGTAAGATTAATACATTTAAAATGTCTAAGATACAGCTGACAAAACAAATGATTAACAACTTGTGACTAAAGCTTTATATTTGGCTATTAAACCATCTACTTAACGCTGTAGAAAATTAACAAAACTTGAAAATAAACCCAAGTAAACAAAAGAGGTGACATAAATTGGAATATGTGAAGAGAAGTGAGAAAGATTACTTTATAAAATACGCATCAAAAGTTTGTGCTGCACCAAAAGGCACTCAGTATAACACAAGTCACTTTCTCTATGGGAGAAACTTTTTAGGTTCTTGGTTTTTATAAATAAGGTATGAGGGAGAGTTTCCATGAACACTTTACAGGTAATATATAATTGAAGTAAAGGAAAGCATGGAAGAAGCACAGCAATTTTGGATTAAAATAGTTAGGAAATGTTATTACAAAATTGGTTTGTTTGTTTTTTTTTTTGGTTGGTTGTTTTTTGTTTTGTTTTGTTTTTTAAGGAGAAAGAATGGGAAAAAAATAGACACAAGGATTAATTTGTTCTTAAAGGAGCTGTAAAACACAATCAGGATTTTGCATTCATTAATAAATTTTTTCTCTGCCACATATTTTAACTTTTTGTATTTGCTGAGCAGAATCTATGAGGCCTGCACAGATCAAATAGTGTAACTATGGGGTTTTTTTTGTACAACTGAAGTAAGAAGAAGAATCTGCGCAGGCAGTTCAAAGCTTGTATGCACTTGTTGAAGAAATGTTGCCAGCAGAGAGATCCTTTCATATGTAATTATGGAAATACAAGACATGTAGAGGAGACCTCTGGTGGAGGAAAAATACTGAAGAACAGGTTTCTTGCACTGGAAAATAAGGAGATGAAAAACAATAACGTAGGAGAAGCTGGATATTTTACAAGCCACAGATATCACTAATTTCAAAATGCAGCTTTTAATCTTAGCTCCGATTAGCATTCCCTGAGCTACCGTCAAGCTTACCGTGTTTTTGTTGCTCTCTTGAAATGAAACTGTCAAGAATTCTGATCCTGGAAGTCCAGAACAAGTTGAGACATGGAAGAAAAGTATGCTTAGGAGACAAATTTGGTTTAGATAGTATTACTATAAGGCTTCATAATACTGAGACCTAAATATGAATTCATTTAAATTTCTTTACCAGTATTATCATATTATTTGCAATTCTTTTCTCAAATGCCAGGTCAAGTCATTTGTTACGTAGACATACATTTGCTGCTGGCAATTTGACCAGTATGTGGAGATTTGTAGTGTAAATAAATGAAAATGTTTGAAGGCACAGGAAGAAATGGCAAAACAAGGTTAAAACAATGGCCTGAAATAATAATAATACAACAGTAGTAAGGAACACTGTTCCCAGTGGTCCACTGATTTCAGAATAGAATTTTGTATCAAGACCAGAAAATCTGCTTTCTTGTAAAAGAAAGTTTTGCCAGCAGGACCCTGCAGTCTAACAAGAGGGGCATGGTAACAAGGTTGCAAAATAAAGCATATATTCCTCCTTGTTCTGTTTGCCTACCAGGAAAACAGACATTCAAACCCTCTTTCCAGACAAACAGAAGAAAACACATAATAAGAAGCAATCTCGCTTAAAATTCAGAATCTACAGCATTGTTGATGATAAAGAACTTCAGGGATGTGATGGAGACTCGACAACTGGCATCTCTCGTACTCAGCTATGTATGTAACCCCAGGCTGCATGTGCACACTCACCTTTGAGCTTGTGTGTGAGTGTGGGTGAATGAAACCTACAAGAGAATAAGTGTGAGTTTATGAAAGAAACTCTACAGATTGCTGTAAATAAATAACACTAAGTGAAAACTTGCCCTGAATGTCGTTACACATTTTTTTCTGTGAGGTAGACAACCTCAAACCATTAGCACAAATATGAAGTGAATAGGAAATGGTTCAAAAATTGTGTATCATAACTACATTTACTATTTTTACAAAACTTCTCCTTTAGAAATATTAGGGTTCCTATGTCTTGTGAATGATGGTTGGTTGTAAAATTATTAATTCACACAGTCATTTTCATCCTTAACACCTGAATGGTCACCCCATTCAGATTCTTCAATTAAGATCTCCCCAGTTAAGGTACAAATAGAAACAGGTTTGCTGTTTAACAAAGACAGAAGGAGTGTCGCGCAGAATGCCCAATACTTCTAGCTGCATTTCCAGTCTCTGCTACTGCCTCACACATATGTAGTGTGCATTCCCAGTGTTAGAAAATAGCTTGCGGAAAGAAGCATAATACTGTTGAATCATCACGACAACTGGTGGGTGCAAACAGACTTCCACTCTGTGACTACACTTTTAGAATTTATCATGAATGCTCTATCTGATTAGCAGTGCCAGTGGGGTCTAACTTCTTTGATGGAAGTCCATCTCTAAATTGTAAAAATAGCAAAGCTGGGTGTTTATGCGAAGCTTCGTAAAGAAATGCGACGGCATGTGTAAAAGTACCCCTTATTTCTAAGGGTAACATTTTTACAAACAAGCATTGTATCTTTCAGGAGCTATTCTGTAACCTTTGCATGTATATTCAGCGTGTGTGTGAAGTGGGCCATAAATACCCCGATAATTTTAACCTAGCTCCTAACTCCTCGGCCTGCGTATCCCGACCTGCTGCAGCTGGAGACGGGCGTTCCCTCAATTTGGGTGGGTTTGCAATCGGACTTTCAGGTACACTACCTCGAAAGTAGCGGCTTTGCTTAAGACATCTCATTTCCCTACGCACCTGGGTACAAACCTGAGAACACTCTTAGAAACAAACGCAAGATGAGGGAGTAACCCTCCCTGCAGCACAGCACTGGGGTGGTTTTTCCCGTTTCTCCTATGTAGAAAAGTTCGGAGGAGCGGCCGCTGAACGCAGGTGCTCAAGATGGCTGCCAGGTTTGCACCGGCCACACGGAGCGGCGTGAGGCTGCTCCGCCGGCAGGGGCCCTCGGCGCTGCTCGGCCGCAGGGGGGCCGCCGAGGAGGTAGCGGTGCTGGGTTGGACAGCGGGAGTCGTGGCACGTCTCCAAACACGATGTAAACTGAAGGAAAGGGAAGGTGATACAGCGAGGAAGGTGAGTAGGAGATGGCGGGAACAGCTGAGGCACACGAGGCAGGGGCTGGCTGACTTGTGCTGGCTGGGGCAAGTGGCAGAGGGGAGCTGCGCACAAATACGGGCTTGCCACGTGAAAGTCACAAGAGAAAAGATCAAGTGTGGAAGTGAAGGGCTGTGCAGGCTCACAGGTGCTACAAACTTCCACTTGGTTTTGGAAAACAAAAATGGCAAAAGGAGGCTCGGAGAAGTTTGTGTTGATGCCTCATAGGTGTACCATGTCTGTTCTGCCAGTTAGTAGCTAGCAATTCAGTGTATCCTGTGAGAACAGATATGAGATCCTTTGCATCCCAGAAAGCCAGCTGTATCCTGGGCTGCATCAAAAGGAGTGTGACCAGCAGGTCGAAGGAGGAGATCCTGCCCCTCTACTCTGCTTTTGTGAGACCTCACCTGGAGTATTGTGTGCAGTTCTGGTGTCCTCAACATAAAAAGGACATGAAACTGTTGGAACAAGTCCAGAGGAGGGCCACGAGGAGAATGATCAGGGGACTGGAGCACCTCCTGTATGAAGACAGCCGTAGAAAAGTGGGACTGTTCAGCCTGGAGAAGGCTGCGTGGAGACCTCATAGCAGCCTTCCAGTATCTGAAGGGGGCCTATAGGGATGCTGGGGAGGGACTCTTCATTAGGGACTGTAGCAATAGAACAAGGGTTAACAGGTTCAAATTTAAACAGGGGAAGTTTAGATTGGATATAAGGAAGAAGTTCTTTACTGTGAGGGTGGTGAGGCACTGGAATGGGTTGCCCATGGAAGGTGTGAATGCTCCATCCCTGGTGGTATTCAAGGCCAGGTTGGAGAGAGCCTTGGGTGACATTGTTTAGTGTGAGGTGTCCCTGCCCATGGCAAGGGGGTTGGAACTAGGTGACCTTAAGTTCCTTTCCAACTCTAATTATGCTGTGATTCTATGAACAGGCTCAGGACCTGGAAACAAGGGCATGTGAAAATAGCAGAAAATGAGATTTGGGGTGGAATTGCTGATGAATTAGGTAAGCCAGAGTAGGTAGTAAATGGATTACCGACAGTTGTGTGAGGGTGGGGAGAGGAGAGTGGGTGTTACACCTCAAACTAGCTTCACAGCACTTGTAATGCTGAAGGGGTGCAATGGTGGAGAAGAGGTATTACTCCCTTATGGGAATGAAGAGGTGGGAAAAAAGAAAGTTTGAGCAAGGTTGGATTGGGAGTGTGATAGTTTCAGCTGGGTTAATTTTCTTCATGGTATCTAGTATGGGGCAGTGTTTTGGATTGATGCTGAAAACAATGTTGATGATTGAGATGTTCTCCTTACTGCTGAGCAGTTGCTTACACAGGGTCAGGGCTTTTTCTGTTCTGTACTCCACCCCACTAGCAAGTAGGCTAGGAGTGCACAAGAGATTGGGATGGGACACAGTGGGGATAGTTGACCTCAAATGACTGAGGAGATATTACATACTATGATGCATCATGGTCATCTTATAAATCTGGGGGAAGAAAAAGGAATGGGGTGGGGGGATGTTTGGAGTGATGCTGTTTGTCTTCACAATTAACCATTATGCAGATGGAGCCCTGCTTTCCTGGAGATGGGAGGTGCTGAATTAGTTCCTTGTTTTGTTTTGCTGACATGCACAGCTTTTGCTGTACCTATTAACCTGTCTTCATCTCAACCCATGAGTTTTCTCACTTTTATCCTTCTGATTCTCTCCCCCATCTTGATACAGAGGGAGGGAGTGAATGGCTGTGTGTGGGGTAGTTGCTGGCTGGCTTTAAACCACACAACAAAGGGTGTGGGTTAGTGGGAACTAAAAGCCCTTGTTTGTGGGTTGGGAAATTTATCTAAAAAGGGAAAGTAATCAGGAGAATAGAGTGTTTATGTTAGTTCACAAATGAAGGAGAATGATACTTCAAAAATTACGGGAAGCTTCCATGTGGATGATGTTGAAGACCTGGTTATGTAAAGTTTACGTGTATACTGTATTACTATGTATAGTACTTTATGCCATTTCCTTAGAATAACTCTATAGTACTTGAATTTAATTGCAGACATGTAGTAAGATTAAAAATACTGCACCATGGCTTTAGAAGAAATAATTTACTGCACCAAACTTAAAATCACAATCCTTTAGTGCCCTGTGTGTAAAGTATTTTTTGAAGTCACGGTGTTGTATAACAGTTGGTTTAGTTCAGTTGTTTTTTATAGGCAATGCTGTATGAATTCTTATTTATTTTATTATAGGTTGTTTTACTCGTGCATGTTAAAGATGTGTTTTTTAATTCGGCGTCTTAAAAGGTAGAATGTGGAATTCTGTATTGAAGATATAAGTTTTGCTAAATTTATTTATGTATTTTAACATCTTTATTAGTAATGCCAAATTTGAAAAGACTGGCTGCTTTCTACAACTGAATGTTGTTCAGATGTTCAAATACAACTTTCAGGTTTTGAAATCCCATATTTGTAGCTTAGCAGGAAGTGTAAGATTTTGTGAGGAGACTATTACAGCAGATTTACTCTGTTTTATTACTTTCTTTCTGAAGTATTCACAAATGAGAAGTGCCAGAAACAGACAGCTGGGCTAAACTGCTCTTTAACTTGACTTAGTGCTTATGTAACTTTCTAATTTTATTTGCAAATGTAATGTAAATGTTTATATACATTTTGAAACTATGTAGCTGTCCAATTTGAGTTTAGTCTTACTAGAACTGGCAAGATAAAGACTGTAATGGTTTGAATAAATAATGGTTGTATGTTTCCTATTCCCAGAAGTTATACTTTTTATGTATTGTGCAGTCCAATTACTATATGCCTAATAAGCAGAAGTGAGGTTATGGACACTTTGTAAGACCCTACTGTCAGCAAGATATATAAGGCAATCTTGGTTCTATAGTAATACTCAGGATCTTTCTGACAGGAATGAGAGTTCAATATCCCATATATTCAAAATTGGTTCTGACTGTTAGTCTCTTCCTATGACCTTCCTGAAGAACCACTGAACAAAGCTGGTGAATTGTCATTCACAGACATTTTTCATTTTAAAATTACACATAGGTGATTTTAATTCACTTTGGGACCTGGTTCCAGAAAAGTAAATTAATCTGACCTTGGAGTAATGGTATGTCAGTTTGGCCTAACTTCAGTCATTGATTTTAGCATTTGTTATATAAATGAACACTGAGAATGCAGTCTTGCAGCTGGCTGCTTTCTGAAACATGCTTTTTTTTTTTTTTTTTTTTTTAATTACTGAAAATGTATTTTTTTCATGTAATTTCCTTTAATATTTATGCGTCAGTTACTGTGTCCATCAGTACCAGCTCATAATCATCCAAATCTGTGGTAGTTTAATCAAATGTGAAAATAATTTAAACAGTAAGAATTCTGAGGCCACTTTTACAGAATTTTGCTATTGATATCAAGGTTTTCATTATTGTAGAAGGTGCTGTGCTTACTGAGTGTATCTACAGCTTATTTTGGGCTTGTGTGTCTGTTGCATGATTGTTTGCAGTTATGGTGAACTTGACTTCATAAGCGTAAAAGCACACCTCCCTTTATATTTAAGCAATTTATTTAGCATGGTTTGGGTCAGAGCAACTTATCTGCAGTGATGTGTGGTTCTAGGATATCTTATGGGTGAGTGGACAGGTTTTTTTTTCTTTGTTTTAACCCCCTCACAGCATCCCATCCAGTAAAATTGTCTGATGACAAAATAGATATTGTGAGTGCTACTGGTGACAGGCTGTATAGTTAGTATTCTCCTTGTTTTTAAGAATTTAAATCTAGGGTGGGTTTTTTTTTTGATGCAAAATGTTTTCCTTCCAGATACTCTGTCACTCTGCTTTATAAAATAAGGATGATACTTTTTCCATTTTTCTTTTTTAATTTAAGTAAGATTTTGTAGGTAAGGAGTAATGTTTTTGGAGCTATCTTTACTTGGAGTTTCTGGAAAATTAAAACAGAAAAAGCTTTTGATAGTTATCAAATAATGCCTTGTGCATATTTTTCTACTGTAGATAAGATTTTCTTCAGAAATATTCTTCTTCAGTGTGTATTGCTGTTTACAAAAAAGTGAAGTCTTGTGCTTTTCAATAAATGACCATAAGTCATAGTCTCTAAGAGTATTTATTGTTATTAATACTGTTTTTGTCTTTAAAGAATTATTGAGTATTAAAATATCCTGTGGAGTTGAACACTAATTTCAATATCTCCAATAATTTTTATATCATCATTTTATATACAGTAATTCAGTATTTATGTAGGAAGGCACTGCGAAAAGGAAGGTATATCAGAAACCATGGTAAGTGCAAGGGTGAGTTCTTGCACAGTTTCTCAGAGGAGGTCCAAAACTGGTATTGGGAGATTTACTTTACCAGTCATAACTGAACAACACAGCTGAATACAAAGCGCTGTGCATTTACAACCTATTAACATTTGGCCATCTGAATTGGAATATTGACAGCAAATACAATGGTTTTGAAGGTAGTTAGCAGCTACAAATCATTGAGAGTTGTAGAGAAATCAAAGTTATTTTTATAGTAGTTGCTCTATAACTAGCTGGTATGGTCTTGGCATTTTTTTGGTGATAATTCTTCAGCTATGTGTTAGTTGCAAGAGAAAGTTAAGTACATGCTAACTCTTAATTCTGTCATGTTTTGATAATTTATTGTTTGACTTACATCAGTACTCTGTGTTTAGGATAGTCAGCTACTCAACATTGATACTTTAGAACTTCTTTTTGTCTCAGTTCTTCTGAAATGGTTAGTCACACTTTTATTGCCACCAAACTGAATTAGTGCAATTCTCTGTTGGCTGGTAGGCTGATTCTTTTTGCATAAACTTCAGGTTGTTCGTGATGTGTTGCCATAGGCAATTCTTTGAAACCATAATTTAGTTTCAGTGGACTCTTTTGAAAACATTGAAAATCCCTCATTACAATTTCCTAATTGCTCATAAAGGCAATCTATATTCAGATACTTACAGGAGGTTAGTGCTAAACTGTCACGCTTGATCTCTGCCAGATAGAAAAGATTTTGTGAATATATGACAGAAAAATTCAGTCATTTAAAGAAAAAAGGAAGCTTGAAAATACAACTTTGTCCATATAATATAGACAGAAAAAGCTTGGTAGTTTGGAGCAGAGATAGTAAATTCAGTATTAGTGTCATTCTTAGATTAGGAATGGCTTTTGTTTTCTCAGACATAACCTCATAATATCTTGTAACTTTTTATAAGATACAGAGCCAGCATTTGTTCTTACTCAGTCTGAATAAATTCTTATTTTGCTTAACCAGAATTCACTATCCTGGTGTCTTCCACCATGTAAGTTCTAATTTATTTGCTCTTCCAAATGGTGGCTTGAAGGACCTAGTCCGAATTAAAACTACGACCTTCAAGTGAAGTATATGTTCCTGCTCATACGCTGAGTCCCAGTTTCAAAGAGAAATACACTGCGCTGAAAGAGTTTGTTTTTTTTCAAGTGTTGTTATTTGGTGTGGGAATAGTGCCTTGTGTACAAAAATGTGGTGGTGTATTATAATGGGGAACAGAGTTGGAAATTATGAGCAAACAGTGAAATATGCCTGCTAGTGTTTGTGAACTCTGCCTGGGTCATCTAAAACTGGAGATTTAGATGCAGAAAATCTTTGTTTTGGCAAATTTAAGTCACTGGTATTGGAGTCACTGTGTTTTTGGAAGCAAGAGAAAGCCCTACTCCTGTAACAGTGTTCTGGTTTAGGAAGAAACTTGTTAGCTTTTTGTTGTTGCTGAAATGTCAAAGTTCATAGCACTGTAGACTATAGAAAAAATGTGTTAAATAATCTATACTGAAATTGGAAACGAAACTCGCATCTTAAGCGAAAATAATGTGAATCACGCCTACCAAGGTCACAGATTTTGTTTGTTTCTAACTTATACCACCAGATGGCAATCTAGCATATACTTTTGGTCACTGGTGAAAGTGAATTTCGAGCATGTTATATTGTCCTTTCCTCATTTTGAATTAAATAGTGTTGAAGTTGCTTGGAACGTCACTGATTTGGGCCTTACGAGCAGTACTTATGATATGCAAGGGATTCTACAATGCTGTAATAAACTTTCTTTTCTGTATTCATAAAGACTTGCATCAAATATTGCCTCAACTTTTAAAAACAAAATGAAACTTTCTGGTATGTAACAAATCATTGCCATAGGCTATGTGTAAAACCCCAGTAAAAGTAATTTTTAAAATGTCAGGAAGAAATTTTGATGAAAATTTATTATATGTATTTCCAAACCATTCTCTGTTTTAAATAAGTAGTATTCCGATGGAGGTTTTCTTCATCTTGAGTAAGATCCTACATTTTCAACTGTAAATTGTAATGGGATTCCTCTAGAATAAATAAATAAATGAAAACCCCAACCCAAACAGAATAAAACTTGATTTTAAATTCACAGGAGTCCTTTTCTGTGAATGGAATGTTAACTTGTGCTAAGTGCCTAGTGTTTGTAAACTAGGCAGGTAGTTGACTGACTTAATGTAGGGCTGAAAATATCCAGTTTGGATAATTTTGTGAAGTTTTTGTTAAGGAAGCAATGTGTTTCTTTCAGTGGCTTTTTAAAAACTTTATATACACATTTTTTGTACTTCAGTGGAAAATAGGAATGCAGAGGCATGTCCATCTTTTAAGCCACATCTAAGTTTTAGTATTTAAGCCTGTAGTTATCCCTGGAGAATAACATTTTGACTCCTTACCCAACAGACACTTAGGTCATTGTTATTGCCCATGCTTTTGAAACTGGTGGCATGCGTTTACCATTACAGGCTTTGTAGACATCTTCTACTAGGTATTTGATCTATCTCTGGTGGTGTAAGTCTAGCTTCAGAAAGGTAAAATACCCACATCAAAAAGTGGTTTAGATTTAGATTTTTTTTTTTTTTTTTTTTTTTTTTACAGCAGGATGATTATTTAGTTCCTTCTGTAAAATTCATGTTATTATTTTATTGCCAGGCTGCTACCACTATAAAAATTCTGAGTTATTGTTTGGCAGCAGCAGCTGTGAAGCCTGCCAAAAGCTAACCTAGAATCAAGAACTCATGTCAGCCTGAATCCTTTAGTAAGAGGGAAGAGCTTATTTTGGAGAATAAGCAAGTATCATCTTGTTTGTGCTAAAAGCAGAAAAGTTTTCCTTATATTGAATTTGTAGACAAATTCTTTTGATACCTTTAAAATACCAGAGTCTGTCTAGAATGTATTTAGAAGCAAAAGCATAAAATTGTAGATTTACGATTAAGTGGCTTGAATAGGGTTTCATAAAACACATAGTGGTCCCAATTCAGATTATTTGAGCTGTGCGACTCTCACAGCAAGATGCTGCACCTTGCAGTCATCTCCAGTAAAGCAGAGTCACGTGTGTGTATATATACACTGTGTGTTGTATGTGATCATTTTGGATAGATTTACTGCAGTGACCTGATGTCATTTTCTTTCAATCATAGATTAAGTAAATTAAAAAAAAAAAAAATCAAGACAGCTTTGTGTTAAAAAATTAGAAATACAAGGCATTAAACTTTGTGTAGATGAAACTTTTGATTAAGCGTGGTTCCATAAACAGCCAAATCTTGATCTTGGAGCAGTGAGGGAGTCCTGGAAAAAACCTAGCTATGTCCTGAGAAGATATTCATTTCATTATGCTGTAGCAGTTAAATATGTTTCTCATTAAATATATGGGCATAATACCTAGCAAAGCAAAACTCTAAGGTATAGAAGTGCTATGAAAAGGTGTTGCAAGTTCGCTTGACAATTTAAAAAGATGAACTCTAACTAAAATATTTTGCTTATTAGGGAAGGGAACTGTGTCCCAAAACAATGCACAGGCTACTTTGTAAAGCTGAATATCAAACAAAGAAAAATGGAGAGACTTACAGGTGCAGTTCTAAAAAGGTACAAATGAAAGCCCTGCAGTCCTTAGCATATATATATATATATATATATATATATATAACATTTATAAAAGGATAGCAGAAATAACTATACATAGTAGGTTCAGATGACTAAGTCATCTTGGAAATCAGATTTGCAGCTGCTTATGCAGAGAAGCAAGCAATGGAAGTTATTGTAAGCAGGCTGAAAATATCTTCTGACAGAATCAGCTTGTTCTGTGATCATCTGATTTACATCCCCCTGCTGCACAAATCAGGAGGTTCAGAGTTGCTGAATTTGATACATTTCAGTGCAAAATTGGGTACCTTGATCTGTGAAAATGGAAGTGGGAGCTCCGTTTTCATTAACACTTCACCACTATTGCTGTTTTGACGAGACAGTATCTGGGGAAAAATCAACACCTAGTGATGCATATAATGCTTCCTGCAGTACCTTAACAGTAGGGTTTTTTTTGCCTCCAGGATAGAGAGAAAAGGAAAAGAATTGCTTCTTAGGAGCCTGGAAAGCAGCGCAGTTGGCTCTGGCAGTGAGGGGGTTGACTGACAGTCTGCAGTGCAGTGGAGTTAGCTGAGCTCCCTATATGGCTGTGGATTAGCTATATGCTAATACTGATAGGAGAAGAGGAGCTGTACAGAGCGCAGTGAGCTGACGGTGGAGGCGATCAGAGTCACAGCAGAGCTGACTCCTCAAGAGCCATGGCTGAAGGGGGTGAAGGAGGAGAGGATGAAATACAGTTCCTACGAACTGTAAGTATCTGCTTTTTATAGGTCATGTTATACATGATTTTATGTCTCATGTCTATTCCTTTCCTGTTGTATTAAAAATGAAGTGTTATTTCTGTGCTGAGCTTTGCCAAATGGGAGAATTGATTTAGTCAGTGGGAAAAAATAAGCAAGAATATGAGCTTTAATAGCATCAAGCAGTCTCAGTGTGTTCTTCCCTGAATTTGCTCAATAGCCAGTTTGGTATAAGGAGACCTATTTCCGCTGTAATCCCTTGTGTTTGAAGCGTCCTCGTCAACTTTGTACTTGGGTTTCTAAATGTAGCATGCCAAATATCTGACCTCTGAAACTTCTGTCTAGGTTAGATTTCACTGGCATTAACAGAAGCTTTGCAGATAGGAGTGCCTTAAAATGATGAATAAACCAAGCAAGCCTTTGATGACCTCTTCTGATAAACACAGAATGCACACTTGTGTGTAGGGAATACCAACAGATGTTGAAATTGAGGCTTTGCAAATGTTTGGGGTCTCTTCTGTGCTTAAAAGAAGCTCATTTTAAAAGGAGATGAGGATTTCTTTGGGAGGGGGTGTTAATTAGTGAAATAGTCTTTGCCTAGTGTAACTTGCTATAAAGAGCCCTCGCACCATTCTTTCCTAAAGCTTCACGCAAATCTAGTATAACAACTGATTTGGACTTTTAAGCAAGTAGTGGTCATGCATTAATTTTTGGGAAGAGGATAAGATCTTTTTCATCTTGTGTCTCTCATTATTTTTACCCTGCATGACTAAGAGTTTGTTGTTGTGTAACTAGCATGAAAAATCTGCTGATGTGTGTATTCCATGCTCTTTCCATGCTACCTTTACTTTTCATTTATTACAAATAATGTTCCAGAAGCAGAATTCTCTAGAGTTGATACAAGTTCAAAAGGATGAGTCTCTAAAATACAACATGCTAAGTATCCAAAATAGAAAATTACAAGGCTCATTTCTGGAAGGCTGGGAGTATATATTTCTGGGAATTAAAGGTTAGAGAGTGGTGATGGTTGCTGCTGCTTATGTAGATTATTTAGGTGTGATGAAGTGTCATTAGCACCTTTAAGCCTAGGAGAATTTCAGGGAGGGGAGAGAAATGGATAATTACAACAAAGTGTTCTTTCCAACATTCCTTAACTTCACTTTTTAGAGGTACCTGTCTTACATAATTTAGTAGGTTACTCAGCCTTTAGGAGGCAAGAGCTTTAAATGTCCTTCATCCTTTCACTTTTTAAGATTTGCCTTGACTGAACAGTATTCCTCGGTGATGAAGGGATAAGCTTTGCCTATTTGTAGATAGCCTGTGTGTGCTACATGAGATGGCAATTTCTGCTGCTGTGACCCATTCTTTCTAGAAGAACTCTATAGCACTTCTTCCCAATGGGTGAAATAAAGCGCTAAATAAGAGGGGATCAAACATGGGAACAGCAAAAGTGAGACTATGCAGATGTGTTCCTTCTACTTGGGGCTAGCAAATCTTTTAGAGGGGAAAAAAAATGACTAGATTTCTGTCACTGAAGTCCCAACTTCTCCTTCCTGTGAACAATCATATCAATTACTGCTGTCTCTTTCCCATTATAAGTTCTTTCACCTTTGTGAAGAAGGGATCAATTGTTGTTCTGCAAAATATGGAGAAAGGAATGATTTATTAGGTCTTGAGAACTACAGTGATGTTAAACTTTCAGTAATTAGTACTTAGAGCTTTTATTGTTGCTTAAAAAGTTTGTACATACAAATATGAAGTACAGTATATTTTTATATCTTTACAACTTTTTCAGTGAAATTGTTGATCAGTCAGGATCTTCTCCAGATAAAATGTTTCCTGGGAATTTGGCTTGCTAGTGAATGTGTCCCAGACTTGTGTAGGAGAATATTCCTTTGAAATTGTTGATCTCCATACTCCTTATTTGTGTGTGTGTAGACTGAAGATTGTTTTAGGCTCTTAGAGATAACTCTTTCTTGGTGAGATATAAAATAAGATCCAAAAATATCCTTCAGTATTTTTTGAAGGAGCAAGACAATTAACTCTTAAAAGCCTAGTAAAATTAATTTTTGCTTCCTTAAAGGGAAACTGCATTTGTCCCCCATTTTTTGTTGGTTATGAAGTGTTTTTTCTTCTGGATTTAAATTGCTATTTGGTTTTGTACATCATTTTTAGGCTCTCTGCTTATATAGAAAGGCCGGAAGCTCAGCAGTGCATGAAAGTGGTACCTGTATTTGCTTTTAGGAAGCAGCAAACTATAAACTGATGGAAGGCTTTTCACTATATCACTGTCTGTTCCCAAGGCATTCCTCACATTTGATTAATTTGGCAGCAATGAAAAATACAAAGACCTTAAGAATGAATTACTGAGAGAAGACACCACTTCCATTGTCATCATTTTTGTAGTAGTAGTATGTCTTCAGTGATCATTTCAAGTAAGTCTTAGTTCTTGTGTGAAGTCTTTATGAACAATGATAGCATTTAAAAGGTGTTACTAATGAAGTGTAATTTCCTTTATTAATTTTTACCTGACTTTGTAAGTTCAGCATGAATACAAATAAACAGTTTTTACTTACAGCTACCTTGCTGCTGTGTCTTAGTTATGAAATCTTGATTATTTTGTTTCTGTGGTAATGTTTGAATTGTTTCTCTATTTTTTTGGTTGATGGTTTTCATTTGGATTCGACCCTGGATATTCAGTGTATGTGTTCCCACTTGCATATTGTGTATGGAAGGGAGAAGCAAAGCACTTGTTATATGCGTGTAATATGCACTACTGTTATCTTTTATTTCCTGCCCTGGTAATGTTTCTTGTACTTTTAGTAATCGGCTACTTCGCCCTATCATTTGTTTGTTACCCCTTCCTAAGGTATGAATACATGAGAAATTAATGAAGGTAATGTTTATGCAGATTCAGGTGAGAACACGTAAGTTAACCTTTGCTGTTTTGAGATAACATGTTGAGGGATATAGAGAGGGCCCTGTTACCCTTGGCAATGTGGCTATATGAGTGTAAAGCATTCTCATTCAAGCCTTTCCTAGCTACTGGGACTCTACTACTGGGACGAGTTGACAAAGTCCTTGTCTCTCTGGAACTTATTCCCAAGACCTCTGTCATTCTGACTACTGCTGAATTAATAAAAAATTAGGCAATGCCTTAGAGCAGATAGCTTTTGTCTTCCTTCATCAGAAATACCTATATATTCACTTGCTATTAGAGAGCATGAATGGAGGCCGGGGGAGGTCACACCCAGCTCAAAGCATGGAATCAGTTTAAATGTTCTTGTAAGAAAGCATGTCAAAGTTGTTTACCATCTTAAGAGTCCAAATTATGATGGTAACGTTAGTTAATAGGTGTATTGCTTTGCTACTTTTTTTGAAATGTATTGTATTAATGGAAAGTATTTCCACTTATTTTAATACTTTTTTTTTTTGAGATGGCTCATAACACATTAGTCAAAGTTTTGTCTTGTTTTCTATGGATCTGAACAGCGTGTGTTGGTGTGCATGGGTATTAGTGTGTGTGAGCATGTGTCTGTATGACTCCCCAGCTGGTTACAAATTCATTTCCCTGAATGCCAAAGGCCTCTAACAATTGATTCTTCTTTGACTTTTGCTCATTTAACTCACTGGTGGTGTATCCCTAGTGACATAACAAAGAATGTGTGAAGTGGAGACATTAACATAAGTAGCCCTTAGTAGTCCAACTTAATATCTAATAGTTATGCAACTAACTGCACACTGATATTCTGTAGCAGAGATCTTTACGGCTTGATTCAGTAAAGTCCAAATATCTGCTAAGTAATGCTCACCAGATAAAATACTTGAGAACAATTACATTGGACAAATGTCCAAATGTCAGAAAATAATGGATGATATTTTGAGGAAGAAGGTTTTAGCTGTAGTAAATTAAAACCTGGGAAAGTATGGAAAATGTTCTCAGTGAGTTGTGTATGAGATTATATAAAGAGATACAGAAATTTGTATATAGTGAAAGTCACAAAGGCTGAGGAATGCCTTAAGATTAAATGAGTGGAATTTTCCTGAAGCCTCTTTTAAGGGAGCTGGCACAAGTTCTTCATGCTTCTTGAACAGCTGAGTGTGATCCATGGTATTGTTTTCAAATTAATTAGGACATTTTGTCTTTTGTTACTGAAATGACTGTATCATGAAATTCATGATACAGTAGTTGTACATTAGTCAGTGAATTTCTTTTAGGAAAAGGGTAAAAATAAAGGAAGAATAATGTTATATAAAACTTGAGTTGCTTCTGAGAACTGGTTGTACTGGGAGTTGATTAAGTGTTGATTTTTATGTATTTTTTTAATTTATTAAATGTTTATCTGTGTATCGTATGATGCACTAGAAAATTTGAGATATTGTAAATCTAATTTAGAATATTACACAGACCTTCAGCAGGGAAGTAGTCCTAGGCAAAGTCTGAGCATGAGCTCCCTGTTTTGCGTGTAGTGACAAACTGGGCAAACCTATTCACAAAGTTGAGAACACATGCAGGGAGTAAAAGCTGGCAATACAATGGGTGAAATGAAATAAAGCAACGTTATTTACAAAAAAGGACACTACAAGTTCTAAGCAACTTACAATAAATTCATAAAATTAAGTATGACTTACATGGTAGAAACTGAAGGGTAATAAGGCACAAAGTGCTATATATTAAAAAGTAGCTATATACTAAAAAGACTGGGAAAAAAGCATTTGCTAGGTGATAGTGTCTTGAAAGGCTATATCAGGTAAGGGTGGCAGAAAGGAGAAAAGACAAATAGAGTTTTACAGGTATAGCAGGTGGACAGTGAAGACTTAAATCATTATTAGTCAGAGGAGAAAGCTGATTTCTCCCTATCAAAATGGAGATAGCTGACTTAGGGACGCACTTCTAAAGGTCTTGACATTATAGGCTGCTGCTGTTGGAGATCATATGTTGTTTGGGCTGTTTCCGTGATACCTTCCTTACGTTTTGTAAGGAATGGTATTCCTTACGCATGGATTTATAGAATAAACTGTAGATCTATTTTTTTCCTTCAAGGACACAGAGCATGTTCATAGATACATTGTACAACATTGTATGTTGTATTATAGCTAATGATAGTACATATATATGATGTATGTACAAACATATATACATATACATGAGGTATATACAAGACATGTGATTATATGTAATGAGTTCTGTTTTTGCAAGCTGCTTCATATTAGCCCAGTCTACACCAGTTATACAAAGCAACATGGCACTACATGAACTCAGCATCGTGCTTTACCCCTGTTTCTTTCTAGAGTTTAAACTAAAAAAAAAAAAAAAAAAAAAAGCTATTTCAGAAAGAAATCACGGCATGTATCACAATAGTATACTGTGTATTGTTACAAAACAATTGCAAGATTGAATATAGTCATGATCCCTTTAACTAGTAAAATAGGTATAACTAACTCTTTGTCAGTTTATTTTTCTTTATTTTTTCTTTTTCATTTTTGGGGTTTTTTTGGTTATTGGTGTCAGTGCAGGTCTGGTGAAATAATATCAAATTTGTTACAATCAAGCAAAGTACTTCAAGTCTTCAACCTTTTTAATAGGATTTGAGATCAAGCAATAATAATACAAGCATACATTTCCCTGTTTTCTCTTAGCCCTACTGGTGGCTGTTGTGGGGATCCGTCCTCTGCTCAAGCTCTGCCTTGTGGTGTCTGAAGAGGGATTAGTATCTTTGGTAATAAACAGCAAGTTTGCTAGTAATGTTCCAACATTTTTGTGGAATGCAGCAAGCGGGTTGCCTGATCTCTGTGCCTTATTTCTAATCCCCTGCCATGCTAACTGGGTATGATTCATATTGAAATCCAGCTGTGAATATTGCTGCTTTTTCAGTTCCCATGGCAGTGCTGTGACCAGAGAGCCAAATGTGGCCAGGTGCATTAGATACAGATTCCAAAAACTAAAACAGAGTGGTGGGCAGAGAGGATAAGAAAAGGAAATTTGCTATGCAGTTATTTAGAATATATTTAATTCAATCACAGGACACTAATTTTAAAGTCATATGTTTATTGACCTCTTTCATGAAATAAGGACTTTGCAAATGGCACTTCATAATAGTGCAGATATATAATAAACACAGACTTCTGTAGACCGTAAAATTATCATCTCAGTGGCTGTGCTTGTCAGCCATTGTGCACCTGCTGTCAGTCAAGCTCTGTCTTAACAGATGTGGTTCAGCTGTAAATAGGAGCTGACGGCCAGTCTGTCAGTCAGGCAAGCTCAAGTTTCCAGTGCCCTTTTCTGGCACTTCATGTCTGTAGTGGGGGGTGGCAGGTTCAGTCAGTACAAGCAATGGCAGAGACAACAACAACATAAGGTGAAAGATTCAGTAGTAACATCAGGTTTGCTCCTTCTACTGGGCTTTTATCCAAATAAGCAAGTGCTAGTTCCTCAGTAAGATGAGTAGTCAGCACACGCCTGAGCTGTTTTTAGTCCACAGCAAACATCTCTGTCAGTCTTGAGCATTTCAGCTACTTTGGCATTTAACTGGGTTCTCCAATACCTTGTACCAGAAAATCAACTTCCCTTTACCCAACTGAAACAGCTTTAATTCTCTCCAATAACAATATAAGATGAAAGAACTGTAACTGAAATAAAATCCTTTATAAATCATTTGTACAAACAATAGAGTTTCACCTTGGTGACTTTAAACAACTGTTTAACAGCAGATGCAGAACTAATTTAAACACTAAAGATTTAACATGCTTTCAAATTGCATCAGCAGTACCATGTACAAGCAGGAGTGCAAGGATAATCAAGCTTAGAATATACACTAAAATGCCTTTGATGAGTCACTAAAATGCTTAAGGCCAAATGACTTCCACCTCCCAAGACTCCTCCTGAAGTTCACCTGTATGTCTCATCTTTTCTGCATATAGAGGATGCCCAGAAGACCTATACACGGCACATATAAGGATATTTAATGTCAGTAGAATTCAGAAGCTGTTTGATAGTGTGTAAAAAAACAAACAAACAAACGAACAAAACGTTGATACAGTCAGTGCAGTCACTTAACATTTTGATTAAAAAAAAAAACTAAAAAAGAAAAACCAAACCAACCAACCAGTTAAACAAAAATCCTTCCCAAGCTGTCAGTATTACATACTCCATGCTACTAGCATAACCTTCTTCTGAAATGCATATCCATTTCTATTGCAGTTTCCAAAAGATCAAAATCAATAGACTTTATAGTTCATGTGTAGCCAAAGGTGGAAAAGGTAGACTGTACAGTTTGGAAGACCTCGGTCTGGTCATGCATGACATGCCTGCATTTGTTGCCATCAGAAAAATTTTTTGTGAAGAACGTTTACAGGACGAAAGATTCTTTGCTGCATATATGTTGACCATCACAGGATAAAGTGTTAATGGGGATTAATAAGATTTGATTTCCTGATCAGTTACTATGTATGGGAAGTGATTCTATTTATAATGTATGTCAAACCTTCGTTTAAAATTTTGCATTTTTATCTTATGTGCATTTATGTACATTGCAATTAATAAGGAGTGTGTTTTTTAAAATGCATAGAATAATAGTAACTTTCAAATTTGCAGACCCTAAACATTTTCTGTGTGAGTTGCCATAGACTGTATTTGAAGCTCCTTTATTGCTTTCCTTTTAAGGTTGTGCAGATCTCTTGGAAATAGTCCTGCCTGAATAATTTATAGTTCATCCTTCATCATCTTCATTTATTTTAGTTACTTTATTACTATCCCTAGAAATAGCTGTAGGTAATGTGGTATAGGTGAAATTACAGGGAATGGCTCATGGTGACTAGTGCTTCTGATAGCTGAATAGCTAAGGTGTTTCAACTACATACATGCATATTTATCTATTTATTTATTTTTACACAATAACAAAAAATGAGCTTTCAAAAATGTTGAGAGTTTACTTACTATACTGCATTTATACATGTCTGTTTATAATGGTTGTACTTCTAGCACTTCTTAAAACTCTTCAATACTTCGATTTTTATACAGATGGAAGATTTGGTTGCCTTTTACATACATAATGAAATCAACTATGATAGGACATACACAAAGAAGTTTCAGTAATATGTGTTAATATAATGTGTTTTACAAGAGAAGGAAAATTCAGCAACTACTATAGGACTGATTTTCTACTCTTGTAGTTTTGAAGCAGCACTTGTATGCAGCACTGAAAAGATAAACTTATGGGGCTGGCCAAAGTTTGTTTCATAGAAGTGAATATAATGGTATTACTGGAGAAGGGTGTAGGATGTGTGATTATATAATTTTTACCAGTGATGTGAACATTCTCCCATCATTACTTCAGTTTAATGTGTGAAATAGTAAGAGCTTAGTATATCAAACTTGGCTTGTTGAAGAGCTTCTTTACTTCACTCGTGCAAATCAGCCTGAGTTTCAGAATTGTTTCAGTTAGGTATTTTGGCCCTGTTCTCCTCTATGCGCAGGTCTTCTCTATGGTATGCTCTTAGGATTGTTTAAGAGTAGCACATAGCAGCTACTAAACCAGCTAGACAGAAACTAATGGTGAGGTCTAAAACAACTTGGTGTGTTGTTTGTTGTAAATATTGCTTAAACAGCCAGATTGTTCTTCCAGGATAAAACACATTCTAATCATTAAGTTGTTACAAAATCTGGAGTTTCCTCGAGGTAAAAAGTAAATTATCACCTGCAAATATAGGTTTCCACCTAAGAAATTATACTGATCATGTTAAATATTTTCCTTTATTAAGGAAGAGAATTTTATCAGAAGATGAAATAGTTTTCTTATTCTGGCTTTTAGTCAATTTTGCTTTGAAACGCCACAGTTTGATGAGTCATGTGAATGCCCTAGGTAGACTAACTGAAGGTAAGTTACAGAAGCTGTCATTAATGACCTTTTAATGTTAACCAGAGTATAGTTCCTATTTCTTGTCATACAGCTGCATAAGCAATAAGCTGTAAAGCTGTATCCACTGGTGCCTTGTTGAGAAAACTCCTTTGAGAGCAGCTGAAATAGGAAGTACAGTCTTTGTGATTAAAGTGAAATTCAAGAAGCTTGATGGTACGGAAGATTCTAGATTCATTTTGAGCATCTAATTTTCATTTCATGATCAAAGTTTGGTTTTGTTAGAAAGACTTACATATTTTTATTTGCTAGGGAACTTCCCAAGTCAGCCTCTCTCAAGGTTGACCTTAGGCTTAAATAACATCATTGTCTAAATAGGGGCCTGTATATAAGGCTTAACTTGCCAATTAGAGTGGTAATATGACCTTTCCTGTCCTTGCCAATATGAAGAACATTTAGAATCATAAATCGGAACAGTCTAAAAAGGTGAAATATGTCCACTACAACATTAAAAAAAGGCTGGGGGGGGGGGGGGAAGGGTCCCAAAATCTTCAAGGAAAAAAAATGGCCAAAAGATGGTAGTGGTGGTATCCTGTTATAGGTAATGTGTGACATCAGTAGAATTTTTCTAGTATTGTTTAGAAAATTAAACACACAATTGCATAACTGTGTCATGTGTTCATGAAGTCTAATTTTATCCTAATCCGTTGACTACTTTTATCTTTCACATCAGTTTTTCTTTTCTTTGATTATCTAAGAAAAACAGAGCAGTAATAACAGTAGCCAATAATAACATGGGAGCTGCTGGAAGATTATCTTGGACTTGGGCTACTTCCAGGCAACATAAGTTAGCAGTATCCTACCTCTTTATTTTTGTGCATCCCTTAAATCTTCAGCACCTATTGCTGTAGGGAAACACCCTATAAACTATCTGTGTAATTTAGCTGTCTCAAAACACCAGATACTGACTTCTGTGTACTGTTTTCATATAATTTCTTGAACCAGACATTTTCACAGTAAACTGGAGACTACAGTTTTTACAACAGGAGTTACTTAGCTATTCCTCTCAAGTGCAGCTGCAGAGGACAAAAGCAAAGACAAAGCTGTTATTTACTGAAAAGTAGGTATATTCTATAAGCAAAAGTATATGTGAGGTTTTAGCAGTGCTGAGTTGGCCCCCATCAGATCATGTTGCTGCCCAGGTGCTTTTTTCTTTGGTGGTTGTTGTGGCATCTCGAAGGTAACATATCCTTTTTTGTTCTAGCAGAATGAAATGCAGTCAGGGTTCTTAGTACACAACCTTCATTTGATTTCTTTAAATGGTTGTAGGTTCTGTACTTATACTGATCAGGTGCAAGGTTACTGGTTTGATTGTAGGATAACTGTGCATTGATTGTATAAGCATTCTGGGGGGATACACAAGGTGAAGAGTTACAATGCAGAAATGCTGTCTTATACAATGTTGGGCAATGTGCTGATGTCCTAAAATAGAGGTATGAAGCAATGGCAACACCTGCTTCTTCCCAAGTATTTCTTCTCCTGTTACAATATTATACGTGTATAGCAATTGCTGGTTACTTTCTGTCTAGTACATGCATGGTTTTCATGGCTCTTGAGATTACTAGGTGTGCTTGGATCTCTGGCTGCAGGCCTTGGCTTCAGTTATTTGTAAATTAGTGTAATAGTAGCCTGTAGAACTTGATAAAATGTTACAGCTATGTGTAAGGGTCAGTCCTTGGTAGGTACATGTGATGAAAGTGTACTGTTGCTAAACAGTACTTAGTTGGAAGGCAAATGTGCTAGATGTGAAAGCTTGCAAATTAAAAAAGGGGGAACTGACTTTGTTGAGCAACCAAAAGTAATCAGAAATTTAGTTTATATGTTTATAGCAATATTTGATTGTGAGAAAATGAAAGAACATTAATGAAGTAGAGCAACCACTTCTTATGTTACACTGAGCAGTATTAATTTCAGTCCAATGATCTAATGATGGCTGGACTTGAGAGAATTACCTCAGACCATCTCAAGTGAACTGTGATTAAAACCTGGGATTCAGCCTAAGCAATACACTCTGAAGGACTCTGTTGTGCTTACTTACATAAACATGACAGCTTGAAGAAGAACAGCTGCAAATGTTAATGTCTAGTACCTGTGACTGAACGGTGGTTGAGCATAAATATATAGACTATCGTGGCAACCAACTTTTTTTTTTTAATATATAAAAATATACATACATATATATATGTATTTGAATAATTTTCAGTTAAAAATTGGCAATACTGTTGCATCCAGGCAAGGGCTAGGGTTTACAAGGTGCTGTACAACAAACACAAGAAAACAGTACAGACAAAGAATCTTTATATTCATTCACTGTGACTGTGCATTAGCAGTAAATATTTACAAAGAGAGATTGGAAAGATGGAAAGAGAGAGAAGCTGAGACGCCAGTTTAATACTCCTTTCTGCTTCAGCTCTACTTGAAGCTGTAGAAGCCAGAGCGAGAACAGCTGTCCTCCTATCTCTTGTTCCTTGAGCACATAAAAACATTTAAAGAAATTGTAAGAAATGGCAAGATTTTCATTCATTTTGACAGGAATAACTTGCCAAAATTGAGGGTCTTAAAAGGCATTTGCTTGCTCTTGATGGAAAATTATATATAAGTAGGCGTTTTTTGTGGAAAAGAAAAACTTCAAAGTGGAATTTACATTAAAAAATGAGCAAGGCCCCATCTCCTTGATTACAGAAGAATGTAGCAAATGGATAAAGATACTTTGCTGAGAACACTGACATACTGTGTACAGTTCTGGTGTCCTCAACATAAAAAGGACAAGGATCTGTTGGAACAAGTCCAGAGGAGGGCCATGAGGATGATCAGGGGACTGGAGCACCTCCCATATGAAGATAGGCTGAGAAAGTTGGGGCTGTTGAGCCTGGAGAAGAGAAGGCTGCATGGAGACCTCATAGCAGCCTTCCAGTATCTGAAGGGGGCCTATAGGGATGCTGGGGATGGACTCTTCATTAGGGACTGTAGTGGTAGGACAATGGGAAATGGGTTAAAACTTAAACAGGGGAAGTTTAGATTGGATATGAGGAGGAAATTCTTTACTGTTAGGGTAGTGAGGCACTGGAATAGGTTGCCCAGGGAGGTTGTGAATGCTTCATCCCTGGCAGTGTTCAAGGCTAGGTTGGACGAGGCCTTGGGTAATATGGTTTAGAGCAAGGTGTCCCTGCCCGTGGCAGGGGGTTTGGAACTTGATGATCTTAAGGTCCTTTCCAACCCTAACTATTCTATGATTCTATGATTCTTCTGTCATTACTCCTCCAAGTTCATCTTCATAGGTTATTTTTCAGACTTGTGAAGTCACTAAGACTTTCCAGTCATTCTGTTTATTTGCTGTCTCTGCCTTATTTATACCTCACAGCATACATCTGAAATATCTTTGCTGATATTAGTCTTGCATTTGCTTTCATTTCATGTGGAAATATTTATTTATGTGTCACAGCAACATAGAACTGGAAAGAACTTTTAAAGTCATTGAATCATTTTGGACTGATGTTCAATTGAAAACCTAAATTGGCTACTGTTTTTGTCAAAGTACAAACCCATTGATCTAGTAATCTTTCTTCAATTTTTCATCTTTAATCTATTTATGTATTTCTAAGTTTATTTTTTTAATGTGTACAAACAGTATCACCTATCATTATAGCTACAAGAAAGAATTCTGTTCCCTCTCCAGTTTTGCCTTTTCTTAAATAAATAACCTGAGTTTGTTTAGATAAATATGACTGGATTTTTTATTTCCTCACAATTTTGTTTTTTCTTGTTTAGACTCCTGCTGATGAGTCTCCCTTACTCACAGGTGACAAACAGTTCTTGGACAGTGAACTGTTTTCCTACTGAAAACAGGAACTGAACAGGAATATTTTCCTATTTCCTTGGTCAGGACTTGCTCACCTTTCATAGCAAGGCCATACTGACATATTTTGAAGAATATAAATTCAACCTAGAAATCAACCTAAAAAGAGACAATATACACTTTTTAAAATCCTTTTCTGATAGCTGCAAAGTCTATGACTATGCTAGTAAATGGTATAGCTGCAGTCAATTCTCCAGCCTTGAGGCAAAGTGGAAGCATTCAGCTTTATGTGCATGTAACTCAACTAATTCCACAGGGTGACCTTATTTGTACTGCCTTTTGAGAACAGTCCCTAACTTTGGTACCCCAAGTCATGCAGTCACTCTCTGTACTGTTTTAGAGAAAGTAGTGAAATGTCACGTACCTAAGTAGTCATTAGTATATATATTGGTATGAGTTAGAGGTGCATCATACTGCTTTTGATTTTCTTATATGTATTCTTTTTTTATGGTTACATTTCTCTGCAGTATCACATTTTAGTTTTGAAGGAAGTAGAATTTTAATTGAGAAAGAAGGAATATCCTTATAACATCATAGAGAAGAAACATAGAAGCATTTAGGTTGGAAAAGACCTTTAAGTCTGTGCCCTTAACTGCCACATCTACACCTCTTAAATACATCCAGGGATGGCCACACAACTACTTCCCTGGGCATCCTGTTCCAATGCTTGACAACCCTTTCAGAGAAGAAATGTTTCCTAATATCCAGTCTAAGCCTTCCCCAGTAGAACTTGAGGCTGTTTTCTCTTGTCTTATCACTTGTTACTTAGGAGAAGAGACCAACAACCACTTTGCTACAACCTGTTGTAAACAGTAATAAGGTCTTCCCTGAGCTTCATTTTCTCCAGGCTGAACAGCTCCAGTCCTCTGAGATGCTCCTTGTAAAGCTTGTTCTCCAGACCCTTCACCAGCTTCTTTGCCATTCTTTGGACATGCTCCAGCACCTCAATGTTTCTCTTGTAGCAAGGGGCCCAGAACTGAACACAGTATTCTAGGTGCAACCTCACTAGTGCTGAGTATAAGGGGCACAATCACTTTCTTAGTCCTGCTGCCCATGCTATTTCTGATACAAGCCAGGATGCTGTTGGCCTTTTTGGCCACCTGGGAGCATTGCCAGCTCATATTCAGCTGGCTGTCAACCAGCACCCCCAGGTTCTTTTTCACTGGGCAGGTTTCCAGCCATTCTGTCCCAAGCCTGTAGTGTTGCATGGGGTTGTTGTGGACCAAGTGCACTTAGCCTTGTTGATCCTTATAAAACTAGCTCTGACCCATCAATCCACCCTGTCGTATCCTGCTCTAGAACCTTCCTATCCTCCAGCAGATCAACACTCCCACCCAACGTGGAGTTGTCTGCAAATTTAGTAAGGGTTAACTCAGTCCCGTCATCCAGATCATGGATAAGGATATCAAATGGGGCTGAGCCCTGGGAAACAACACTAGTGATCAGCCACCAACTGGATTTAACTCCATTCATCATGGCTCTTTGGGCTAAGTCATCCAGACAGTTTTTTACCCAGTTAAGTGTATACCAGTCCAGGCATGTACCAGTATACCCTCTGAGATTGAATTTGATGGCAGAAAGTCTTTAGTGACAAGTCAGGAAGAAGAATTTAGGAATAGTGCTGTAGCTTGACTGTAGGCTAGAACTCTCCAAATCAGACTTATAGTCTTAGCTGGATTTCTACCACTGAGAGTGCTGTCCTGAGGTAGAGCAGGAAGGGCATTCCCGACCATTGAGTATTTAGCATGGAGTCACAGAATAGTTAGGGTTGGAAAGGACCTTAAGATCATCAAGTTCCAACTCCCCTGCCTCACACTAAACCATGTCACTCAAGGCTCTGTCCAACCTGGCTTTGAATACTGCTAGGGATGGAGCATTCACAACTTCCCTGGTCAACCCATTTCAGTGTCTCACCACCCTCACAATAAAGAACTTCTTTATATCTAACCTAAAATTCCCCAGTTTCAGTTTTAACCGATTACCCCTTGTCCTGTCACTGCAGTCCCTAAGGAAGGGTCCCTCTCCAGCATCCTTATAGGCCCCCTTCAGATACTGGAAGGCTTCTATAAGGTCTCCATGCAGCCTTCTCTTCTCCAGGCTGAACAGCCCCAACTTTCTCAGCCTACCTTCGTATGGAAGGTGCTCCCCCCCTCTCCTCTGGACTTGTTCCAACAGTTCCATGTACTTCTTATGCTGAGGACACCAGAACTGCATACAATACTCCAAGTGAGGTCTCACAAGAGCGGATTAGAGGGGCAGGAACTCCTCCTTCAACCTGGTCACGCTCCTTTTGATGCAGCCCAGGATATGGTTGGCTTTCTGGGCTGCGAGCACACATTGAAGCCAGCTCATATTCATTTTCTCTTCAATCAACACCCCCAAGTCCTTCTCCTCCCAATCTGTAGCTGTGAATTAGAACTAGCAGAACTAGAGCTAACTGCTATACTGTTTTTTCCATGACTGATAGCTTTCTTCTGCAATTATAAAATAGGTTATACTAAAGATTTCCCAGAAAACTTGACTGTGTCCTTACCACCATGGCATTAGAGCTGACAAATCCTCATTTCTTGGAGTATGTATTAATGTTATGAATGAATACATTTTACGAAAGTGTCTTGCCCACCTACTGAGAAGTAATTTTTATAGCTGTAATTCTTTTGGGCATGGGATGCCATTCATATTACCAAATTCAACAGTACAAATGCAGTCCCTAAAATGAAGGGGAAAGATTGACGTCAGAGTTCCTTTGTCTTTCTTTGTTGTTTTTTTTTTTTTTTAAATATATTACAGTTAAACCATGCCCCTCAATTTACTTGGAACCATTGTTGACGTTAAGTAATTATGTTAATATTGTGAAGTCTTATATTGCACAAGAAACTTATCTGCAGTTCTCAGGCAAAGATTTCTAAATTAGAAAAGCTGTGGCTGGAATACTTGGTTAAAGCCTATAAAAATCCCTCCCCTGAGATTCCACTTAGAGGTAGAATTTAAGTGACCTAATAAAGCCTGAAAGTGGTGCAGTGTCATTTATTTGGCTGCCTGTGTGCTTCCAACAAATGTTTCAAAATGCTGTATTTTTTTTTTTTTTTCTGTGGGAGTCTTAGCTCCATGGTAACCATATCCAGTTTAACTCTTACAGAATCTTGTCACTGCAGAGAAACCCTCTTATCTAATGATTAAATGAACTCCAGTTTCCTTTCAACAGGCTGCCTTTCCTTCCCACCTTTTCCCCTAAGCAAAGTTTTGTCAAGTATGAATGCAAATGATACTCGATTTTATGATATTATCTTTTCAGAATAATTCTTCTCTTCCTGAACAAGCAGAGAAAAAATGGTGAGGACAAAGGAATGCTAAGATGATGAGTCAGACTGTATTCTCACAATTTGCAGGACCAGTACCATTGCCACGTTTGGAGGTCAGGACATAGGAAACAAAGTATAATGAGTATGGAAATGTTCTTGCATGAAATAATGCTGAAATAATTGTGACCTTTAGAAAAGAAACAGTGCTGTAACAGAGGTAATCTGTAAATTACATAGGATTACATTGGATCTGTTTCATAGCATAAGATAAATTTTGAAGGTGAAAGATGACAAATTCCATTCTAAAAATTGTATTGATTTTGAAGTCTCATGTTCAGAATGAATTAAACACTAGAGGATATGGGTTTTATATTAAGAAATGTACAAAGGTTTTGCAAGGAGTTCTGCACCCTAGTACACGAGAAATAAAGTAGCCTCTATACATTCGAAGATATAGGAGGAAGTTTCCAGAAGAATGTTTTTCAGATTTGCATGGTAATTTGTGGAGTGTACAAGGAAGGAGAAGGTTGTTTGTGAATGTTTTTTATGTCCCTCAGAACAGGGTTCAGAATTAGTGACATGGCAGTAGCTAGACCAGCAATCCAACTGCTGCTGAAATGATTTGATCCAAAACCTAATGATACATATTTTTGTGAATTTCAGTTATTTTCAGTTAGCTGTCTGTGTATAACCATGGAGAGAAAGTTGTGTGTGGTCTTGAAGTCTGATGCCTGGTGCATATTGAATAAAGATGTGATTTTTTTTTTTTCCTATATACCTCTTCTCTCATAAGCAGATAGCATTTTGGCAATCTACAAGGGCATTAAATTCTAATTGGTCCTTCTGTCTACACTTCCAGGTTACGATCATTGTCCTATTGCTTAGTCATAATGGAGCCATACTGAAATACTAATGACGTGCCTTGAGACCTTCTCGTCTGTGTCGAAATGAACTTATGTGCTACTGCTTTGATAGGAGTCACAATGGATATATTTTTTTTTTACTTTTTTTTTT
Source organism: Neopsephotus bourkii (assembly GCF_033783945.1). Classification (NCBI taxonomy): domain Eukaryota; kingdom Metazoa; phylum Chordata; class Aves; order Psittaciformes; family Psittacidae; genus Neopsephotus; species Neopsephotus bourkii. Next base: position 305,902 of record NW_026902266.1, read on the forward strand.
TGTTGTTGTTATTCAGGTTTACTTTTTTTTTTCTGCTTAGTTGAAGGCATAGCTATGAAAACAATAGCACAGCTTGAAAACTATACGTTTTATTATAGCTGAAGTTGTTTTGTTACTTGCTTGTATCTTCAGAGAGTTTAATGGTACTACTACATATATTACTCTGCATCCAGCAATTCTAGGAATGTCTCATTTCTGTGGACCTGAATCTTACTAAACCCCAAAATTATTTCTTTAAATTATTGGTTGTCTTTGTCCCATGTTGCATGCACAATACTGTCAGAAATCATCGCTTCCCTTCTAGCTGAAATTTTTAGCTAGGAAAACGTGGTGTATAATTTCTACAATGGTAACATCATTCTGTCAGTAAAGTCAAATCAACGTAGCTTGTCTTGTAGGACTTGAAATAAACTGATGAACAGAGTAGGAGTCAGGAATAACACTTTTGAGGGAAGTTGTGGTTACAGCCTTAGGACCATGTGCATATGTTTTTCACACTTAACATATGAATTAAATTTATTCTATATTCTCTGTGGCTACCACTCGCCAAAAGTGTGCAGATTAACTTCACAGAAGCAAGCTATAGTTTATTTTTATTATTTTTGAAAATCTTGTAGGGTCTTGTGTTTCATTAACTAAATGAAAAAGTAATTTTATTAACTAAACCATTATTTTTTTAACTAAATATGTAGTTTTATTAACTAAAATATTTTTGTCCTAAATACTCGGAGTACACTCTCTAAAACAGGGGGAAGCACAATTTTAAAGGCTGGTAATGTTTGGAAAGGATCTATTTTCAGGTGATCCAAGAGAGTCTTTTTGTTGTTTTTATTATGCAGTTATGTGATAAATGCTAATTACTTTTTAAACAAAACAAAAAAAAAAGAAAGGAAAGAAAGTTTAATAGCTGTGATCTTTCTGTTTTTTAGCGTGCTAAATTGTTTTTTAAGCTATCCTTTCAGACCTTTTCAAAAACTTTTCTCTGGATTAAAATTTCAGTGTGACATGCAAAATCAAATTTCCCTACCTCTTTTAGGAAAACTTACTGTCATTTCTACTGATGATATACATTAGTTTGACTCTTTTTTTCATTTCTTTTTTATTTTTTGTGTAGTGTTGCTAATCAGAGTTCATTGGTTAAAAAATTAACATAATCAGAAATTTCTTCTGAGCCACTGTCTTTGTTCAGTCTTTTACCTGAGAGTGATGAGTTCTTCATGTTTTAATGTGTGTGAAAAAAAAATTATTAAAGCATCAAAGAAAAGGAGGAAAGAAAAGGAAAATATTAAGTCTTCTGAGTAATAATTTTTTAATTCCTGTTAAAAAAACCACAAACATGCCTTTAAGAGATTCTGCTTAAATAAGACAGCTTTGCTCAGTTTTTTTCTTTCACAATAACTGAAGCAATAACTAACTATCTAGCTACATATCTGGTTTTATAGAGATTAGTATTAGGTGATTTCTTCTTCTGTCTCAGATGACCCATAATCCACAACAGATTTGCAAGTCATATCACTTCCTGCCTCAACCCTAATTCACCAACTAATCTGTCTAATTCAGAACAGAAAATTCAGTTCATTTACAGATGTATTTTGTCCTGTGCTTATTTCTTCTTTCATGTTTGTTTTTCCATGTAATGGTATCAAAGAGTTATAGCCTTGAACCAACGTTTGATTATAGTTGGTGTGCTAGAATCTCAGACCGTGAAGGTGATCTTAATTCAGGTCACTAATCTCACATCTGTCTCATAAATAGTTCTTGTAACATTAATCAAACATTACATGATAACATTTAACATAATTCAAATAATACAATATCTTGATTATGAAATTGTATTGAATATTATCTGTTTTGTGCTTTATTTAGACAAGGAGTCTGAGGTCTAGGAAATACATCACTTAGAAGATAGGAAGCTGAAAAGAGTAGAACATTAACATCCTTGACCAGTTCAAATCTAGAAAAGAGTTTTATTAAGGAAAAGTACTGAATAAAAACATAGTTAAGAAAAAGCATTGAAATTAAAATATGAGATTAGCACTTAAACTGTGGAGAGACACAAAATTATGTACTTTCTGTTCAAAAAGCTGAAAAGTGCCAATCATGTCACTGAATTTGTGCTTAGGTAAATAAAAGTAATGTGTATTGGCAAGTTTCTCTGCAAGGAAGAAGACACAGAGAAACAAAAGCTTGTGGGAACAAGGGAGGCAGGAGTCTCTTCAAATGCAAACCAGTTCTGGCCTCTTTTTGCCAAGTTTGTTTGTCATATTGAGAATAGCCAGTTCAGTTTTGAGATGCTGAAGTTGAGGTGTTTAATCAAAACCATGAGGAGAAGCACTTCATTTGGGAGGTGGGCTTTATTTTAAGTTCTCAGCATATGTTATCCAGTGCAGGGTGAAATGCATCTTGGGAGAAAGCATTTTACACTTTTTTTTTTTTTAATGAAGAAAGATTAACAGGAAGGCAGCTAGAGTAATGAATGACTGATTCATCTGAATATGCTAAGATCTATTAAATGCACATTTTTCCCAGATGTAGGGTTTAGATGTAGCTTACGTGAGCAAAGTAGCTGTGAATGTTTATCTTAATAATCATATAATGTTCACCAGAGATACATATAGAATACTTGAACTGTAGATTGTGCTCATGCTAATGGTGTAATTAGTCTCCCAAAAGCATGCTATGCTACTGCAAGTGTTTAAATAAAATGTATAGCAAGGTCTCCTCAGCAATTTCAGGCTTCACAAATCTAAATGATGATTTTTCACTGTTGTCCTAAACTCTGTCCAGTTAATGTGATGCATTTAAAAATAAAACCCATTTTAGAAATTTGAGTTATTTATATAAATGACATAATCACCATGAAGTTGTAGTGCTAGCTATAGGCTCTATGGCCACAGGAGACCTTGTAGTTAGTTAATTTTTTCATATTTTTTCAATGCTGAGAGTTGTTCCTTTAATTTAAAATTAGTTTTGTTTGGAGTTATTAATTCTGAAATTATTATACTTAGAAAATACAACTTTTTCTAGTATGTTATAGAATCATCAAAGAGTCTTTTTACACTTGATGTTAAACAAGTGACAAGGTAGTCATGTGAAAAGAAATCTGATGTCCCAACTACTGTTACATGGAATTGGAAAGATCAGCAAGTCTCTGTAAGGAAGTTTTCTCAGGCTTGCATTAGAAGATTAGTCTAGATCTTTCCAACATTCACAGCTGCATTTTGTTTGTGCTGATTTTTACATGTTAATCCATGTCCAACCTTAATGGAACTTACAGAAGTATTTACACATTCTTAGTGTCTGAGTGGCTGTGTAACCCTTTACATTTTTCTGTGCATAAAGAATGGTTTATGTAATTCATTTAGTAAATTTTATTGCATTTTGACTCACAGTTGGCTAAAAAGCTTTAGCAGCAATTTAATGTTAACAATATTATTTTCTGCAGTAAACTTTTATTTGTACTTTACTATGTAATTTGGAGCATCATGTGCAGAACTGCTGCTTTCTGTACTTTGTTCTGATTTCTCTTGGTGGCTTACAAAAGCTAGTGCTAATAAAATTAGTTTGATGTGAAAATAATGCAACAGTGTATTAACTAATGGGTATCCTAGCTATTCTTGCGCTATAACCAGAAATGCTTGAGGGTTTTGTGTTTATATGCTGTATAGGATTTCTACTAAGGGTAGGGAAAAGACTCAATTTTGCACCAACTGATAATCATCAAGTCTGTGATTGGTTTCATTGTAAGCTAGCAATACATGTCCATCATATGATGAAGGTATATGATGTCTGGTCACCATATACCATAGTCTTTAGTGATAATATGCTATATGATGCAAAATTGTTATATACCATAGTGTTTCAGGGTGTCACAACTCAGCTATGGAGAAAACATTAAGAACTAGGAAGCTCTAATACAGTAGCATCTTAACAGTATTCCTTATTTCTACAGGTGGCTACAAATAAAATCTGCTGTTTTAGAGAGCTGGATTTGTTAACAATTTCAAAGATCATTATTTCAATGCAGGCTATTTGTACAGTTGTGTATAATCTTAAATTTATTATAATGCTATGTATAACAGCCTTCCTCAATTATTATTTATAATAAATTTTAAATGAGCCTACTGATAAACAATACAAGGCACTGATATTATGTGTGAGCTCTACTCTTCACTGTTTTGTGTGATTTGGGGAAAAAGTAAGTATATTTTGGGAGGTTAGTTTAGGTTTTTCAATAAGTTGCTCTAATGTTTTTGAGTGAGGATTTTGATACTGCCCCTATAATGTTCGGTCATATTCCAGTAGTCTTTTCACTTAGCAAGGTATTGTGTATGATATTCTGTAATCTGAGAGAAACATTTCATACTGTGTGGACCGTAAGACAGGAAGAGATAGTACTTACCTCTGAAATTAATGTGCAGAGTCTCACAGATATGCTAGAAGCTTTCTCTGGGAAATTTTCATATACTGACAAAAGAAGTATGATATCTGGTTTACTGCATAGGTGATGTGACTGCTAATATTTTCTGATGTCCTGCTAAGACTGGAAATGAGATCTCAATTATTTGTGCACTGGAAACGCATAGAATGAAAAAGTTTGGTGGTACAAACCCTCGCAATTTAGTTGAACCCCTTCTCTGTCCTATACATGTAGTGAAAAAACTACTTAAGAATACTTCTGTTTAATGACATGCTTTGTTGCCTATCAGGTTCTGTTATCTACTTTTCTGCTTCTTATTTCTCATAAGTTGAGGTGGAATTTTGTCTTTTCAGATTTTTTTTAGATGGAATAAATTGGAATCACAGAATGTTGAGGCAGGAGCTAATATCTTGGTAAAGTAGCAGGGTAGGAAGTGCTAGTGTGAGAAGTGACTTGATGAGGAAGGAGATAGTTACATAGCTTTTGAGATACAAAAACGAAGGCTGCTTCTCTCTTGTGAATAGATCATATTCACACATTTGTGCTTCCTGTTCAGAACTGGGAATATAAGAGAGATTGAAATAAAGATCCTGCTAAGCAGTAAGGGACTGTATAATATGGTAGACGGAGGAACATTGACATGTTAAGTAAACTGTGACATTTTCTTCTTCTTGTCATGCAAGGGGCGGTAAAAGTCCCTGACCTTCTTTGTCACTGTTGGCCATGAGAATACACAGGCTGTTTGTGTTTGGACGTATTTGTATGACATGGTGGTCTTTGATTGGTGTCTGCCTCTTAAAGAGATGTTCCCAGACTCTTGTAGGTGAACTGAGATAAGCTTGTGATAAACAAGTGTCTAACCTGTTGTACTGACCATAACAATCCATGATTGAACAGCTGTCTGTGTGGAGTGAACTTTGAATAGAATATTTATGATGGCATACCTCAAAGAAGAGACTTAGTTTAGGGATAGAGATATCTTTGTCTTATATTTAGGACTGCTTACAAATAAGGAACAGATTAATTCAAGTAATGGCACTACCTAGAACAGCACATAGTTACGTATTTCTCAGTAGAGACTCGGCTTAGAAACAGATCAGCATTTTTCCCCATGATTAAAAAAGTGTTTATAACTCTATTGTGTAAATTGTCCATATTATTTATATTCTGTACTGGGTTGGTTGGGAGATTTGGCAACAAAACAGTGATTTAGAGTTTGCAGCAACTTCTTTATGTACTTTAAAACAATTTGGCTGTGTGGTTTTTGTTTTGGAGGGGGGAGGTGGGGGGGAGGTTGTTGTTTCATGTTTTTTTTGGTTTTGGGTTATTTTTTGTTTGTTTTTTTCCTCCTGGGCATAAAATTATCATGCACAATGTGTCTTTTTACATCATGAAATACAACTTAAATTTTAAAAACAATGGTTGGGCATTTGCTGTGCCCATGAACATCAGAAGTAGCCAGAACTCTCCTTTAACTAAAATAGAAACATGAGGTGTGGGATGGAGCAGGCAAACAGAATAAAAAACCAGGGAGAAGCAGTTATAAGGTTGATGTAGAAAATGAATAGTGAAGAAAATCAATTTGTGACAAAGTCTGAGATGAGAGATGGTGCAAGGAATGGTCATGAGAGATGCACTGAGAAACTGAAAAAGAGGACTTGATGGCTAGGTTAGGTGGGTTCAACTTTTTGAAAGCTTGCTTTTAAGATCTTCATGTAGAAGAGCAGCTGTTAAAAACACATCTAAACCCATAAAGATTTTGCATATTTTGTAGAGAATATAATTTATAATAATATAGTATCAGATAGGTTACTGTGAATCTTTGGAGGCACCTTTTGAGTTCCCATTAAAACAAAGACCATGAAAAAGTGATGGGTATAGGCCCTAAGCTGATGTTCTGTGAGCTTTGCAACTGGTGATGTAACTTTTAGAAAGAGAAGGAATGGCTGAGGTTAGCAGTAATGCAGAAAACTTCATCTATAAATAAGAGGATACTTTAGAAGCTTTATAGTTCACATAAGCATATTTTTCTTTAGTGAACATGCTTGAAAATACAAGAACAGACTAATTTTATCGGAGCTTCAGACAGCTTTGAGCCCTGTACTAATGAACAGATACAAAACTAAATGTAGAAGTGAAGGTTTTGCTAAGTTTGCGAGTAGTAGGTTGTAGGTTTTCTATTATTCCAGCCAATTTTAGCTTGAACTAATAAAACTGTACTCTGTTGAAGATGGAGGAGAGGGTGAGAGAAAACTTGAACATGGCAGAGAGCCCTTTTCCACTGTGATGGCAATATAAAATGCTTCATAGTTAATATCATTGTTTTAATATCTGCCTTTCTGCAAGCATGTAACTCTTCATACTTCAGCATATCACATTTTAGGGGACTAAGACAATTAGGCTTCAAAAAGGTTAAAATAGTTGTACATGGGGCAGTGTTATTTGAAACAGCTTTTTCTCTGTTACTATAATTAAAATCTGCAGTTTCATCTGAATATCTAAAAAATATAGTGAATGGTGCCTTTGCAATTCAGTTGCTTTTTCCACATTATAATTGTGTGTAATTTATTTACAGTATGTCTACAAATAATACATTATCCAATTGCATTAATAAACTGCAGACGCCCTTAAAGTATGAGAAATGAAACCTTGTGATTTCTGACTTCTTTAGAAGAGGTGTTAGTTGGTAATTTAATTGTGCAGTAGATTTAGAAACTGCCTGACCATAAAATCTGATTTTATAGGTCAGTAATAACTGTTGAAACATCTCTGTATTATTTTAATTACAAAGTCAAATTTTTGTGCCTTTGCACAAAGAAAAAAGTTATATACTAATTTGGTTTTGAGATAGCATGGTGTTTGAAATAACACACCAATGTTTGAGTTGCAAATTTCTCAGCATTATTCTCAGACTAAAGCCAAAACACAGTGCTGCACCAACTAGTAGGATGAGAATGAACTGAATTTTGAATGAAATTATATGTTGCAGCTGAAACTAGGACTATGAGTATCTAAAAAACCTCAAAAAATTATGCGGCTGCAAACATTAGCTGGTGGTAAAGTGTAGGTCAGCATTGAATCTGTAGAACTGATACCAGAAGATATATGTGCAGGTCTTATTAAAAAAAATAAAAATAAAAATCTGATAATCTAATTTTGAAGATCCATGCTTTGTACTTCATGCTAATGATTTCTGGACTTTTACAAGAATTACAGTTACTCTTTTCACCTCTACTTTGTGATACCATTTTAAGTCATCTTCAACCTCCTCGTTTATTAATGGCTCTAGAGTAGTAATTTGAGATGATGTTTGTATGGAGATTATAATTTTTTAGCAGAGCCAGATTATTTGTTAATCAGGGAAAGATATGAAAGGAAGCGAGTACCAGATTTTACAGATGGGGGGAGGGGGTATCAGCTATGTTAGTTTGAAGAGATTTTTCTCTAAGTACTGTTATGTAATTGTCTTCATTGTTTAAGTCAGTGTCTTGAAGTCCTACTAGCTTGTTTGTGTTTAGGAAATTGTTGCGTTCTTTTTTGTGTAATTTCTCAACAAATGGATAATTTGTTTGTACTCAAGTTTTTTCCCCCTCAGTTCGTTCCCATTGCGTAAGGTCTCTGACAGATATTTTAAAGCACACTAATCTCTACATGAAATAGAAGCCCTAGAAATAGAAAAACAGTATCCAAGTATGTGTAGAAACACTGAGAGCAAAGCAGCTGTGATTTTTGCAGATTTCCGATCCTAGATTTAGTAACATCTCAGTGTTGCAAATGAGTCTCAAGTGAGAGAGCTCTCTCGAGAATCACACTAGTTGCAGTAGTTTTTTATTTCCAAGCTTAGTCTTGTCTGAACTCATACAAAAGTTGGTTCTCATCTATTCTGTTGATTTCAGACACCTGTTTTGTAACTGATTTTCAATCTGAAATGGGTAAAATTATTGTAATCAATGATCTGCTGCATGTTTCTCCACTAGCTTCCCTGATGTGAATCTTAAACAAGACTAGTAGCAAAACTGACTGTGCTAGCCCAGCTTTTTTAGAACATAGTTATTTTCTTAAAGCAATCTTTGATAGGCTGTATTTGTTCACAGTTATTTCCTGTTACAAGTGGCTGAGTTGGGCCTGAACTGGACAGACTGGGAAGGGATGGATGGTTTCTTTCCTGCTGCTGAGCTTGGGAGCAGTGCAGGCTGGGAAGATTCTATTGTGGTGTAGCAGTAAATTGGAGGTAACATGAAAGTGGGAGGCTACAGCCTCTGAAGACAGAAAGAATTTTATGGACAGTCTACATTTCCAATCAGCCAAAAAGTAATTGATCTTTGTAAAACCAAATTTTGAAGAAAGAACCTGTATGAGGGGGCAAAATGGGCAGTTTATGCTCCTCTGTTTATACTGTTGGATTTTCCCTCCTAACATTATTTTTTTCCTATTTAAACTAGAATATACTAGACTAGATCAGTTGGAAGGGACCTACAGTGATCATCTAGTCCAATTTCCTGACTATTTCAGGGCCAGCCAAAAGTTAAAACATGTTAAGGGTATTTTTCAAATGCCTCTTCTTAAAAACTGACAGGCCTGCGGCATTGACCACCTCTCTAGGAAGTCTGTTCCACTCTTTGATCACGCTCTCAGTAAAGACATATTCCTAATGTAAAGTCCGAACCTCCCCTGGCACAGCTTTGAACCATTCCCATGTGTCCTGTCACTGGATACCAGGGAGAAGAGATCAGTACCTCCCCCTCCTCAAGAAGATGTAGAGAAAAAAAGCAGCTGTATGGAGTCCCCAGTGACAAGTTGCAGAAACTTGCTGGAGGGTGAATCGAGTCAGTTTGCAGAGGTGAAAGCCATCCAGATGGCCTTGGACATTGCTGAATGAGAAAAGTGGCCAGTAATTTATCTCTACACTGACTCATGGATGGTGGCAAATGCCCTGTGGGGGTGGTTGCAGTAATGGAAGCAGAGCAACCGGCAACACAGAGGTAAACCCATCTGGGCTCTGCACTGTGCAAGATATTTCTGCCCAGGTGCAGAGCCTGGTGGTGAAGGTACACCATGTAGATGCTCATGTACCCAGGAGTCGGGCCACTAAGGAACACCAGAACAACCAACAAGTGGATAAAGCTGCTAAGATTGAAGTGTCTCAGATGGACTTAGATTTGCAGCATAAGGGTTGAATTATTTTTGGCCTGGTGGGCCCATGACACTTCAGGCCATCAGGGCAGAGATGCAGCATACAGATGGGCTCGTGATGGAGGGGTGGACTTAACAATGGACACTATCACCCAGGTTATTCACGAGTGTGAAACATGTGCTGCAATTAAGGAAGCTAAACAGTTAAAGCCTCTTTGGTATGGAGGACGATGGCTGAAGTACACATATGGGGAGGCCTGGTAGATTGATTATATCACACTCCCACCAACCTGCCAGGGCAAAGAGCACACTTGGGCCAAAGAGCATGGCATTGAGTGGGTATATCACATCCCCTACCATGCACCAGCCTCTGGGAAAATCGAACAGTACAATGGGCTGTTACAACTACACTGAGAGCAATGGGTGGTGGGATTTTCAAACATTGGGATTACTTCAGCCACCCTGACATCTGTTGGAATGACGGTACGGCCCGGCACAAGCAATCCAGGAGGTTCCTCGATTGTGTGGAAGACAACTTCTTTCTGCAAGTAATAGAGGAGCCTACAAGGAGAGGTGCTGTGCTTGACCTTGTGCTCACCAACAGGGAAGGGCTTGTTGGGAATGTGACGCCCCAGGGCAGACTTGGATGCAGCGACCACGAGATGGTGGAATCTGAGATCCTCAGGACAGTGAGAAGGGCAAACAGCATGCTCACTGCCCTGGACTTCAAGAGAGCAGACTCTGGCCTCTTCAGGAACCTGCTTAGTAAGGTTCCATGGGATATAGCCCTAGAGGGCAGGGGGCCCAAGACTGTTGGTTGATATTCAAAGATCACCTGCTACAAGCTCAGGAGTGTTGCATCCCAACTAGAAGGAAGTGCAGCAGGAGGGCCAGGAGACCTCCTTGGATAGATAAGGAGCTGCTGAGGAAAATTCAAATGGAAAAAGAGTCTTATAGAAAGTGGAAGCAAGGACAGGCAGCCTGGGAAGAGTACAGGGATGTTGTCTGGGAAGCTAGGGACCAGGTTAGGAAAGCTAAGGCCCAGTTAGAATTAAACTTGGCTAGGGATATTAAGGATAACAGGAAGGGATTCTACAGGTACATAGCAAATAAACAACAGACTAGGGAGAACGTAGGCCCCCTCAGGAAGCTCTTGGGAGAACTGGCTACACAGGATTTGGAGAAGGCTGAGGTTCTGAATGACTTCTTTGCCTCGGTCTTCTCTAGCAAAGGCTCTGACGGCACCACCCAAGTCTTGGAAGGCAGACGCAGGGGCTGTGAGAATGAAGACCCTAGGCCCACTGTAGGAGAGGAACAGGTTCGAGACCATCTTAAAAATCTGAATGTGCACAAGTCCATAGGTCCTCATGAAATCCATCCGTGGGTCCTGAAGGGGCTGGCAAATGGAGTTGCTAAGCCGCTGTCCATCGTATTTGAAAAATCATGGAAGTCAGGTGAAGTTCCTGATGACTGGAAAAAGGGAAATATAACCCCCATTTTCAAGAAGAGGAAAATGGATGACCCAGGCCATTACAGACCAGTCAGTCTCACCTCTGTGCCTGGCAAAATCTTGGAGCAGATTCTCCTGGAAGGCATGCTAAGGCACATGAAAATCAAGGTGCTTGGTGACAGCCAGCATGGCTTCACTAAGGGGAAATCCTGCCTGACCAATTTGGTGGCCTTTTATGGTGGGGCTACAGAACTGATGGACAGCGGTTGAGCAGTTGATGTCATCTCCCTCTGTTCGACCCTGTCCCACATGACATCCTTGTCTCTAAATTGGAGAGGCATCAATTTGATGAATGGACCACTCGGTGGATAAGGAGCTGGATGGATGGCTGCACAGAAAGAGTTGTGGTCAATGGCTCAATGTCTGGCTGGAGACCAGTTACAAGTGGTGTCCCTCAGGGATAGGTGTTGGGACTGGTCTGGTTTAAAATCTTCATCGCTGACATGGACAGTGGGATTGAGTGCACCCTCAGCAAGTTTGCTTATGACACCAAGCTGTGTGGTTCGGTTGATACGCTGGAGGGAAGGAATGCCATCCAGAGGGACCTTGACATGCTTGTGAGGTGGGCTGATGCCAACCTCATGAAGTTTAGCTGTGACAAGTGCAAGGTCCTACACCTGGGTCAGAGCAATCCCAGGCACAGCTACAGGTTGGGCAAGGAAGAGATTCAGAGCAGCCCTGCGGAGAAGGACTTGGGGGTGCTGGTCAATGAGAAAAAGAACATGACCTGGCTTCAGTGTGCGCTTGCAGCCCAGAAAGCCAACCGTATCCTGGGCTGCATCAAAAGGAGTGTGACCAGCAGGTCGAAGGAGGAGATCCTGCCCCTCTACTCTGCTCTTGTGAGACCTCACCTGGAGTATTGTGTGCAGTCCTGGTGTCCTCAACATAAAAAGGACATGGATCTGTTGGAACAAGTCCAGAGGAGGGCCATGAGGATGATCAGGCGATTGGAGTACCTCCCATATGAAGATAGGCTGAGAAAGTTGAATCTGTCCAGCCTGGAGAAGAGAAGGCTGCATGGAGACCTCCTAGCAGCCTTCCAGTATCTCAAGGGGGCATATAGGGATGCTGGGGAGGGACTCTTCATTAGGGACTGTAGTGATAGGACAATGGGTAATGGGTTAAAACTTAAACAGGGGAAGTTTAGATTGGATATAAGGAAGAAATTCTTTCCTGTTAGGATGGTGAGGTACTGGAATAGGTTGCTCAGGGAAGTTGTGAATGCTCCATCCCTCGCAGTGTTCATGACCAGGTTGAACGAAGCCTTGGGTGATATGATTTAGTGTGAGGTGTCCCAGCCCATGGCAGGGGGGTTGGAACTTGATGATCTTAAGGTCCTTTCCAACCCTAACTATTCTATGATTCTATACACATTTACTCGTGGGATTGCTTTTGCTCAGTGACCCGGATATACATGTTGGGTAATGCTGGAAGATGGGGAAGTCTGATGTGTACTTCAAGGGGATTTGATTTTAGGGGAAAATAGCCAGTGAACTCAATTGTATGCTGTTGCCTGCTGTGTAGCAATTTTGTAGCCCACAACCTAGGTCACCAGCAACTGGCCCTGACTTCCCTCCAACCATCATCCCAACAAAGAATGAACTTTGATAAAACCAGAGAAGCTCAGCAGTGTCCCAACGAGTTCTGCAGTGTCATCAGCAGGCAACAATCCAGCACTGCACACTGTCTCTCCTTCTCTTAAAGACCATTACAAGAGATGGAGACCGACATCATGGACTGGATGAACTCATCAGCATTATAGGGATTGGCCCATGCACTAAGGAATGATATTTCTCTCTTTGTGTGTGTGTGTGCATGTATATCTATATACCTCTCTATATATAGATATGTGTGTATATATATATGTGTATGAGACCAGAGTGATGGTGTATTGAAAAATGTGGGATCTGAGGAAGAAGTGAATGATATGGAGTAAGGGGTGGATACTGTCCTGGGTTCAGCGCTAGCAGTCGTTTTACTCCTTCTGAGTAGCTGGTGCAGTGCGGTACTTTTGACTTTCAGCCTGGGAAAACACTTATAACACCGATGTTTTTAGTTGTGGCTCAGTAATGTTCACTCTGGCCAAGGACTTTCTGAGTCTCATGTTCTGCCAGGGAGGAGGGGAAGCCAAGAGGAAGCAGAGACAGGACACCTGACCCAAACTAGCCAAAGAGGTATTCCATACCACAGCACATCGTGCCCAGTATATCAACTGGGGGGTAGTTACCCAGAAGGGCTAGGTCACTGCTTGGGTCAGGTTGGGTATCGATCAGCGGGTGATAAGCAGTTATATTTTCTTCCCTTGTTATTTCCCTTATTATTGTTATTGGTGGTAGCAGCAGTGGGTTTGCGTTATACCTTAGTTACTGGACTGTTCTTATCTCAGCCCGTGGGAGTTACATTCTTTCAATCCTCCTCCTCATCCCTCTGGAAGTGGGGGGAAAAAAGGGGAAGTGGTGGAGGGAGCAAGCAAGCAGCTGCATGGTTCTGAGTTGCCAGCTGAGCTTAAACAATGACAGGGAGGTGTTCCAGTGGCCTTCCTCTGGTCTTGTTCCAACAGTTCCATGTCCATTTTATGTTGAGGGCACCAGAACTGTACACAATACTTCAAGTGAGGTCTCGCAAGAGAGTAGAAATGAACAGAAAGCTATAGAATCTATATGAAGCAAAATGTGGATCTAGATTTGGAGTCATGGAATATATGAAGGGTCATACTCTAATTGTCTTGCCAAAAATGAATTTCATATACATTAGCATATTGACAGTATGGATGTCAAGCAGGAGTTTCTGTGGAAGAAACCAACAGTGGTAATATAACAGTTCCGCTGCAAGACAGTTTGAAGTGGTGATAGATTTTGTAGTTTCCTTTTTTTTCATATGTTAAGAAGGATACAAATCTAACTTAGCACATGCAAGTATAAAATCAGCCCCAGTATTCCTCATAAGAAAATCTAATTTAGTTCTCCAGTGATAAATAAGCTTTCATGGAAGCAGGTAGTATGATTGTGAATTTTGAAAGTTCAGGCACATATTAACTTGTAAACTTGAGGAAGAAATTTTGTAACTCTGAAACAGAAGAGTGTCTGCCTCTGAAATGGGATATCAAAAGTAAAGCTTTCTTCTGTTTTATCGCTTACAACTGTATGCTGCATTGTAGACTCACATTCTTTGTGCTTAGGATTGCCCTGGTCAATGTGTAGGACCTTGCAATTGGCTGTTTTGAACCTCATGAGGTTCACATAGACTCACTTCTCAAGCCTGTCAAGGTCCTTCTGCATGGCATCTCTTCCCTCCAGCATGCTGACAGCACCACACAGCTTAGTGTCCTTGGCAAACTTGCGGAGTGTGCGCTCAACCCCACTGTCCATGTCACTGACAAAGATGTTCTGGTACTGACCACTGAGGAACGCCACTTGTCACTGGTCTCCACATGACATTGAAGGGTCCATCTGTCATATCCATGCCTCTCCAGTTTAGAGACAAGGATGTCATGTGGGGCAATCTTAAATGCTTTGTGTAACATCAATTTGGTAGACACTGAGAAGTAATTATCTTAATTTTGTGGGAAATTATTCTCATTAATTGTAGTTGTTGTCAGTTTGTAGATCCAATGAAATGAGAGTATGGCTGAGATGGGTCATCTGTGGCAGACCTTTCAGGTAGCTCTCATATTCCCACTCAGTTTGCTTGAGGGTACTGATTGATATGTCACTTTTTAAAATACTGCTACTGCTTGCAGATTTGTGGGTATCTCCTACTGGAACAGCGATAACTGTAAGACACCTGTAAAATCACTGTGCAGGGAAAACTGCCATGCAACTGTTGAATTTTTCACTTTTGAAGATATATGTGGTAGATATGATTCATTTATGCTCTGTCAGTATTTATCCCTGCCAGTTCTTGTTGAAACCTGGAGTATATTCCACTGTCTGTAGTCCAGCTTGAGTAATATGTGTAAACACTTGATATGGGGTGGACAGCAGTTGAATATACTTCAATTTTCATGTTTTGTTTGTGTCATCTTTTCTTATTTATTCTAACCTTTTTCATATATTTTGTATGAAGGCTGTTAAAATATCTGCTGTGTTTTTCAAATCCTATTTGAAAGATTTCTGTGGGTATTTTCACTGCATTTGATGCCTTTTCTCTTTTAAACTGTAACATATGTGAATGATTTCTTAGTATAGGGAGCTTTTTGTTTTAAAGAATTGCTAAAAGTATCAGAGACCTTACTTCTGAAATAAATCTCCAGCAAGTCATAATTCAGGACTGTAACAGATAGTTAAGTTTAAATATATATGACAGTAATTTATGATTTTCAGACATTTTTATCAAAATAGGAGTGTAATTCATCTTAGCAAGCTCTTGTTTGAAGAGTTTTACTGATAGAAAACAGTAAACTAACAGGTATGTGTGTATACATAGTGCAATAACAGCATAGTAGAGTATGGACTAAGAAATGGAAGATGTAGCTGTTGTATGTATTATAGCTCCCTTTCAAAAGATTCTTTCAATTCTACAATAGAGGAGCACTGTGTATAAAAGCTCATTAATGTTTTCCACATCCCTTAATATATATACTTTGTCTGGATATACCCATATATACCTTAATATATCTGTGCATTCACTTGTATAGAATAACCATTCTTTCCTTTAGAATTGTTCTGCTTTATAGTTTATGATAATTTTGAGTAAATATGAACAATTGAGCCTGATTCATGCCTGTTCCTTTCTTAACCAACCCGTGCAAGCCTTATTGAACTATTATCTATTTGCAGGCCTGCTGTGGTTCTGAGACCTGGGTCAAAGACCCGAGTCTTGCAAGCACTCAGTAAATGTTTAAATGCTACTGCACATTTTTCTGTAGTGGTTCTGCCTATACCTGACAAGTACAGGACTTAAATTCAGGTGACTGTGACACCATAAAATCCTCTCTCAGAGTACTATTTTTAAAATATATTTAAAAAGGTTTCCCCTGTTTTCATGTAGAAAGCAGCTACCTTGTAACTTGATACACTGAGCTAATATCTGCTTTGTTTCATCTTTTTGTAGAACCTTTTCCAATTTGTTTTGAGTTCCTGAAACTTAAGATAGATAACAGTTTTTCCTGTTGTAAGTCCCTAATTTTCAAATCTGTACTCTTAAGTATCCCTCTTGCCAACAGTTGGTATAGTCAATGCATAAAACCCTGAATGGTATTGGGTACTTAAAGATCCACAGTTTTTGTCAAAGTTGCATTTAAGATTCCTAGCAAAAAACACTAGTCCAAAAGGGAAATCTTACATTCTTTCAGAAACCGCAATGTTAAATAAACATCTGAAATATTTATACTTGCTAATTCAGGGACTTAATCTTGTATACAGTATATATGATTGAAAAAATATGCTAAATACTTTGCACATTCATTCTTATTTGAAACAGATATGACCTAATGTCTGTTGCTATTGGTATCTTTACTAATCTGGTAGTGGGCATGCACTAGGATTCCAAAAGGCTGACAGCTTCTATTTGGATTACTTCTTGCTGTCATATGCCAAGATTTTTAAACTGGTTCATCTGTAATTGAGACAAGACACTGGCTATTCCATTAATATTTCTGCTCCTCTGTTAAGGAGTAAAAACTTATAAGTTAAACCATGCAGGTTGAGTTTATTATGCTAAAAATTTTCTCTTACATTTGTGAACTCCAGTTACCAGTTAATGACTAA
This sequence comes from Neopsephotus bourkii, assembly GCF_033783945.1. NCBI lineage: Eukaryota > Metazoa > Chordata > Aves > Psittaciformes > Psittacidae > Neopsephotus > Neopsephotus bourkii. The sequence goes on from NW_026902266.1 coordinate 322,673, forward strand.
AATGAAAATGAATTTGTTGTTATGGCTATCCTATATTATAGCTTTCTGTTGCTAACTGCTTGGTCTGCCAGTATATCCCTTGCATCAAATGTAAAAGAAATGAGGAAGCAAAAATATATGCAAGAATGTGTATATGTAGTAATGTTTTTTGCATTCATTTCTCTCTCCAAAAGGATGCTCCATTAAAGTGAACTATAATGGCCCCCTTTCCTAATAAATCTCATAATTTCTTCATTTCCTCATATAATTTTATGCCAGAAGTCATGAATGTCAGAGGTGCTTGCCAGTACTGACACCGCAATTCATAGAATCATAGAATGGTTTGGGCCGGAAGGGGACCTTTAAAGATCATGTAGTCCAACCCATGCTGCAGGCAGGGTCATTTTTCACTAGATCAGGTTGCTCAGAGCCCTGTCCAACCTGACTTTGAACAGTTCCAATGATGGGGCATCCACAGCTCTGGACAACATGTTCCAGTTACCATCTTCACACTAAAAAAGTTCTTCCTTGTGTCCAACCTAATTTTTCCCTCAGTCATTACAGGCCCTTGAAAAAGTCTCTCTCCACCTTTCTTATAAGCCCTCTTTAAGTATTCAAAGGCCCTAATAAGGTCTCCAGAGCCTTCTTTTCTCCAGGCTGAACTCCAACTCTCTCACTCTTTCACCATTTTCATGACAGTCCTTGGGACCCACTGTAACAGATTCATTCCGTAGGTAATGAAAAGTACTTATGTAGAATGCACCTTTCTTGGGTGATTCCACTTCCTTGATCAGCATGGGATATGTTTTGATTCTTTTAATCGATCTACCATTCTGAGAATCAACATGTGTACTTAAAGTCTCTTCATTTCTTCAAGCAAGACAGGACTTTCCCTGATTGGAGATGACATATTTATTTTGCCACTGGTATGCATCAAGCTGGTGTGTGTGGCTAGTTCAGCTCAGATCCGTGAATAACAGTAGGGTTAAAACTACCATTAAATATCAAAAAGCGAGATTGAAGTCTAGAGATAGGTTGCATTCACATGCTGGATCCTCAGTCTCATGTAATAATTCATCCTCAACTAGATTCTTCCCAGTTAGGAGATAAATTGCCTGAGATTCATGAGCTTGGTATGCTAATGGGATTGTATAAAATATGTGTGTACATTCAATCCTGACTGAAAAATACATGATTTTACTGACACTCATTTGTCAGAAACTATTAATCAGGAAGTTTCATCAAGGACTTGGAAATATCTAACGCCAGCCAAATTTTGGCCCAAGAGTATTTCTTATTTTCCAGTCCATGCTGGAGTGAAAGTTAAGATTTTCTCCTTCCTTACAGTTTGAAATCAAAGGAGTGATTTTAAAGAATATTTAGTACCCAGCTTTTCTAACAGATAATAAGTATTTTGGATGTTACTTTTGGTCTTGATATTTGGTGTTTGTTCTTTTGTTGTCACTATCTTATTTCCATAAAGGAATTGGGTGAGGAGGGAGGCAGAGAAAGCTATAATACAGAAAACAGCAGACTATGTTAATGCTTCAATGGCAAGCCTGCAGCCTGGAACCTCTATTGAAAAGAAGCAAAATGGTCAATATTGATATACTTACTTTCTGAAGTAATTTTTAATTCAGAAGTATTAATGTGTGTGAAAAGGACTGACTACATTTTGATACTGTCTAATGATTTGCTTATTCTGTCTTGCTGATGACCTGATATAAGATATGGAAGTATGTTCCAGAGTTGTGATTACACTTTGATTCAACCACTGCTGAAGGAGTAAACTGACAACAGAAACCCCAACTCTATTTTTAAAATCTGCTGAGAACTGTCAGATGGTGGTGTGTGAATTTCCATCAAATAACTCTGCTGTCATCGTAAGGATCCATTTGCAGGGAACTGGCTGTGTTTACTGGGAAAAATTTGTGTTCTTACTGAGGAAAGAAAGGCCTCAGTATGTTACTACCAAATAAATAAAGACTTTTAATTTATACAAAGATGTTAAAGATCTGCTCTGGATGTCATTTGTTTGTGGTTTTTTTGTTTATACAGCTGTGCTGCAGTACTATAAAGTTTATTTTAGGATGTCCACACAGAAGTGCACACTACACAAATATTTTGATCCCAAAATACAAACATCTCAGTCATGCAATTGAACTAGGAAGAGGTCACATGAATCTATCCTCTTATGCTTTCCTTTGCTTTAAATGTCTATAAATAAATCTTCTGGCAGGCAGTAAGTGTTAATTTCTAAAACAAAAGTGTGCTTAAACCCAACTGTCATGTTGTAAGTCATCATAAAACCCACAAACAAATGAAGGAAATGAATATCGAGAGCAGATCTTAAATCAGTGGTTGTAGTGGGAAGTGAATCCTCAGCAGATTTAGCTTTACTTTCATTACTTGTTATCAGGTGTTTTTTTTAAATCAAAAGCCAATAATAATTACTGAAGTAATGCTAATAGCAACATATGAGATTATAGGTTTGAAAAGTTTGTTCCTTTCAAATGTGGAAGTGGTGTTCTTTTAAAGTAGCTTTCTATGAAGCTTCTGGTATAGAATGAGTAGAATTAATTACTATATCCACTAAGAAGCTGGAAACAAAGTTAATTATGGACTCTTTTTTGTTTGTTTTAAAAAATGGATTATTTATTTAACAAACACATAAGTAACTCATTCTTATACTAGTATTTAGGAAGTCTTGGTACGCTTCACCAACTTGCTAACTTGAGTCACCTTTCTTCATCTTTCTTCTTTACTGTAGCAAACTGAGGGATGTGTTTCACAGTTTCAAATACATTGTTAGCCTTATACCAGAAGGTGTGAAAGTCAACTGCAGCAAAGTGTTTTATCACTCTCTGAAAAAGAAAAAGAGTTCTGTTAGATCAAGTGAAAAGTACTTTGACTACACTGTTTAGAAGTTTTATTAAAGATGATGTATTATCTATGATGAAGATGGATATTGACTATATCTGATAAGCTATACGATCTTCCTTTTTAATTAAAATCTGGCTAAGATACTTTGGATTTTTTTTGAAAATGATACTTAAATGTTTTATGTAATTTTAATGGGCATAATTCGTACTTTTTTAAACAGTTTTTCTATATTTAAGTGAACCTTCCATACATTTTCTAACAGAAAAAAAATACGGTTCCTCACATTAATTTTAACATTTATGATTTTACTGATTTAGGAGTTCTACATAGTTTTTAGTACTATCCATGAGACTAGAATTAGACTCAGTTTTTGCTTACCCAACTTTAGAAGGCTATAGTAAATCTATTTGAAAACAAATATATATTTTTTTATTCACAGTTATTTGCTATTTTATGGTCTTATAGGTGAAAAGTGCTGGGCAAAAAGTGTGTGTATATATATATTTTGCCTTATAGATCTTAAAATCTATAATCAGAATTGCAAAAGGACCTGAACAAAATATTTACACTTGTGAACATCAGAGTTAAGTTACCAGCAAATGTTTGACATGGAATACCTCTATGAACATACATTATTTTTTAATGTATATTTACTGTGTTTTAATTGTGGTGTTGCACTTAATTTCCTCGTTGGAATGAACAGTTGTCTTGGTTTGTTTTCCTAGACTTTGTCTTGTTCTGTTCAAGAAGTCACTTTCAGATTAGGGCTAGGTTTTGCTGCTAAAAGTGCTTTATGTGTAACAAAGAAGAAATTAAAAAAGATTTGTTATAAAGACATTCAAACCTTAGCATGTGCAAAGTTTTAAAGTAAAAACTTGAGTTTTGTATGCGCATTTTGTAATGGAGTATATAAAGCCAGGATGTTTGTTCTCTGGAACTTAACAGTATGAAATTAGTGTGATTTCTGTTTTGTTAGCATCCTGACTGACAGTAATAGAGAAGCTACTTGTGAGGTGTAATGGTAATCTTTTTGAGAATATTTATTATAATTTGATTGATAATTTGTTGGTGGATAAAAGAGTCTGAGCACTAATGACAAGGCAGTTAAATTTGGATGCCTTGTTTCTTGTGTGCTCAAGTATTGTAGGAATAAAATCATATAAATAAAACTTTCAGGAAAAGAAAGTGAGAAGACAGAACACTAAAGTACATTTCCTGTTCTAGTATCTTTCTTCAGGTTGTGCATTTCTTCTAATGAGACAAGACGAAAACATGTAGATAGAAAACAGAGTGCAACATTACCTTTTTGAGTCAGGTTCAACCCAGCATGAAGGTCTGTTGGAGAGCTAAGTTGTGGATACTCCAATGTATATTACAAATCATGTTCTAGCATACAGTAACCATTAAGGATTATGTATCAATTATGGGATCTTGAAAAAACAGAGATTTAAGTGACCTGATGGTCTCTTAATGAAACTGAATAAACCAGACAGTCACTGAGATTTGAAGTGATCTCTGGAGCAGGTTGCTTATGACATATTCCCATTGGGTTTTGAGGCCTCTAAAGATGGATACTCCACAACCCATCACTGTGTTTGACCATTATCATGGGGAGGTTGAAAGGGAGGGGGGAGATTGGGGTGGGGAAGAGAGACACAGAGAGAGCCAACCTTGAAAATGGGGTATGTAGGTAGAGCACTGATGGTAGGAGGTTTTTTAGGGTTGCAAGTATGTGAGCAAGCTGTGGACCATTGTAGAAGGGCCTTCTGAAATTAAGTAACTGCAGTAACTTAGTAAAATGGCAGATGAAATTCAGGCTAAATATGACATTATAGACATGAGGAAAGAATATAGAACTCCAGCTTCATGTTTAAAATGATTGGCTCAGAACCGAAAAGTAAGATCATGGTGTTACAATAGTTCAGTGAAAACACCCACCTGGTACTCATTCATGGCCTAAAATGGCAATCAAATGTTAGAAATTACTGAGAACGGAATAAAGAACACAACAGAGAACATCTTTTTGCTATTGCATAAATATGTAAAGTTTTTTATACTTTGAATAGTATGTGGAATTCTCGTTACCTCATTTCAAGAAGAAACCATTAGACCCAAAAATATTCAGGGAAAGGTCAGATGAGGATCAGGATTGTGATCAGATGAGGAACAACTTAGTGGTTCATGATGAGGATTGGCAGTAATCTTTACTGACGCTGTGATGCAGGAACTTGGAAATATTAAATGGAGCATGTGGAAAACAGGTTCAAGACAAACACAAGATTTGGTTTTCCTGTAGCTGAGCTTTATCAGTGAGGAGTGAAAGAGACTGGGTTAAAAATCTTAGCTGGATTCAAAAGGAAAATGGATGGGGAGGGGATGGATGGAAGGCATTTCCACTCCTTGTTTAAAAACTATGCCTGGATCTGAAAATTTCCTGATCTGAAAATAATGGTGCTTGTCCACCTTGAATGCTGGATAGCTGGGAAGAAATCATAGGCAGTGTAAGGAAGTCTCTTCTGTACTTTGAAGTCAAGATCTTTGCAGAGCTAAGTCACCAAATTAGCACATGTAAGACTCTGGCAAGGACTTGTGTGTTCGTCTACTATGATTTGCATCATACTCTCATATCCCACTTCAAATTTTTCTAATGGGCTCAGATTTAGGAGAGATTTATTTTTTTTTTCCCCCCTTAAAAGGAAGACTATCCAGTTCCATGTCCCAGGGAAGCACTTGGTCAAACTCCAGCTTTCAAGTAGAAATACTTTTCTATTTCTCAATTAAAAGACCATAGTATAATTTTAAAAATGGATCAAAGACTGTATGTTAGAAATGACTGAAAATATTTTGTGACATTATCCATGTCATAACCTGTGCATTTTTTAAAAATTCTGCAAAAATTGCAAGTACACTGCTTTGCAGAGACACCATTCCCCTTGTGAAGGAAAGTGATGGGAGCCCGCAAATTTACTGAAACAGTTGCTAGCTAGAGCATTGAAAATTCTGCCTAGAATTTCTTGTTTTGCTAAAAAGAATGCAGCCACTGTAGCAATTTCTGGTGAATTTTCACTTGTTCCCATGTTTTGTCCAAAAACCATGAAAGGAATACTGTCATGTGGAAGAATTGGTTTGTAGCTGGTGTTCAAATGCTAATAAAGATGTTTTCTTATGTTCTGTGCTTCGTGATACAGTAAGATACATGAGTGGGTTGTTGTCTATCAAAGAGTAAAGGTGGCTGTGGATTTTTACTTCCTTTGCAATGCTGATCTATATTCAGAAAGTGTCACAGTCTCACAGTAATTAGGCCTGTAAAGAGGATCAACTTGATACGCCTGCTTGTTTTGCCATCAAAAACAGGAGTTCTGAGTTTCTTTGTTTAGCTGATACACTCTGTTTTTTAAAAGTAAGATACATTTCTTCATGGAAGGGATATTTTATCAAATAAAACTTCTACTTTGTGTTGCATAAGTACACACTTTCAAAACAATTTTGTTGGTTTACATGAAAGTTATTCATGTGCAAGCACCCAGGTGCATGTTTATATGCAGTTGTAAAATATAAGCAAAATATGCACGCCTTTTTGAGGAAACAGATTCTGCTTATAATCTACAGATTTAATAACAAAGTGACTGATTTACTAAAACTGATTAAGTTTTGGTGTCATACTAATTTTATCAGTTCATTTTCAGTACTGAATATGATAGAGAATATAGAGATTTGGTAGATGATAAATTGATAGGTAACAAACAAAATCTAATGTGTCATTTTCCAGCTAATTTTGAATATTTTATATGTATGTTATAACAGTATTAGTGTATTGATGGTTTTGTACTTTTTAATATGAAACATATGGAAGCGTGTCTACTGCTGAATGCAACCTCTAAACAGAATTAAATGTATTGTATGAATGACTGTATTTCTGAATTCTGGGATATATATGCAACATAAATGAAGAAGGAGTTTCATTAGCTCTTGGAATTTCAGTATTCTGAAATTCTGAGTTGAGAAACTAGTGAGCTGAGCAGAAGCAAGTTCATATCTGCAATAAGTCAGTTCACCTTGGTAACTGACTCACCTTGCAGCAAGTCAAGTCATTGACTAATTAAAACCGATCTTGTTTTGGTTTATTACTCCATCACAGGAATTTCATTTTCAGTTCACCACATTTTATGAAACATATGAAACCTGAGGAGGAAGACAGTCTGAAGACCAAGGCTAAATACTGTCTGGTAATAAACCACTGAACTGTGGCTCATTAAAAACTTTTCAAAATTAGATAAACTTTTTAAATATTAGATAGTATGCTGCTTAATGCTATATGACTGAAGGCTAGAAATCACAGTTTTCAATGAAGGAATTTTTTTGTTGTTAGACATACTTTTGCAAAGAGCAATGTTCTATTTTGGTAACTTGTTCTGTCTTAAAAGAAGGTACTGAGTGAGTGACTTGTTTAGAAACACCTTTGTTTCTCAGCCTGTGCAAGTGTCACTGGAGAGTGCAATTCAGATTGCAGCTTCAGCTCTGGCCAAAGCAACAAAAAAGTTATGTTTACAGTACACACAGTTATGCATTTAACTTAAAAAAAAAAAAAAAAAGAAGAAAACAAATCTCCAAAGCTGTCCTTTTCTCTTTTTGCAGAGTCATGCATTCAAGTGGATAGATTCATATGGGACACTTAGTAGATTCTACAGGATTTCAGACCACCTGAAATACATTTTAGTAACATCTATGTGTTTCTGTGTATAAACATTCTTAGAATTGGGGTTGCAGTTATCCGGTCTGAGTCCTTTTGCTAAAGGGCTGATGTATGAATCCTAACCAGGTAAGAGATTCCTGGTCAGAAGAGGAGAATTTTCACTTGCTCTTCATTCAGGAAAAAAAGTGTAACACTGCTATTCATCTATATTTGCGAATAGATATCAATTATGATGGTACAAAATGGATCTCATGGTTAACTTTATGTACTTATTGATGGTGCTACTGGTGGAAACCAGATATTAGTAATTAACAGTTAGAATGTGTGTGCTTTTAGAAGTTAAGTAAATCGTGGAAGTATTTTGATCAACCTGAAATTATATCCTTGAAGCAAAATACTCACTGAAGCAAAACCTTGAAAAGTTTGATATGATTGTATCATATTACACTTTTGATCTGAAGAGATGTAATGTGTGGTGGAGACAGGTGTTAATCTGTAACAGTACTTCAAGCTGATAAGAAATTTGAAGTGGACTTTTTTCTTAAATTAAGCACATTAGATCATCTGAGAAACATGATCTAGATTAGCATTTCTCTAGTGAGGTGTCAGACCATTGCTTACAGAGGTCCTTTTCAGGCTGCTATTCCGTTCACTGTTAAACCTGTTCTATTGAAAAACAATAACAAAACCTACCAAAGCTAAACTGACAAGGTTAAATAAAATTTCTAATCAGGGAAATATCACATTTAAATACTTTAGATTTGCTACATTCTTCATTGGCAGACTGAATCTCAAGGAATTTGTGTGGTTTGTGGTGGTTTGTTTTGTTTTTTTTTTTTTGTTATCCTTAACAACTTGTCTCTGCTCATCAAGAGCCTCCACATCTCATTGGGCATGCAGCCTTCTCCTCATAGAATTATAGAATGCTAAATTTTAGCATCATGCTGAAAAAGGTATATGGAAGTAAATAGATGAAATTATGTGTAAGTGAAGATCAAGGTTAAGTAAGTTTTTGAATACCAGTATTTGTGTGACAAGACTCAAGAAAACAAGGTACTGTTGAGGCACGATCTGAAATTTCATTATAGAATATCAACTCCATAAAACCCATTTCTATTAGTGCCTTCAGGCCAGAAAAGGAATTTCAGACCTCAGCTAGAATGATCTTACTTCAGTAAATTCACTGTAATACTGAGTCATCTTAACAGCGAATTGTCTTATTTGCAGATTGTATGGCTTCCACTAGTTCCTTATGCTCAGTCCACCTACACCTGAATGATAAACTCTTTTACATGCTGAAATACACTATTATTGCCACTTTTTAGAAACTTTAGTAACATTGTTCATCCTATGTCGTACATACATAGTTTGTTAAATGTTGTAGCACAAATTAAAAGGGTACATTGGAAATTTAGGGGAATAATGTAAAACATCAATGTTGAGTGCTGTCCTCACTTAAGACATCAGCAGTGTTTGTACTTGGGGGTTATGGAATTTAATGATTGATAAAGACTTTGTGATTCCAGTGTATGTTCTAAAAAAAAATGCTGATTTTTTGAATTCTAGAAAATGAAAACATTCATTTCATTATGATAGCAACTGTAGGTCTTTTATGCATGTGGAAGTAAAAAGAAAATAGTTCATTTATTTGAGTAATTCTCATTTTAAGCAATTTTTATGTATGTTGTCATGCATAATTTTATTTCTTTGAAAACTGTGAAATACAATAGGTACTATGTATATGCTTCTGTGCAATGATCGATTCTTTAATGTAGTAAAGAGAATAAATATAATTTCAGCTATGTATAAGTAATCTAATGTAATCCACTGATAAATGCAAGATAAGTGGCAAATCTCTATTTTATTCTAAATCTTGGTATTTATAAATTCGTATTTCGGTATTTTAATCTTTTAAAATGTCTGAAATATATAAGTTCAAGGATTTATCCAGAAATCAGATGATAAAAAGTGTTTTAAAAATATTTAATTTTTATCTTACGTGCTCTGATTTATTTTTTTTGCCCCTTAATAAATATGCTTCTGATGCCAGAGGTTTTTTTAAATTCATTAACAGAGGGATATAGTAATGAGTGTTTCATTGTACTGTTTAGATTTTTCAACTTATTACACTGAAATTTAAGAAGTAGAAGTGTTTTTAACTAATGAGCTTGAAAGCTGAGTCTTTCAGAGACCATTTTACAGAAGCAGAGAAGATAAAGGAAAATTGTTTAGCATTAATTGGCTAATTCGGTTTACCTCCTAACTGACTGTACATTTTAGAATTGTTTATAAAATTTTTTTAAATTCCCATTCTGTACTGTTAAAAATGCTACTGGTTGTTATGCAAGGATAGATAAGGAAAATGCTGCCTGTAACTGCTGATTAGTCTGTGTCATGGGTGAATAGCTGTCCGTTTTTGCAGTAGCAGATAGGCAGCGAAATGTCAACTGAAAGAAAGGCATATAACTTGCACACATTTGCGCAATCACACAAGTGAGAAACCTGCTTTTGAATTCCCATTTTAAAAGACATGTTAAATAAAGTTAATCCCTTTGGTGAAAATCACATTGTCAATCCCAGCTTTTATTTCAAGCGCCTGTAACTGTCTACTGTCATAGTACTGCAGTTGCATAAGGGAACTGGAAAAAGCAGCACTGCTTTTAGAACATAATTGTTCAAGTGATCCGAGTTCAGTACAGGCAGCTGTTGTGTATCTTCTTTGACAATAATAATTGACACCAGTGTAACTTCATAGCTGGATGGGACACTGCCATATCATATTGCTCTTGTTTTATCAGCTTCTGCCCCCTAGGAAACTTCTATGGAAGGTCTTTTGGTGAACAGTTTACATACTTGTATAAAAATAAATTTTTCTGTGCGCTAGTCTGCAAGTGATGTTTTCCTTTGTTAGTGGACAAGTTTTGGAAGGTAAAACAACTTTTAATTCTGTATATACCTTTGACACAGTTGAGTACTAAAAATAATCTCTTTTGGCTCGCTTATATCAGCTTATATCACATGTTAAGAGGTGAATAAGTGCTTGGCACTTTATAAGTAAGTGTGTCTCTGGCATTGCATTATGTAACAATTTGTAAAAAAGCATTTAAAATAATTAGGATAACCAAACAATAGGGCTGTTTTATGTAACTTTTCCTGAATGTTCTTATTCTTGGAATATGTCTTTGGAGGAGTACTTATGAGTTACTTGAATCATTGCTTGAAAGTGACTTTTTGATCTTTGGTCATCATGTCAAAATTAAACAAGGTCTTAAAAGTGAAGATTGTGCATTCAGAGGACCTGTGATAAGGGCTTACTGTGCTAACAAAATTGTTTATATTTAGGTTACTGTTGTTTGCAAAATCACAGCAACAGGTTTTTATTATTAACTTTAAACATGTTTTACTGAGTAAAACTGAGTAACAACGTACCAACTGTTTTTATGGCATTGTACCAAGCCACTGCTAAGGAGCATACAGCACTTGTGAAAGTCCTGGAGACAGTACATAGTCTTTGACACTTTGATGTGGTCTATACATAAATATCTGTTCACATACACTTCAAAGGAATCTCTGCATGTGTACATGATATCAGCTGTAAAAGTATGTGTTCATTTTAAATGGATTCCATTTTCTAGAATTTCTGAGCATGATAATGTGTATGTAACTTCCAAATATTTACTTTTTTTTTTTTTGCTTGTACCTTGTTTTGTAACAGGATGACGAAGTAGTACTTCAGTGTGTTGCCAGTATCCACAAAGAACAAAGGAAGTTTTGCTTGGCAGCTGAGGGACTTGGGAATCGCCTGTGCTTTTTGGAACCAACATCAGAAGCTAAAGTAAGAAGTCAAGACTTCCAGCTGGTGTAATGAATCAGTGAAATTTAACCTACTTATTATTCACAAATACATTTAACTACAGATTCTTTAATGTGATGCTAAATGCACCTTCTGTATGCTTTTATTTTGTGACTGCAACATGAGATTTCTTGGAGATTCTAAGTATACTTTGAGATATACCTATTAATAGTCAAAAGCCACTATTCTTTATCTAAAATAATTCCTGTAACTGAAATACTTCATATTTTCAAGATAAGGTCTCCAGACTATTATTAAGTTCACAAAAAAACTTATTCCTATTACTGCTGTAGGTTCAAATATCTTGATATACTGGATTGATAATTTTAGCAGCATTGTCACCTATTAGTTTCTGGCTTTAAGCTTTTCTTCTGTGTTATTAATCAGAAAGTTGAGAGTACAGGGAACAGGATTATCAAGTAATTCATAAGCTTTAAAGAAAACTGGCCAATGGAAAAAAGAAGCTAGAGATCTGTGAAGAAAAAACTAAAACAGAGTAATAAGAGAAGCTTCAGAGAAGACATGAAACTTTAGACTCATGCTAGAGCAAAATATTAACGTGTAAATGCAGAGAAAGTCCTCTTCATTCTCTGTTTTCTCTGCATCATTTACTTCTCCTTTATATCTCTTTATGTCTTTTCTGATAAATTATTTCTTCTGTTTGTTTTTGTTTTTTTTTGGGGGGGGTGTTTTTTTTTGTTTGGTTGGTTGGTTTTTTAGTAGGGTCTTTCTATCTTTTCTTTTGAAATGTTGGTATGTGGTCCTATTTTTAGTCTGGATATTATGACCGTGCCACATCCACAGTTTTATTTATACAGTATGAGAGGTCCTTGTTTATCTCTAGGGTGAAAAATTATGCTGCACCTAAATTTGCATTTCTTTGCATTCCAAGAGTTCAGCCAGAGGAATGATATATATTACTGTAGAATGGCATAGATCTACTTACATTTCATAAATGTCTTAGATAGCACTACAGAAACTTCTGAAATTTGTTTACAATCAAGAAATTCAGAAAACTTGTATGTAACTGTTTTAAAAGAGCTTACAGTGAAGCTTTTTGAACTGCTGGTCTTGACTGAGAACAGTAAAGAATTTTGGAAAGGGCCATTTAAATACATCTGTATGAAGGGAAGTATATACAGTTAATCTGGATGATTAGAGAGTACAATACTTGCCAACAACCCTCAGTGATGACACTTACTTTCATTTAAATTTGGATGAAATTTTGGTTATGAAATAAAAAAGAGAAAACCAAAATGACACATATCCAGTGCAGTAAAATAAAGTTGTTGAATAGGTGTGGTTCTGATTAAATCCTACATGGTTATGCTCTCACTAGTATGCTATTGAGTATTTTTGTCAATTAAGACATCTTTTGAACTAACATATGCAATTTTTTCAGACGATAAAAACTGAGGAACTAGCAATTGGTGAAGTCATGCCACATGTGCAAGATCTGCAGTGCCTCATGTATTGTTAGAAAGTAGAGGTATATTTAAGGGCTGGCAGGCTAAATTCTAATAACTGAATGCATAAACATGCTTATAAAATGGAAAATTATTCTTGCCTCTTGTAAAGAATGTGGAGGTCATGATGGATGTTACACAGCCGTAGTTCACTGAATGCTTAATGATGATGTGCTCAAGAGATCTAGCGTAGTTTTTAGAATTACAATCAAAAGAATCTTACTAGGTGAAAGATAGTTATACTATCTCTGCATCTATCTATCTATCTATCTATCTATCTATCTATCTATCTACATACCTACCTACCTACCTACCTACCTACCTACCTACCTGTTTCCTGTGTGGCAATGCTGCTGAAATACAGGGTACAGTCATGGCATTCAAATTCATATTAATGTCAATAAAATTGAGATTGCTCCAGGAAGTGTTGTGAGAATAATGATTGGAGGAGGACACAGTCTGCTCAAACAAGGAAAGCTTCCTGCCTGTAAGCTTCCAAAATAGGAACATTGATAATAGAAGTCCTTTTATTTTACACAGCAGAACACTATCCTTCCTGTTACAATGGTATTTTTTACCTGAGATGGATTCCTTATGCCTTTCTGATCCCTGAGAATTACTTTCTACAGTTATATTTCTTCTTTTTATTAAGAAGAAATTGCATTGAAGAAGATTAAAGGTGTGTTTACCAAGAAAAGTCCACAGCAGAAAATCACAGTTACCTTCTACTGTCTTCCCCAGTTGATCACTTTACCAAAGCCAAAATCTGTTTGCAGATGTGACAGCTTCTACACTCATTGAACATTGGCTAAGTATTGTTAAATCAAGAAAGGAAATGTTTTTCCATTCAAGTAATTCTGGAAAACAGAAGGTAGACAAGAAATAACATATCTGTTCCTTCTAGAATGAAAAGATGTAACTTTAATTTTTTAATCTGAGCTCTCAGTAATCAGAAGATAGAAGTCGCTAAGAGTAAAGGGAGGCAAAAAAAGAGGACAAAAAATTTCATAGAACCTTACAGAGGAAAAAATGGGGTTTCTATGGTTAGCTGTTAGCTGATTTTGGTAATTTTTATGACATGCTGAAGGAAATAACAACTACAACATACTTCTGTTTGAATTTTAATATAGATCCATATGCAACTTGCATATTATTTCTTTACAGTAAAAACTATCGCAGTGTTGGTTAGCTAATAATTTATCTTTATTTTATTAATTCATTGCTGTTTTCTTTGTTTTTAAAGTGATGCTTTAAAAATTGATGTATTTCAAAGCTGATAGTCTAGTGCAGCAATGTTAACTTCTATTGATAACTAAGAAGAATATACCTCAAAAATAATAGCAATATACTAACATCAATTTTAGTAGCAGAATTGTCAAATAAACTCAAATGCCTGAAAAGAATTATAACTAACATAAGATTTCTGTCCTAAGGACAGAATGTAATCATTTACAGGTCTGGTAAAAGTAAAAAAAAAAAAACCAAACCAAAACTCTCACTGACTTTGAAGAACTATTCCAAATTTCTGCTTTCTTTTATTGTATAACATATCAGCTTATTAATTCTGCTACATAAATCTACTTACAGTGCTTTCCCCCTTTCACTGGGTACCACTGCACAGAGTCTGGCTTTTTCTTATTTATACTTTCCTGTCACATATTTATATACATTTATGATTCCCTTTGAGACTTTCTTCTTGGACACATCTTACTTTGACACGTGAATGCCAAGAAATAAAAAAAAAATAAAAAAAAAATCTGCTCTTGAAGTGGATGTAAGTTTTGTGTTTCAAATCTAGCAGATTGATCCAACAATTGAGAGGATGTAAAATAGTTAATATTGTTATATCTCAAGATTCTGAACCTTTGCTATTTAGTGACAGCTATAAATATGTTCAGAGTGTTGACCTGATATGTCACATAAGATCATATACCTTCTCTTCTGTTTTGTCAATGACACTGGCGAACAAATACAGTGTTAATGGTGTGATTCTAAAAGACAGGTAAGCAGTAATACGTACTTTTGGATCTGAAGATGTTTTGGTCTACTGTGAGAAATACAACTCTAGGAAAAATTGCACTGACAAGTTATGAAGAACGGATTTATATTATTTTGATAAAGGAATTAGCATGTATCTCAGTAGCAAAGGAGTGATCATTAAGTATGTTTTTTAAAATTAAATATAGGTATGTTCAAACACACTTTTCATCCTGCTCTGCTGATCAAAAGATCAGCACTTTTTATTTTAAACTTTTTGTTTTTACAGTATGTTCCTCCAGACCTTTGCGTCTGTAATTTTGTCCTTGAACAGTCCCTATCCGTCAGAGCCCTTCAAGAAATGCTGGCCAGCACAGGGGATAATGCTAGTGATGGGGTAAGTAAATTGACATCAAAGAATATTAAATTTCTGAATATGGATTGTTGTTCTCATTTCTTTCTTATCGCCAGAGTTTTCCAGGAGAGGGGCCTCATGTCATAGCAGATTCTTCATTTTTCTTGTTTTTCTGGGGCATTACTGCTCAACTACTGTAATCGTATCAATTTCTCTTTAGCATTGAGGGGCAGGTGCAATTAGTCTTTTGAAATATTTACAACAGCCAGAAACATCTTCAGATATCATTTATTACTGTCAGTTCTTACCTAGATACTGAGGAGTAAGAGAACCCTTGTCTGAGTTTGGCTTTTATGAACCTGAGGAGACTGTATGAGATTTTTTTTGTCTGGAACATATATACTTGCCATAAAAGCATTATTGTATTACAGTGCTCTTTATTAATGGAGAAAGCAAAATAATTTTCTCATCATGTAAGTATTCTATCTCACTTCACTGAGCTAAGAGAGTATTTCAGGTATTTGGGTTTACTTTGATTTATCCTCACATGAAGTTAACAGCTAGAAATTAAGTCCTGTCAATGAAATGAAGTGACAAATTTAAATCTATTTTAGTTCATATAGAAATATACATTTGTCTTTGTAGTTGCGTAACCAAATTGTTTCAGTATAATTTCAAGTTATTTAATCTGTGGTAGCAAGTAAGACTGCTGGATAGAAATAATTATTTCAAAATTCTCTTCTTTGGGTTTCTTAATCTTTTACTGTATTAGCACAAGCATAGTTACTGGAATGCTTACAATATGGTGTAATGTTGTAACTACACTTGCATTTCATATTACTAATGTTTCAATGGAATTATTTCAAATCTAAGATATATTAAGAATGACTGAAAAAGGACTTCCACACTAGAGTGATCAGGATGCCAAAAGGCTTTATTCTACATTATATATTATTGACCAGATTTCTTAAGAACTGTACTCTTCATAGAACTTTTGAGGTATTTGGCAAAAACGTGATGGTGTTGTAAGTAAAAATTAAGCCTAATCCAAACCCAAGATACAGATTTGCCTTTATTTTCAGTGGTCTGTATGAACAATGATAATTTTTCAGTGACTGGATGAACCTCATTGCTGGTGGTGGAGGTGAAACAGACTTAGCTCACATCTATGCATTAATACTTCTGGAAGTTTATAGGTAACACTTGTTGCATCTGTGAATGGCTTTCCAGAGGTAATTTAGGTAAATTATCTAGTTCTATATCCTTAGGTAGAGCTTGTGTTTCTCTAAAAGGAAATAAAATTGACCTATAATCCCCACTCCCATGGTCTTACTCTCAGTTGATTGCTGTTTTGTTATACTCGTGTGTAAATTTTAGGAATTTAAAATGTGACATCACCTTTATTGTTTTCTTCTATTCAATGAACAACTGAAATCTGAAATAAAAAAAAAAACCAAGCACCACCACTTCTTAATTCATTATTAGCAAATGAATAATAAGACTTTACAATGTTTATTTGCTATGACAGATTCCATATTTGCTATCTGGCACCATGAAAATGACAAAACTTGTATGAACAAAAATCCTTTGCATTTCACTCTCACTTAAATTACTTGTAGTTACATGTAGATCTCTTAAACTTAAGCCTTGACTTTGTTGTGTGCAACCTGAGTGAATCAATATTTACTGTACCTGTTAGATTTCTGCTTCCTGATCAGACCAGCTTCCTGTTATTTTCCATGATGCTGGACTTGAATTGATTTTCCAGCATAGTCCAAAAGCCTGGGTGGAAGACTTACCTTAATTTCTTGCTTTGACCCTAACTCTCCAATTTCGTCTGAACTGAATCAAATTTTTGCAGTCTTCTAAACCAAATATGACAAAACTCTATGGCTTTCCTTCTCTTATGAAATTAAATGGCAACTAATTATGATGCATATAGTCTGCAGAGCTGGAGAGTCTGTCAGTTTTCATTTTTATTTTATGTAGAACCAGAAAATTCCTATTTTCTCTTGAGCTGAAGTTTGATTTCTCTCTGGGATTCATACACTGTGCATTCTGTTTCAGTGTTTTCTTCCTTTTTGTAGTACAACCCTAGAAAATAATGTGTGGGAGGAGTGGAATTTTAGTAAATATCTTAGAATGGAGAATGAGAAGGGTGTTTTATTTACTTGAGGCTAATTTTTTGAATGTCATCTCCGTCTATGCAAAAGTGATACATTCAAAATGCGTTATTTTTCTAAAGATAAAAAATGTCTATAGTATCAATTTTTAATAATTCCTTTCTCTTTAAATTGCCAATCAGCCTGCAGTCTTTCATTGTTGCAGAGCAATTCACCAGTTTAAAACACTCATAAATTTTATTTATTTGTAAATAAAAAGCATTAAAGCACTGCTTAAGCATTTGTTACACAATAGTGAGTCTTGTTTTTTGCAGGAAATCCAAGTGTAACTCTAGCAATGACTGGCTGTGAATGCTCCATTCCCAGCAGTGTTCAAGGCAAGGTTGAACATGGCCTTGAGCAACCTGGTCTAGTGGGAGGTGGCCCTGTCCGTGGCTGGGGGATTGGAACTAGATGATCTGAAAGTCCTCTCCAACCCTAGCCATTCTATGATTATATGATTCCGTGATTGTTTGTTATATGCTTTAGATAATACCAAAGGAAGCAAATATTTTTTTATAAATGCTTTTGTTTTTCAAAAAGATAAGTGTTAAGATGGTCAAATATATCTCTTAATTTTTTAAATTTTCATTTAAAAACAAGTTGCCAAAGCTTTATATCATGCCAAAAAGTAAGGCACTAATGATCTAAATTAGTCTTTTTTGAAAAAATGAATGGCTGCAAGCAGCCAAATGGAACTGTGGAGTTTCTTACTATGGAGTGAAAGAACTTCTAGACTAAAACTCCTCATGACTTCATGCACATCTTAATGGCTCAAAGTTAGGATTTTTTTTTTTTAATCTGAATTTAAAAAAAGGGAACAGGTTGTAATTTAAAATTATTGACAGAGTGAAACTTTAGTTTTATGCTTTCACAATTTTATAATGCTAAGTAATAATACTGCAGTACCTACCTTTCATTCTATTAAAGAATATTCTTTTTTTTTCTCTTTGTAAGCTTGTTTCTGTTGTACTTAATGCATGGAAATCATATCAGTTCAGTTAGGAGAGA
Source organism: Neopsephotus bourkii (assembly GCF_033783945.1). Lineage (NCBI taxonomy): Eukaryota > Metazoa > Chordata > Aves > Psittaciformes > Psittacidae > Neopsephotus > Neopsephotus bourkii. Next base: position 341,052 of record NW_026902266.1, read on the forward strand.
AATACATATTCAGGACATGTAACAGCAAGATATGTAAACCATATTCATATAGAAGTGTGTGTATGCACTCATATGGGGAGCATTGCTACTGTGTGGTTTATGCTTTTTTAATTCTCTAAGTTAGGTGTAGTTCCGCAGGCTAAAATATTGAGATGAATTTTGTATTTAATCTATGTATAGTGGCCATAGGTCTACAAGAGTAGTTTAGGATAAACTACAGACAGTGTCTTGAAACACCCTAAGGTATTATATAGATTGTGAACGCTGTTTGCATAGTACATTTGGTGGAATAAAGTAATTTCTAATGAGAAATCATCTTTCTTGTTGAGAGAATATCGTGGTTTAAGCCCAACTGGCAACTCAGAACCATGCAGCCGCTGGTTCACTCCCTCCCTTCTTCTTACCCTGTTTCTGGAGGGATGGGAGGGAGAATAGAAAGAATGTAACTACCACTGGTTGAGATAAGAACAGTCCAGTAACTAAGGTATAACACAAGCCACTGATGCTACCACCAATAATAATAATGATAAGGGAAATAACAAGGGAAGAGAATACAACTGCTCACCACCTGCTGACCGATACCCAGCCTGACCCAAGCAGTGGTCTAGCCCTTCTGGGTAACTACCCCCAGTTTATATACTGGTCATGACGTGCTGCTGCATGGAATGCCTCTTTGGCTAGTTTGGGTCAGGTGTCCTGTCTCTGCTTCCTCTTGGCTTCCCCTCCTCCCTGGCAGAAGATGAGACTCAGAAAGTCCTTGGTCAGAGTAAACATTACTGAGCAACAACTAAAAACATTGGTGTTATCAGTGCTGTTCACAGGCTGAAAGTCAATAACACAGCACTGCACCAGCTACTGAGAAGGAGAAAAATGACTGCTATGGCTGAACTCAGGACAGAGAATTATTGCAGATTCATACACTGACCTCATCTGCTATGACAAGGTGACCTGACTGCTTGATGAGGGAAAAGCTGTAGACATTGTCTATTTATACCTTAAAGAAGTGTTTTACACTGTCTCCCACAGTGTTGTCCTAGAGAAACTGGCTGCCTGTGGCCTGGAGAGATGGATTCTTCACTGGGATAAAAACTGGCTGCATGGTAGTGACCAAAGAGTGGTGGTAAATGGTGTCACATCTGGTTGCAACTGGTCACTGCTGGTGTCCCTCAGGGTTCAGTACTGGGGCTAGTCTTGATTCATATCTTTGTTGACGATCTGGATGAGTAGGTTGAGTGCAACCTCAGTAAATTTGCAGACAACACCAAATTGGATGGGAGTGCTGATGTGCTTGGGGGTAGGAAGGCTCTGCAGAGGGATCTGGACAGACTGGATTGATGGACTGAGGTCAACTGTATGAGGTTCAACAAGCCAAATTGCCAGGTCACGCAGTTGCGCCACAACAACCCCATGCAATGCCACAGGCTTGGGGAAGAGCGGCTGGAAAGCTGCTTGGTGGAAAGGACTGTGGAAAAGCTGATTGACAGCCAGCTGAACATGAGCCAGCTTGTGCCCAGGCAGTCAAGGTGGCCAATAGCATCCCACCCTCTATCAGAAATACTCAAATACTGTGTTCAGTTCTGGGCCCCTCATTACAAGAGAGATACTGAGTTGCTGGAGTGGGTCCAGAGAAGGACCAGAAGCTTAAAGCACAAGTCTTATGAGGAATGTCTGGAGAAGAGAAGGCCCAGTGGGGACCTTATCGCTTTCTACAACCATCTGAAAGGAAGATGGAGTGGGGAGGTGGCTGGTCTCTTCTCCCAAGTAACAAGTGACAGGACAAGAGTCAATAGCCTCAAGCTGTGCCAGGGGAAGTTCAGGTTTGGTAGTTGGAAATATTTCTTCACCAAAAGGGTAGTCAGGCATTGGTTCTACCAGTCTATCATTCGATTGGATTGCTTTCCATATTAAACTTAGTTTGGAAGAGTTCTGCTGTTTCAGATTTTTCTAGAGGAAGAATGTAGCTTATTAGATTTGGGGTTTTTGTTGTTGGGGTTTGTTACTTTGTTGTTGTTTTTTTGGTGTTTTTCTGTTTGGTTTTTGCTTGGTTTTTTTTTTTTTTTTTAGTGAGTCAGCCTTAAAAATACTAGTGGTTCACTTAAAAGCTTTCAGTAAAAAAAATAGCATGAGGTGCTTTATTGCTTGCTCTCAGTATGCCTATATTTGTTACATATTGAATACATGTAATTTTCTTCTGAGAACCTGTTTGTAATTACAGTTGATTTTGCTGTTAAGGTTTTCCTTATTGATTAAAAAAGTGTTGTAAGTTATGGAGAAGTATTGTATACTCTGTTACATAATGTTTTTCTGGTTTTCTTTCCCAAGCTGGGGTAAATTCCTGCAGGATATATTGTTAAAACAATTTTTTAATGGATGACATATTTTGGAGTAGCTTTTGGATTTTTTTTTATTTACTGTTTCTAATCAGCCTTTTACAAGCTCAGGAGTGTTGCATCCCAACTAGAAGGAAGTGCAGCAGGAGGGCCAGGAGACCTCCTTGGATGGATAAGGAGCTGCTGAGGAAAATTTGAGGGAAAAAAAGGCTTATAGAAGGTGGAAGCAAGGACAGGTGGCCTGGGAAGAATACAGGGATGTTGTCCGGGAAGCTAGGGACCCGGTTAGGAAAGCTGAGGCGCAACTGGAATTAAACTTGGCTAGGGATGTTAAGGATAACAGGAAGGGATTCTATAGGTACATAATGAATAAAAGACAGAGTAGGGACAATGTAGGCTCCCTCCAGAAGCTATTGGAAGAACTGGGTACCCTGGATTTGGAGAAGGCTGAGGTTCTTAATGGCTTCTTTACCTCAGTCTTCACTGGCAAATGCTCTAACCGTACCACTCAAGTCTCGGAAGGGAGACACAGGGACTGTGAGAATGAAGACCCTAGGCCCACTGTAGGAGAAGATCTGGTTCGAGACCATCTTAAAAATCTGAACGTGCACAAGTCCATGGGTCCTGATGAAATCCATCTGTGGGTCCTGAAGGAGCTGGCAGTTGTGGTTGCTCAGCCACTGTCCATCATATTTGAAAAATCATGGCAGTCAGGTGAAGTTCCCGACGAGTGGAAAAAGGGTAATATAACCCCCATTTTCAAGAAGGGGAAATGGATGACTCAGGGAATTACAGACCACTCAGTCTCACTTCTGTGCCTGACAAAATCTTGGAGCAGATTCTCCTGGAACGTATGGTAAAGCACATGAAAATCAACAAGGTGCTTGGTGACAGCCAGCATGGCTTCACTGAGGGGAAATCCTGCTTGACCAGTTGGGTGGCCTTTTATGATGGGGCTACAGAACTGATGGACAGGGGTAGAGGAGTTGATGTCATCTACCTGGATTTGTGTAAAGCTTTTGACACTGTCCTGCACAACATCCCTGTCTCTAAATTGAAGAGACATCAATTTGATGAATGCACCACTCGGTGGATAAGGAGCTGGATGGATGGCTGCACGCAAAGAGTTGTGGTCAATGGCTCAGTGTCCAGCTGGATGCCAGTAACGAGTGGTGTCCCTCAGGGATCGGTGTTGGGACCAGTCTTCTTCAACATCTTCATCACTGACATGGAGAGTGGGATTGAGTGCACCCTCAGCAAGTTTGCCGATGGCACTAAGCTGTGTGATTCGGTTGATACGCTGGAGGGAAGGAATGCCATTCAGAGGGACCTCGACACACTTGTGAGGTGGGCTGATGCCAACCTCATGAAGTTTAACCATGCCAAGTGCAAGGTCCTACACCTGGGTCGGAGCAATCCCAGAACAGCAACAGGTTGTGGAAAGATGAGATTCAGAGCAGCCCTGTGGAGAAGGACTTGGGGGTGTTAGTCGATGAGAAAATTAAGATGAGCCGGCTTCAGTGTGCATTCACAGCCCAGAAAGCCAACCATATCCTGGCCTGCATCAAAAGGAGCATGACCAGCAGGTCGAAGGAGGTGATCCTGCCCCTCTACTCTGCTCTTGTGAGACCTCACCTGGAGTATCGTGTGCAGTCCTGGTGTCCTCAACATAAAAAGGACATGGAACTGTTGGAACAAGTCCGGAGGAGGGCCATGAGGGTGATCAGGGGATTGAAGCACCTCCTGTATGAAGATAGGCTGAGAAAGTGCAGACTGGAGAAGAGAAGGCTGCATGGAGACCTCCTAGAGCAGCCTTCCAGTATCTGAAGGGGGCCTATAGGGATGCTGAGGAGGGACTCTTCATTAGGGACTGTAGTGATAGGATCAGGGGTAACAGGTTGAAACTTAAACAGGGGAAGTTTAGATTGGATACGAGGAGGAAATTCTTTATTGTGAGAGTGGTGAGGCAGTGGAATGTGTTGCCCAGGGAAGCTGTGAATGCTCCATCCCTGTCAGTGTTCAAGACCAGGTTGGATTAGGCTTTGTGTGATATGGTTTAGTGTGAGGTGTCCCTGCCCATGGCAGGGGGTTTGGAACTTGATGATCTTAAGGTCCTTTCCAACCCTAACTATTCTATGATTCTATGATTTAATTTCTTGGTCATATTGTTCATTTAAGTTTGAATGGGCTTTTTATGTATAAATAAGTAGGAAACAAGATAGTAGATGCAGAAAAAAGCTGAGAGATTCAGACTTGAAAAGGTGTAAAGCTTGTTGTCTGTTGTTCCATAGCTAACATTCTTGTTAAGATTCTTTCCTTGGGATTTATTTTCTTCTGGTCACCAAAAGGAACTGAAAAGATGGTGGCGAATTCTCTAAAGGAAGCATATGGAAAATCTAGTTTTGCCTCTCCCTGATCTAGTAATATATTGCCATATTCGAAACTATTAACTGTGCTTGGTTGAAATTATGGATGTAGTTGCTCTAATTAATCTGGCAAATGCTTAAGATAGCGTTAATCTTAGCAAGAAGATATCCTTCATATGTGCTAAAACTATTCTGGCCAGTGGGTGCTTTTTTCCTCTTTCAGATTTCAATTTGTGTATGTATGTATATTTATTTTGCTACTTTTCTTTTTTTAATGCCTCTGAGAAGTTTATAAGAAAGGTAAGTAGCATCTTTATTTGAATTTTTTTTTTTTTTTTAATGCTGTGGTTTTACTTATAGTAAAGATATAGGTCACAATAAGAGTCTTTGACCAAATATTTGCTCCCTTAGCAGATATTTGGCTAATGCTGTAGCTACTTCCTAATTATGTTTTTTTGCCCAGCATATCCATTTCATAATTTGCTTTATCTATTTGCAGTTATTACTTGAACTACGGTAGTTCCTTGTACTATTACGTAATTGTGATCATAGTCCACACAGTGCAGTGTTATGACATTTTCTGTCATGTTCTGTAGGCAGCTCAAGGGGGTGGACACAGAACCCTGCTGTATGGCCATGCTATACTACTTCGACATTCGTTTAGTGAAATGGTAAGTGAATGAACACTTGCAGAGAATGAGTAACATGAAATTTAAATAAACATATTTTTATCTATGTCAAAAATACATAAAATTTGGAAGAAAGTTGTTTCTAAGTTCTCTTCTGCACTAGATAAGAAAATAGGTTATTGTGTTTCAGCACAATGGAAGTAGCCCTCATATTTTAAATTCAGATTTTTCAATCCATTTCACACAGAAATCTAGCTGAAAAGCTCCTTTACCCAAGGATTATTTCTGTGTCATTAAAGAATCCATTTTAATGATAATTCCATAAGCAAATTGCTGCTATCACAAATGAATTCATTGCATTGTGTTATTTTTTCCATCATATTTTGTAAGTTGTTTCTTTTAACATCCCATAGTTCCCAGAGACTATGCCCACAAACGTGCTATCTTCAGGCTACTTTTATATAAATTTTGTTTCACTACGTTGTACAATGGGAAATTTTTTACTGTTGTGGACCTTCGACTTACTAGGGCCCATGTAATTATACCTAAGTGAAGTTTTCATGAAGAAAACCTATTACAGTAATTCTGAACTATTTGAAACTTTGGAAAGTAGAAGCTGAACTGCACAGAGAAATACTGCTGAAGAGGAAAAGTGTTTTGATGTTTTAAAGTAAGGAAGAGCTTATATATATTAAGCGTCATGCTTAATTTTAAAAAGTTGAGTACAGGCTGATCGTAAGATAGAGCCATGTGACTCCACGTGAATGTACTGATTTGGCATGTGCATTAGTGTATATTGATGGGGTTTTGTTTTCAATAATTTTACTCTTTTGCAGTATTTGACATGTTTAACATCATCAAGATCCCAGACAGATAAACTTGCATTTGATGTGGGACTGCGAGAAAATGCAGCAGGTATGGCAAGTTATTTTTGATGGAAAACGTGTCACACATTTCTTGTTTTAGAAGAGGTGTTGAAATTGGTGACACTGTAAGCTTATGAATGTCATGTCTGTGTTCATTAGAGAAAGTGATGACTGTTAATACTGATGACTTTTGATAATTTAACAGGGGAAGTTCAGGTTAGATATAAGGAAAAAGTCCTTTATTGTGAGGGTGGTGAGGCACTGGAATGGGTTGCCCAGGGAGGTTGTGAATGCTTCATCCCTGTCGGTGTTCAAGGCCAGGTTGGACAGTTCCTCGGGCAACACAGTTTAGTGTGAGGTGTCCCTGCCCATGGCAGGGGGGGTGGAACTTGATGATCTTAAGGTCCTTTCCAACCTTAACTATTCTATGATTCTATGAGTACTGACTTTGTGTAAGAATATGAGAGTCCCTTTGAGTTACCACAACTGGAATGATACTGGTGATAATGGTCAACGTAAAAAAATGCAATTGGATAAATTTGATGTGTTTGTTTTCTGATGTGTGTGGTTCAGCACTTTCAATATAATTAGAGTACGGAAAAGCCATATTTGGGTGCATTCAGCATGTATATGTAACCATACAGCAAAGGAAGTATGAAATTTAAAATGCAGGAAACCAGAAATAATGTAATCAACGCATTGCTAAAAAAGCTGAAGAAAAACAGAAGCATAAAATGGAGCAAAATAATAATGAGTCAGAGTGGAAGAGATACGTTACAAACAAGAAATGATGAGAAGGTTTTAAAATCTAATTAGTAGATTTCCAGGAGCACTGCCAGTAACAGTGCTGCTGACAGAAATATAGTAAAAATGATTGTGCATCCATGAAATCCCATATAAATTATGAGATGCCACTGGGAGCTATGTTAAATGAATTTAAACGCAACCCGGCCACAAAGAACGCAAATAGGTTTACATGCTGCTGTATATACATAGTGTTAATGGTTACTGAAAGAAATGGGTGCTCATCAGAAAGTGACAAGTTACCCTGTAGTACCCAGGCCTAGACATGTACCTTGAAGGGAAAATCTAAGTACCTGTATAGAGATCCCACTGTATACAGACTTCCAATAAAGAAATGCCAGTTGTATTAATATAAACTTGTGCTTTCAATTGCAATTCATTATTTTGAAAAGAAATTAAAATCAAAATAGACCAATGGATGATGAAAGGGTATTGCTAATGTAGGTGTCAAAATGTTTGTGGACCATGATTTTTGAAACTTTTCAGGTGGTTTTGACTATCTATATGACCTTCTGTTATGAATGAGTGAAATTTGTCTTTCAGTTATTTGTAGCCATAGATTATTATATTATATATGTCTCAGATCTTAGCAGCTTGTTACTTGACTATATCTTTAGTTGTTGCCTTAGATGGAGACAATTTTCTTTAGGCACATTGCTAAACGGAATGTATGTGTTCTGTTTCTCTGAGAATAGGTTCAGTGAAATCTGTCTTTATAATTTTATAGGGTTTTTTTCAGAGTTATTGTGCATGTGTCCAGAGGTTTTGTGATGAGTATCTGTAGTTGTCTCATATAGAATCATAGAATAGTTAGCTTTGGAAAGGACCTTAAGATCATCAAGTTCCAACCCCCCTGCCATGGGCAGGGACACCTCACACTGGACCATATCACACAAAGCCTAATCCAACCTGGTCTTGAACACTGACAGGGATGGAGCATTCACAGCTTCCCTGGGCAACACATTCCACTGCCTCACCACTCTCACAATAAAGAATTTCCTCCTCGTATCCAATCTAAACTTCCCCTGTTTAAGTTTCAACCCGTTACCTCTGATCCTATCACTACAGTCCCTAATGAAGAGTCCCTCCTCAGCATCCCTATAGGCCCCCTTCAGATACTGGAAGGCTGCTCTAGGAGGTCTCCACGCAGCCTTCTCTTCTCCAGTCTGCACTTTCTCAGCCTGTCTTCATAGAGGAGGTGCTTCAATCCCCTGATCACCCTCATGGCCCTCCTCCGGACTTGTTCCAACAGTTCCATGTCCTTTTTATGTTGAGGACACCAGAACTGCACACGATACTCCAGGTGAGGTCTCACAAGAGCAGAGTAGAGGGGCAGGATCACCTCCTTCGACCTGCTGGTCATGCTCCTTTTGATGCAGGCCAGGATATGGTTGGCTTTCTGGGCTGCGAGCACACAGTGAAGCCAGCTCATCTTAATTTTCTCATTGACCAACACCCCCAAGTCCTTTTCCCTAGGGCTGCTCTGAATCTCTTCTCTGCTCAACCTGTAGCTGTGTCTGGGATTGCTCTGACCCAGGTGTAGGACCTTGCACTTGGCATGGTTAAACTTCATGAGGTTGGCATCAGCCCACCTCACAAGTGTGTCGAGGTCCCTCTGAATGGCATTCCTTCCCTCCAGCGTATCAATCGAACCACACAGCTTAATGTCATCGGCAAACTTGCTGAGGGCGCACTCAATCCCACTGTACATGTCAGTGACAAAGATGTTGAAGAAGACCAGTCCCAGCACCGATCCCTGAGGGACACCACTCGTTACTGGCATCCAGCTGGACATTGAGCCATTGACCACAACTCTTTGTGTGCGGCCATCCATTCAGTTCTTTATCCACTGAGTGGTCCATCCATCAAATTGATATCTCTCCAATTTAGAGACAAGGATGTCGTGTGGGACAGCGTTGAACGGTTTACACAAATCCAGGTAGATGACATCAACTGCTCTACTGCTGTCCATCAGTTCTGTAGCCCCATCATAGAAGGCCACCCAACTGGTCAGGCAGGATTTCCCCTTAGTGAAGCCATGCTGGCTGGCACCAACCACCTTGTTGGTTTTTTTTTTACAGTTAAGCAGTTAAGCAAATATTGGCATTTGCTTAACTGTACATATACAAAAAAGCCTTGTACACATAGGTAAGATATGAAAAGCAACATATGAAAGGAATACTTAATTCTGGTTCTGTACAGAGGCTTTTGGTAACTACTGCATGCTTGTAAACTGAACACTATACAGTCACTTCCCCTTGCCCTACTTCCCCCACCATGAAACTGTCCTATTGAATCAATTTCAGCTGAAGGAGGTATTCTTCACCTAACAGGTGTTGAGTGAAAAGCCAGTAGATATTTAAAATTACTTTTTTTTAAAGATTTAGCACTTCATACTTAAGGGATGTAAAATTTATTTATTGTCTTCTTTATAATTAGGTTCATAACCTTCAAATTTTGAGAAGGTATTACATGAAATTTTTTAGTTGATCAAACAGATTTTTGTCTTATGCTACCAATTTTACCTTTTTTCATTTTCTCCCACTGCATTGCCCAGTAGGAAAGCTGTATTTAACTTTTCTTCAGGGTCTTAACTAAACCCTGAAGGGTGTGAAATTGTGGAATGAATTAGGTAATCTTCCCAGACGTGGTGTGTGCATGGGTGTATGTGTAAAGTAATCTGGAATGTTAAAGTTAATGTGTAAGAAATGTTCTGTGGTTATCACCCTTAGCTTTATCTATCCTGTAGTTATAAGGTCTCTATTGCTAATGGAACTGCTCCCAGAACTGATATTTGTAGTATAGTAATACTGTAAAGTTACGGAGTATTTGTTTCAAAATTCTGTATTCTACAGCATAAATGTAGCTTAGAGTGGAAATGATAAAGAAGATGCTGAATTAAATATGAACATTAAGCAAAAGATGAGATACAAGGTGATAATTAAGACTGAGGTAACTGTAAGCAATTTACTGGCAGTGAGAGCCTGGACGTGAGGGCAGTTCTGAGCAATGTTTTATAAGTGGTTAGTTGCTTTAAAAAAAAAAACATGCAAAGAGAAATATTAACTTCAATGATGGCAAAGAGTGGTTGACAGAATGTTTCAAGGAAAGAAAAAAAATAGTAATGGATTGAAAAGAGGAATGAGGTGGTATTAGAAGGTGAATGTCTTATAAAACAATTCTTTACTGCAGTATTTTAATGTTGTATAAAGATAGCCTTAAGTTTCCTGAGAGTTGTCTGTTTTGTATACACTCAGTAAGTATCTCTGTCCTTTAGGTGAGGCATGCTGGTGGACAATACACCCTGCTTCTAAACAAAGGTCAGAAGGAGAAAAAGTTCGAATAGGTGATGATCTTATCTTGGTCAGTGTGTCCTCGGAAAGATACCTGGTAGGTTTGTTCGTTTAGCAAGTGGACATGTGGTGGGAAGAAAGTGCTATGAGGAGTTGGGGAAAATTGTTGGGATTCCTATGAATGATATGTTTTTCTCATATGGGAAATAATGCCCAGTTGTAATGAGCGCATTTTTTAATTATTATTATTTATTTATTTATTTTTCCTGAGGGAAAGGTTTTCCCCTTCCCCAAAACAAGACTGCTTCCATGCCTTTACCCCAAGGCATACTTCAGCATTTTCTGTTTTGGGAAGTTTTTCCTTTCATAACTGTGGAAGATTTCTAAGATGCAGCTGGAGCCTGCTGGTTAGATTTAGAAGAGTTAATTTTAAGAGCAAGCGACTACTCTTTTTAAAGAATATTAGTATATTTACTTGATTATATATTTATATTTTGTTGAGAAATCAATATACTAAATATTTTTAAGTGAATAAATTTCACCATTTCTTGTTACTGTTGCCTTATTTCAGCATCTCTCTATATCAAATGGAAGTATTCAGGTTGATGCCTCCTTTATGCAGACGCTATGGAATGTACATCCTACATGCTCAGGAAGCAACATTACAGAAGGTTTGTCATTTTGCTTATTTAGAAATGTATTTTCTTTAGATTACTTTGTAGTGCTTTTCATAAGGAGTCATAATTAAAAAAACCAACCAAACAAAAGACAAAAAAACCCAAACCAAGCCAAAAAAACCTCCCCAAAAACACAACCAACCCACCAAAAAAACCCCAAAACCAGTACAAAAAAAAACCCTTAAAACTACAACACCCTTAAAATATCAAACCAGAGAGCTTAATGCAAATAAAATAAGCATTGGAGAATAATGAAAGGGAAAATGAAGAAATACAGCTACATCAGCCAAGTTAACTGTAGAAAAGCTAAATAAGTGCTGCAACTTTAGAATAGGAAAGGATAAAAAGCTGCATGAGAAATTAGGATGGAGAGTGCAACTGTGTTAGTGTGACCCTGGTTGGACCAGGTATCCACAAAAGCCATTCTGTCACTCTCCTGTTCAGCTGGTCAGGGGAGAGAAAATGTAACAAAAGGCAAAAGACTCGTGTGTTGAGGTAGGGATAGGGCAGACTTTCACCATTTACCATCATGAGTAAAACAGACTTGACTTGGCAAAATTAGCTTAATTTATTACCAGTCATATCTGACTAGAATAACAGGAAATAAACCCAATCTTAAAACACTTTCACCCCAGCCCTTCCTTCTTCCAGGGCTTAACTTCACGCATGTGTTGTCTCTCATCCCTGACAGTGCCTCAGGGGGATGGGGAACAGGAGTTATGGTCAGTTCACGGCACATTGTCTTTGCTGCTTCTTTCTCCTGAGGGGGAGAACTCACACTCTTCCATGCCTTCAGTGTGGGTCTCTCCAGTTGGGTGCAGTCCTTCAGGAACAGGCTGCTCCAGTGTGGGTTTCCTGTGGTGTCACAAGTCCTGCAGCAAACCTGCTCTAGTGCAGGCTCCATTCTTCATGGGGCCACAAGTCCTGCCAGGAGCTTGCTCCAGAGCGGGCTTCCCACAGAATCACAGCCTTATTTGGGCATCCCCCTGCTTTGGTATGGTGTCCTTCATGGACTGCAGGTGGAGATCTACTCCACTGTGGACCTCCATGGCTGCAGGGGCACAGCCTGCCTCACCACAGTCTGCACCACAGGCTGCAGGTGAATCTGTTCCAGCACCTGGAGAAGCTTCTCCTCTCCTTCACCGACTTTTGTGTCTGCAGAGCTGTTGCTCTCATTCTCATTCCTCTGGCTGCTGTTTCACAGCAGATTATTTCCGGTTCTTAAATATGTTATCCTACGGGTGCTTCCACCATTGCTGATGGACTCAGTCTTGGCCAGTGGCAGTTCTGTCTTGGAGCCAGCCAGCACTGGCTCTGTTGGACATAGGGGAAGCTTCTAGAAACTACTCATAGAAGCTACACCAGTAGCCCCCTCCTTCCCCTCTCTCCCCCCTGCAATCAAAACTTTGTCACACAAACCCTACACAGCAACAGATGACTTTATTCAGTTTAATTTTGGGGAGTAGGAGCTGCACAATAACTAAAGCCAAAAAATGTTGATTTTGTATAGTGTTAACAGTCAGTAGGCTTATGTGAGCTGTGGTTGGGTCCTTTTAACCCCAGGTGGTTTAAATCAGCATCCCACAGTATGTCTGTTCACTGGCCCATAAAAAAAATTGTCTCAAAGTGTTTGTAAGTTTTCATTTTAAAAGCGTATGTGATATGGTTTTTCCTTGTTATACTTTCTGATTGCTTCTGCAAGAACTGTGTTATGCTGGAGCTGTATATTTATAAATGGCTATCTGGTCCCCTGCCAGCATGCATCATAAATAGAGTAGAGGTTAACTCTGGAAAAGTCCTTCTATTCTCAGGTTTCACAGGCAAAAAAAAAAATAAAAAAATCAAGCAAATAGAAAATATAGTATAGTAAAATCTACAGTAAGTAATCTGATAGTGAAAATAAAAATTTGTAACAGGTGACAAGCATAATGAGCTACACAGAGGTTATGGAAGATCAGTGGTATATGTTAGATTTCTGTATCAGGAAGGATTTGGCAGCTAAATTTCATGATTACAGGATCACACAGTGGTTGAGGTTGGAAGGGACCTGCTCAAGCAGGGCCACCAGGAGCAAATTGTCCAGGGCTATGTCCAGGTAGCTTTTAAACACCTCTAAGGAGGGAGACTCCACAACCTCTCTGGGCAACCTGTGCCAGTGCCAAGCACCCTTGATAAAGTGGTTCCTGTTGTTCAGACAGACCCTCCTGTGTTTCAGTTTGTATCTGTGACCTCTTGGCCTGTCACTGGGCACCACTGAAGAGAGTCTGGCTCTCTTCTCTCTACAGGTCAAACAGTCCCAGTTCTCTAAGCCTATCCTCATGTGTGAGATGCCCAAGTCTCTTAATCATCATAGTGGTCCTTTGCTGTACTTGCAGCTCCTGTACTGTGTAGCTCACAATCAGAAACATAATTAAAAATTTCGTAATAATAATTAAAAAGAAAAAAAAGGTAGAGTGGGGTAAGCTGAGAATTAGGTCTTCGGTGTCAGTTTTTTTATCAAAGTAATACCTTATATCACAAGACTTAGTAGCCTATCTCAGGTTCAATGGACAGACAGAGAAAGTGGTATTTCCTGTCTAAAACTGGACTGGAAATTGGACAACATACTTTTTGTGTGTCAAGTACCTGTGATGGAAGAGTAAGATCAGAAATGTTTCTGTGGGGTTTTGTTGTTTTCTACATACTTTCATTGCTTTGACCTTTGTATTACTCACCAACAGGATAATTGCCAGTTACTGTTTTCCTAATTTACTAATTTATATTGAATCAGCCGTACAGTATGAAGTTTTCCTTCTACCCTTCCTCCTTTATGTGTGTTTGTTATTTTAAAAGGCATCAATTTCACTTACAAGGTCAGAACAATTTGGACTGAGGGGCTGATGAATCATTCTCCTCCTACACCATTTTTTTCTTTTCTTTTCCTTTTTTCTCTGATGCTAAGTGCCTGGTTTTGACCTGTAGTCATTGTGTTAAATGGATTGTAAAGTTTGCTTCCATTAAACTTCAGAACTGCTAAGTGATTTTTTGTCCTCTGTCTCCTGCCGCTGCTGCTGTGCAGTTTAAATTTTGACACAAATTATGAATGTCAGAACAAACCGATGAACTCACCAAATTACTTTGTATTGAGAACATTTAAATTGTATTAAGAGGGAGGAAACTGTAGTATACATTTGATTTAACTTTTACCTAAAGCATCCAGTTTTTTGTTGCAGAAGTTGCAGGAGTTTTTATTTTCTTTTTCTGTTCCAGAATCCTGATTTTAAAATGTTGAAGTAGAATCGTAGAATCATAGAATAGTTAGGGTTGGAAAGGACCTTAAGATCATCAAGTTCCAACTCCCCTGCCATGGGCAGGGACACCTTGCTCTAAACCACATCACCCAAGGCCTCATCCAACCTGGCCTTGAACACTGCCAGGGATGCAGCATTCATAGCTTCCCTGGGCAACCCATTCCAGTGCCTCACCACTCTCACAATAAAGAATTTCCTCCTTATATCCAATCTAAACTTCCCTTAAGTTTTAAGCCATTACCCCTGATCCTATCACTACAGTCCCTAATGAAGAGTTCCTCCCCAGCATCCCTATAGGCCCCCTTCAGATACTGGAAAGCTGCTATGAGGTCTCCACGCAGCCTTCCCTTCTCCAGGCTTAACAGCCCGCACTTTCTTAGCCTATCTTCATATGGGAGGTGCTCCATTCCCCTGATCATCCTCGTGGCCCTCCTCTGGACTTCTTCCAAAAGTTCCATGTCCTTTTTATGATGAGGACACCAGAACTGCACACAATACTCCAGGTGAGGTCTCACAAGAGCAGAGTAGAGGGGCAGGATCACCTCCTTCGACCTGCTGGTCATGCTCCTTTTGATGCAGCCCAGGATACGGTTGGCTTTCTTTTTGTTTTAATTTTCAGAAGTATTTTCAATTGGAAAAAATACTAAAAAATAGTTTTGTTATACTAAGATTTTTGTTCTTATTTAATTTCAGTTATGAGAGAAAATTCACAGTATAGATTTCACCTCAGCCTTTTGAGTTTTTTTTAATTTTTTGAGGGTGTTATTTTTATATTGTCAGTATCAAAGCTAATGAGTAAATGTGCTGCTTCTACAGGATATCTTCTTGGTGGGCATGTAGTACGTCTTTTCCATGGCCATGATGAGTGTTTGACTATTCCATCTACAGATCAGAATGATTCACAGCACAAGTAAGTAGTTGTGCAGTGATGCATTATTATACATTTCCTTCTCTCAAAAAAGTAGATTGTTGATTGTCAGTTGAATTTGAGATTAGATACATTAAACAGTCTTTACAGCTGTTTATAATTAGGCAGTGACATTGTTACAAGAAGTTGAGACCTACTAAGCAGAAAATTAGTCATGATTTCTTTTATTATTGAAATTCAAATAGTTGATTTCCAGTGAGATTTCAGCCTGTTATGTTATTTATCTTTAATGTGCACTACTGTAAGCAAGCATTAGCAGGGAAGGTGGCAATTAAATAAATAAATAAAAGGCCTAAGCAGTATTTTATATATTTTGCACCTTTTTGCAAGTTCTTGCTCTTTCAAATTTGTTTAATATGTGAAGATAATTAAATTACCTAGACTAAATCACTTCTGTGTTAAACTTAGGTCTACAGTCATTATATTTTATCATTTGAACTTAAATTTTCATTTTGCTGATAATCAAAAACACAACAAGATAATAATTTTGATACACAAAACCCCCAGCATTAAAAATCATATTCAACAAGTAAGATCATATTCAGCTGTACCACTTGTGGTAAAGAAGTGGTGCTTTAGTTAGTATGATAGCACAAGTAACATTCAGTTATGGGAAGTAAAGTTTTCAGCTCTAAATTTTCCATGTTTACGTTTCTGTAGTGCAAAAACGTCTCCAAAGCCAAAATAAAACCCAAACCGAATGTCAGAGAACTTCACTGGTGATTTTTTTCTTTTGCTGTTCTTTTCCATATGTGTATAGAAAAAAAGATAAAAAGTTTGTGCTGAATGTGAAAATGTGAACAGCAAGTATAAAAGTACTAGTGAAAGTATTAAGATCTAGATACCTTGTGTTGAATAGATTTCATATTCAAGAATATTATAAACAACCAGTCTTAATAAGGTTAAAACAGGTATTGATCCTTTTCAAAATACGTTCAGAAATGCTGTACCATGTTATTGCTGTTACTTATCTAGAAGTCAGCTAAAGTTAAAGCCAAAAACAGTTGTATACTCCTATTGCCTGTATGTTCTTTTAGATATATATTTAGTGTTACTGCCTTAAGCTCTGCTCTATGTTTTTAAAACTAAATACATAAAAGGGTAACATTAAAAAAGTTTATTTTTTCCTTAATGAAATCTATGTATTTATATTCCTAAAATAAGAAAATATGAATTCAGCATTTTCAAATACTCATTTGTTGCAGAAGTTGCAGGAGTTTTTATTTTCTTAGTGATAGTGATAACAGTGTGCTAAGATTAATGATTTGGAGTTGTAAGATCTTTTGGATTTGTGAGCTTCATAATATACATAAGACCAGCTTTGTACTGTATCATAGTCGTAGGAGTCACTCTCACATTATACAAACCAAGATGAATACATGAAAAAATAACATAGCAAAAGGAGCAGGACAAAGAGCTGTAGAAAATGGTTGTGTTTATTTCTATCTCTTTGTTTAATCAGTTCTATACATTCTATTAGGGTTATTAAATAAGCTAAGTAAGACAACAGTGATAGTTTCTCTGTTCTAGAACAGACATTTAATTTTCTGAAGGGTTTTGTAGAGAATAGTCCTTAACAACTCACACAAGAGAGTATTCTCTGTCAAGAATCTTAAGGTCTTTTTTTGTAGGTCAAGTGAAAATACAAAGGGTGGACTTACTGAACATCAAAAAGACAGGCTTGGCAAAAACTCAGAAAAAGATGGGTGTATTGATAGAATCAAGAAGAAGATGAAGAAAAATGTCACATGGATGCCATTGTGAATAAGCAGCAATTCTTTTACTTGCAGTTTCATTACTGTAAAAGCAGGTCACTAATGCTAGTACAGTGTTGCGTATAGAAAAGGGTTAGAGAATTTAGGTAGTACAGGAATTTAAGAAGTGTAAAAGGTGAACAGAGATCTAGCTATGGTATTCCTTCACAGAAGTAATGGTTGATTTGGGCCAAGGAGAAATGAAGGAGGTCAAATAGAGGAAATTAATTATTACTTTTGAGCCAGAGAGGAGTCCTACACAGTTTAAAGAGGTTTAAGTTTTAAATGTATGTAGCACAAATAAACACAAGATGATCTTTTAAATCTTTTCAGTAGGAAAGTACTTTATGAAACCGGAGGAGCTTGCATTCGAGCAAGGTCTTTGTGGAGAGTAGAACCCCTGCGAATAAGGTACTGATATTTTTTGAACTTTTTTGTTACCAACTCTTGCTGTGTTAACAGCAATTTGATTGCTACAGACCCATAAGGCAGGACATGAGTGATATGCTTGTCCTGTTATATATGTAGTATGCTCATGGTGAATAATGAAAAGTAATCTGTCATGATATAGTCATATGGGGAATGTCAGTATTTTAAGATTTCTCATCTGTGTCCCATATTAAAAGCAGTGATGCCTGTAAGATTCGTTTGCCTCAGACATTACTTCTGTCCAAAAGTAAAATGCTTTCCTAATTTTCACTTGGAATTTCAGAAGCATGGGTGGAAATTAGAACAGTAATATTCTATGTAGGTGTTTATTGTTTTTTGTGGGGTATTTTTAGACTTGTGTCTCCCTCTTGGGTGATCTGTTAACTCGTTGAAAGTGAAATTTCAATATACACAATAAGGTAAAATAGTTCTTTGGAATGTTCTCACTTAGGTTTAATTGGTTTATTTAGACAGTCAAATAAAATAACTGAAATATAGTAGTTAATTTACACGTCAGTATTTTTCAGAAACAAGTAGGATTTTTTTATGGATACCATAGGTAACACCCTACTAAAGCAGAGAGAGGGTATTTGAAACAAGAATATTAAAGCTATACTCCTTCCCAGAGTGCCTTTTGAAAATGTATTAACAGTTTTGCATCTGTTACACTGCAGATATTGAAAACAAAAGCAAAAAAGGGGAATGTATATAACACATTCTGTTTTCTGAATCTCCTTTTGGGCCCAAATAGAAATACTAGTTATGCTTATTTCATCAATTATGTTTTGATGTCTCATACATTTAGCTGGAGTGGAAGTAACATCAGATGGGGACAGCCTTTCCGCCTTCGACATATTACGACAGGAAAGTACTTGGCTTTGAGTGAAGATGAAGGACTTGCAATGTTAGACAGAGAAAAGTCGGACACAACGTCTACTGCCTTTTGTTTTAGAGTATCGAAGGTAAATAATGTCAATGCAAGTTTGTATTAAATGTGGAGGACTCAGATACTAGATCTGTATTTGTTCATCTGTTCAATGACTTTCTAAATTACTTTTAATTTCTAAATTGAAGTAATTGACAGGGATTATGTATTTAAATACAAAGATAAATAACCTGAATCAAGAGTAAGAGAGGTTTCCTTTAGAGAAAAAAGGGATAATGAATAAATTTTAGAGTAAACTAAACAGTTAACAGGTTAAAAAAACAAGATTGAGTACTAATACAATGCAAGATACAGTGGTTTAATATGAATGCTTTAATCACTACAGAACCATTTTAGTTGAAATGTCATTAGAATGTTATTCATTCCAGCTGTACCTGTCATAATTGAATTCAACTGAATTCAGTTCAATTGGACAAAACTCTGCCTTAGCTGTTCTTTGTGCAGTGTGCTGATAGGTGAATTGCAAGGAAAATTTATTCAGTGATTTCTAAGCCATATGTTTTTAGACTGTACTCCTTAGTGAGCTGCTAATTGCATGCTACTAGCTTTTTCATCATTTCCAGCTGAGAAAAACTGCAAGTGAGAGAGGATGAAGAATGATTATGGAGGTAGGCAAGCTTAATGACTTTTTTCCAAAAAATGAAAGGTTTTTACAACAAAGATGATGCAAATTTTTTACATGATTTCATATTACTTCTAAATAGTTGCCATAGCTGCTACAGTACGGGTTTTTATCAAGTATGAGAAGTTAAATGTTCCATGCAATTCTGAATGCTCTATGGTCCCTGAAAAGCAGTGAAAATGAATCTTTAAAGTTAGGTATATGGTAGGTAAGATTTAGTATTCAGAGTCTAAATCACCAAAATGCTTAAGGTGCCCTCACTAGCAATTAATTATGCAGAAATCAGTAATGACTGTGTAATGCATCATCTCTTCTACTGTGTTTGTACATAAAATAGTTGTTATACATTTTTATATGAAATGCGAATTCAGCACCTCTTCATCCTAGGACTTGTGCTATGAAATGCGAATTCAGCACCTCTTCATCCTAGGACTTGTGCTGTCCTCTATAGGAAAGAGTAATTTTTATCTCACAATAGGTTATAAACTTGCTTTTTCCTGTGCCAAGAATAAGAATAATTGCTTATTATCTGGGCAGGTGAGAGCTGCACAGGCCCATGAGTAGAAACGTTAGTGTTTCCAAAGTCGAGGTGAACAAGCAGTGATAACTCTTCCTGAAAAAACAAAGGTGGGGTTTTGGAAACAAAAGAACCTCAGAGGTTGATTTGGACTGTAAGAAGGAAATCAGTCTTAAAATCAAGTGCTGATTGTATACAGATTGTGAGGAAAAGAACTGTAGAACTGATAGCTAGGCTACATATATGCAAGTGTGATTATCTTAATTTCTGCATATTTGTACTTGTAAACCTTTGTTTTCTCCTCTTCATTTTTTCAATTAAGAAATGTTTTCGCTTTCCTGGACTTTAACATGGCATGAACTAAGGGGAATTTCAAGATAACTGTCTAATATCTTCCTATCCAGCTATGTACAAATCTTTAAAAATAGGGTTCTGGAATATGTGTCTGTTTACAGCACTCCCGTCCTTTATAATCATGGAATAATTCTGATTAGAAAGAAATCTTTCTAAACCTTGGGAATTCATCTAGTCCAGCCCCCAGGTGGGGTCAACACTGAATTCAGATAACTGTGAATATACATTGCTGTGGAGTATCCAAAAGGAAATGAAACATTTCGCCATTGAGGTATTCTCTCCAGTTTGGAAGCCAGCAAAAGGGGTTTTGTGGGAAAAAAAAAAAAAGAGAAAAAAAAAAGAAAAAAAAAAAAAGAAAGGCAAAGTATATGTGCCAGTAGGCAGAGCTATCTGGAGTATTCAGGAGCCTGTAACACATGACTTAAAGCCTTATTTTTCAAGTAGTTGTTACAGAGACTCCTTTTGTTGAAAAAAAAAATACATTCATTCTCAGCATTGTTGCATACCAGTTCAGCAGTTGATGTGTTCCTTGCATTTCAAAACCTGTGATTGCATTCCTATTGCATTTACTTTCACTGCTGTTTTTTGGTTTGGGTTTTTTTTCTTTCTTTTTACTGGGTAATACTAGAAATTGAAACAAATATTTTAAATTATGAAATTCAGATTAGTAATTTCCTTAATATATTCTTACACAAATAAAAGTAGAAGGGAGCTTTTAAAAAAGTGAAAGAGTATGCTAATGAACCCCCCAAATTATGCCTTTTGTTGGGTTTAATGTAGATCTTACTTTCCATAAAGTTTTAAAATGTTAACCTTTATATTTTAAGGCAGTGGTTCCATAATGCCTTGTGACCACAGAGGCAGCAGTTTCCCTACAGCAGATGGAATCCTGCTTTGAAATGGGGTGTTCTCATTCCAGCACAGTACTTGGCTCAGTATACTCTGCAGAACCTTGATTCTGCTTATAAATTTCTTGGGGAATAAATACAGTGAAAAACAAGAGCATATTTAAAAATACTTGTTTGGTTTTAAATTATTATAGCCTAGAATTAATATTTGAGGTTTCATATCTTATTTTCCTGATGGTATATACAATTGACAATGAAGAAGTTATTGCTGTAGTCTGAGTAAGTAACATTCTGACACATTGAAAAGTCACGGATGACTCATGCAGAAGGATTTGATATTTTAATATTACTGCCAGCATGTAGCTATCTTAGGGGCTCAACATGACATTAGGATGTCGTAATAGTTGAGTAGTAATCATAAAGTTTAATATTATAGATATTACAGAATCCTTCACTTACAATCGTCTCTAGCAGTTCAAGTATTTATTTGTAAGTTTATATTTTACAATTATCATTTCCCAGTAAGCACTGCATTTTAAACACAGTTTTAAAGCTTTCTTTCCCTACTTATTTTATATGGGAGGAGAATTGAGAAAGCAAAATCATATTTTCTTTTTTTTTTTTCCCTTGCCTACTGGTTGTAGAAGTGTATACAACAAAATACACAAAGTTTAGTAAGCCCACTATCAGGATAGGTAAATGTATTAGTCCTCTTCTCTTACATTTGTAGAACTTTTATCTTTTTTCTATTGTTAAATTGGGGTAGCTATGGCAGTACTTTTAATGCAATACCAGTGTGCAACACCAAAAGATACAATTTTAGTTAGCTCAGGTAGGTTAGATATAATAAGAGTTCAGCAGTTGGGTTGTCTTACTCTTCTTAGGGGTACATAGAAAACACTTGAGATTTCAAGAATTTTTACAAGAGGACCGTTGAAAAAATGTTATAAAGTTGGGTTTATTTGTCCTGTTCACACTGCTGTTCCTTACTTTCCTTCTATCACATAGGAATCTATGACTGTTAATTTTCTCATCTTCTAAAACTTGCCTGCCTTCTAGTACATTACCTTGGGAAATATGCAAGTTTTGACAGCTTTGACCTCAAGTTCCTGTATTCATTCCTTCTTCTGTGTTGTTTTGGGTTTTTTTTATTACTGTTATTTTTCGTTTGCCATCTTCCAGACCCAAGATGTGATTTGTTTTCTTTGAATTGATTAATTTTCTTCAACTTGATTCATCATGGCCTGAGGGAGTTAAACTGAGAATAGATTGTGAAGAGAGAGTTTTGAAGGAGAAAGTGTTTGGATATTTTGCTGCTAAAATATGTACAAATATCCAAATAACAGATTTTTTTTTTTCCTTCTCTGCTGATAATCTTTCGCTGATTATACTTCTCAGCTGTTTGAAAATACACCCTGTCTTTACACACTGCTATCAAATGACTTGGCTGAAATCCTAGACAAACTGGACAGAGTACAGGGAGCAGAACATCATGAAGAAGAATTTATGCTGTATTGCTTAAAGGGAAGACAGCCTTCAGGCTCCCAAAATAATTCTAAAATTTTGTTTCTGAAATTAAGATATCTTGGTTTTTCTTTGCTTAGTGTTGTCCAAAAGGGGCAGGGTGGCTCAGTTTTTTTAAACGTAACTTAGTTCGTATCACTTGTTGATTTCTTTCATTGAGATTTTCCTTCATGCTTGATTCTTGATGCAGATGTAATATTTCAGAAAACTGTTTTAATCTTCAGGGTGCTATGCAAACCCAAATAATTAATTGCTGTCAGTTAATGAGTTTTTATGCTATTTTATTGCATTTCATTTAACAGCTTCACAGTAAGTATGTATTGAAAGAGTTCATCCCTATCTGTATGTGATAGTGTAAATATGATTTCCCAATAGTCTTGATATTGTAATGGTATCCCCAAGGAATGTTTTGTAATTTCATTCTACTTCATCTTGACATTATAATGCTGTCTGTTTCAACTGTTAAAATGTGACAGCTACATTCCATATAAATGAAAGTAGATTAGTGTAGTTAAAATAGAACTTCTCTTTACTCCGCAGATGTTGAACATTCAGTAAACTGAAATGAAGTAAGAAAACCCATATAAAAATTTAAACTGTGTCTCAATGTCTATCACATTTTGTGTACTTAACAACAAATGAGCAACTACCAACACTTAAGTCCATCAGCATTTGAAATCATACAAAAAGATTTATAATCTAATTACTCAGAATTGTCAGCTTAATCACACATATGTGCATGCATCCATAATTTGCTATTACAGAAATTGCTGCATAATTCTGTTCTTATTCCTGAATTCAGTTTGGAAAGGAAAACTATTTTGCTAAAAAATAACCCCCAAAATGACAACTTGCTTTTGTGCTGGAGACTTAAGATCCTCTGGTTGTACATGATGAAGTATGGGATTAAGTAATAGATTGGGCTTAAAAATTTTACTGGATATTCCAGCTGAGCGTAGAGCAATGTCTTTAAAGATATTTGAAAGAATCTAATTCCTCTTAAAAATGGATACATGGAAAATAAAATACATAGGGAAATAAAAAGTTAAAATTAAAATAAATGTAAAAGCTAAACTGTATGTATTTAAAAAGCTTCATCTTTGTTGGTTGTTGCAATACAGAGGCATTATTCCTCTGTGTAGAATTCCATGGTTTATCCTGTTCTGGTACAGAAATTAAACGCCAGCTTTTATTTTATCTTTTTAGGAGCTAAAAGAAAAGCAGGACTCTAGTCTTAAACGTGACATTGATGGAATGGGAGTCCCAGAAATAAAGTATGGTGATTCAATCTGTTTTGTCCAACATGTGGCTAGTGCTTTATGGTTGACTTACAAAGCGCAAGATGCTAAATCAGCACGTTTAGGTCCCTTGAAAAGAAAGGTAACGTTTAAGGCTTTTTTTCAGTCACTTGTAAAATGAATGTTAGTTGCATAACATTTTCTGTCTGTCCTGTTTTTTACCATTCTACCAATATAGCAATTGTGGGTTTAATTGTTCTGTGCTTTATGGAAAATGGTGTATTGAGAATGGTGTAAATGTTTCCTTCTAAAATGATAAACAGTGGTGGCTATTAACATAGCTATGTAACTGAAGAAAAATTTTGCCAGTAAAAAATGCATCTATCTATTTATCTTGCCAGAAGAAATTATTAATTTGGGCTCAATTTTTATTTTTGATACTGCAGTAAAATACTGAAATTCCTGATTTGGATGGTGAAAATCATTGTTTTGAAAATCTGTACTGTTTAACAATGTAAACTTGTAAGTGATCTTATTTTCATTGGTATTTTAGATTTTTTTAATACAGTATACAGTATGAAGTAAGAATTGGAGGCTAGAACCTTCTCAAGTTTCTTAAGGGTGTATTAATGAAAAATTTCCTGTCAAAATGTTAGATAGAATTTTGTGGCATCAAGAAGGTCTTTTTCTCAGCCTTTTGATTATAAGGTATTAGTATATTTTGAATGTAATGTTATATTCTTAAGGATCATGTGGCCTGTTATCTCTTCAAATTATGTTTAAGTTTCATTCACTATTAGCAGGTTTAGTACTCCCTTTGCATAATTGCATCATTGCCAAATGATTGCTTATATACACAGATTTTTTTTCAATTTTAGTCTAACATTAGAACATGAAAAAGAAAAAAATTCATTACTGAACATGTCGGGACATTTTCTTTAATGGCTTGTATGTACATTGCCAAGAGGATAC
Organism: Neopsephotus bourkii; assembly: GCF_033783945.1. Taxonomy (NCBI): domain Eukaryota; kingdom Metazoa; phylum Chordata; class Aves; order Psittaciformes; family Psittacidae; genus Neopsephotus; species Neopsephotus bourkii. Next base: position 365,439 of record NW_026902266.1, read on the forward strand.
CTGTACACAAGCACTGTAATATTAAAAATGAGGTCCTCAGCACACTCCTGACACAATCTCATTTATTTGTGCAACACATGTGGTCATAAATGGGCAGTAAGTGTCTCTGTTAGCAACCTTGCTGTCAGAGAAGTTCTTCTTTGTCTGCCTGTCACTCAGTATTTTCTTCATAAGAGAATTACTCACACAAGGTTATCTCTTCCTTTCCCATGACAGTGTTGGGTATGGGATTCTGTTTCCTCAGAGGGTCTGATTTTCCTTCTTGAAAAGGCAGCATGTAGATTCTTCCTCTGTATTCAACTGAAGAATTTTATACTAGCTTCCTGTAAAGCTTAGGGTTTTTTTTTTTCCCCCAATTTTCTGCTCAACAGCAAAGGACTAAAACAACTTCCATGATTGCCTGTCACTTTTATTCTCCTTTCAAACTGTTTCATTCATGTTCAAAGATGCCAAATCTTTTGTTGCCCTCTCACCTGGACAATTGTCTCCTGTTAAGCACCTTCAAACAGAAGAAAACCCAAACCTTATTGCTTCCTGTAGTTGTATTTCCATGGAGGCAATAAATAGTTTTTTATCCTCTGCAAAATATAGTACTAGACTATAATTTTATAAAGAATTTGTACATCCCTTGGGGTAAAATGATGGGTCCTTCATCATCATTTTTGTCAGGAGATTTTTCACTTTCAGTCACTGTAATCCTTTTCAAGCTGACTGCAAAAGGGTCTGCCTTTGGTGGGGGTGGGGAGAGGGCTGGGGTTCCAGGTAAAAATTTCTGTTGATTGGCTTTGGTGTAGTTTCATGTATCTAGTTATTGTGTTATCTTTGCAAGACACAAATAGGTAAGAAATTCTGGCTTCATTTGTGAGGCTCATGTTGCACGATTTCTGCCAGAATTTTTATCTCTTGCATCTCTCTCTGAGATCGTGGTAACCAGGGGTTCAAGTCTTTGCCAGGTAGACCCATGGATCCTTCTGTATGTGGTATTTAAGCTGATGAAGTCATCCACAGTGTGACTCTATACAAAGTACTTGAACGAAGAGGAAAGATGAGAAATACGTAAACTGGTCTCCTTAAAGATAATATTATCAATACACTCATTCAGAAATGTCTTCCTAATCTTCTCTACCATATTTGTGTGGATTTTGGGGTTCGGATGAACTAATAGGGTGAAGTTTGTCTCTTTTAAAAGCACTACCTCAGCATGTTGGAAGGGACGGAGCACATGTGTACTTTGAATTCTTTCACATATAGAAAAACATAACTGTGTATATGCCTAATTGCCAGTATGTGAAAAAAGCTGTTGGTAAATAATCTTCCCACATGGGGCAGTAACAACTTGTATAGCATTATTAGTTTCTTTGTTAATTATTCAGTGCCTCCAGAATTCCTGAACTAATTGAGAAGTTGGGCAGAAAATTTTTACCATCTCAGACTTAAAAAAAATACATTCTTCAAGTGAAGGATTCAATAGATTACATATTGGGCAAAGAAACAGGATAACTCACACTTAATTCTTACAAAAAAGCTATAATATTTTAATGACTTGTTTCATGCTAGCTTTTGGTGAAATTCAGCTTTTATTTAAGGGGAAAAATTAAAACCCACTGAAGGATCTCTGTAATTGCTTGAGTTTCATATGATGTTCGCATATGGTTCTGATAAGAATCAAACATAATGTGCAGAGAATAGTTAAATGGTTCAGAAGTTGCTCGCAAATGTGGTTGCTCCTTTAGCTGCATTGTAATTTTTATAATGTTTGTTGTTCCTGCTTGATTTTCTTGTCAGTAGTCTTTTCATGCATGAATCTTTTGTAAAGTGTGCTTAAGATAGTGAAGATCCTCTTTACCTGACAGCCAGAATATAGAAAGAATGACAGTTTTTGTTTCAGTTGGAAAATATTTGATAAGCATGTTTAATGAATTATAAGAGAATAAAGGCACATTAAAATATGTCTCTGAATAACTTTTATGTAAGACTGGCAGATTTGTAATTAGTTCATAAACAAGTATCCAGATAAAGTGATAGACAGGTAGCAGCTCAGCCTGTATGCAGTCACTGTTTTCAGTGTGATATTGAACTAAGTTACAAAATACTGAAAAGCACACAAGTTATTAACATAACTATTCTGATAATTACTGACTTTTAATAGGTTATATTACACCAAGAAGGCCATATGGATGATGGTCTAACTTTACAAAGATGTCAGCATGAGGAATCCCAGGCTGCTCGAATCATTCGCAATACTACAAGCTTATTCAGCCAGTTTATAAGGTAGCTGTTACTATCTTTTATAATATCTTTTTTATACTTGGCTTTTGAAGTATTCTGAAATTATAAGAATTACCCTAACAGAATCCTTATTTCATGCTTTTTTTTTGTATTTAAAAGTTATTAGCCATATATTTTTACTGACTTAATTTTGCAATTTTGGTGAGTAATGCCATTAAGTAGATAACATAGCTTATTTAAGTTTATTTATGTGAAGCCAGAACAAACTGGACCATAATCCAGATTAAAGAAAACATGCTAAATGATTTTAGTGTTACACCATTAGTAAGTATTCCATAGTAGCTAGAACTTCACAGTATTCATAAAAGAAATCTTTTTCCTTTTTTGAGTGTGAAAGTTCCATGTTTACTTCACTAGAGCTCTTTCATGATATGTTTTTGCCAAATTTTACAGTAAAATACAGTTCTGTGTCAAAGCATATTCATTTATAGTTGTTGAGATCAACATATGAGTATGTATACACAGTGAAATTAGTAGTAATGTATATAGTACTGAAGAATTTTTTTTTCATAGGCTTGGCAGAAGTTTTATTAAGATGACAAGTGGCCATTCTTGTATTACTGCCTAATAGAATTAAAATAAAGAAAAATGAGTTTATAATTAAGACTTTGCTTTCAGGGAACCCACCATTGAAAACATTACTTCTTCAGTATGACAGTAGTATACACTGCTCGTTTGTATTTCTTGTGCTGAGGATATAAAACCAGAACCACTTCAGCCAGCAATCAGCTCCTCCTAGATTAAATTGTTTCTAATAGTGAGTCAGACTGAAAAATTCGGTTGTCACCCAAGACTGAGCAAATGTTGGGACAGGAAAGAGACATGCGCCTGGTCCTGCACCTGGTATCAATATGGGCTGGGGTATGGAGGGATTGAGAGTACCTCTGACGAGAAGGACATGGGGGTACTGGTGGATGAAAGATTGAATATAAGACAGCAATGTATGCTTGCATCCCAGAAGGCCAACTGTATCTTGGTCTGCTTCAAAGAAGTGTGTGCAGCAGGTCAAAACAGGTGATTCTGCCCCTCTGCTCTGGTGAGACCTTAGCTGGAGTACTGTGTCTGACTCTGGAGTCCTCAGTACAGGAAAGATACAGACCTATTGGAGTGTGTCCAGAGGAGGAACACAAAAATGATCAGAGGGATGGAGCATGTCTCCTGTGAGGAAGGGCCTAGAGTTGGGGAGAAGACTCCAGGGAGATCTTATTGCAGCCTTTCGGTACTTAAAAAAGGACCTATAAAAAAGATGGGAAGATACTTTTTAGCAGGGCCTGTTGCGATAGGATGAGGGGCAATGGTTTTAAATTAAAAGAAGGGAATTTCAGGCTGGACATGAAGATGACTTTTTTTTACAATGAGGGTAGTAACATACTGAAACAGGTTGCCCAGAGAGGTGGTAGATGCTTCAGTCCTGGAGGCATTCAAGGCCAGGCTGAATGTAGTTCTGAGCAACCTGTCCCTGCTTATTGCATGGGGGTTGGACTAGATGACCTTTAAAAGTCCCTTCCAACACAAACCGCTCTATGATTTTATGATTCTATGGCCCATTATGCTACTGATAACTGGGACCCGTTGAAATGCTTTATATTTTTAAATACACCCTTCTTCATTTCTTATATAGAGTTCATACAGTAGATGTAATTAAAGGTTAGAATTACCTGTTACTTTTGTGTTCTTTGTCTAGAAGACTGGGAGTGTACAGCCTCAATAACTGCTACGGTTTTAGTCCATCTGCATATTATACCTATATTATCAATAGGATTTAAAAGTATCTAAATTAATTACTGTCAGAAAGGACTTTGGTAGATCTTTCATCTCTGTTTCATTTTTTTTTTTTTTTTTTTTATCCATTTATTTTAGTCATTCTGTCTCTTTACATCAGTTCAGAAAGGGAAATGTGATTCCACTTCAGGATGTTGAAGTAGAATCTGAGCGTTGGACACCTAGACAATAGGTATTTGAATGATTTGCAATTCAGATCAGGCATTGATCATACACATATTTCATGTGTTAAACAAGACTTTATTTAGATGCCAACAGAATATAGGCTGCTTCATAATACTGTAAATTACAGTGGGAAAATGAATAATGCTGCCAGTCTTTCTCATTGTTTTCCATAGTGGAAACAACAGAACATTATCATCCACTGCCCTGCCTGTTGAGGAGATGGCTCAGACTCTGCAAGACCTGATTACTTATTTTAAGCTTCCCGAAGAAGACCTGGAACATGAAGATAAGCAAAACATGCTTCGGTCACTCAAAAACAGACAAAATCTGTTCAAAGAGGAGGTACAGAGAGAGGATTTGTCACATTATTTTAGTTTTAAGTTTATTGTGTCACAAACATTCAGAAGAACCTGTATATTATCATCTAGATGTATGCATATGATTTATAATGCAAAGTTCCACGGCTGGTTATATATAATTAATATAATATGTATGTTATATATAATAGACGAATGCAGTATGTTAACTTGCTGCTGCATATTTTTTGCTTTCACACTTGCCATAGGCTACAAGCTCTCTCAGAAAATTTGGTCTTAGTACTTCTGAGCATCTTTCAACAGATGTCATTTTTAAAAGAAACCATTGTGACAGGAAGTTTCTTTTTCTGTCTATGAAGTTTTACATTCTGGATACTCCAAACAAATACTAAAAAGATAGATGTTACTTCTGATGTAAAGATTTTATGTAAAAAACAGTCTGTTTACAAAAATTATAAAAGGCTTTATTGTTGTCTTCATTTATTCTTTACTTTCTATAATGCTCAGCTGAGTAAGGAAGTGTGTAGAATCATTTTATAAAATAGATGATTCTATGATATTGAAAAATACATATTCAAATCTTGTATGCACAATTATTTGGTTGGTTTTGTTGTTTTGGTTTGTTTTTTTTAATCTAAGATGATGCAACTTTTAAATATGTGCAGGAAGAAATCTTTTAAAAGGACAACAACAAATGCTCATTTATATGCAGTTCACTTTCCTTTCTGTCATATGTGCTTAGGGAATGCTGGCAATAGTTTTGAATTGCATTGATCGCTTAAATGACTACAACAGCGCAGCTCATTTTGCAGGATTTGCAAGAGAAGAACATGGTACAGCATGGAAAGAAATTTTGAATCTACTTTACAAATTATTAGGTAAGGTCTTCAGTAGTCTACTGATGCAAAAAGCAGGATATGTATTCTTATATTGAACTTCCTTCTTCACCACCAAAGAATACTTCAAATACTATTCATGCTGTCATGTAAATTACAGAATTTCTTCCATATTCTTACTGATAGTTATTGCAGAGAATAGAGTTTCTTGAACAGTGGTACAGAAGAAAAATAAATCTCAGCTAGGAAAATTATTGGTGAAGCCTGCAAGTGTGGTGTTTTGGTTTGTTTGCTTTGTTGGTTTTAATTTAAATGTACCTGTGGTATGCAAATAGGTGTGAATTATTATTTAAAAAAGCAGAAAAACTAGAAAGCTGTCTTTGAAGCTGAAGAGAAGCCTAAAAGCATTAATTGGAGCTTGCAGGTCTACTGAATCTGTTTGTCATCTGAGGCCCAGATTTAAATGTTAATAAAAATAATTATATAAATCAAAAGATTTTTTTCGATTTCAACACAATACTTCCTAGAGCAAACTGCTTCTGTGTTGTAGTAGGATCAAAATTATACAGTAGAAGTATGTATATATGTATTTCTTCAAACCATTGATTTGATACCCAAGTTGCATAATTATATAGAAGAATCTTGTCTTCTGATGGAGTTTAAATACATTCTGATGTCATTATAAAGAAAATTTGTCCTGAACCATAGTAATATATGCAAATTGAGAGTTAGAACAAGAATAAAACAAACTAGGGTGTGTACTTTGAAGAGTGAGGTTATTCACATAGCACAGACATGCAAATGATTCTGGTGGAATCTTCTCGCTTTAGAAAGTAATGAGATACCAATGCGTTACTGAAGTCTTCTGCGTTTAAAGGAAAGCAAGATGAAAAAACCCTCTTTAGTGATATTTAGGCCTTTTCAGATTTTGTCGTGATTTTCTTCTGCAGATACATCTTGAACACACTTGTTCTGATGTAATAAATATTAAGTTAATGTTTCATAATAAAAATCCTTGACAATTGTAAACAAAAGCTTTTTTTTATGATAAGTAATGACTTTTTTAACTTGAATGATGGTGAACTTTCAAAATGCAGTCAAATAACATTATGTTCTGTGCTGCTGAAGACTGCAAGCTATCCATTCTATAACATTCTACATATAAAAGTAGAGCTAAAGAGGAGTAAACCTGACCTGCACTTGAGCTTAAACTTCTGCATATGATCTTCTCACTCACTGTTGGAAGAGAAAAAGTATTTCAGTCTCTCTATTATGACGGTGCTTGACTTTTGCTTTAAACAAGGCTGGTAGATAGTTTCTATTTAAGTTTAACAATAAAATAAAACATAAATAAAATAATTTTTTTTCTTAACATTCTTGTTCATCCTGTAAACCCCTGTCAACTTCAAAACCAGCATGCTCTTCAGAAGTTATGTCAGTGGCTGATATTATTACCTTAACATATATATGTGTAGGATTTGCCTGCTTATTATTTTGTGAAGTTGTTATAAAAATGGTATTAAAATATATATGATTAACATTGGTGACTTAAAGAGGAAATATCCTGTTATAACATTGTACCTTGTGTTTTTTTTCCAGCTGCTCTTATTCGTGGCAACAGAAACAATTGTACCCAGTTTTCCAGTAACCTTGATTGGCTAATAAGTAAATTGGACAGATTAGAATCTTCCTCAGGTGAGATGCATTTAAATCAATATAAATTAATTATCAGCACACCACACCCAGCTGTTTTACCTTATAAATATCAGGGCAATTTTCCTTGAAACAGCATGTGTTAGAAATCAAAAGCTTTTTTTTTTTTTTTAGCAAAGTATTGCAGATACTCTGTAATTTATCAAGCTTTTAGATTGTGTCCAGTTGCACAGATGATTTAATGACAACATTATTTCTGTGGCCTTCATATAGGTATTTTGGAAGTGTTGCACTGTATCTTGATTGAAAGCCCAGAAGCTTTAAATGTAATAGCTGAGGATCACATCAAATCCATTATTTCACTGTTGGATAAGCATGGGCGCAATTACAAGGTATGTTTGGAAAAGCTGAGGATGTACTAATAACCTTACAGTGATTTCTGGAAAACAAACAAACAAAGCAACCAAAAACCAAAATCCCAACCCATAAAAACATAACCAAACCAAACAACAAAAAACCCCAACCAACCAACCAACAAACAAAGAAACCACCCACCCAAATAAACAAAAATCCCAACCCTGAAATTACATGATTCTAGTACTTTGAAAGGAATAAATAACCTTGAAGTACATCTGCAAAATTGCTTTGTTGAGATTAAAAAAATGTGTAATATACAATCGCTTTTCAGTTCCAAATACAACAAATAGGTAGGAAAAGCATAGTTGAGAAATACTGACATTATGAGCTTTGGATTTGCTGAGAAAATGAAGCATTCTGGTGGCTGTAAGCATGTGGACAGAGTAGCTTGGTTTTTGATGCAGGGTCTGCATTGTTATATCAGAAGACAGAACTGAATCCTGCAAACTCATTCCTAACTTGAGTAATAATAATAGTAGCAGAAAAGAACAAAATAAAGTGAGAAATCGGAAAAATAATCCAAATATCTGAAAACACAGGTGTTCAGAAGAAAGAAAAACCCCAGAGTTATACCAGAAGAAATAATGGTGGAAAGTAATTTAGACATCAATGTGCAATTTAATATGACAGAAGAAGGTGAACAGAGTTTCTGGCTGCAAGCAGGATGACATCACAACACAGAGGAGGATATAGTTTTATGTGTGATTTTCTGATGTGAGTTTCCTTCCTCAATTTAAATTTTATTTGAAAAACTGATAACCTGGAGGAAGAACAAAAAACATTTTAGTGAGCTGAAATTACTGATTTATAGGAAAAAGTAATATAGAGAACCTAACCAACTATAGATATTGTTTTTAATCATGGTTAAGGGGTACAAACTGATATAAGCAGGCATAAGAAAAAGGTTGAAATTACAGTGGGAAATTTAAGTTACTGTTTTAGCTGTTAGCAAGATTATTGTGCCATGCCAGTCACCTGCAAAGAGAACTTTTCAGCTGAGCATCTTAATGTAGACTTCATAGAACTTAAAGTAGAAATGTTGTACACACAAGAATTAGACTTGTTAATGTATTTGTGCATTTCCATCTGTTATATACTTGACTAAACATCATTAAGTAATGTGAATTAATTAATGTATTTGTAGCTCCAGAAACAGTATATCTTGTTCTCCTACTAGATTAGAAATTCTGTTGTGATTTAGGAAGTAAGAAACAGTAACATTATTAACCAAAACTGGTTTGGAAATTATTGATTTGATGGATTTTTAAAATGAAAAGCCTTGTGTCAGAAATATGGTCAGTGAGGGCATGCAGATTATTTAAACAGTTATATTTGAGGTTACTGATGATCGTTAATGTTACTAAGATGCTTTCCAGCTGACTACTGGTCAGAGTTTCTGCAGTTATTTAAGTTACTACCTCTATCCCTCTGCTGGAGGTTTCTGCCCAGCAGCAGAGATGATAGAAAAATGCACGGTCCTAGGTCATAGCGAAGTTTGCTGTATGTTTGCTTAAGCTGTTGTTGAGGGTAGTTTTCTGATCTCTGCATTGTAAAGGAGTTTCCAAAATGGTAATCAACAGTGTGAAAGTAGTTCTGTCTTGGAGACAGTCTGTAAGAGTTTAGACCGTTTGAGCTCATTGCTTTAATGATTGCTTGTCTGAGCTCAACTGCATCTTTAAGCTTCCCTGTTTTTTGCAAAAGTGTGCAGCTTCCTCCCTCAGCTTCAAACAGCACTGTATTACTGTGTTTTCTCTTCCAAAACCTTTTGCTCCAGTAATCTGTGGGAGAACTATGTCAATCTCTTTCAGTTTTCAGACTGGGGAGTGGGGGGGCGGGGGGGGGGGAAGGCAAGCTGAAATTTCAGAATCTTTCTGAAATTCTGTTTTGCTTTATAAGAAATTCTTTTAAATGTTTTTAAGTTTAAGAATAAATGACTTCTCTTATTGAAAATGTGCTTTCAGAACAGATTCATAAGAAGTCTGAGAATTGCATTTGAGATTTATCCTCTAATTTTGCCAGAAAGTTTCTTGGGCTGCAGTGAATTTCTCAAATTTCATTTTATATTTCAACTTTTTAATGAGATTCAATTAAAAAAGATATTAAAGATTTGGCATACAGCTGTTCTAGCTTTGCTTTTTTCCTAATCAAAATTGGAATAAGGAATCTTGGAGGAAGGGGTTTTGAGTAATTTTGCAAACTCTTTGTTCTGAATTTGTGGTCCATCTATGTTTGATATCCTCTTTCATTAGTACAGACTACACTGTTCCCTATATGTGAAAACTATTTAGAAAGCAATGATGGTAATGTGTACTATATTCCTTCCTTTAGATCTATTCTGACTGTAAATTAAGCAGACAACTTAATAATAGTATATGCCTTTACCTGAGTTTCTTCTGATATATGCCTTTACCTGAGTTTCTTCTGATATATATATTTTTTTAAGGTTCTTGATGTGCTTTGCTCTCTCTGTGTCTGTAACGGAGTTGCAGTTCGTGCCAATCAAAACCTGATTTGTGACAATCTACTGCCTAGAAGAGACTTACTCTTGCAAACACGCTTGATTAATGATGTGACAAGGTATAGTGACATCTTTTATTGTTATATTAGAAAAAATGGGACTTACGTGTCTTTAATAATTAATTGAAGAAAATACTGTAACCGAAGAGATCTTCCACAGCTTTCAATATTAAGACGTACACCTTAGGAATTATTTAACTATCAACTTCTGAAAAACTAATGCCATTTGTAATGGAAACTGTGCTCAGATAGTGCTACTATATAGTAATGTCTGTTCTGAAATGAAAGATGAAAGTTCTTTTTTTCTTATTCAAAATAGAACATGTTTTTACCTAATAATTATTATGGAGAATGTAAACATAATGTGAGGTACTTGCGTGTTTTAAGAGGGATTCGATTTCCTTACAACCTCACTCTGTTTTTTTTATTTTAGGGAATGATCCTGTTATTCCTCTTTTGACTATAAGGTTTCCAAAGCATGAAGCCTATACCTTAAAAGATGATTATACAGCAGATTTGTAAAGTTATAAAATGGCTCACTGTTTTAAATATTATAAGCAAAATGTGGACATCTATACTCTTACATATTTACAAAGTAAATTTGACAATTATACAGCAGTATAATTCATACGTTGCTTTTTATGTTTACACTAACTGATTTCCATTTTCTTTCTTAGCATAAGGCCAAATATATTTTTGGGTGTTGCTGAGGGCTCTGCACAATACAAGAAGTGGTACTTTGAGTTAATAATTGATCAGGTTGATCCATTCTTAACGGCAGAACCCACACATTTACGAGTTGGATGGGCCTCTACTTCAGGTTATGCCCCCTATCCTGGAGGTGGTGAAGGATGGGGAGGCAATGGTGTTGGTGATGACCTGTACTCTTATGGTTTTGATGGCCTTCATCTGTGGTCTGGTAGGTACTTTGTTCACTTCTCCTTATTCTTACATTTAGGAGTTACCTACCTTTACCTTCAGTACTTGTTTGTACATAGCATGCGTCTTTATAGTGAGGTACATTCAGAACTCTGGGATGTGGTGAAGTTATTTAGAATTTCAGATCAGATTTTAGTCGATATTGAATTATACTAATTAGGCTTTTCAGCAGATAGCTTCTGTTTTCATGATTTTGATCAACAAAAAAGGTATTTTCCAGATCTAGATGAATACTGGCTGAAGTCTATCTGTTAAAAATCACTGAATGCCTTGATCTCAGACAGATTAATCATATATGTATGTTAATATACATTTGTATTATTCTTTCCCCTGAGTATGTACAGGTGAAGTAAATTGTCATTATTATCCTCACATCTGTTGATAGATTTAATAAATTGAATAAATTGAATTTAAATTTTGATAGTTTTAGGCAACTGGAAGTAAGAATTGCTATGCTATTACCAACCTCTGTTGGTTTTAAAGCATAAATTTGTGTGGTGTGATAGCAAAATGAAAACCTGCAGTTGCTATGCTGTTTGAAAATATATTTTTCATATCATCTAAAATATGCTTAGCAGAAAAATTAGAATTTTTCTAAGAAGTGTGTCTAGTTATCTAAGAGACTGTCAATTAGTATTGCAGTGAAGTTCTTACACTTGCAGTTTATAAAGAAGGGAGTTAATGGATGCCAGCAAATGTGTATCTTGTGGTCAGTTAAGCATCAGTGATGGTAAATTTGTGGTATTATTAGCCATTCTTTGTTCAAGTGAATTGAAGATGTTAGTGGGCTAACAAAAAAGTGGATGTCACTGCCTATGCACTCTGTATATTTGAGTAAAGAGCTCTAGAAGAATAAAAGGAGTTTAAAGGAGGGCTCATCTGAAGTGTTGCAGTTCAAATAATTTTTGTAGTACTGTGTTACAAAGAATAACCACTGAAGAGAAAAGGAGAAAACAAGAATCTGCTTTGGGGAAGAATTAGGGAGAGCTCTCTGGGGTGCATAGTTAGCTGGAAAGTGGCTTTGAGCAAGGCTGTTGCGTTTTTGCATGGTTATACCTCACCCAATACTATATCCAGGGAATGGGAACTAGAAAGGGAAAACTGTCTGGTTTTGTAAACAGACAACTTTGTCACAACTGAAGACTTTTTGACCATGTCAATATATGTAGCTGTAGAAAAAAAACAGCAGTGTTATGGCAAATTGTAAGAATCAAATAGCATCACAGGAAATGCTGATGGTTGTTTTTGCCTTCCTAAAGTTCCTAAACACTCTCTAAATCAGGAACATTGCAGAGAAGAAATAATGCATAAAGCTATAAGATAAAATATTTCAGTAATTAGCTACATACCCTTAATTACATCATCTGATATTTTTGTAATATACTTAATTGAACTATTAATAAGGAATGAAGGAGAAAGAAAAGCAGTAGGAAACTAAACAGACGCTAAAATGTCTAGATTTTACATATGCATTATATTTTCATATTTAAAACAGAGGTCGGGCAATTAGGTTTTGTGCCTAAAATGTATAATGGTCTGCCTTAATTGGTAAAGGTCTTTTGTTCATATAGATATTTTTTTAAGAATATAAAGGATTGCTTTTTATTAACATGGTATTAATATTATCTAAAATTGTATTTTCTTTTGCTTACATCCTTGTTAATCATAAATTGTTTGAGAGCAAATTTTATTGGCTGGATCTCTGCCTCAAGGTAGAATTGAATTGAAAACTGAGTTAATTTTCCAGAATGAGATGTGGACTTTTTTTTTTTGTTGTTTTTCAAAGTTAGACAATTCTGCCTACCTTTCCTCTGAAATGTTCAAACACTGACTTGGAAGTGTAACATTTTGTAATAAAGGACATTTTGTAACAGTTTTTTTCACCAGAAATTTAGCTTTCTACATTTCCTGTGAAAGTCTTTTAAAGTTTGTTCAGAAGACTTGGAAAAAACTTCAGTATAGCACACTCTGTAGATCTGTCTATATTGAATGGGTTTGTTTCTTGGGTGTGTAGCCATTCATGAGCATTTAGAAGTTTGGAGGGAAAAAATAGACATTATGTTCTCTGTACAATATTTAATGATGAAGTAGCATGTATTTTTCCTTCCAGATCTCTCCTGCGTATACAGTAAATTATGGTTATTTTTTAAATTGACTTGTGGCTTGTGCTGTATTTACTGTATGCTATTCAAGGCTTGTAGGCAAAATCATTTATTTCCCCATATTTTTAGTGCCTTGAAATGCCATGTACAGACAATTTCTCTTTAATTGTTCAGAAAAGAATATGTGGACCATGCAGTTAAAAGGTGTGTCATAAATACAGTGTACATAACTATGCTGAATTTGATTTTTATGTCCTTAATTCTAACTTTTTCTAATTTGAGTGTGTTTGACTTTCAGTTATATTGGCATTGTTCTAGCACAGGATTTTGTATATCAAATATTTCTGTGTGTGTCTGCACATACATAGTTAAATTTATTTTTTTTTCAGCACTACTGAACAATTCCCAAATGATAGAAAAAATGATTTTTTGGGGCAGGTTGGGAGACAACTGTAACATACTCCATTAGAAAGAGGTGCATAAATCATTAATAAAAAAATAAACTAACTGAACATCAGAAATACAGTGCTGGAAGGTCTCTTAAAGCTCATATCCTGCAGTAAAGGAAAATTCAGAGTATTTAAACTGTCCTGAAACATTGACTTGATTTGTTCACAAGAAGTTCCAAACACAGTGATTTGGAATAGTGCATAACTGCTTTGTTAGGCTTGCTTTGCACTTAAAATACAATGTTTTCAATTGAATTGTTTTGAAAGGAATTCCGAAGAGATATTCCTTAACTAAAAATATAATCATACTCAAGTGCAATTGAAAAAACGCAGTTTTATGTAAATGTGTATAGTTATATTACTTCAGATGTATTATCTCTAGTTATCATTATTATTGCTGAGTGCTTTTAATGGCTGTCTGGTTCCACCTTCCCAGGTAGGGAAAATGAAACTCCCTCTGTTTAGTGAATGGCTTGTAGCTGAAAAAGAAAACCTGGCCCATTAAATTATTAATCTTTTTTTTTGATAATTCAGTATAATATTCTGCCTCTTCATACTGTATACCTCGATATTGGTTATAATCACAGCTCCAGCTAGAATTATAGAAGCATAGAATGGTTTGAGTTGGAAGGGATCTTTAAAGAACCTCTAGTCCAACCCCTGTGCTGTGGGCAGGGACACATTCCACTAGACTAGGATACTCAAAGCTCCATCCAGCCTGACCTTGAACAATTCCAGTGACAAGGCTTCCACAGCTTCTCTGGGAATCCTTTTCCAGTGTCTCACCACTGAATATTCACAGATATGTGACTCTGATATTTCACAAATAGCAACAACAACAAAAGGATATATCAATGTTAGCTTTATAAAGAGGACATCATTTACTGTCCCTCAGTACTCTTGCATCAGGCTACTGTGTGAACTTGTGTGATTTCCGCTGAGCACATTCTGTCTTGTGAACAGTGTCAGAGGTCTCAGTTTATGCACTTTTCTGCTCTATATCAGTTTGAAGAATGACTCATTGTCTTTAATAGCAGAATCATTCATAAAATAGACAAAGGTAAGATTATGTCTACATGACTGCAAACATAAAACTTGATGTTTTTGTGGAAATAATTTAAACTCATGAGAGTCTGCCTAAAGCTTCTGATTACTAAACATTTTTATTTCAGGTCGAGTACCCAGAGCTGTAGCATCTGTCAATCAGCATTTACTAGCATCTGATGATGTGGTTAGCTGCTGCTTGGACTTAGGTGTACCCAGCATTTCATTCCGTATTAATGGACAGCCTGTACAAGGAATGTTTGAGAACTTCAGCATAGAAGGGTTTTTCTTCCCGGTTGTAAGCTTATCAGCAGGTGTAAAGTAAGTAAAACTTAATTTTACTTGTTTTCTTTGCTGTCTTTTCACACAAAATATCATCAGGGAGACAGGAGACTACTGATTTCTTTAGTGATGACTTCATTTAAGGGTGAAACGTCAGCCTGTTAACAATTTGACCAAGTCACAGTGTCTGAAAATTACTATTTTAGTTGGTGACCTATGGGAAGTTGATTTTGTCTCATTCCAATTATCAGTGAAAAAAAACCCACATTAGGAACACAGCACCGTGTTTGGCACTAATTAAATTCTCACTGGCTGTCTCAGCAAGAAGTAAAATACTTGAGTCATCATGAAAACTGATACTTTATTCACAGTAGGAAACACAAAGGACTGATGAGAAGCAGTTTTGGAATCTTGTTACTAATATTGCCCATTTGTACCTGTTTTGCAGCTAAAATACTGAGATTAGAATTTACCATTTTCAAGCTTTGATTGTTCTCTTTAATTCATTCAGAAAAGCTTCTGCAAATGTGAATCTCCTTAAGTGACCAAAATACTTGTGTTAAGATTAGAAAGTCAACACAACAACAGACTCTTCGCTGTTGTTATGACGAGTTTCTGTTTAGTTCATCTTAGAGCATCTTCTTATTTCTAGTATTGACAGGTAACAATTTTAGGAAGAAAAGGCGTAAGAATAATTAAAGAAAATTATTCAGTAAGAATGGTTGAGTTTTTTGTTTTTTGTAGGCTGAGCATGATTTCTGCAAAAAATCTTGGAGAAGTATAAAATTTTTTCACTATGAAAAGACGTTAATAATCTAGATGTCAGTAGCTGCCAGAAACTGCCAAACTTAGAAGAAATAATCAGGATCTGAGTAAGAGATCGTGGTGAAGGAGTGAAAAAATGCCAAGGGCTGACTTTTATTTAAAGGAGTGTTTCTCTTATAAATGGTAATTTTTGAGAAATGAAGGTTTGATATGGCTAGAATAGCCAGTATACAGCTTTCATAAGTGAAAGAGAACTCAGGTTATAACCAGATCATATATTTAGCAATTGGGGAAAAAAGAAAAAGAAAGATTTCTTTCTTTCTCTGAGGCAAAGTAAATCAAATAATTGGTCGACTTTGAGCTCTTCCTTCTCTTACCAGTACATAAGTACTTTAAGCATCTCATGCTTAAGAGAACCTACCAGGTGAGAATACTAACAGAGACCAAACAGAATAAAAGAGGCTGGGGAAGGGCTTAATAAATCAATTTTCCTTTATTCTCTGAGAGTGTCCTTACTATGCAGCTGCATTTGTACAAGGGCTTTTGAAAATGTTCATTACCTTTTTCTGTAAAAAATATGTCTGAACTTGTGTAATTATTTTTCTTCATTCTTATTTGATGTTTGTGTATTTTGTGAGAAGATTTTCCCTTGTAATTAATAGTAGCTGATGGTAGTAGCAAGTTATAATGTCACCTTCTTTGTCTGAAACAGTGGATGTGGGTAGGTGATGGTGTTATTGATGTGCTGAACTGAATGCTTGGTAACACTTTGGTGTTTATCAATGCTTGAAATATGTATCTTTGTAAATGCTGTTGAAATAAATGTTTAATTTTCTAAACTATTTCTTTATAATGGCAGTATATGTTGACTATTTAAGAGTATAATTTCTTGGCTTGAAATTTCACAGAGTTCGTTTCTTATTTGGTGGGCGTCATGGAGAGTTTAAATTTCTGCCTCCTGCTGGTTATGCTCCCTGTTATGAAGCATTGCTTCCAAAAGAGAAGATGAAACTGGAACCAGTGAAAGAATATAAGAGAGATTCTGATGGAGTGAGGGATTTGCTGGGTACAACACAATTCCTCTCCCAGGCTTCATTTATCCCTTGTCCAATAGACACCAGTCAGGTATGTTAAATATGCAATAACAGGATTGTAAAATATGTCTTAACAAAATTTAAATAAAAAACATGAAATCTAAGCTTGCTTGCCCCCTTTCTAAGCAATTCTTTGTTTGTGTGTTGTGGTGTATTTAACTGAAGTAGTTGAACTTGGATCTATGAGGTTGGTAACTGGAACCTTTTCTTATTTGTGGAATTGTTATGCTTTTTCCTTAGATTGCTCTTCCTTTTCATCTTGAAAAGATCAGGGACAAACTAGCTGAAAATATTCATGAACTGTGGGGAATGAATAAAATAGAATTGGGCTGGACATATGGCAAGGTATGTTTTGGATGTCCTGTGTAGGTATAGTCACCTCTATTAGGTCGTCTCCTACTAGAAAACCTGGACTTGAAAGTTGAATGGACTATTTAAGGGTGGTCTACATGTTACTAACAAAAGGTGAACATGTAAGATAGCAGGAGACAATGATATTAACTAGTGATTAGAAGGCAAATATGGAATATAAATAAGGTACATATTTTAGCAGTATTTATAATTAACCATTTGAAAAAAATATCTTAATTGAAAACCATACTAGGTATACCAAGATGGAATTCTACTAAAAGTCATATGAACAGTGAGTAAACCCTCAACTACCTTTTTGGTTACTCTAGTACTGGGGATCAGAGTGATAACAAGCAAAAAGTCTGTTGTGGAAATTTGCTTGTGTTGATAAGAGAGGCAGGGTTTTGGTGACTTTAATAAACATTCAAATTCCTCAAAGCTTAAGTTTCTTACTTAATAAGTTACAGTTAAAGCTTATCGTTATGATGATCCCTTATAATATGGTATCACCTAACAGCTTGGAGAGTAAGTCCATGTAGTCAACTCAACATCATTTAAATGCATATCACAGGGCGTTCCCTTCCCATGGATGTCACCGAATGAAAAAAGTTAAAAGGCTAGGCCAAGAATATTAAATACAGAATACTATATTAAATTCAACAATTAAAGTTGGTATATAAAATTATGCAGAACACATGAAATAACTATGTTTTTTCTGACTTTACTGGTTATGAAGGAGCATTATGAAGTGCATTATAAATGAATCATGGGAAAGTTCATTTAGATAATGATGGTTAACTGTCAATGAGCAATATAAATTATATTATTTACAAGGTCCTCATAATTGCAAAATATAACTTATTTTTTAATGTGATTCTGGCTTCAATCTGATATAATTAAAGTACTCTTTTCTGTTCCTTTGTTGCAGATACGGGATGATAATAAAAGACATCATCCTTGTCTTGTGGAATTTTCAAAATTACCTGAGACAGAGAAGAATTATAATCTACAAATGTCAACTGAAACTCTAAAGTGAGCTTGAAATTTAAAAGAAAATAAAATTGTTGGGTTTTTTTTTTAATTATTATCTTTATTCAAGCACTTCATACTGTTGTAAGATATAAAAACATTAGAATATCTCTTTCAAATTGTGTTTTGCTAACTTTGCTAGAAGTTCCAGGGATACATTCAGAACAACTTAAGTCTTGTCTGTACAGAGACAGAAATGAAGAAACACCAAATCCTGTTGGTTTTAGTAGAGTGCAGTAACTCTGAAACCACAGATTTGCACCTTTTTAGACTTTGAAGGTTTTTATTTAGTATTGTTAATAAGTCAAAATATTTGGGCTTTGTAATTCCATTATTTTCAATTGCTTCCCTGGTTTTAAATATCTTTAGTTCTGTAAACCGAAAGAAATGTACAAAATTGGTGAGCACTCTAATGTTGTGTTTCACTACTGCCATTTTGTTTGTGTTAGCAGAACCCTGTTGGCCCTTGGATGTCACATTGTTCATGCTCATCCAGCAGCTGAAGAAGATCTTAAAAAAGTCAAACTTCCTAAAAAGTATGTACTTTACGATAACTATTATATATTTTTTGCAACTAAAGTATATTAATTAAACAAGAACATGGTAAGGTCATCTAAAAAATACTTGATATGAACCACATACTTCATACAGATTTACTGAACACATGGTTGGTCCATTACCTTGCCTGTGGTGACGGTCGACTGTGACTACTCTGCCTTAACATCACATGGAGTGATTCACAGAGACGCAAATAGTCATACACTTAAACCATATGTAAATATATCTGAGTTACATGATCTTAGAATATATACTGCAGAGTTAAAAGCAACATTTCTCTGCTTTTCTATCACTTAGCAAAGAACAGTACATGTATGAGATGGTAAATTGATCTACTTGAAAAAGGATATACCATTTTCCCATTGCTCCTTCTTTGCACCTCTTCTTACCACCTCTCCAAGAAAATGCTTGTCCAACATATACACATTTCCAGAGATATTATTGATGAATTTTTTAAAGATGAGAAAAAAAAACCTAAACCAAAACAAAAAAACTGTTCTTATAATGTTTCACATTTCTAGGAAATGTGCATAAGTAGATTATTGCATAAAATACAGTCGGGGTTTTGGTTTAATTTGGTAGCTAAACTATGGCTATTTACCTGTAAGCCAAATTAGGTGGATGATACTTTTCCTTTAAACATCTTTAAGTTATCAGTAATAATAATCCCCAAAGTGAGAAAGATTATTCAAGGATTACATTTGTATTTTTGTGTTTTCTGTGAGGATTCTGTGGTTTCCTTGGGACAGACTGAAGCCCTGTCCTGCAACAAAACTTGAAGACAGAAACAGTGATTTGGATATCTGCTATTTCACATCAGTTTATCAGCCCATAAGATGGATTTTTCCTGAAACAGCTTTATCCACAAGAAACAAAAGTTTCTAAAGAGAGCAGTAAAATAGATAGTTCTGTGATATGGAGATGCTAATCTTGATTCAGTTGATGACATTAAGAAAAAAAAAACAGGTCCATCATAATACTCTTTTGATACTATTGTCTTCAATAACAGAACAAGTCAATCTTCATTTCTGACTCTTGTTAAAATAGCTACTGCCCACATGAATCATCCTAACAAATGGAAATTATCTGTTTTGAGCAAGAGTCTGAATATGTAGTCTTAATACTATGTGAAAGTATTGTAGAGAGTAATACCTGCTAATGAAAAAATAACCAAACTTACTATTCAATGAAAAAGTAGGAAGAACAATAGTTAAAATGTTTTCTTCTGCTGGAAAAATGGTAAGCCAATTTTTATAGACTCATATATTGAAAATATCATACTTAAGAATGCATGTAAAATAATTTCATAAGAAGTCATCATGCAGATCTTTAAAATAGCTATTATTTGAAAGACTTAAAATGGCAAATACGAAATTAGAAAAAGAGTACTCAATTCATAAAAACCTGGATTCTTTGTAGCAACTGTTTGGAGATGCACATGCAGATCAGGGTCACATTTAATTAGATAGGATGCAAGCAGGTGGAAAATGAGTCTCTGCTAGAACACAATTTATCCTTGTCAATGACCAAAGACAAGGCAGGATTTTGCAAAGGAAAGGGAGAATAGGAGATTGAAAAGTGGAGAAAGTGAACCCTACGGATGCCACATAGAACACTTTAATGCCATCAGTGGAGTATCTTTACTCTGTTTTCCTTCGTTGACTTACAGTTACATGATGTCAAATGGATATAAACCTGCCCCTCTTGATCTTTCTGAAGTGAAATTGTTACCTTCTCAAGAATTTCTAGTTGACAAACTAGCAGAAAATGCACATAACGTCTGGGCAAAAGATAGAATAAAGCAAGGATGGACCTATGGCATACAGCAGGTAAGGACTTCTTTAGCTACATTGCATTAGTCTGGTACATTGTTGGACCTGCATGGCTGCAGCTGCAGGAATTATGACACCGTATTTCCATGCTTCTTTTTCATTCTTATCTTTAGATTTTTTATATTAACAATTTGGGCTTGCATTCGTAGAACTGTTATTCATCAATATTGTTTTTTTTCTCCTGCAATCTTAACATTATTTCAGAACATAATCTCTCATCATATGTGATGTTTAAACAGTTTTCTTCTTGTTCTTTTTTTAATAACTTCTTTTAGGATCTTAAGAACAAACGTAATCCTCGGCTAGTGCCATATGCGTTATTAGATGAACGTACTAAAAAATCAAACAGAGATAGCCTCCGTGAAGCTGTTAGAACATTTGCAGGCTATGGTTATAATATTGAACCACCTGACCAAGAGATAGGTAAGTATTTTCAATGAGAATCATGCCTTTTTTTTTTTTTTTGGCTCAGTGCTGGGAAAAAATAATAAACCACTGAAATAGGTGGGGAAAACATAAGATATGAATAAATAATACCATATTTTTGCAGTGGACTTTAATGAAAGGTACAAATATACTTTGTATTTTACTTGTATATTACTTAGATATATTTTTTAAAGGATAGATTGTAGTTAATGATATGGTAATTCTGATTTCCATGATTTTTAGATTGAAAAAAATCTGGAATGCGAGTGGACATAGTTTTTCATTGGATCTAAGAAAAGAAAGAAAAAAATGTGGGATTAATTTAAAACAATTTTTTATAGTGGTATGCGGATTCGGTTTGACTACTTCAAGTCAGACTCAGTTCTTAAGAAGTTATCAAAGAAGTACACCAGCTTCAAGAGTTTTTCTTTATTGATATCAGGAGTAGAAATTTGTTTAGACTTTTTTTTCATATTTGCTCTATACCACTGTAATTTTTGCCGAAAACACAAAATTGAAACAAAACTTACTTGATTTTTTTTTTTTTTTGTCTAAATGTATTAACTTGTGTAAAAGTATTTTGTTGTACTGGAATACTGCATTATTGCATTAGATTGTAATGCATGTAGTTGTCTTAAACTTCTATGGTTTTCTGTAGTTTGGAGCCCTGTGTTGAGTGATACTTTGAAATATTCTGATTCTAAATAGCAGAAAACCACCCATCCTGTATAGGATGTGCTAGCCTCTGTATTCTTATTACTGTTAATCCTTTTGTAGCATTTACTATGGAGTTTCTTAAACATGCAATGGTAGATAATGGCTGTTTTCAGAGATAGAAAATACTGAGTACAGATTAAAACCTGAACAGTGGCATTTATAGTTTCTTCTGATTATAAAAGGTGTGATTTTTTTTCTCTGTTTATTTTTGCAGCTGACCAAACGGTGGAAAAAGTCAGTATTGACAAGATACGATTTTTCAGAGTAGAACAGTCTTATGCAGTGAAGTCTGGAAAGTGGTACTTTGAATTTGAAGCTGTGACAGGTGGAGATATGCGTGTTGGCTGGGCCAGGCCAGGCTGTCGACCTGACGTTGAGTTGGGAGCTGATGACCAAGCATTCGTATTTGAAGGAAGCAAAGTCAGTACATCTCTACCTTTTTTGACCTATGAAAAGGCTAGGCAGAGAACTACAGTATAGGTTTTGTCTTATACTCCAGCTCAAATACTCAAATATTTCTGAGTTAAATAAATATGTCTGAGCTCTGTTTCATGCTGGATAGTATCTGCTTTTTTGTTTCAATCACTGAAATTATGCTGAAAGAGGTGGGTTGGTTTATATCTATCTTCCTAAGATATACCCAACCAAGTAAAGAATTCTGTTGTAAGCATAATCATGATGCATCATTCATTTCCTTTTTCTTTTTTATTCTTTTATTTTTTAATTTAAATGGTGTTTACAAAAATAAATCAATTTCTTCAATGACTGGAAGAGATAACTACAGTTCTGTATTCCCTTTTCTGTCTTTTCTGCTTTCTGCACATTCTTTCTTCCCGAGCGTGACTCCTAAAGGACTGGAAGGATGATAATGACATTGCGTGTGAGAAGTGGAATCCAGTGAATAGTGGTTATCATTCATGTTCTAAATTGCTCTTTGTATATTAGAGTGCCTTAGTCTTTCTATGTGAAATAACTAAGATAATTACCCTAAAGCCATGATCAGTACTTTTTGTATTACTTTGAGATCCAGGAAGGTGAAATATTTGTTTGACATTTTGTATTTTATTTTTTAATTTTAGCACAGTGTTTGTTTGCTATTTTATTTTATTTATTTATTTATTCCTTTAGGGCCAGCGTTGGCATCAAGGCAGTGGATTCTTTGGACGAAGCTGGCAATCGGGAGATGTGGTTGGTTGTATGATAAACTTGGATGACAAATCAATTATCTTTACTCTGAATGGAGAGTTGCTTATAACCAGTAAAGGTTCAGAGCTTGCGTTTGCTGACTTTGGAATAGAAAGTGGTAATTTTCTTGTTATACTTACACGGTTATGAGAAGACAAAGCAAATCAAAACACAGAAAAAACTAATCTCTCATGATGGTTTAGTGAACTGAGAAATAATATTTTACTGATGTAGTGCAGTCTGAAAGCTCACATTAACTTAAAAAAATATTTTAAAAGTGCTTGTGGCACAAATTACTTTTCTTTTTTTCCTTTAACCACAAGTAGATATGAATGGGATTTCAGCAATCAGAATCTTTGAGCCTTGCTAGGCTTATTCACAGGACTGAACTTCAGCATTAAGAAGTGGTAGTAAGAAGCACCTTGAAAAAATCCCAAAAGCTGAACATGTAGTCTCAGATTATTTTACTGGAGCATACACATATTATATTCTTGTCTGTGAAGGACAAAATTGAGTAGTATGTGGCAGCAGTCTGTACCAAAAGAATAAAACTTTGCAACATAAATTGAGCCTGATTTGTGACTTGTTTTGCTTGTTTGGTTTGATTTTTTTTTCTTTTTTCAAGAGTAATATCTACTTGACTGCATTGAAGGAGGCAGGGAATATTTTCAAGCTGCTTTATTTTTTAGTTGACATTTTCTTCTGAATCGTATTTCCTCCAACCAGTAGTATCTTCGTGCCCATCAGTAATTGTCAGAAGACTTTGCAATTTGTCTGACCACTGATACAGTTTTTCTAATGGTAGATACTGATGGACTGCCTTAAGGGAGTTTTTCTGAAGGACTGAAGTGTAGCAGAGAAAAAAATTTCTCCTTTAGAGGCTGAACTGTTGGCTTTTCCCTGAAGTTGCTCCAAGTTCCATTTCTAGAGAGACAGAAAATAATTAAACAGCCTGTCATCCCTGTGTATTGGCTGCTAAAGGTTTATGGAGACCAAAAAAGTTCAGTGATAAAAAATGCAGGCATTAAAAAAAGTGTGCATTTGTCCATCATGAATGATAGTAGGATAAAGGCTGGAAACAAATTTATAGTTACTGATGGCAAACTATGTTTTAAACAGATGTACTGAGATACCTGAACCTCCTTTTGAAATTTCAGTGTCCTCAGAGAGCATACTTAGTATTTGTTAATAATTTTAATCTAGCCAAGGATTTTTTCTAGCATCTAACTCAATGTATAAAGGCATGTTTAGTAGTCTAAAAATTAAGATAACTGATTCTTCTAGTACATAAATAACTGACTTGAGCAAAATCTTATTGTTTCAAATCTGATTGTCCACAAAACTACTTCTTGACTTGACTTTTTTTTTGTCTTCCACACAATTTCTACTACTAATTACTAATAACAGTTGTTAAACTGGTTTAATGTTTCAATAAATTGAATGGTATGTTTAATGTCCCTTCATTGCCTAAGTCCTCAGGGCTTTTTGTAGCAATTATATTTAACTTAGACATTAGTATTGAAGGTGGCTTTAAAACCTTGCTACTGTCATCACTTCATGTGCATTACTTGTAGGAGCTAAAGTTTAACTTGCATTAGATGGATCCAAAATAGAATGCTTATGTTCTCCAAATAAACTACTGTTGGGTTTTTTTTGTTGTTGTATTGTTTTTTAGGTTTTGTTCCAATTTGTGCACTGGGACTATCTCAGATTGGTCGTATGAACCTTGGAATGGATGCCAGTACATTCAAGTATTATACAATGTGTGGCCTTCAAGAAGGTTTTGAACCTTTTGCTGTCAACATGAACAGAGATGTTGCTATGTGGTTTAGTAAACGCTTACCAACATTTGTCAATGTGCCAAAAAATCATCCTCACATTGAGGTAACATTACATGTTAGGGAGACACCTGTTTGTCAACTGTTTGTTTAGCAAGCTGAGACATTAGACCCTTACTAATACTTACTGTCATCAGATAGTTTGTCATATAAATCTATTAAGTCATTCATAGATAATTCCAGATGATCTTGTCTATCTTCAACTTCATTTATGCTAGTACTAGTATCTATGTGGATATACCTATCCATTCTATTATGTCTTATTTATGTTGTGATTAGGTACTTGAAACATGCTGATTGTGATTTCTTTGAACCATTATTTATATTCTATCTTACATTTGCTTTCAGCTTTTAAACCTCCTCTATTATAAATTTTTTCTAAATATCTAAAAATTCTTCAACTGAATTCCACATCACTTAAAGTAATAGAAGTGTGAGCTAAACAGAGACTGATTTAGTCCACTTCTCTAAAATGAGGGACATTTAAGTATAACTGTGTTGTCCCTGAGTGATACCCGTTTCATTCATTCTTATGATGCAACAGTGATAGGAATTCCACAACTCCCTAACTAATCTACTTTAGAGCAGAATAATATAACCTAAGTTTTGTGTAAAATATTCTACATTGACATATTCCACAATTATATGTTTGAATTCCTGATCAGTTTTTATCTTTACTGTAATCCCTAGGCTATTTACTACAATTTAGGAGTTTAGCCAATTATTCCATAATACTTTGAACATTTCCTTCTCAAACAAAATACACTTCACTGAATTTCAACTAAATTATCTCAGGATTTTTCTCAGTTTATCAGGATCATTTCAACTGTATTTCTCCCTTTAAAAGTTTTTGAAATGTTCCTATCACTGAGATTAAAACATACTAAATTTTTCAGCACAAACAAACAAACAAAAAAAATATCAGCCTCAAACTTCATAACAATCATTTGAAGGATTAAAACTAATATTTCCTTTCATTGTAGTGGAAAAATGACTTGTTCATTTTTTTTCTGAAAAAACAAAACAAAACAAAACATTTTTTCAGTTATTTTTGCCCTCAGTGAATTAATAAATTCTGTGCTTTTTTTTTTTTTTAATGCTGTTTGGAACAACTTCCAGAGATTTACTGTAGACAGGAAGTACTGCATCTATTGCTTCCATTGCTCTTCAGGCTAGTTTCAATGTCAAAGAAGGAAGTTTGAAATAGCTTCATTGTGAAAAAATTGACAGTTTCAGTTGCCTCATCCTCTAGTTAATGAAAAAGTGCTTAATGAAAATTTTCAGCATTTTTCTTGGAATAGTATTATTTTAAAACTCTTTCTATTATTTTTAGGTATGGAGAATTGACGGAACCATTGAGAGTCCACCTCGGTTAAAAGTTATTCACAAAACATTTGGCACACAGAACAGCAATTCAGATATGATATATTGTCGTTTGAGTATGCCCATTGAGTTCCACTCATCATTCAACTTCAGCATGAGTGTGGAAAATGCCTCATCTGATATTTTCCAAAAACGGTTAGGCTTGGTTTTAGTTACCCCTATTTCCTGCTCTTGATGTAAATGTAAAATGTTCTATTATTGTACACTCAGGATTTCATATTTGGTTTTGCGCTAAGCAGACAGTAGCACAGAATGCATGTTACTGAGATTTTTTTTGTTCTTGGTGGTTTTAATAAATTTAGAGCTCTGCAGGATGCTATATGTAGATAATACAGAACCGTTTTCTGAAAAGGTACATCACAAAGTTTAGAGTTATTCATTGCTAGGGAGTTACCATCCTTTTAAAATCACTGGGACTTGTAAAGCTCTTCAGCCAGGCTGGAAAACCAGCTCAAGAGGTTTTGCCCACTGGATTAATGCTTATCTGCAGTATTTTCCAGTAGCTCATTGTTACCGGAAAAGTGACTAATTAATGCAAAGAAGAAAAGATGGTGGGACAGATTTTTCAAGTTACCAGGCACTACTAAGTTCAGCACCTTCCAATGTTGCCTGCATCTGAAGTGAATTGATATAAATTTCTTGTCACCATCTCTCTGCACTTTAACTGAAATCAGTTATGTTGGGTGTATATTTGTATCCTGTACAGTCTTTGTGTATTTAATTTACTAATGCATGGTCAGTACCCAGCAAGCATGTGTACACTCAGTTTAATATTGAGTACTTTTTCCACTACTATTTTTTTAAAACTAATTTACTGATGTTTCTTTATCTTTAGAAAACATAGCCAAGAAATTGCTGCTCCTTCTACTACAGTAAGTAAATACATTTTGATGGTTAGTTCTTCTTCCTTTATGAAGTAGGTTTAGTTGTGGCAACATGTTCATTAGAAAATGATCTGGTGAAAGAAGCCTTTTTAATAATTTGCAGTGAAATAACAATTTGTATAAATAAAAATTCCCAGAACTCTATGACTTGTGGCGTAAACCTCACAGTCTTAAACCACTAGTGTAGTTTTGTTGTTTTGTTTTTTTTTTTCATTTATAAGCATTTTAAATTACTTACTAAAAAAAGAGGTAATTTTTATTATTTTTCTGATATATAGAAGATATTTTTAATCAGTATTTGAGTATTCCTTGATACAGTAATTTAGATTTCCATTACTAATATGTTCTTTTCCTCTTTTCAGTATTTTTATTCACTACGGATATTTGCTGGCCAAGACCCATCCTCTGTCTGGGTTGGCTGGGTAACACCAGATTATCATTTTTACAGTGAGAATTTTGACCTAAATAAAAATTGTACAGTGACAGTTACTTTAGGTGATGAGAGAGGAAGGGTTCATGAAAGGTATGGGTTTATTTATCACTTACTAAGAATGTATTTACTACAGTTGTTTAAAAGTGAATTATTCACAAGCTTGATGATGTTTTAAACACTAATTTAAACTAATGAGAAAATTGATTATGGAGTAGGAGTGTTCTTTGCTCATTTATACATGAATGTGTTTTACATAGATTCATTAAAATGAGTATATTTATTATTAATGTTCTGTTTGAAATAATGATTTGTGTTGCTGCTTTCTTTTAACATACATATTTGGTAACTGTGGATGAACCTGTTACTTGTTTCAGTGTCTTTTATTAGCACATGTAAGCATGTCAAATTGTTCCATAAATATAAAAAGGAAACATAAATAAAAGTGCTCATAGTCTGATCCCTTACCCATGATGGTTACATTATTAAAAAAAAGGAGTTTGTTAATGAGGAAGCATAAAAATAATAGGGGCACAAGCACCTTTGAGGATGTCTACCTGCTATTCCATTCAAAAGTACATCTTTACTGAATACTTAGTCAAATTCAATATGACCTATGATTTGTTCTTGCTGTTCTTTCAGTGTGAAGCGCAACAATTGCTATATGGTTTGGGGAGGAGATGTAATTGCCAATTCCCAGAGATCAGGTCGCAGTAATGTTGATTTAGAAATTGGATGCTTTGTTGACCTGGCTACTGGAATGTTGTCGTTCACAGCCAATGGAAAAGAGCTTGGCACTTGTTATCAGGTATTATCGGATTTTCAGGAAGCTATCTACTAAGCTGGTCATTTTGATGCTGTTACAATTTTTTTTTTCTTGTTCAGAAATGTAACTGAGCATGGTTTATGTGACAATAACGTTTTACTTTTTTATCCTGTTTTATCCCCCCTTTTCTCTCTCTTTTTTATAAGGCTACATTTTTCTAACTTCTTACAGTTGTCTCAACTGTCAGGGGAGGACTATTGGTAGATCTGCTCAGAAAACTAGAACTAGATCATAGAATCATAGAATGATTTGAGTTGGGACCTTAAAAATTATTGAGTTCCACCCCCTGTGCCATGAGCAGGGACACTTTCCATTTGACCAGGTTGCTCAAAGCCCCATCCAGCCTGGCCCTGAACACTGCCGGTGATGGATCAGCCACAACTTTTCTGGGCAACCTGTTCCAGTGTCCCACTGATGTCACAGTAAATGTCACCCTCATAGTTCTAGGGCAACAACCCCCCACAAATCTGCAATGCAGATAAAACCTTAGTGTTATTTAACTGCATTTAATGGAACATTGTATACTAACTCTATTGAAAACTAACTGTTGAAAAAAAATATAGACAACACTTCATGTAAAGACTCAATGGTATATTGCAACAGGAGTGTTACATGAGTGGGTGAAATATTTCCCAACTTTTCATTATTTCAAGTAATTTAAATATTTTCTATGTTTTTCAGAGTAGTGAAAATAGTTTTTTTGTAGTTTTCATATGCATTTCTTGAATATTCTTACCATAAAATAAAATCTTTAAAATACCTAATCTCTTACCCAGAGTACACCAAACGACTGATATTTGGCTGGTAGAGGCTGAAAGATAATTGTTATAACCTCATAACCATTTGTACCTTTTTGTTTTCTTAACTGAAGTAGAGGGACAATGTTTGTATGCTGTTTTCATTCTAAAATGCCTACAGGTCAACATACTGAGGACAATAAATTTTGTGTAGTTCTTGATCTAACTATTGAATACTAAGGTGATATATGGAAAAAAAATTCAACCCCTCTATAATAGAAAAGTAAATGAAAGATAGTGTGTGTGTGTGTGTGTGTGTGTGTGTGTGTGTGTATATATATTTGAGATTTTGTCATTAATTGTCAGGGCAATGCTAAGGTATGTGTAGCAGAAAGGAGATACTAAATATTGTTTTGCAAGATGTTTGGTTTTATTCTGAGTTAGTAATGGTTTTCTGACCTTCAAACAAGATGAGAAATTACAAATTCTATTATTATTACTAGGAAATGTCTATCTTTGATCAGAGTCTGAGACTTACATTGTCTCAGTTCGGTAGTTTGAGGCTTTAATGAAATAAACCCCACATTTTATTAGTAGTGTCTTTCAGTCCAGGATACCTTTTGTTTCTGGGTTTGGGTTTTATTACTTGTAAAAAAAATAAATTAGAATGTACATACCTGTCCTTAAATTATTTTGTCTATCCTGATAGTCAAAGCTCTGAAAAATACACCCCAAACACCAAAAACAAGCAAACAAAAAAAAAAAACAAACCCAAAAACCACAAACCTATTCTGCATACATATTTTTTTGGTATGTGGTTTTATTTTATATTCATTTAAGTTATATTGTATTTTGGAGCTGTTTTCTCATCTAAAAGTTACAGATTTTTTTATTTCTTCTTCATGACTGTTTATTATTTTTCAATTCTTTTTAGTTTGCTGTCCTCAAAGTTAGAAGTTGCACTCCTTCAAAGCACAAGTATTGTAATTGTACTTAGTGTGCAGAATGTATATGCATAGTACACAAAAGACACAATGATATGAATAAAATATTTAATTGAACTCCTGAAATCCTGAATTGTTTGTATAGAATATACCTTTTTTTTTGCCACCCTGGAGCATTGAAATCTTTTTCACAGCATACCATTTTATAAGTATCTTTTTAATTCTTCTTTTCCTGGCAGTGGGGGGTGGGTGATCTTGTAGAGAATTCTTCAGAATAAACTGGTATTACTACTCTCATATGTACTTTGAGTCCAGCTATGGGAAAATCAGGATATAATAGGTGTCAAAAAAACCCCAAACTTGACCAGACACTTCAAAATGCAGCACAGTGATTCAGTGTGATTCACTGTAATTTTCCCAAGACTGGAGACAAATGATGAGCCTGAAAATAAAGAGATCTTTGAAAAATTTGCATGCTTGTACTTTTCGAATATGGATCAGAAGTTCACTTACCTTCATAGGAAGTAAAGATTTGCACTATCCTTACCAAATGATGCTCTCTCACGCTCATCTTACTCCCTTCTCATTCCATCTTTCAGATTATTTTTTTTTTATTACATTTTTTGGGGAGTGAAATATTTTGTCCAGCATAAAATGTAAAAAAAAAATCATCTAAATAATGTGTGTTGGTCTGAAAAGCTGTATTCTACTCTCAGGCCATGTTGAGGGTGCTTTTTCTATAAAAGAGTCAAAGGATGTAGCTGTAAAGTGGCTAGATTTTTAAGGAGCTTCTCTAGAGTTAGAATCAGTGTTGAGAGCACATAAAGCAGTAGGCACATGTGCCTGAAAGTTAGGTGAGCCTGTAAAGATAATTAAATGCAAGATAATTCAGCAAACGGTTTACTATATTAGAGGTGAGCAGGTAGATGCTAATCAGGTAGATGCTAATCAGATGCTAATACAGTAGATGGTAATCAACACTTTAATACAATGTCTGCAGTTACTTGATGCTGAAGTGTAAGCTGTGTAGTATTATATATCTCATAACATTCTGGGAGGAGATTCTTGTTGCTTTTTTTAATTTCTTAAATTTTTTAATCTCATTTCTCTTTTAGGTTGAACCAAACACAAAGCTTTTTCCAGCAACTTTTGTACAGCCCACAAGCACTAACTTGATTCAGTTTGAACTTGGTAAATTAAAGGTACAAAATATTTTCTATGAAGGTGCTTTTTTTAATGTTTATTTCCACAGAAATTCCTGTTCAGTTGAATTTGTTTAGGAAGGTTAGATCAAAGGTGTGACTTTTAATTTGACTTCTACATTTACTTGCATAAATGTAATTATTATATGAAATTAATTGCTCAACAAATCTAAACTGCATTTGTCAAACTAATGCTATTTGGGGAGAATGTTGTAAATGTCAGGTTTTTAACGGATTATTACAATAACATATTTCTATGAGTTCTTTGCTATCACTAAATTATACTTTCTTTGGGTATTATAGGTTTATTCATGATCAGATGTATGAAAATGATTTTAATACACTTGTTTGTTTCAGAATACCATGCCTTTATCAGCAGCAATTTTTAAAAGTGAAGAAAGAAATCCTGTTCCTCAGTGTCCCCCTCGTCTTGACGTGCAAACAATTACACCTGTTTTATGGAGCAGGATGCCAAACAGCTTTCTAAAAGTAGAAACTGAGCGTGTCAGTGAACGTCATGGGTGGGTTGTACAGTGTCTGGAACCTTTGCAGATGATGGCACTACATATCCCAGAAGAAAACAGGTACATTAGGAAGAAGCTACAGTGACTTGATGTGGACCAAATGTATTGAAAGCTGATATCTGGGTGTTAGTTAAGCCTGCCTTGGAGAGTATTTATGCTGGAGCTGATGAACATTTATCTGCTGTAATATCCTATTTGTGAAATTCAAGTACATACAGGAGACTGAATAACTCTAATGCCATGTGATAACGTTTGCATATACAAAATGACTGATTTTATTTACCTTATAAAATAATATTTTAAACCTCTAGGTTTTTAAACATACAGATTTTCTCAGCTTGAACCCCCCCCCCAATAAAAAGAACATGCGAGTACAGCTTTGCTGTTTATTTTTTCTGTAATAAAAACATGTAATCTGTTCCTGTTTCATCTTCTCTGAATTAACATGAACTAAGTTTTTATGTTCTTATTGACAAGATCCTGACTTTCTTAGACTTTCATTAGGTTTTATCCTCAGACTGAGGATAATAAAAATGTATCTAAATATCAAATATTGTAACCAGTGACAAATAAAGTATAAGCAAAATCATGGCAGAAAGGTAATTTATCTGCTATACTTTCATCAACTATTTACAAATATTTGGTACAAAACCAGGCCCTAATTTACCATAGCTTCCAAAGAAGCTTCTCTGTCTTACATTTTTCTTTTCTTTTTCTATAGAACACTAATTGTAGATAATCTCATCAAATTATTTCCACCATTTACTGTGGTTTAATGATGCACGTTAAGATTGTCGGTATCAACTTTAATGGTTTAAAGTGGAACTGACCAAAATGTGCAGACGTTATAAAACTTTTCTTTTACAAAACTGTTATTAATGGAATTGACTGGTGTTCTGTTTCTTTATTTCATAACAGATGTGTTGATATTTTGGAACTATGCGAACAAGAAGATTTGATGATGTTTCACTACCATACTTTAAAACTCTATTGTTCAGTTAGTGCTCTAGGTAACACTAGAGTTGCTTATGCACTTTGTAGCCATGTGGACATATCTCAGCTGTTTTATACAATAGATAATCAATACTTACCTGGACTCCTACGTTCTGGATTCTATGACTTGCTAATTAGTATTCATTTGGAGTACGCAAAGCAAGCCAAGCTTATGATGAACAATGAATTTATCATTCCAGTTACAGATGAAACTCGAACTATTAAATTATATCCTGATGAAACAAAGAAACACGGATTACCTGGAGTGGGACTTAGCACTTGTCTGAAACCAAGCTTTAATTTTTCTACTCCATGCTTTATTGTGACCACTGAAGAACGTCAGACATCCAGCCCAGAGATACCGCTTGATACACTCAAATCCAAGGCCATAAGTATGCTAACAGAGGCAGTACAATGTAGTGGTACTCATATACGAGATCCTGTTGGAGGACAGGTTGCATTCCAGTTCGTTCCTGTCCTTAAACTGATAGCAACGTTGCTCATAATGGGTGTTTTTGATGATGATGATGTGAAGCAGGTACTGCTCCTTATTGATCCCACTGTATTTGGAGATCACAAGGAACAAACAGAAGAGAGGACAGAGAAGGAAGAAGTTACACAAGTTGAAGAAAAAGCTGTAGAAGCTGGGGAGAAAGCAATGAAAGAAACAAAAGCTCCCATGAAGGGCTTATTGCAGACAAGATTGCCAGAATCTGTTAAGCTTCAGGTGACCATTTAATTAAATGTATCACAAATGTTCTACTGTTGATGAAAGAAAGGTAGTGCTTTCTGTCTGTACTATAGTTTGTTAAATTTGAAACCTGAAGATTTTTATTCCTCTTTGACTTGTTACCTAACATTAATAACGAATTTTTCTGTCAATGCAGTTCTTTCTATATGTATCTACACTCAAAATAGATATGCAAATACTTATTTTGTAGGTGTATTTTAAAAGAGGGAGGGTTGGACCAGGGGATCATTAATGGACCCTTCCAGCCCTAAATATTCTATGATTCTGTGAATTATACGTGTTTTGGAGTGAAAGACTGAATGCTATATAGCATTACTGATCAGATAAAAAAAACTGCATAAATTTGTCACCTTTACAGTGTTAAAAAAAAATGGGGAAAAAAAGTCGTCATTTTTGAAGTCTGTTGCAGTGTATATTATCCACTGCAGTTCTTCTTCAATTAGAGTTTGTTAAACTGTTGAACTTAAGTCTGTTTTTTCTATCCTAGATGTGTCATTTGCTCAATTATTTCTGTGACTGTGAGCTACAACACAGAGTGGAAGCAATTGTATCATTTGCAGACCGTTATGTATCAAAATTGCAATATAATCAAAAATTCAGGTACAATGAACTCATGCAAGCCTTGAACATGTCTGCTGCTTTGACTGCCAAGAAAACTAAAGAATTTCGGTCTCCTCCTCAAGAACAGGTAATATTAAACAAATGGTTAAGCTAAAGATTAAAGAAAATTCCTTGTGATGATAGTTCTGACTTCTGAGCTACCATTGGAACTGCTAGGGAACCAAAATTGATTGTGAAGTAAATTTATTAAGATGCCCCAAAATACTGAATGTCAGAATGCTTATACCTATACTCCAGAATTCAAGCTCTAAGATGACTTAGGATTTCCCGGCAGTATTACTGCCCAGTGCTGAGGAGCTGATATACATTCAGTTCTGCAAAACGATAATTTGATAAATTCGGTTGCTAAAGGTTAGCACAAAGTAGGTGTTGTGCTGACATCTGTATGATGAGAATAGTCTTTTCTACCTCCAGGAAATAGCTTTATTATTAAGTGTAACTGTATTTTGATGTTAAAGCTTACCAAGTACCATTGCTTTAGTATTTCCTTTAGTCTGTGTTAGAAAGCTGTGCTTTATTTCAATTTAACTATAAAATTGATCATAAATAGGTAAGGTATGGCTACATATTAGAATATGTCTTAGGCCATCTCAGTGTTTTAAGTATGTTTTAATTCCTTTAAAGATTAATATGTTGCTGAATTTTCAACTGGGAGAGGATTGTCCCTGTCCAGAGGAGATCCGGGATGAGTTATATGAATTTCATGATGATCTTCTAAGTCACTGTGGTGAGTAGCAAGCTTTTTGCTTTATCCAGTTCATGCAACTGCATTCTTTTAGTGACCTGTAATTAACAGCTTGTGGTTTGTGTTTGGGTTCATGGTGCTTCCGATATCGTCTTATGCTTGTATTGTTAAGGGTTCTGCTATCATCTTATGCTACTATTTCTGAGTACCCTATTAGAATCTCCAGCAGCTATCCAGCTTTGATTTTATAAGCCAGTTTTTAAACTTCCTTAAGGAAGTTTTTAACTTTCCTTAACCTTAGCTTCAGCCAAGGATGGGTTTCTGGGCGTGGTTCAGTGGGTCAGTGAGTATCTGGGTTGTGTGAGCAAGTATCATAAGTTCTTAAAATCAAGATTTGTATCAGTAAGGTTAGCTATGTTAAAGATGGTAATTTAGTTGTTTTAACATAATTTGGTGATGACAATCCTGTGTTGACTGTTATTCATCCTTGCTTCAGGTGCTCACCAATAACTTTTTTTCATTTCAGCATTTTTATTCCGTGCATTAAAGTGAATAGTTAACATTGTTGTATGTACTCCTCTTTCTCCCCATTTTAATTAAGAAAGATATCATCATCTCCATTGTTCAGTGACTTAACATTTGATCTGACCTCTGTTTTTCAAATATATTGCCTATTTGGCATTAGCGAGTTCTCTGAGACTCCAGGATGAAGATTATAGAAAACCTTCAGCTTGCTTGGAAATGTTGTAACTCTAAAATGTATTTATTTTACCTTGAAATCTTGTTGCTGCTATTATTGATTTGGCTTAGCTCCTTATCACTCTTCATCTTCTCTACTGATAGTGGTGGTGAGGTTTTTTTTGTCTTTTTAGTGGTGTACTTTTATTATTGTTTACTGCATTATAAATGTGTATGCTGAATAAGAGAAAGGATTGAAGATAGAGAAAGAACAGTCTCATGATTAAAATAGTTAGCCATCCTCTGGATTCTAAACAAATTCCTATTCATTATGTTGTACAGTTTTATTACTGGTGGCCACTGTGGATAAATGCTCCTCATTAGCTGTGTCCTGACATAGTCCTGAAAATCAGTACTAAGTGATCACAGCTGCAGTTAAAGTGAATAGGAGTTGTGCTTGGAATATTTAATCATCTTTTTAATACTAAGCATTCTTGGTGGTCTAAGTGG
This sequence comes from Neopsephotus bourkii, assembly GCF_033783945.1. Lineage (NCBI taxonomy): Eukaryota > Metazoa > Chordata > Aves > Psittaciformes > Psittacidae > Neopsephotus > Neopsephotus bourkii. Next base: position 401,194 of record NW_026902266.1, read on the forward strand.
AAAAATATGTATGCAATCAAGTAATTAAAGGATGCTTCATAATGAATATAAGCAAATAGCCTGAATTAAAATTACTCAGGCAGCCTTAATCCTAGGATGTCCTAACTGTGAGTGGTTAATTTTGCCAGCAAATGGTAGTCCTTTATCATAATTTTTGTGTGTAATTTCTTAGTTGTAAACAAAACAAATTTTCAACAGATTTCATTGCATAATATCAAATTGACATTTATCTGGGTTGGAACCATCTGTTCCAGTGCACAGACCTCTGCCACTTGAATTAAGCAATTAGCCAATAGCAACATGAGACGGTCAGCTTCTGAATGAATTGCAACTCTGAGAGAATGCAGAATGAATAATAAACAATACGGAGCAGTCACAGACCCCATCTCCTCCAATTCAACACTGTCTTACCTCATCATTGGCCATTTCAGCCTCTTAAAAGTTCTCCCCCTTGCTGTCTCTCTTGCTTCTAGGTCCTAGCTTTTTTTTCCAATGCCAGGTATGATCTTGCTTTCTGTAACATCCTTGTCTGCTTTCTCTTTCCTCTCATAGGCTATATTTCCTGTTCTTACTTTATTTTATTTTGTCCAGCCAGTCTCACTTTTCCAATTCCTTAAATTACATATGTAGTCTTCAATTTCAGTTTCTAATTCACTCATTCTTTCCCTCTGAATTTTCTTCTTCCTAGTCAGTCACTCCTAGTCATAACTTTAGCTCTTTCCTCTTGGTAGCTGCCAGTGGCAAAGTTTCTCCAACTACATTATTTATTTTCCTTTCTTAGCTTTTTTTAAAATTCCAGTTTTAGCCTCTGCAATTTATAATTTTCCATCTGCTCCAGCTTGTATCTCTTCAGTATTCTGTCTGGAAATCTTTTCCTTTTTTCAGTTTCACTTTGACCGTCAGCCAAATAGCAAAAGCTTGCTTCTTAGCACAGCACAATTAGCTCTGTTCTGAAGAGACCCTACTTACATGTTCTGTACTTTTGCACATAACACACATGGTATCTGATCATCACTAAAAGGTGTGAAAAATCTGAAAATGCTTTAAATGGTTGTGAAGCAATGTAGTGAACTGAACTGTATTAAATGTAAACTAACATCCCATCTCATCATTTACATTTTCATGAATAACATATCACTGGTACAGTCTCTGAACATCTCCCTTCTTACAGTTTTAAATCCAGTTAATATATTTGTTTATGACTGCTAAATATCTCAACTGAAAAAATGTACTATTTTGTGAGATACAGCCATGCAGTTTTTTAGCTTACATTCTGCAATATGAAATCAAGGATCACATGTTTCATCAAATATGGCTTGAATCCAAATTAGTTGCCATACTAGAATCCTAGAAAAAACAAAACAAAACAAAACAAACCACCTCTCTGGTCATAATACTAGAAAAAATACTACAAGTCTGTATGTAAGAAGTATGTGTACTAAAATAAGCATAATTTGAGGTGCGCTACTGTAGCTAACATCTTAAAGCTACTGGCATTACTATAGACATTTTTTCTGTAGAAATTTGCTGGTCAAAAAAATTTTCCTGTAGATATTTAGTATTGGTTAAATATTGAAGGAGTTAATCTTCAAAGGTTTAGTTTTGTTTCTAAACAGTTTTATTATCTGCTAAGGTATACCACTAGAAGAGGAGGAAGAGGAAGAAGAAGATTCCTCCTTTACTGGAAAACTCCGTTCTTTAATGTACAAAATCAAAGGTCCACCAAAAGCAGAAAAAGTAGAACCTAAGGAAGAAGAAGAGAAATATCCTAGTAAGTTTTCTTTCAACATAAATACTTCCGTGATGCAAGTGTTAAAGATGTACTCTGTCAACAAGAGTGTATTTTCTGGTGAAACTTCATAGCAGACTGAAGGAGACCAACTGCTTAAGTTCCTTCTGCCTCTTAGAGCAATCATCCTACATACTGAACATAGATCCAATTGTTACAAAGAAGTTAAAATTGGTGGAAGATTTTGGATCCAGATCATTAACTCTGGGGTTGAAAATTTGCATATTCTTTACAAAGAAATGCAAAAAGTTATTTATGGCACAGTAATATAGACTCAACCATTCTGAACTTGAGAAGTTTCCATTTATATGGTTTGTTTTTTTCTAAATACAAAACTTTCTTCTTTACAGCTTTAGCCCCATTTCATTTTTCTTTGCTGCATGAGAAGCTTTATGCATCCCAGTACCAAGATATTTGTGACAAAATGGTTTTACAGTTCTGTGTTTTTTGTATTAAAAGGGATGGCTTTCATGTATGATAATGGTGACTATATGCATTCATTAAAACTAATAACTTGTTCTGATTTATCTCAGGCATCACATACGTGTACATATATATTCCATACCATATCCTTTCTGAATTTAATGAAATATTCAATCTCTTTCACTAATTAAACAAGGAAGTAATATATTTATTTTCACAAAGTACAAATTCTGTATTCCTAAATGCTTAACAGAATTTTCCAGAATTCAGTATTGACATTCTTTATTCTGCTCTTTGATTTTATAAATCTTTCAGATGTGTCTCTAAAGGGCAGAGAAAAATACTGATTAGATGTCATCAGTCTGCTTGAAAACTTTTCACTATAGTTTATAAATTTCATATCCCTTCACAGTGAGCTTTCCTGCTGCCTAAATATACATAAGGAGACTCAATTTATCATCATTTTTTTTTTTAATGTGCCTTTCTGCAGCAGAATATTATAGGGGAAGAGGACTGGAATATCACCATGTTTGCTGAGTAATACTAACATGTCTTTAAAGTAGAAATACGTCACTCAAAACATTTGAGAAGTTTGTGTATATGTTTTGAAAATAATGAGATGAGAGGCAATTTAATCCATAAAACTAAAAACAGGATATACATGGGATAATGTATTTTACATCAGTGAAAACAGTCCTTCCACCTTGCACAGCTGAGTAAACACAGCAGAGAACTGAGAACAACTGTTGAAACAATACAAGAATTTATTTAACATTAATTAGTTTAATAGTGTTTAAGAGTAAGCTGATAGAATGTTGCTATTCCTTTGTTTTCAGATCTGTACTGCCCTGAGGCAGTGATTTATAGAATCACGTAATGGCTAAATGGCTGAGGCTGGAAGGAACCTCTAGAGGTCATGCGGTCCAGTCTGCCTGCTCAAGCAGGGCCACCTAGAACAGGTTATATAGGACCATGTCCACACAACTTTTGAGTATCTCCAAGAGTGGAGAGTCCACTACCGATGGTCAGTGTGTGCCAGTGCTTAGTCACCCTCACAGCAAAAACATTCCTTTTGTTCAGCTGGACTGTCCTGTGTTTCAGAGTGTGCCCATTGCCTCTTGTCCTGTCACTGAACTCTGAAAAGAGACTGTCCCTGTTTTCTTTATACCTTCCATTCAGGTATTTATATAGATTGACAAGATTGCCCCTGAGCCTTCTTTTCTTTAGACCAAACAGTCCAAGCTCTGTCTTGGTTGATGCTGAGCAAATAGATTGATGAGCTTTCTGCTTAAAAAAGCCTGACACTCCATATCGCAAGGCACTGGCAGTTTGTTGGGTTTGATTTATATAATGTATGTATCATCTGATAACATGTATATCCATTTTGTATATTGTATTAAGATAAAGCTGTGCAAAGTTTGACAAGTGTTAATCAACGAAAGTGTTACTTTTGAATTAAAGTTAATTGTTGCAAGAAACAGATGTATGAATCCTCTGCACACAGAGGAATGATGGATAAACTTCACACTGTAAGTCAGTTTTTGTAATACAAATAGATGGAAAGTTTGTATTTTCTGTAGAAGAGTAAATTAAAGTTACATTTGCTTATATGCAAATGTGCTTGTGATATTTCACGTCTTCTTACTACTTTACCATGCCTAATGGTGTAAAGTAAGCAGAAGACTGAGAATTTGTTTCAGCATGTTTTCTTCATATTCCTACAACCATATTTAAAAACATTATCCAACAAGTATTTGAACACTTACAGGCTATAATATGTTTTGTTATATACCTTTATCCAGAGGAAATAAAATAAATTCTCCTTTCCTTTTTTTTTTTTTTTTTTACTGCATTCAATCAGTTTTAACTTGTAAGTACTACCAGAGCTTATAATGAATGTTATACTGTACGTGAACTATTTTTGGTTCTCTGAAATGCTGGATTTTTAGAGAAACCAGGCATGCTCATAACCACAGAAGGATGTCATATATAGCACCTGGTCATTTCTTCATAATGCTTTGAAGAATATTATTTAGTTGCTTAACCGATTTAAGAAATAATGCACATGCATTAAGTATTTGATAAGTGCATGTAGTCATTTTTGCAATGAAAGGTGAAAATACATAACTGCACGTATTACTGGTGTCTTGAAGATACACTAAGGAAGCATTGAAATAAAAATGTTACAGATACTTATATATAGTGTTTTTTATAGAGGTTCGTTCAACCCCTTTGCTGCTTGAGAGCAAATTAGACCTTGTTTGTAAATGGAAGTTATCTCAAGTTGTGTCTTCTTCGGTTGAGTAGCAATTTGTCATTATTATTTCATCTCTGCAATATTTCATGTTGCATTTTGAATGTATGTTGCTATTTTGGCTCTACTTTCTCCAATAAATTATTTACTGGTTCTCTTACCAGCAGGGAAAGGCTAGTAGCAAAACAAACCTTGTACAGGTCCAAAGCAGTTAATCTTATTTCAGATTTGATCATTTCATCAAGAGTTGTGTGAGATTAGACACTAATGCTATATTACGATTCAGGGCATTTCTTACATGATCTATTTGTTCTGTAGAGCACCAGAGAGGGTTTGTCCTGCCCTGAAAGCATATTTTGGTCTGTTAAGCTTGATATTAATTTTTAAATACATCAAGTCTTATAACAATCTCATGTGCTGCATGAAAAAGGGTTTTATTCCCCTGTGACTCATCTGTTAACATCTGATTTTGCTTTAATGGCAGTAGGATCTACTCTGTATCTGGGTAGTATCATTTCTTCTCTAAGGCTTCATGTGGGTTCTGTTGTCATGAGTCAGGAAACATTCACTCCTAACCCCTTGGGGCACACGATGTTTGGTCCTTGGAACAGAGCATTTTACATATTTCATATCCTGAAGCTTTGGGTCACAAGAAATGCAGGTTGGACAAGTTTCAACATGTCTGTTTTTCTAGAAATTTCAGATAAGTTTTCTGGCTTGGGCTTCTCCTTGGAGTGCTTTCTCCTTGAAATGAAGTAGTACAAATACGCATATGGATGAAGTCATTCAAAGAGCAATGAAAAATTATGTATTCTATTCTATTCTTGACCGTAGCTGGAGACTGTGATATGTAGTGCATATGTGCAGTTCCACTTTACCCCCAGGAATTCTGGAATTCAGAGAGTGAAAGGCAATGTATGCCTGAGGTACCTCCATCCTCTTATATCCATGAAGAGGGGTGGTGGTGTGCATGATATGTATTTATTGCCAAGACGAAAGTCTCTGGCCTCGATCATCTGGTTATACATACTCAGGCTGCGAATATCTGTAGGAAGGAACTATTTTCTACAAGGTAACCTTCCTTTCCTCTAAGCATGAGTTCATATTTATTAAAATGGACTTTTATCTTAGGAAAGGAATTTACACTAGTGCTAATGATGAATTGGTAGTTAAAAACGAATAAACAACCCCCCCAAGCCCCCCCCCCCAAAAAAAAAACAACAATAAACCACCAACAACAAAAAAGCACTGCAATTTCTTGTTAAAACTTGTTAAAATTAGCAACTATTTATTAGCAACTATTTTAGCTGGTTATTGATCACCATGCCCAGTATTCAGATTTCTCCTAGCTTCTGTTACAAGTTAATCTGCTGGCACTAACGCTACTCCTTAATGCATTTGCATCATCATACAATTCTGAGATACTTCCAGGTAAATCATATTTTCGAAGACAGTGTAGATCCTTTGTTTGAACAGCAAAATAGCTCAATATTCAGCAAGTGAGTAAGGAGCAAAAGCTGCTCAAATCACCCTGGCTAGGCCCTTAATTGGATATTTGGTTTAAAAAGGCTATCTCATCCTCCTTGCTGGCAGTTTTATAAGTTTAGAACAGATTTTTATTTCCTCCTCACCCTAACAAAACTGATTGGCAAGCTGAGCTCACATTCATGAATATTTCTGGGGTAACTGAACTCATCCTTAGCCAATAAACTGTTTACTGAAAACTTAATTAGCAATTTCTGTATTCCAAACCTAGGCTGATGATCATCAAAAACATGATATTTCTTTAGCATTATAAAATTATGTTTCTGTCTTTCCTAATGAACAGATGTTTGTGCTGCATGTAGTGTTATTTTATAAATCTTAATGTAGAAATGAAGGATAAATTAAAAGGTTAAATATAGCATTTAACTTACAAGGATGATTCTTAAAGTCATGATCAACTAAGAAGTCTTTATTGCCAAGTGTTGGTATTGACTTGAATGCTAAGTAGATGTTTCTTATTTTCCAGCTCTCAAGGATCACACTTACCTTGGAAGATCTAAAAATTAATTTTCCAGTTGAAAAACCCTGCACAGTCTGCTTGTGTTCTCTTGCTTTCTTACAACTGCCTCATAGAATCATAGAATAGTTAGGGTTGGAAAGGACCTTAAGATCATCTGGTTCTAGCCCCCCTGCCATGGGCAGGGACACCTCGCACTAAATCATCTCACCCAAGGCTCTGTCCAACCTGGCCTTGAACACTGCCAGGGATGGAGCATCCACAACTTCCCTGGGCAACCCGTTCCACTGCCTCACCACCCTAACAGGAAAGAATTTCTTCCTTATATCCAATCTAAACTTCCCCTGTTTAAGTTTTAACCCGTTACCCGTTGTCCTATCACTAGAGTCCCTTATGAAGAGTCCTTCCCCAGCATCCTTATAGAACCCCTTCAGATACTGGAAGGCTGCTATGAGGTCTCCATGCAGCCTTCTCTTCTCCAGGCTGAACAGCCCCAAATTTCTCAGCCTATCTTCATAGGGGAGGTGCTCCAATCCCCTGATCATCTGATATTTTACAATACATTTTACAAGACCTTTTTTGTTGTGGTAATAGATAGTAACATTTTATGTATTTTATTCTTCTAGCTACACTGAAAGAACTCATATCCCAGACTATGGTGCGCTGGTCCCAGGAAGATCAAATTCAAGATCCAGAATTAGTTCGGATTATGTACACCCTCCTTCGTAGACAATATGACAGCATTGGTGAGCTACTGCAAGCTCTGAGGAAAGCGTATACTATTAGTGCTGTCTCTGTGAAGGATACCATTAATCTGCTTGCAGCACTGGGCCAGATTCGTTCACTTCTCAGTGTCAGGATGGGAAAAGAGGAAGAATTGCTAATGATTAATGGATTAGGGTATGGAATTTGCTTTTTTTTTCTAAATTTGTGTAAAGTTTTTGTTCTGTTAGTAAATGCTTTCATTTTAGATCCTGGATGAAAATTACTGCGCTATTAAAATGCAGATATGTACCAGAAATTTTCATTTTCACAGGTATTTCCAAGATGGCTCCAATTGATCAGTTTCTGTCCTTTACAATGGTTGTAAGGAATCTCCATTATTCTTAATGTTTCACCATAAAAATACTTTTGTTTTTATAGAAATTCTGAAAACTAATCAGTTGAATTCAGCAAGTAATGGTTAATAAGTCATTAGTTAGTATGTGACTGTATTACTTTATTTGTCCCTGATGCTGGGTTTTTAAAGCTGTTGAGAATTCCAGGGAGGATAAAGAGTAGGTTTTGTCTAAACTCAGCATGTGTGTTAGCCACCTTCCTGGAGGTGCTGTGTTGAGAGTCATCTTCAATTCCCAACTTTCTGTACTTCTGTAAAGCAGGCAAGATGTCTGTTATATGCCATTTGTTTTTCAGGTTGACCTAAAATGGTAGAAATGACTGGATTCCCTATTGAAACACATGAAATGTTTTCTGGATTATGAAATGCAGCAAATTCTAGAACATGAGGAGGGTGGGCATAGTGAAAATGTTAAAATATTCCTATTTAAGAGGACTGTATGCCATTTTATATCTTCTGACAGATGGTCTTAATTCTGGAAATATTGATGAAGCACATTTAACAGATAACCTTGAATATTAAGTCTGTCTGTTGTCTTGTATGTTGTGAACTAAAAAAACATTAATTAAGGGATGTTACTGTACAGGCAACATTAGATTCAGATTTCTTGATCCCCATTCTACCTAAAACAACAGAATATATTCTTTTCCACTTAGATCATCATAGAATATATTTTTTCTTTAAACAGAACAGATGGTAAGAGTAATTTAAAGATGAAGAAATGCCTTTTTGAAATAATTTAAAAGTTTAGATTCTTAGTGAAATGACAGCATATTGAAATATGAAGCATTTAGTTGTTACGTGTTCTTGTATTATGCTGAAATCTAAGAATTTAAAATGATGTTACTACAGTGAATGCATATTTCTGACATCTCTAATAATGCACCATTGATTTAAATTAAAATGGAGTTTCTTAAAACACATGGTTGCCTTTTCTTTCATTTTAGGGATATAATGAACAACAAGGTGTTTTATCAGCATCCTAACTTAATGAGAGTCTTGGGCATGCATGAGACTGTTATGGATGTGATGGTGAATGTGCTTGGAGGAGATAAATCTCAGGTAATTCCACCATAATTTTATTGTGCATTTTGCATTTTGAACCTTTCTAAAAATATATTAGGATGTTTAAAAAGCATTCAAACAAAAATATACCTTTCTCATGTAAGATAGGTTTTGTCTACCCTAATTGAAATGATAATGTTAAAGGTAGAACAGTTTTTATAGTACTAGAGGGAAAAGCCCAGCATTCTAGGACTTAATTTTTTTAAAGTGAGTGAGAGGTTATAGGTGTTTCATTTGTCTTTTAATAGGACTTTAAAAGATTTTGTTCTTATTTTATATTAAATGTATATGTTAGCTGCATTTATGGGGTGTTATTACCAATAAACTATAATAAGAGACTAACACCAGCTCAATTTTGGAAATATTTTGAGCTTATTTTACTCTCTTGTGCTTATCTTGTCTCTGGCAACTTTTCATTATTTGAGCGCCTTCTATGTGCATTTCCACCCCTACTTTTTTGCCTCCTTGGTCACATAGCACATATACTTCTGTAAAATAGTTACACATTGTGTCTGGCTATACCATCACAGTGTTACAAAGTCTTCATATACAGGGTTTGGTTATTCTGTCATAATGCGCTCATATGTGAGTCCAAGCCAAGTTACAATTAATTATTAGATGATTAATATTTTGCTAATTTATAGGTGTTACAACCCTCAGTTTTGCTACAACATGTACATATAGTAAAAGTTGACAAAAAGAACACAGCCAAAACAACAACCCCACACTGCCTTTGAGTAAATATTTAAATGTTAAAAAATATTTTTCATACAAAATTTTTGTAACACAGGTACATGTTTGTGCATGCTGCAGATCTTTCACTCTGCCAGGTAAGGTGTTCTGAATAAAAAGGAGTAGGGCTGGAAATGGAGCATTCCTTGTCAGCTATGATTTTATGTACTCATGCCCAGTGAGTCGCTTATATACAGTTGAAGCGTAGCCATGGCATCAGCAACTAGAACACTGTTCTTCCTGCTCTCAGGCAAGGTCCTCACAGCTAGATTGTTCTATATTTCCTTTTTTTTTTTCTCTTTCCAGTTTGACTGACATTTCTTTCTGTACAATGTTATAGTTTCAAGACATGGAATGAGCAACTTGCAATGTAGTCTCTGATTTTAGGGATTGGCCATTTTCCTAGGTTGTGGCCACAGATATTTAAGCTAGATCACCAGCTTCTTGAATTAAGTGATTTTATTATGAGACTGTATTGAGAGATGTGGTAAGAGTGTTACAGCTCATACTTCTCTGAATGAATGGTAGGAAGGTAAAAACTTGGCAGTTCAAACTGAAGAAAACATATTTGGCTTCTTTCCAGCTGTGCTATTAATAAATGATTCAGAAACAGGTGAGAAGATCAGTGGAGTATGATGATGTGGCTGAAGGTATCGCACTACTTTAGGAGTATTTTGCTACTGCAGGCTTACAAAATCCTGAAAAGGCGCTTAATGGTGAAGTGTATATCCCAGAAAATAACTGGATCAGCTTTGAGCGTTTCCATAATAGTTAGGGTTTGGTATGTTATTTTCAAGACTAAAATAGTTATTTTAAGACTGTCTTTAGATCTTGTAATTCTGGAATCTCAATGTCATGTTGATTTCTGATGTTGGTTGTTCATCCATTTTCAGAGAATCCTGAACAATACCCTTTTTGGCTGTCAGAATTCAATCATTTTACTTAAAAATTGTTTCTTACTGATTGAAAGTTTTTAGAATTATGTATTCCTGATGAATTTCTAAAATGACAATTTTTAACAGAGTTGCTGTTACTGTAATTTTCTAAACAAATTATTTCATACATTCTGTGAAAATCCCCGTAAATTTAGGGGGGGTGTCAAAACTTTGTTAAATGTTTTCATGAATGAATGATTTATTTTTATTTTTTTTCAGTAAATCTCATCTACCCTATATTTAAGAACAGAAATAATATTTAATGCTGCTTGTACATAGTAGTTCCCTCATGACTGAAATAGACAAATGAGCTGCATATATTAGCAAGAAAACTGTCCCAAAAAACCCCAGAATTTAACCAAGTCTCTGAAAGTTAGTAGTGCACCTGATGTATTGAAAAGATAATACCATATAGCTTTTAATTAGGTAGTTACTTTTTTGTAAAGATTGTTGTCTCATAAGTGAAAAGCTTGCACTTCTCAGAATGAGTTAGAGTTGTGTTGATAATGAAGTGAGCATTTACTACACTTTGTTATAATAAAGTTATAAGCAATTTGAAAGATATGAAGTGAAGGAGGCAGGATGTCATAGGAAGAAGAAAATTAAAACCAACCGTGATATTGTGATTAAAATGCTCAGATATCACCTTGCATATTGTAGAATATGTATATATATTATATAGAATATGTATATATATTATATAGAATATATTCCTGCTTGTGCCTGAAGGGTCACAGACAGATTATTCAAAAAAATTTCTCCTTGATGGTAATGCATTTTCTTATTGATTTTATAAGTATCCTTAGGACATAGATCTGCAACTGAATTTGACACTTTTTAAAAAATCCTATTTAATGGTAAATTAAATAAATCAGATAGAAAAACCTTCAAACAAGCACTAAAAATCTGTCCCATAATTTTTTATCTTGTTCTTTCAGCTCATTTCAGTAATACGTGAGAATGACATAAGTTTTCTTCCCAGATGCTATGGATAATTTCAACTCATGAAACATTCTTTCATGAATGCTACAGATGAAAACATTTTATTTTCAGAGGAGAAATCCTTGCATGTAATGTGCAGCAATTGAAGTGTTGGATTTCTTTTTTTTTAGGGTTTTTTTTTTGGTGTTGTGTTTTGTTTTTTGTTTGCTTGTTTGTTTTAAAAGCATTGGATAGTTGCAATTTAAAGTTTTGGTTTGTTTTATCAGGCTTACGCATTATGCAACATAGGGGTCTGGTAGAAAAGTCTTACATGTGTATACCTATTACAAAATGGGAGAATAAACTAAAGCTCTTGAATCCTCTTTATGCTGTTATGACCTCATATTAGAGATTGAGCTTGTTATAATGCTGCTAAACCAGAGATTTTGTATAACTTCATTTTGTGGTCTGTAGATTGCTTTCTGAGAATTACTTCTCCATTTTTCCCCTTATATGACCCCTATAGTTCTCTGCAAAATGATTTTTTCAATGTTTGTGTAAACTAATGACCTAATGGATACAAAACTTAAAAGGAAACACAAGCCCTGTTTTCTTAAGTTAGAAGCAAAGCAACTGTTAGCTGCTCATCACCTTGGTAACTTCACTATAATTTCCTTGTTAGGCACACAGGAAGAAGAATTGGAACAGATTGGTAATTACCATATTTCACTGCTTTGTCAACTTTCTTCTTCAGCAGATCGTTTTTCCGAAGATGGTGGCAAGCTGTTGTCGATTCCTGTGCTACTTTTGTCGTATCAGTCGACAAAATCAAAAGGCCATGTTTGAGCATCTTAGTTACTTACTGGAAAACAGCAGTGTTGGACTGGGTACGTCATGTAACTATAACAGCTAAAAGCAAGACCAGGATATCACAAGACTAGTATACAATTTCTAAAGCAAGTTGAAGTATGTGATGAAGCCCCTCTGAATCTTAATCCACTTTGTTTTCATCTCTAACTCAAATTTGTTTTCCATTTTCCTTTCATCCTTATGTGTCTTTGAATTGTGTTAGAAACAGAATAGTCTAAGCCTGTGTTTTTAAATACCTTGAAAAATTTAGGATTAAACCCATAGTTTTGCATTCTTTCCATTCAAAATAGTTACGATTGAAGTGAGCTATAAACTTAAGGACCTGGGGGCAGGGTTCGAAGTGGCAATGCTCGCACCATCACATCCAACTGAGGAATAAGCCAGGCCAACCAGAGAAGTGATAAATGCTCCTTAGCTGCCCACCAAGAAGAGAACCAGAAGACCAACGACCTCACAAGTGTGTATGGATATGGTGAATCCTCTTGCACCTCTCTTGGGAGATCTGCATCCTTGATTACCTCTCTGAAATGCCTGTACAACAACATATACACTATGGGGAATGAATTGGAACAATTAGAGATATGTGTGTGTGGTCACAGGACCGTGATCTCATTGCAGTTACAGAGACACGATAGATCACCTGACCAGAATGCTCTCATGGATGGCTGCATACCTTTTAGGAAAGTCAGGCCAGTAAGGTGAGCTGGTGGAGCTGCTGTTTACATGAGAGAGCAACTAGAATGTATTGAGCTCTGCCTAGAGGAGGATGAAGAACAAGTTGAAAGCTTATGGGTAAGAATTAAGAAACATTCTAACATGGGTGACACTGTTGTGGGTGTTTACTACAGGCCACCTGATCAGGAGGAGCAAGTCAATGAGGCTTTCTACAGTCAGCTGGAAGTAGCCTCATTACCACAGGCCCTAGTTCTTGTAGGGGACTTGACCCACCCTGATACTTGCTGGAAAGACAACACAGCTAGGCACACACAGTGCAGAAGGCTCCTGCAAAGCACTGTTGATACCTTTTTGACACAAGTGGTGGAGGAGCCAAAAAGCAGAGGTGTGCTGTTGCACCTTCTGTTAAGAAACAAAGAAGCTTTGGTTGGAAATGTGAAGACTGGGGGCAGCCTTGGCTGCAGTGGCCGTGAGATGGTGGAGTTCATGGTCCTCTGTGGGGGAAGCTGGGCAATAAGTAGGTTTGCAACCCCAGTCTTTAGGAGAGCTAATTTTGTCCTCTTCAAGGACCTACTGAGGGGAATCCCATGGGTTAGGGCTCTGGAAGATGGGGGGAGTCAAAGACAACTGATGAATACTCAAGTATCACTTCCTCCAAGCTCATGATAAGTGCATCCATATGAGGAAGAGACCAAGCAAAGGAGGCAGGAGACTTGCACAGATGAGCAAGAGGCTTCTGGCAAAACTCAAACAAGCAAGTTTACAGAATGTGGAAAAAGGGACAAGCCACTTGGGAGGAATATAGCAATGCTGTCAGAGTATGCAGGGATGCTACAAGGAAGGCTAAGGTCCATTTGGAATTAAAACTGACAAGGGATGTCAAGGACAACAGGAAGGGCTAGTTCAAGTACATCAGCAGCAAAAGAAAGACTAGAGAAAATGTGGACCTGCTGCTGAATGAGGTGGCTGCCCTAGTGACAGAGGATGTAGAGAAGGTGGAGTTACAGAATCCCTTCTTTGCTTCAGTCTTTACTGCTGAGTCCAGTTCTGGGCTCCCCAGTTGAAGAAAGACGAAGAACTACTGGAGAGGATCCCGTGGAGGGCTATGAAGATGATCAGGGGATTGGAGCATCTGTCTCATGAGGAAAGGCTTAAAGAGCTGGTCCTATTTAGCATGGAGGAGAGATGATGAATACCTTAAGGAAGGAGGTCAAGAGGCAGGTATCAGACTCTTTACGTGGTGCCCAGCAACAGGATTAGGGGTAATGGGCACAAACTGAAACACAGGAAGTTCCATTTGAATGAGGAAAATCTTTACTTTGAGGGTGACAGAGCACTGGAACAGACTGCCCAGAGAGGTTGTGGAATCTCCTCTGGAGATATTAAAAAAATGGCTGGGTGTAATCCTGTGCAACCTGCTCTTTGGGAACCTGCTTTAGCAAGGGGGTTGGACTAAAAGGTCTCCAGAGGTCCCTTCGAACCCTAACCATTCTGTGATTCTGTGAAATCTAAGTTTAAATTAACCCTTTATGTTGGTTGTATGTTTTATCTGGCTTCACTTTTCTTTATTCTAATATTTAGGCCACTGATAGTAATTTCATATTTTTCCTTTAAAGCCTGAGTATATGCTTCTTTATGTGTGCACATTAGATTTTATAACAGAAGGAAAAATATCTTAGATAGATAGACAGTTATATTATTAAGGTATATCAAGGCAAGATAGCATGTGATTACACAGTGCTTTAGCTGTTCATTGAGATCATTTCAATGACTGCATTTGCCCATGTTGAACACAGAAGATGGGATAAGACTAGAAGAAAGAAAACAGGTGACACTGAAGCTTGAAAATGTCTCTTTTGGATGAATATTTTAAAATAAATTTTAAAACCCTGAATTGGTAAGGTTGTGCAGGATTACATAGTGAATATATTGCTCTGCTAAATAAATAGTATAATATCGCTCTGATTTTCTATGTTGCTGATACTGATTTCTTCTCTGCATTTAAAACCAGTGTGATTGAATAGACAAGTCAAATTAGGAAAACGAAATCAATCAGCAATTTATTTTAACATTGTTCAAAGCAGTTAACCATATTCTTGACTGCAAAACAGCCATACTATATTAATGTATTTATGTTCAAATCCCAGTGTGATTGCTGCCCTCTGCTGCATGACTGTAATTACTGCAAACTGTATTTAAGTACTAACTTTTTTCTGCAGCATTTCCTTCAATGAGAGGTTCAACACCACTAGATGTTGCAGCAGCCTCTGTAATGGACAACAATGAGCTTGCACTAGCACTGGAGGAGCCAGATCTCGATAAGGTAAACCACTCAGAGGTCTATTCACCTATTTATTAAATAATGTACTTGTGCTAGAAGGGAAAGTGTAAGTTTGATCATAGTAATTTTTTAATGATCTCCTCAGAAATACTTGCTCTAGGTATGTTCCTTCTCAAGGTAGGATTGACTGAGCAGTACTTTCCATGATTTGCTTTATGTTTAGTAGGAATCACAGCAAAAGAGCTTGATTTCTAGCTTCTGCATTCTTTCACTATTGTTATCAGGTAGAAAAGGATGACAAAAAAAAAAGGCATGTAACAGGAGAAAGGCATATCAAGAAACATTTTTTGGGGAAGAGCAAATTTGAGAACAAAGAGATGATTGTGAAGAAATTAAGCAGGTCTTTTGGCTTAAATAAAACAGAAAGATTGATGGGAATGTAGGTAAGAGCTAAGGGAATGGAATGGCAGGTATTTGAAAAGAGTTGGAACAGGAATTTAGGATAGTTGCAGTAGGAAACTGAATCCAGGTCTCAGATCATTGGCAATAGGAATAAAGGGAAGTATGAGGAGAGGCAGGATGAACTAGAAATTGTGGATAAAAGGATACAAAAAAAAAAAAAAAAAAAAAAAAAAAAAGAAGCATAAAAGTTCTTTGTATATCCTGGAAAGAAAACAGATTAAGAGATGGAAGATGGGTTCACAGTCAGAAGGAAAAGGGGGAAATCTGGGAATGGAAGTGATATGTGCTAGCACAGCATCTGAGGAACAGAAAATGAAAGGCAGGGTTTAATATGAATGGAAGGGAACAGGTAAGCACCTAAATGATAGCTTGGCACAGTGAAAGTCTCTGTGGAGTATGGGAAAATTCTGTGATGAGAGTGGAATGCGTTGTGGGGTGATTGTAATCAGCATATGCTGTGGGAGAGGAAAAGTTGGGAAATAAATGGGAGTGTGAAGGGGATAGCTGGAAGGCAGAGACAAGAATTTTAATGGGGAGGGTGTGAGAGAGCACAGGAACATACTAATTAGATAAAAGTATGTTAAGAACAATTACCAGTTTTGTATCACCTGCAAAATTGCTGAGAGTGCACTCTGTTCTGCCATTAATAAAGATATTAAACAGCACTGGCCCCAGTGTTAATCTTTGGGATACACCACTAGTGACTGGAATGCCACCAATGAGTGTCTTAAATTTTCATGAAAAGTAAATTACACATAGACAACTTCTGAACTTTTGTTACTGCAAATTTGATCGATCTCTCTTTACTGCAAATGCATGAATGTGTAGAAGGTAGAGGACTGGCCAGATGACATACTGCAGTAAACTGAATAGGATTAAAATTGTGGGATTTGGTGGAAAGATTATGAAATCTAAAAAAAGATATTGAGAAGAGATGTATTCTCATGATTTTCTTATATTTTATATGAGCTGTACCTCTAGACTCCTACAGACGTGTTCACTTACACCTTCTAAATGGACACTAGAAAGTTATCATGTCTGTTAGGCATTGTGTACTTTTCCCACCAAGTGGACTGAGTAATTTCCTTACTGTATACTGTAATAAGCAAATTTTTCACATCAGCCCATTTTTCTTCTGTTGCGGTCTTTTGGAGACAACTTACATACTGTATCAGCAGAAGCATAATTCCTCTTCGTGAATTCTTAACTAGTTTCTCTGTTAGGGCATTAGGTAATGATACTAAATGTGATCTCATGAATGGTGGAATTGCTATAGGGTGATTAAACAGAATAATGTACCTCCCTTTTCCAAATAGCAAAACTGATCTCCCTTTTGCCACCCATTTTTGACTGCCTTCCATTCTAAGAATTTATAATTTGCATCTCTTTTTACAGGTTCATGAAAGGTCCTGGTGTTCATTACCTATTGCAGAATATATTTAAGGACTATAATCATGTTCACATGTTGTCCTTTGTGTATTTTCAATAAAACCAAAAATCACGTTTGTGCAGTTATCTGCTAATTTTCATTTAAATGATTGAGAAAATATTCTGTAAATGATTGAGAAATTTAGTTTATTATAATTAATTAGATTTGTCATCATATTGCAAAGATTTCTCTTAGTTAAAGATATTTCTCTTAATAAGAAATGTTGTGTTAGGAATTTACATATTACCAAAAATGTTAGTCTTTTTAAATTTGAGAACTGAACACGAGCCGGCAGTGTGAACTCACAGCCCAGAAAGCCAACTGTATACTGGACTTCATCAAAACAAGCATGACCAGTAGGTCACATGAAATGATCCTGCCCCTCTACTCTGCTCTTCTGAGATCCCACTGAGAGTACTGTGTGCAGTTCTGGTGTCAATATAAGAACACGGAGCTGGTAGAGCAAGTCCAGAGGAGGGCCACAAGGAAGATCAGGGGGCTGGATCACCTCCCATATGAAGACAGGCTGAGAAAGTTGGAGCTGTTCAGCCTTTAGAAGAGAAGGCTGCATGGAGACCTCATAGCAGCCTTCCAGTATCTGAAGGGGGCCTACAAGGATGTTAGAGAAGGACACTTTATCGGGGATTGTAGTGATAGGACAAGGGCTAATGGGCTCAAACTTAAACAGGGAAAGTTTAAATATAAGGAAGAAGTTCTTTACTGTTAGGGTGGTGAGACACTGGAATGGGTTGCCCAGGGAAGTGGTAAATTCTCCATCCGTGGCAGTGTTCAAGGCCAGGTTGGACAGAGCCTTAGGTGACATGGTCTAGTGCGAGATGTCCCTGCCAACCTTAGGGGGGTTGGCACTAAATGATCTTAAGGTCCTTTCCAACCCTAACAATTATATGATTCTGTGATTCTATGATTCTATTTTCAGCCTCTTAAAACTGTTCACTGATACTTATCAGTCTTTGAAAAACGTATTTTTTTGCATATCTGTTGGAATTACAGTAAATAAACTTATAACACTATATTTATTGTTTATAGCAATTTAGCCATACATGGCTATAAATGTGTTTTTTGAAATTGCATTTTGACTGTTGTTTATGTAATGTAAAAAAAAAAAAATATATCAGAATTCCACAATATATTGTTCTGCTTTTCACGTTCCACATTTCGTCTTGCTCTTGTATTGTTGTGTCATCATATAATAAGGTAACTTCAGAAATGAAAGTGCTTGACTTTGACATCATCACCAAAAGCAAGAACTAGAAACTAAGACTGATGCAGTTATGAACTATGTTGGTAGTTTCTCAGGTGAAACACCTTCTATGTAAAAATCTTATATTAAAAAAATTACTATGTTCATTTTGTTATTGTTTTATATTTATTGTGATTGGTTTATATTTATGTTGAAAAATGTATTTCTAAGCTGATGAATAAGTCATTGCTTCTGTATTGTAGGTTGTTACCTACCTGGCGGGTTGTGGCCTGCAGAGTTGTCCAGTATTGCTCGCTAAAGGATATCCAGACATTGGATGGAATCCAATAGAGGGTGAACGTTACCTGTCATTCTTAAGATTTGCAGTTTTTGTTAATAGTAAGTGTGATTTCTCATCATCCAAATTCTATCAAAAGTTTTCCTTAAAATTACGTTTCTAACCAGAAAATATATTAATATATGGAGAGAGGTTAATGCATACTGTTCTCACTACAAATACAAGATTATTGGTATATGTTGCTTATTGTAATTTTTTGAATCTTCATAGTTGCATTTTTTCTTACTCTTTTTGCAACTTGCATAATTTAATAATCTGTTGAAGTAGCAAATGATATTAGGAATTAAATAAGTAAACTGTGGTATTTACATCTACTAGATATGTTGGTTATAAACATAACTGGTGAGCAGTAATTTTAGACCTTTCTTGGCCGCTTATAGCACTGGAAGATTTAGAGATTTGTAATTAAGCCATTTTGCACTGCAAAAAGCAAATTTCCAGTAGGTCCCATGTTTGCATAGTTGTGAGGGATTGGTGTTTGTAAAGCACCCTGACTGTGTACCTTTAATCTGATGTATTGAAAAAAAGATAAAAGTCTTCTCCTTTGATAACTGTCTTATACTCGCTTCTGTGGGCAATTTCCTTTTGAAATTTGTGAAATAAATACGCTAAAATCAAATTTAGGTTAATCTGAACGCCACTGAACAAAAAGCATTCTCCAATTTGTGTGGATTTTCTTTTCATCAAACTAGCTGTCATGGTTTAAGCCCAGCTGCCATGCAGCCGCTCGCTCACTCCACCCCCCTTCCTCCCTCTGCTCCCGGAGGGATGGGAAGGAGAATCAAAAGAATGTAACTTCCACGGGTTGAGATAAGAACATTCCAGTAACTAAGGTATAACACAAACCACTACTGCTACCACCAATAATAATAATGATAAGGGAAATAACAAGGAAAGAGAATATAACCGCTCACCACCCACTGACCGATACCCACCCCGACCCAGCAGTGATCTAGCCCTTCCGGGTAACTGCCCTCAGTTTATACACTGGGCATTATGTGCTGTGGTATGGAATATCTCTTTGGCTAGTTTGGGTCACGTGTCCTGTCTCTGCTTCTTCCCAGCTTCCCCTCTTTTCTGGCAGAGCATGAAATTCAGAAAGACCTTGGCCAGAGTAAACATTACTGAGCAACAACTAAAAACATCATTATCAGCGCTGTTCGCAGGCTGCAAGTCAAAACCACAGCACTGCACCAGCTACTATGAAGGAGAAAAATGACTGCTGCTGCTGAACCCAGGACACTAGTGATTTAGATTAGGGATTAGGTGAGATCAAATGATTTGCCTTCTCACTGCCCATCTGGTCTGCCAATATAGAAAGTGTTGGACAGCTAGAGACGGACAGAAGTGAAACAACTTTAAACAATCTAATTTTTAGATTTTGGCTGTTCGAGTCATATATAATTAGTCTGAAATTAGCAAATAATACCTTAAACAGAAACAATAAGTATGTTTACTGTTCAGTTTCTCAGTTGATAAGCCTTTAGCTATTGAATTGCTAAACTAAGTTGATAAATTGCTATAAGAAGTCTAGAACACATAACCATTGAGTTAATAAAGTGTGTGTTTCTCGTTGCTGATTTTCTAAATAAATGTCAACAGCACCCTGTAAAATTATATGAAGATAGCTTTGATCTTACTTGTAATAGTTTATGTTAGACTAGATATTAGGAAAATGTTCTGTACTGTGATAGTGGTGAGGCACCAGAATGAGTTGCCCAGAGAAGTGAATGCTCCATCCCTGGAATTGTTCAAGGCCAGGTTGGACAGGGCTTTGAGCAACCTGGTCTAGTGGAATGTGGCCCTGCCAGAGGACGCAAACCCCTGCAGGGTGTTGGAACTACATTATCTCTGTGGTCCCTTCTAAGCCAATCCATTCTATAACTCTATGGTGAATAAACTTTGATGGATGGTCCACTAGTAGAATGAAGTTTTAGTTTCAAGTGTTTCAGCTGCTTTTTATCTGAAAAACAGGTATGGTTGGGGTTTTGAATCTTATTACGACAGTTTTAGAGGCAGCAGTTTCAAAAATCAGGTGACTAATTTCTCTGCGTCTCCTGCTTTAGAGGACAATTACAAATATAGATTAGTAAAGATTAGTAAAATATTTGGGTTGTTGAGATAAAAGCAAACACACTTCTAAACAGATTAATGGATTTTGACTCTGGTCAATGTGTCCTTGGAATAAGCAAAACTTCTTGGCCTCTGAAGTACATTAGAGCAGGCTTCAGGATATTAAAGCTGTTTTCAGCAGTTCAGTATCCCATCAGAAGGGGCATGGAGAAGAAATACAAATATAGAGAAGGTCAGAATAAGATTCTAGTGGCAAATGCAGGGTACAAGAGATTGTAAACTGAAAATGTAGACTAATTCTTGATAAACTTCTGTTGACTTTAGTAGAGCAGCATTAAAGATTAATTTGATCTCTGCTTAAAAAAAGTTTCTTCCTGCACATTCTAAATTAAAACTATCTGCAAGGGGCTCATGCTGATATATGCTTTCTTTTACTCTAAATAGCACTCCTCACAAAGCATATTTTTCATGTGCCAAAAACTGCCCAAACTAAAATAAATTTTTACATCTAGATCTAAAATGTATTGGAAACGAACCACTCAAAACAATATTTGGTAGTGCTTTTATTAAACTAAAAATTAGTTGCATGATATAATTTTTATTTGTATTTGTTTGATTCTGCACTATGGATTCAAATGGCCCCTTACAATTTTTAAGGGCATTTTGTATTTGCCTCCTCAAAAGATATAGGAAACATGCAAGGATTCAGGAGCATCTGGTAGCTGTAGCTGAATGTTGTATATGTTTGGAAGATTGTTTGTAGAACTACAGAGGTATATGGTGAACTTTGAGATTATATTTTACTTACTGCATTGTTTTAAAAATCTTCATTTAAAAGGTTTTATCTAAATGAAAGTAAAATTGTCAAATTCAAGATTTAAAATCCTGCTTTTTCCCTGCTGTATGGAAGGAAGGTGAGTGAAAGAGAGTGAGGGGCGGAAAGAGTGCAAAGTCAGTAAGCAGGACACCAAATCACAGCATTATTTCTATTGGAAAAGACCCTTAAGATCATTGCATACATCCATACACACCATCAAGTTCACTACTAAGCCCTGTCCTTAAGTGCCACATCTACAAGTCTTCTCAAATACCTCCAGGGATGGTGGCTCAACCACTTCCCTGGGCAGCCTGTTCCAATGGCTGACAACCCTTTCAGTGAAGAAATTCTTCCTAGTATCCAGTCAACCTCCCCAGGCACACCTGAGGCTGTTTTCTCTCATCCTATGTTTCATATTAAGATTGTACCAGTGTTTTAACTGTGGAAAATACAAAGCTTTAGATATAAGTAAGTATTTAGCTGCTCTTTCTCGAGCCAGTCAGTCCCAGTTACCCCATCAGTCATTGCCTTCTGTTGATTGTGACTTCCTGGTAACACCACTGCTGCTCTAAGTTAAACCAGTTTCTCATGATACTTTTCTGGTGGCTGCTAAAACTGCAACATTCAGTTTAGTGTAAACTTACTAGTTGAGTTGGTTTAGTATTGTAACTTGCATGTAGAATATAGGTACTGATGATCTGAGCTACTGACAGCACAAGTTCATTGACTGAACTGTTTATTTTCCTGTAATTTGCTTTCTTCCTAACATCCCATTAATTTCATATGGATTATCAGTATTCTTATAAGGTACTCACTGAATTTCTGAACAGTTGTATTTAACCATAAGCTGCATTTGACCCTATTATTATTCCTGTCTTGCTTCCATGACACTTCCATGTGCCACTAACAGCAGCCCATGAAGCAGTTACATGAAAAGAGTTTATTTATATGAAGGTTCCTTTTCCTAAAGACTTTTATTCAGCAAGCATCTAGATCAAAACCTGTCTGCCTGTACTTATACAATAGTTAAACCCACTCTTTTCCCTTTTCAAATATACATACCTTTTTCCACACAAAGCTGTTATAAATTGTGTTGTTTCAGGCAAACCATGACCTTTAAACTATAAAACTATATAAACTATAGAAAAGATGAAGTATTCAATTTCAGGCATTAAATACCAAGCAGAGGGTTTAACAGGTATTTAAACATGAAGTAAAAAAACATCAGGAGATTTTAGTCTAGGTATATTTAACCTAAAATAGAATTTGGCATACTTTAGTTATATTGAGAAGATTAAACTCTGAGATGAGTTTTCTACTGATGAAGTACTAAGAACAGAATGTTAAACAACATTCCGTGCTTCAGCTGGCCCTTTAAAAGTCAAATAACTCTCATGCCCTGTACTAGGTCTGACTGGGATGGAGTTAAGCTTCTTCATAACAATCTGTATTGTCTCCCCATTCAGCTCCTTCTCCTCCTTCCTGGTCCAGGGTAGGAAAGAGGTTGGGAGGAGGCACAGCTAGGACAGCTGACCCCAAATGACCCAAGGGGTATTCCATATCATGATTTTGTGCTCAGCAATAAAAGCTCATGGAAACATTCTTGTTTTCAAAAATAAGGAGGGGGACTTTTTTTCTCCTTTCTAAAATTTAGGGGGAAAACATGGTTGTCTTCTGACTAAAGGATACCTTTCAGGAGAAAGTAAGTATAGTTCTTTTTTTGGTCCTCAGGTGAAAGTGTTGAGGAAAACGCAAGTGTTGTTGTGAAGCTCCTTATTCGACGTCCAGAGTGCTTTGGACCAGACCTTAGGGGAGAAGGAGGAAATGGTTTGCTGGCAGCTATGCAGGAAGCTATCAGGATCTCAGAAAATCCTTCTCGTGACCTTCCCTCTCAGGCATATAAAAGAGAAGGGTAAGTAAATGTGAATGCTTGTTTGGCAAATGATGATTTAATAGCTGTTTTACTCAAGCTTGGAATATATGGATAATAGGCTTTGTTATTCAATATTATACAAACATAGAGTATTAGAGATTTACACCCACAAGCAGTTGTCAGATGGAATTTGTAAAATGTGAGCTAGATAAAAGTGGAATAAGAGTTACAGAAGAAGCCTGAAGGGCAAAGCAAAGAAGAGAATGCTGTTGTGGAATGAAGCTAAGGTAAAGTGAAAGAGGAAGATAGAAGGCTCATGTGAAGTCATTTATTACTGTTCAATTGCATGCTTACTCTAAGGATACCCCTGTAATCCAGAGCCAGGGAAAATTAATATATCTAATTAATAGTCTCTGGATCATGAACATAGCTCCAGAGAGGAGCTATAAAATTTCATTAGCAAAAATGCTCTGGATTTTTTTGTTTATCTTTTAGGGATGATGATGATGATGAGGAGGAGGAGATTGTGCATATGGGCAATGCAATCATGTCATTTTACTCAGCTCTTATAGATTTACTTGGACGCTGTGCACCAGAATTGCATGTAAGCTCATTTTGTCACTTGCTCAGAAAATGTAGATTTGTAAACAGAACTGTACATGTCTAACTAAACTGTTCTCTGTTCAAAGGTATCTTCCCTTCAGAAGGTGGACTTTATTGCATTCCTCTCTGTATCTAGACAGATATGTTTCCTGCAAACTGTTTATAAGGAATCGTGGTCTTCTGATTACTTATGTTTTTATATATCTGAAATTTTGGGGACTTTTTATATGAATGTGGAATCAAAGCAAAGATGAACTACTAGTGTTGCACATTTACGCTACCATCAAAATTTCTGGAAGTCATAAAATACTTTTGTGATACAGACCAGCTTTTGTGTGCACTGATGAAATATGGTATCTGCACCGCATGGATGCACAGAAAAATATGTAAAATTACTGTTTTGACTGTAATGCCCATAACAGCAACATGCAAGACTTCGTTTTAAGTTAGACAGACTTCTGCTTGTCAGTATTTAAAATTTGTTATAGTATAAATCCAGCTGAAAATGCAGTATGTATCTCAAAACAAGAAGCAAGAAATTTGACTAACAGCTTCTGGCTACCTGTTAGCAAAGGTATTAGCTTTATTTTCTGTAAAGCTGTGTGTAGGAGTCTGTTGCCAGGTATAGCAGTTTCATGTTAAGAAAATTACTGGAAGAGATTTTCAGAGACAGAGGTTGTGAATATCTAATTTCTGCTAGAAGTTGAAAGGAGTTGGTCACCTCTTTGTTGTTAATGCCTTCTGAAATTTTCACGGCATAGAAATAATAGAAAAATGCATAGATGCATCAGACAGGTTTGCATCTGTAAGGTAGAGAGGCAAGCTCAAAACCCGGTACTATAGGTTCTGTAAGTAACAAGTCTTTCAAAAATTTCCAGTTTTATCACTTTGTCTGATTGCTTAAGGAATCTTATCCATATTTTGTGTGTTATTGGGAATTTATAATAATGTGAAATTAGCCAAATTAGGACAGATTCAAAATTAGGCTTAGGTGAAAATCAGCAACTGCTTTACAGTTCTGTGGGAAGTTAAATTTCTGTGCATTTTTTTTCACCAGTGTTTGAAAAAAGCATATTAAGATCTGTATTTTGATGACATTTTTCTGATGTAATAAATTTCTTAATTGATTAACTTTCTCTAACAGCTTATTCAAAGTGGAAAGGGGGAAGCTATTCGAATCAGGTCAATCCTTCGATCTCTAGTGCCAACTGAAGATTTGGTTGGGATTATAAGCATACCACTAAAGCTGTCAACAGTTAACAAAGGTAACTTTAGTACTTCTATTGGACGAGTTCACCTTATATAAAAATCTTCTGGCACATAAGACTTCTGGTGTAAAATAGAGAAGTTTTTTAGAGCTGAGTACAGACAGAGCACTTTTCTTCAGATTTTAATTAGATAGCTATCAGTTAGAGCAGCTTTAGTAGAACAAATACTCCTGTGGAGCACAGAATATAAGGACATAGTAATACTTTACAGGATTGCACTGTAATGGGCTGCCCATCTCAGTGCTTGGTCTCCAACAGTGGCTGTAGAGGTGCTATTTTTTTGGGTAGGATAAATAAGTCTGCACAGAGTTCCTTTGTACTTCCACATTATCCAGTTATTTGATTAGAAAGATTAGAGTGTACCTCCCTGCCCATTAGTATCTGCTTCTGGACCTGGTGTGCAAGAATGCATCTAATCCCTTTGGAATAATGTCTGTACCCACAAATTCCTGTGGCAGTAAGTTCCAGAAATTCACTATTTGCTACATGAAAAAGTGTTTTAAGCATTTCTGTCCATCATATTTGAAAAATCATGGCAGTCAGGTGAAGTTCCTGACGACTGGAAAAAGGGAAATATAACCCCCATTTTCAGAAGGGGAAAATGGATGACCCAGGGGATTACAGACCAGTCAGTCTCACCTCTGTGCCTGGCAAAATCTTGGAGCAGATTCTCCTGGAAGGCATACTAAGGCACATAAAAAAACCCGAGTTGGCTGGTGACATTCACTAAGGGGAAATCCTGTCTGACCAATTTGGTGGCCTTCTATGGTGGGATTACAGAACTGATGGAAAGGGGCAAAGCAGTTTACGTCATCCACCTGCACTTTTGCAAAGCTTTCGACACTGTCCTGCACAACATCCTTGTCTCTAAATTGGAGAGACATCAGTTTGATAGATGGACCACCCTGTGGATAAAGAACTGGATGGATAGCCGCATGCAAAGAGTTGTGGTCAATGGCTCAATGTCCAACTGGAGACCAGTAATGAGTGGTGTCCCTCAGGGATCAGTGTTTGGACCAGTCTTGTTCAACGTCTTTGTCCGTGACATAGACAGTGGGATTGAGTGCGCCCTCAGCAAGTTTGCCGATGACACCAAGCTGTGTGGTTCAGTTGATACACTGGAGGGAAGGAATGCCATCCAGAGGGACGTCAACACGCTTGTGAGGTGGGCTAACACCAGCCTTATGAAGTTCAACCAAGCCAAGTGCAAGGTGCTACACCTGGGTCGAAGCAGTCCCAGGCACAGCTACAGGTTGGGTGGAGAAGAGATTCAGAGCAGCCCTGTGGGGAAGGACTTGGGGGTGTCGGTTGATGAGAAACTTAACATGAGCTGGCTTCAGTATGTGCTGGCAGCCCAGAAATCCAACAGTCTCCTGGGCTGCATCAAAAGGAGTGTGACTAGCAGGTCGAAGGAGGTGACCTGCCCCTCTGCTCTTCTGAGACCTCACTTAGAGTATTGTGTACAGTTCTGCTGTCCTCAACATAAGAAGGACATGGAGCTGTTGGAAGTCCAGAGGAAGGCCACAAGGATGATCAGGGGACTGGATCACCTCTTGTATGAAGACAGGCTGAGAAAGTTTGGGCTTTCAGGGGAACAGCCTGGAGAAGAGCAGGCTGAGTGAAGACCTCAGAGCATCCTTCCAGTGTCTGAAGGGGGCCTATAAGAATGCTGGAGAGGGACTCTGTATAAGGGACTACAGTGATATAGGACAAGGGGCAATGGGTTCAAACTGAAACAGAAGTTTAGGTTAGGTATAAGGCAGAAGTTCTTCACTGTTAGTGTGGTGAGGCACTGGAATGGGTTGCCAAAGGAAGTTGTAAATGCTCCAGGTTGGGCAGAGCCTTGGATGACAAGGTTTAGTGTGAGGTGTCCCTTCCCATGGCATGGGAGCTGGATCTAGATGATCTTAAGGTCCTTTCCAACCCTAACTATTCTATGATTCTATGATTGTATTTTTTATTATGCTCAGCTGGTATTAATTAGGACCCTTGTATTGTAGTATTTTGCGATTTCTGGTATAGCAGTTCTTCATTCATCTTGTCAGCTATCTGTAATTTTTGACGTCCCATTCATATTCTTTCTCAGTCCTCATTTTGCCAAATTGAAGAATCTCAAGTTTTCTTAGTTTCTCATCATAAATACTCCATTAACTGAATCATTTTAGTTGCCCTTCTGTGTACCTTAGCTATCTCTATTCTGCACTCCCAAGAAACAGAAAACAGCTGTGGAATGCACACAAGACGCAAATATTTTTGTACTAGTAATGTGGGCACACCACATTACCAACTGAGTTCAGAGTGCAGAAGTGTATTGATCATTGTGTTCTTGCTTGTTGTGCAACTGTTGATTCTTTCCTTAAAGTAGTCAGTGTGGTTATCCAGGGTGGATTTATATCCACAAAATAACTTCCAAGATAACCATACAAATTGAAATTTTCTATGAAGCATAAACTCAACAGAGGATGACATTGTTATGGCTTATCATCTTCATGTTTCCTATTAATTTCTCCATATTTATGGGATATAAATTACCAGTCTGTCATTTTTTTATACGGCAAAATAATTTTAGCTTCCTTCCCCTCCTGTTGTACTTCCTGTTTAACAGGAATTGTCTATTCCACTTTACAGTCAGAGATGGTTTTTCTGATGCACAGTTAACTTCTGTGTAATTGTCGTCTTCCCCTTAGGTTCTATGCTTTTTTAGTCTAGCTTACATGAGACAAAAAAGAAAATTCTTAACATTTTTTGCCTTCACAGTTGCTATATATTTTTAATATTTGCAGTATTATTTATCTTTAATTATACCATATAAACATTCTCCATATTTCTAATGAAACAAGTAGATTACCAGTCATTCTTAAGCTTTCATTTAAGAGTGAAGTAACAGTAAATTGCAAAATAATAAGGTGTTTTGAAATAATAGAAACCTAGTAATCTTTTTCAGCACACAAGAAAACAGAACAATAATATAATTTTCATTGAACATGTGATTTTACACATTAAATGTAGTTTTAGTGTCTTTCACTGTGTTGCTTTTCCTTGTTTATCAGTTATCTACTATTAAAAATTAAATTATATATTTATGTAGATGGAACAGTAAATGAGCCAGATATGTCTGCAAATTTCTGTCCTGATCATAAAGCACCCATGGTACTCTTCTTGGACCGTGTCTATGGTATTAAGGACCAAAGTTTTCTCCTTCACCTACTGGAAGTTGGATTTTTACCAGATTTAAGAGCCTCTGCTTCTTTGGATACAGTAAGTATTTTACTATGGAGTTCAGGCGTAGTGGCTGAACACAGTGGCTTCATAAGTGTAAAAAATGGAATTTCAAGTCAAAACAGCTATTAAAAAAAAAAAAAGATAGTGTAGGCTCGCTGTAAAGACAACAGTAATAATTCTGTTACTATTAATTTAGGTTGTTTAATTACAACCTAATTAATAATTAAATAATGCTTATGATCTTAAGCATTCAGTGCCACTTTATGAATCAGTAGTGCAATATAGTTTAGAAACTTTTAATACAGGCTTACATTAATTATACGGTAAGTACATTTCGCATACTGTAATAGGTCTACTGATTACTTTTACTGTGTCCTTCCAAGAGTTACACTGAAAACTCATATATGTGTAGATACGAAGAAATTAAGTGAGGTCAAAGTGCTACTTAATGCTTTGTGGTTTTGTTAACCTGTTTAAAGAAAAAGATGCCTTTCTTTTTTTTTTTTTCCTCCTTTTGGTTCAGAGTACAGTGGGCCAAGAGATGGACGGCAAGTGGATTACTTGGATTTTATCAATTGAAAAAAAAGCGCTTTTGTCCTCATGTGTTATGAATGGATATAATTTTAGCACTCAGTCATTAAGGGGACTTAAGGAGTATTTAATTATTCTGTTTTATAGACTTCATATCTAGTAACCTTTATTCCATCTGATACTAACAGTCATTTACTACTTCACACAGGTTTCTCTAAGTACCACAGAGGCAGCTCTTGCGCTAAATAGATATATTTGCTCAGCTGTGTTTCCATTACTTAAGAGATGTGCTCCCCTCTTTTCTGGAACAGAGCATCACGCCTCTCTTGTTGACTCCATGCTTCACACAATATATAGGTTATCCAAAGGACGTTCCCTTACAAAAGCACAGAGAGACACTATTGAAGAATGCCTGCTTGCTATTTGCCAGTATGTATTATACCTTGTGTACAAATTGATTTCTTTTGTGCAGTATATGTATTTTAGGAATTTCTTACTTTGGTTATAAAGTAGAACTATGATTATTTTATTCTTGTGTGAAATAAATTGCCAGAATGCGTGATAAGATTTGTTTTTTCCTAAGAGAAAATAGATTTGATTTTTCCATTATGGGTACTGCATTACACAAACTGTCATGTTGATATGAGCTTTATGGTGATACAGGATAAATTCTGATTATTTGTAAAAACAACACCCCAGTAATACCAAAAGTGTTATTGCAAGTCTGACAGTAAGTATGTGTCAGGGAATTAAGGGATTGATGTCTGTGGTTCTGATTGGGGTGTGAAGAACCTTCACTGTAGTTGGAAAAAAAAAAAAAAAAAAGACAAAATTACCTCCCACTCTTCAAATCCTAAAACTGAACTGAGCACTGAAGACATACCAAGAATTGAAATGTCGATTTGCCAACTGAATCATAATTCTTGATCTTTGTTATAAACTGTAGTGCTACTTGTCTGGGCAGTGGACTGTGAAATTAGTAATGCAGTGTGCATTTTCAGTTTGTGCATAGCACAAAAAGAGGATAGAGTGGAAATGAAGATTTGGAAAAGCCAAAAGAAAAGGGATCAACATAAGGAATAATTTTGCTCTTTTGGAAACAGCTTAGGAGACCAGGAATCTTCAGCCTGAAAAAGTGATGACTGAAAGGGAGATATGAAAACAGTGTTTTTATCTTGATTTTGAGTCTATTGATCACTGAAATTAAATAGCTAGAAAAAAATGCTGAGTAATTTATTCAGTCTTCTAGTTGAGATTTATTTCTTACAAGAATAATCATAATGTATTTTCCTGATCAGTTAGGAATGTGTTGTTGCTTTTTTGTTTCATATCAGAAACCATTCTGTTAGGTCATATTCTGTTTCTTTTGCTCAGATTGTTCTCTCTGTGTATTCTGAAAAATATCCAGCACCCCTCCCTCTGCTGTTGTCTGATACAGTCATACACATTGTCTGTTCACCTAAGAGAGCTCACAAGTAACACATCTTTCTGTGCTACATTCTTCTATATGTAGATGAGGCATAAGGGTTCCTTAAGCACATACCATTGTTTTTTCAAAACACATTTATAGTGATTTGAACTCTAATATGCAAATTTTTACTGGACTGTATGAACTTCACAAAGAACTTATTTTTTTTTTTTTTTTAATTACAGCCACTTGCGTCCCTCTATGCTACAACAGCTGTTGAGAAGGCTAGTTTTTGATGTGCCCCTACTCAATGAATACTGTAAAATGCCTCTTAAGGTAAATGCTTTACTTTCTGTATATATAGTCCATGTAAAACTTACTTCATGATAATCTGCCATTGTTATGTTTTTAAAAACCAGAATGGGGTGGGGTGAAGCCCAGGTTTTTTCCAGAGAGAGATGGTTTAAAGGGTGTACTGCAGGTGACTTTTGCAATGTTTTGAATAATACTGAGGCCACCAACTACAAATGACAAAAATAAAATCAATTTGATTTTGTAAAAGGTTTTTTACCAGAATCTGTCATGTCCTGCTTTATACCTTTTCATTGACTCTGTTTTTATCCTCTGAGCTAATCTGTATTCACATGGTGACAATCCTGAAATATTGTAATTTTGCTACTCACTGTCATCTCTGAGAATCCCACAGCAGCAGCTGGGAATAATACACACTTTATATTTTCAGAGTATGGGCTCTACTGCTCTCCCAGAAAACAAAAGAAGAAAAAGAGACCATTTTTATGAGCCATTAGAAATGAAGAAACAGAAATAAATAATGATACTTGTGTAACTGTTTAAATAGATACTGGCAATTCGGAGTTCACTAACCAGTATGTTATTTTGTTAAGTACTGATGTTTTATGTGCATTTCTTTTTCTTGAAAATTCTAGCTTCTGACAAATCATTATGAGCAGTGCTGGAAATATTATTGTCTGCCTTCAGGAATGGGAAGCTATGGAATTGCAGCAGAGGAAGAATTACATTTAACTGAAAAATTATTCTGGGGAATATTTGATTCCTTGTCTCATAAGGTAATGACTTTAATACACATTACAGTATGGGGTGACTAAAAAAGCATTACAATGATAATTTGTTGTGACAAGTGCCTATTTATCAGTTCATTCACCTAATATAGGGCATATGGCAATTAATGTTTTTAATGAAATAACTTTCTAATGAAAAATTGAATGCTGAATCTTGAAAGATTCTCTCCAAACTAATGAAATATAACACATTTGTCTTGATGCACCCATATAGCTTTACACTAGTAATAAGGCAGATTGGTTTCTGCACTAACAAGTTGGTGATGTCACCTGTCCTGTTTTGGCTCTACTAAACTTTTAAAAATTCTTTTTACTGGCAGAAAATTAATTTTAAGAAATGTATGTATATGCTTGTCAAATAGTTGGTGTATGCACAGTAAATCTACATTGTTTGCAAACATAAACTTGTTTGGGATTTTTTGGGGGGGACTTGTTTTGTTTTTTGTGGGTTTTTTTTGTTCCTTTGTTTGCTTTCTGGGCTTTTTTTAAATTTAGTTTTCTGGTTATTGCCCAGCTTGCGAAATATAATGCAACATTCTTTGAAATATTTTTTTTTCCATTTTCCTGTTCCAGAGTGTGATCCTGGGATTATTTTTTTTACTTATTTTTGGTCTGAGTAATTCTAATAATGAAGCAAGAGAAATATTTTTGAAGTGGATTTGTTTGTTTGTTGTTTGCTTTCTAGAAATGGTTGGCGTCTGTGTTGTAACATCAAAAAGATGCCTGAGCTATCTGAGTAAAATTTATGAAAAAATTATAATAGCATCAAACTCTTGCACTTTAGTGTTCATCCGTAGCTCTTAAAGCCTTTTAAAACTATACCATTATGTGCATTTTACAGCTAGGGAATCTGAAAGATAGAGAAGTGATTTTTATTTATCCTAAGCATACAATAATGTTGTTTCAAAGCTGGAAGGAGAACCATGGCCTACTGTGATGTGCTGCCACTTCTTCTAGCACATGTTTTTTTATGATTTAGTGTGTAACAGTTTACCTTGAATATGTTTGATGGCGAGTTGCTAAAGATATTTTCTTCAAATGTAATTCTACCTCATATTTTTATATATCAAGTACATCTGTGCTTTCTAGAGCTAAAATGACTATTCAGAAGACCAAATGCACCTCTTAGCAGGACAATATTTGAAAAATAATGAACTGCCTTTGCTAAACACAACTTTCTTTAACCAATATGATTTAAACTGAAACAGATTACAGGAAAAGAGGGAGAAATTACAATGGCTTCTGCAGCTAACATAGCAATTAGTCATTTTAGAACTGAAGCTGTATTTCATAGATGGGTGTACTTCTATAACTAGGCAAACAGTAAGGCCCCTTACTAGCCCAAAGAAAGCTTAAGAGTCATACTTGTATGGTATATACTTATAAAAGTGCCAGCATCCTTTCATGTTAATTTGAGTAGTCTTTAAAATGTATCAAGTTAGCATCAAAAAAAATAGATGTCGTGCAGGAATAATTTTGCTCTATGCTTAATTTTTAAATGTGCTTTACAGTTTGTTTGCATCTTCTAATATTTGGACATATGGCTGCTTGGTTTTCACTAACATTTTGCATGTTTTTCTGTTGGATTTTCCAACCAGTTCCTATCTCTCCTGCAGAAGTATGATCCAGAGCTCTTTCGAATGGCTTTGCCTTGTCTAAGTGCTATTGCTGGTGCCTTGCCCCCTGATTATTTAGACACACGAATTAAATCAACTTTGGAAAAGCAGACTTCACTGGATCCAGAAGGAAATTTTGATCCCAAGCCTGTCAATACAGCAAAGTGAGTCATATAAATCATAGTAATATCCTTTCCTTAAATATTGTTGTACTATTCCTTATCAACAGTTTTTTTCTCCTGTGTAGGAAAAGTTGGCTAGTCACTGGCTTTTTAATGTTACTAGTACTTTTCAGAAGTAGTGTAGGGATTTTTGCTTCCTCCTGCCAAATACTTCACTGTGACATATTCTGTTTACTCGATATAAAACGTCTATAAAACGTCTTCTTCTCAGCACTGTATGGACATTAAGTATTTCCCTGTTATTAGGTGCAGACTACATAACAAATTCTATACTTCTTATCTACTTTATGCCTAATAATTCAAATGTTTGAGATATGTACACTTGTAATAGGTTTGATGTTATTATTTAGATTGTGTTTATGACAAATGGTACAAGATCACCCAAATCTGGTGATTCAGTTGGCCTATTGCCCAATTTTTATAAAATCCCCAGTTTTGAGAATTGATCTGATCTGATCTGATACAGAAAGGTAAGCAGGTTATGTGTGGTGATTTAATAGAGACTTGGCCTTCCTAGTAATCTTGTGCTTTTAAAAATCAGATTTCTTATAAGTTTATATTCAGGAACTGAGGTTCACTAGTTAATTCTTGCTATTAAAGTCTTGCCTTTGCATCATTATGCAATGTGAAACATCCATACAGGTATTATCTTGTATTAAGAATTGTCAAGAAAAATACCTGTAGGTTATGGTGAAGCAGTCTTTTTTTCTTGTGATTTCAGTGCAGCTAATTCTAATTCTACTTCTAATAAGTGCAGCTGTTACATATTTGAAGAATCCCTGTAAATGCCATTATAGCTCTTTGTTTTGCAGCATTTTTCTAAAGAAAATGAAATGGCAAAGCCAAATGTCTTGCCTTTGTGTGGAAGTGAAGCATTCTGATTAGTGCTATATTATACTGGCATTTTTTAATAAATCAGACTGCAGTGACTTATGATTGAATGACCATACTCTCCTTTGTTTACAGCCTTGTACTTCCTGAAAAGTTGGAGTACATTGTCAGCAAGTATGCTGAACATTCCCATGATAAATGGGCCTTTGATAAGGTAGGAATTATTTTAATACTGGCAACTGTCAGGAAAAGACTAGTTAATAATACCTGGTATGAATATTGTAAGAAAATGGGACAGTTTAACTGAGGGGCCCTTGGTCAGAATGCGTTAATGTCTGTGTATTTACGAGCATGTGGAAGAAATCTTTTGCTCAAGAAAAAGAACTGAAATTTATCAGTTTTTCAAAGTGAACAGAATTTATTAGACAAATATCTGAAGGAAATGAAAAGGGGCACTGGCTTTTGTTTTGTTTGCTTGTTTTTATTAATAAAATTGTATAGATCTTACCTTCATTTTGCTTGATAATGATATTTTTTGACTGGGAGGCAGAGAATCAATTTTACTGCAGCAGCTCTGTGATCTAATAGTGTATCTGGGAAGTCTAATGTCCTTCTTTTATTTCAGAAAATGCAGCTTTAAGAAGTCTCTTCCTCTAATTTTCCAAGTGCTCTGTTACTGTGTTGTGTTTTTGTTTCACTACTTCAAAATAGCTACAAGAGGAGACAATATATACTAAGTCATACATCTTTTTAATGTTTCAGTGTAACATTTAAAAAGGCCTTAATAATGTTACATTTGCAAATATATTTTATTGTTAATAAATATAACTTTCAGAGTTAAAGTTGAGCAACATGAAGTTTGGGGGAGTTGACAATTGTTTTTGATAACTGTGTTGGAAATTTTCTGACATTGAACTAATTAATTCAACCCAAGCAGGAATTTTAAATCTCTTTCATTCAAAGAAAAAAATAGAATTCGGGTTAAGTAACTTATTGTAACTATTAATAAAAAATTGATAACAATTTTATAGAACACTTACATAGAAATAACAATTCTATTGTTGTGTGGGGCCATGTATGCAAATTTGTAGAGAAAGATGTATATATACAGAAGGGTATAAATATGCACACATTTATCTCAACCCATAAATTTCAAGGAGTATTGTTTGAGGTAAAAGATTCATTAAAGTTACATTCTTTAGTGCTTGAGCTGTTAACGTTACATTTTCTTCTCTGTGTTGCTGACTTTAACCTCTCAGAGAACAGATGCTTTCTTTACCTTAGCTAGTACCGTCTTCACGCTTGAGTCCTTTTCAAAGAGGCTAGTGTGTATTGGGCTCAGACCTTGTTTCATGAGACCTACTACTTATAGGTGGCATCTAATTTGTCAGGACTATGTTTTACTCCAATGTATCTACAAATGGATGCACATTCTTATAACAGAAATTTCTGTGGCACTGAATAGCTATTAGAATAGCTTAGCAGTTCAATACAACAAAGTAAACTGGACAGTTTCCCATTACTCATCTATGTTGTTCTCATCTTATTTCAGTATATTTATTTTGATTTCAGACTAATAGTGGGTGGAAGTATGGTGTTTCACTTGATGAAAATATGAAGACACACCCATTAATAAGACCTTTCAAGACTTTAACTGAAAAGGTAATAGAGGAAATTTCAGCTGCATTAACAGAAAGTAGATTGATATATGTACTTTTTAAAGTCTATTTAAAATATATGCTGTAAGAGACAAATTAGAATTATTGCAAATTATTCTTACAAGAATTCATGGAATTCTTGTGGCTGTTAAGAACAGAAACTTTTATATGCTTAAGTAGTTGGCTGGATAATCTTACACAGAGTCTTGTATAATTTGCTTCTGTTACGGACTGTTCCTCAGCCTGAACCAATTTGTATTCAGAGTATCAATAGCACAGGATTTTCAGGTCTTTATGGATGAGGAATGACTGGCAGAAACTCCTGGGTTTTCAGATAAAAGTGTAATTTAACATAGCTGAAGGCAATTTTGTCTTCAAGAAAGATGGTAAAAAAATTTAAAGAAAGTATAGAAGATGCTTCAGTAGAAAATGGGGAAACTTATTCAAACTATTTTGAATAAACTTTCATTTGAATTTTTTTACTAGACATTAGTATCTTCTAGTTGTCAGAACAATGGACTGATTTGAATTCTGTTACATATTTTTCAGTGAAACCTCGGGTGAGTCATAAGTCAAATATTTGTCCCTTTTTACCAAACTTTTCCTGTTCAGAATATGAAAATGATAAAAAAAACAAGAGGGATTCAAAAGGTTTAATTTCCCAAGGTTTGTAAATTACTTTGAAGTCTTTGGAGAGGAGCTGAGGAATTGGTGGTTATTATTAAACCAGTTCAAAGAGATTGTTCTGAATTGTCTCAGATTAGACATTTTGAACATAAAAATCAGGTCTTTCCATGAAAAGTGTCATGTTAAGTAATTGTCATAAAAATTCTTATTCATGGTATGACCTGAAATACTTTTATTAGGTTGATTTGAGAGGTCTTAATATGACATATTCAGAATTTTCTTTGCCACAACTTTTCAGATTTTCTGTAACACCTTTACTTTTCAAAAGAATGTTGGAATAAAGGCTATTCCCTAACTTTTTATCAATGGCTGTATTTATATGAAAAGGTACATAGATCAGCGACATTCTATGAGTGGATATAAATATAGAAAGACTAAAAAAAGGCCTTGTGCTGATGCATTCAAATGTACATACTTGCCTAACTCTTTTCATAGTACTTGTAATGCCATCAATTTTATATTATTTTGGGCTAGAGGAATTAATGAAAAAGTTTCCAAATACAAACGACATCATGGCAGTAGAGCTCACTTGAATGCTGTTACTGTGTAACAGATATTCCAGAAATAAATGCTACTAGGAATAAAATGAACAAAAAAAGTAAGTATTTTAAAGTTTTTCTCATGTGTTCTCAGATATAATATTCAAATTTTGTTTGCCTTTGCGGCATGTGACAATTTATAAAGAAAGACAGAATATTTTTGTTGCGTGTTTGTTACTGGGTAAATACAGAGAAATTTTACATTATTTTCTTCAAAGGAAAAGGAAATTTATCGTTGGCCTGCCAGAGAATCACTGAAAACCATGTTGGCCATGGGATGGAGTCTAGAAAGGACCAAGGAAGGAGGAGAAGCAATAATACATCAGCGTGAAAATGAAAAGCTCCGCAGTATATCTCAGTCCAGCCAGGTAAGGTGGAATTGCTTAAATTTAGAAAGCAAAAGACTTGTTTGTTAATCTACTAAGAAATTATAAAAAACTAAGTTAATTTTATACACTTCTAATGAAAATAAACATTTAACGTTAGAATTCTGAGATTGGAAGTCATGTCACTGTAATAAAAACTGTGAAGCAACACTAAAGAGGGGATTGCAAAAAAGACAACTTTAAAATGATAAGGCTGTCACTGTATCCATTTTCTCAGAAGACATGGAGACAGTTTTCATATACTCATTTAATAACTGCATGCTGAGACTGCTGCTCACTATGTGTCTTGGAGGTGGGCAACTATTTAAAACTATGACGTGTTGGAGAATTTTTATTGTAGCCTTTGAGGTGAATTAAACATATATTTGTGCTCAAATATAGTAAGATTTAATGATAAATGCCTTGGAGCTCTACTACTTATGGTGGAAGGAGCACACAAAAGATGTGCCAGAAGCTGATCCCTTACATACACTTGCACCACCACTGATTCTCTGTGAGCATTAGGCACCTTAAGCATATCTTGGGTTCATTCCTCAGCAGCAGTTTTGCTCACCACAGTGGCCCCTGAGCATTCTTTTTACAAGACAGCATTTCTTATCTCTTCAGGAAACCTTACTCCTTACAGGGAGTCCTCCTGTTTCTGGTAATCATATTTCCAGCAAGCTGAGCCTTTTCTGCAGTGGGCCTTCTTGCCCAAGAAAATACATGATAAAGACATGACGAGTAGGGGATTTGAGCACATGTTTAACTTCAATACATTATTGGAATCACTGTTATATATGTGATCAGTTACATTTAACATAGTTAAATAATGCTTAATTTAAGCACTTAAGGCTTGTTGCACTGCAGCTCTCATACTTTAAGCATTTAAAGATTCCATAAATATACCACACTCCTCCTTTTTCTTAGTCTGTAAATTGCATGAGACAATAACCTATTTTAACTTTATGTTGTGATGTCTTGTCTTTAGTTCTTTCACAGTCTTGCCACACTGTTCTGTCATGTATTGAAGGCACATCTTGTATGCCTCATGATTGGTCTCCTCTCAGGCTGAAAAAGCATAGATCTTAGCAGGTTGCCATTTGTTGCAAATAGGGAGATCTAAGTATCTTCAGTAACCTTCTTATTTCTGCAGATGTATTCTGTTAATCATCCTGTGTATCTTCAGCACATTGCAAATAAAAGGTGAACACAGGTTCTACAAGAAAGTTAAAAAATGTGAATGGTGTTGCTCTAATCAGATCAACAACAGAGATGATGTATTTCAGTATTTGATTCTTTTATCTGAAATACTTTTACCTGAAAATAATTCCTTTTCTTTCCTGCAGGGAAATGGATATAGCCCAGCACCACTTGATCTCTCTAACGTGATGCTTTCTAGGGAGCTTCAGGTTTGTGTTTGTGTTTTGGATACATTGTGCTGAAAAGAATTAATATATTTGTTCTTTTATAACTAATGACTTGAATTTTGTCAGGTTTTATGAGCCTATGTGTCACTGTGTTTGTCATATGCTTTTATAAAAAGGTGCAAGCCATACTATTTATATATATATATATATATATATATAAGAAAGAGAGTTCTACTGTTGATGCTGTTGGTGCTTTCTGAGTTCATAGAAAAAGTTATCATGTAACTATGGAAGAGGCTGTAAGCAGCATGTGATATATCACACAGTATCACAGCATGCTAGAGATTGGAAGGGACTTCAAAAGATCATCTAGTCCAATCCCCCTGCCGGAGCAGGAACACCTAAATAAGCTTACACAGGAAGGATATATATGTACCCTGTGCCTATGCTGACTTCAAAGAACAGCTGAGTGTAGAAATGATACTTAACTGTGAAGTTTCTTTATCACAATAGTGTAAAATTACAAAAAATTGCAAGTTTTGTCACCTCCTAATTTTGCATCTTGTGTTTTCTGGTGGCAATGTAGGGAATGACTGAGGTAATGGCAGAAAACTACCATAATATATGGGCCAAAAAGAAGAAAATGGAGTTGGAAAGCAAAGGTAAGCCAGAATCCTGTAAACCACACACACAAAAAAAGACCAAAAAAAAAGGAAAAAAATGAGGGAGAAGAAACAGTCTGAAAGAAGACAGTGTAAGACAATCAAAATTGAATGATTCCCTTTTGTTCTTGAAGCAAAATAAATCTTACAGTAGAAAAACTTACAGTTCTTTCAACTTACTAAAGGTGGTGGTAGTCATCCTTTATTGGTACCTTACGACACATTGACAGCTAAGGAGAAATCGCGAGACCGTGAAAAGGCACAAGAGCTGTTTAAATTCCTTCAAGTCAATGGTATAATCATATCTCGGTAAGTTGCACTTTTTTTTTTTTTGAGATCCTTGCTTACATTCTGTGCAGGAATCATGATGATTGTCCTTATTTTACTGCAGTCTGTTAGTAACATAATTGCCATTTGACATATCTTACGTAAATCAGAATCTTTGTTATTTTTATGTTTAGAAAGTCCTTTCTGAAACAGTGTAGACAGGTAATATTTTTAATAAGTATGTGATCACAGTAGATACAAAATGCAACAGTAGTTTAATTAACCAAGCATATGACTGAAAACTTCCAAATTACCAGCCATCAGTGTCAGTAAGTGTAGTGGGAAAATAAATCTGAGGTCTGATACTGAAACACATCTATGTAAAAGTGCTTTTAAATCCAGTTTTTAAGAAAAATGTTGGTTTGAATTCTGTGGAGCAGTAAGACAAAGTGGCTATTTTATGGGCATTTCATACTTCTGCTCAAGCAGAACTGCAGACTTTTAAATTGAATTGCTGTGTCCGGAAGTCAGCTCTCCTGTGGGGACATACACTGTCAATGAAATTAAAATAACTTATTATACTGTATTTTTTGCTTTATATGATGGAATTGTAAGTTAATATACTGTAACTATCATCCTTTTTTTTCATGTGAAACACCTGAGGACTTAGGAAACTGCAGTTTTGCTGGCATTTTTGTAAAATAAACTATATTCATGAACAAATTTTTTCTGTATATGGAGAGTCAGATGATTTCATTTATTTCTGTTTTTCAAGTCTGTGTCTATAGTGAAAGTATACACTCAGAAATTTATACTAATTGATTATTAGGGTCTTCTAAAGGTAACTTTGTTGGCTTCAGCAATTAATAACATTTTTAAAGATATTAAAAGACAGCTCTAAATATATATTTATGCTTTACTAGAAGAAAAATTCCCTCCTGCCACATATGTAGGCTCTCATCCTGAAACCAAAATGTTGGTATGCTGGCAGACATTTTTATATCCTCTATAATTGCTTTAGAGCCATTGAATAGGAAAAGCAGGTTTAGTTCCTGTAAATGAGTGATCCTTTGAAATACCAATGGAATTGCTCAAATACAGGTTTTAATATCTTTGTGGCTGTATCTGTTCAGGTTAAGAAGTGTTTCCAGTGTTAACTAATTGAAAAAGCCTGCTCAAACTCCATATGGGGTAGGGGCTGAGAGTTTTCAGCAATTGTCTATATAAGGGTGAATCACAGTTATCATCTTCTCAGTGTTTTCTCATGATGACTATGTGAATATTTCAAATATATACAAATTTTCTTTTTTGAAGTACTGATTGTAATTATCACATTTCCAGAATGTCAGTCTTGAAAATGTTGGGCTAATCGTTAAAACATGGAAATTCTTTTTAACTGGAAACATATAGGCGGCATAGTGTGTGTACGTTACATACACCATCTGCCTCTGTTTTGATTTTTGCTTCTCTCTTTGTCAAGAATACTTTTGAACTACTTTCAGGTGCTTATGAGATACAGAGAAATCTCTCAGGCCTTAATCAAGTATAACTTAGAAAAAACATGGTATTCTGTTAAGCATTTTTATTTTAAATCTCTAAATCTCTTTTGATACCAGGTTTGTTATTTAACAGAGCTACCGATGTCTTTCAATTTTCAGGAAAGTACATGTAATCTCTCAGCTACCATGACTTATTATAAACAAATAAAGATAATATTTTCAGTGATCTCACTGAAAATACACATAAATGCTTAGATAAACTGTGCACTCCAAAAGTGAGGTAGCAGGAGATGCCAGCCAACCTGTTAATACCCCTGATTTTCCCTAATTTACTCCTATACCAGGATGTATGCTAAGGAATCTCAGGACAAATGATCATTTCCTCCGTAACACAACAATGAATCCAGCAACTTTCCTGTTTTCTTGTTCCTTTCTTGCTTTTGCCTCAGTGCCACACACTACCAGTTCCTCACTTAAGGTCATTTTGTCTAATTGAGAAAGGGAATTCCTATCTGCTATTTGAAGAGTCTGAAGTAGCAAATGAATTAGCCATTTTGGGTAACAAGGTTTCCCTTAATGTTAGTTCTGCACTTGGCAAGCCATTTAGATGTATCCTGGGCATAGGCTACCATATATGAACTGAAAGTTTCAAGTACAGTTTATTCTTTTTAATGTTGGAATAAAGAGACCATGAAAAAGTTGCAAATTAAACAAATATACAAGAAAGCTTCATGGAAATGAAGAAGAAAGAATTAATAACTTGTAACAACAAGTATGTTTGAAAGCAGACTAAATTCAAAATCTATGAAGTTATGTCACCAAGATGCTTCAGGGATTGGCATACATGTCATGCCAGGAGAGGCTCTGAGGAGAGGCTAGGTTTTTTCAGTATTAAAAGGCCACAATGAGGTTTTAATACTGTCTTCAAATACTTAATGCAAGGTTACAGAGATAAGGAAGTCAAACATTCTCTCTTCAAATTAACAAGTTGTTACAAGGGAAATTCCAGTTTGATGTAGAAAGGTATTTTGCCCTTATTTTTTTGCACAGTGAGGGTGGCCAAACATTACAGTAGGGTCTCCAGCATATATTATGAGATTTCAGTGCATGAAGATACTCTATGCATTGGACAGGGTTCTGAACAACCTCATCTAACTTTGGATTTAGCTTTGACTGAAGATGAGACTTGGATCAGATGACTTTCAGAGGTTCCTTCCAAGCTTTCTGTGATCCTAAAAAATTTTAGAATTTCAGTAGGTTTTATTTGTAGCTGAAGTAAAATCTAATATTTGAAATCTAGGCACAGCCAGCCATACATGTTTTTGTTTGTATTTTATATATTTGAACGTACTAGTCATGATTTAGGTCATTAATTTATCTCAAAGAATACATAATACATGCATCTTCCTAAAGTATCACATACCATTGCAATTTTTCAATTACTTTGAATAGTATAGTAGTTTGTTATTTACATTTGGGTTTTCGTTTAGTAGTTTAAGTCATTTTGACTTCACAAAATTCAAGGACAAAAATGTGAATAATGAAAGGAAGTGTAGTACTTAAACTGATTGTGTAAAAATGCAATTGCTGACTTCCTAAACATTTGGCACTTTGATTCGTGAGCAGTAGAAATTGAGTGGCCAGTGCATTGCTTTGTTGGATTAAAATGATGGCTTCATTTGTGCAATAAGGTAGC
The DNA here is from genome assembly GCF_033783945.1 of Neopsephotus bourkii. Classification (NCBI taxonomy): domain Eukaryota; kingdom Metazoa; phylum Chordata; class Aves; order Psittaciformes; family Psittacidae; genus Neopsephotus; species Neopsephotus bourkii. The sequence goes on from NW_026902266.1 coordinate 443,975, forward strand.
TCTCTGAAGTCCCTATTAGAAAACACATATATTTTGGAAATTTTAATCCAAAGCTGTTATTCCACTTAGAGAAACATGAACTTATTTTAACATTTCTGGCTATGTAGATGACAACTAAGAGTTGCTGTGGAAGGTCATTTTCTTCTTCTTTTGAAAATCTAACATCAAAAATAATAAGGAATGAAATGTTACATAGTACTGTCATCATCAATGCTACTTATCTTAATGTTTTCTAAAACAGGGGTCTGAATGACATGGAGTTGGATGCTTCATCCATGGAAAAGAGGTTTGCCTTTAAGTTCCTGAAGAAAATTTTAAAGTATGTTGATTCTGCTCAAGAGTTTATTGCACATTTGGGTAAGCCGCAGATTTTAATTTGAAAATAATTAAAACTGTTTATAGCTAAATATCTGGATATTGGTATGTTTAAATTTGTAGCAACCACTTCTTTCATTTAAGAAACTTAAATTATGTCTTTTAATTTGAAGATTAAATTCTTGGGCATCTTTAGCTAGCTAAACTGTTTCTGCTGTTTTATTTGTATTTTAGTAAATAAGATTGCAAGGTTATATCAAAGAGCTATTATGTTATTTATTTTTAGACAACTTATTTGTGTCTGCATTGATTGTGTCCTTGCAGAAGCTATTGTAACCAGTGGAAAAACTGAAAAATCTCCACATGACCAAGAAATAAAATTCTTTGCCAAAGTGAGTGATTCAGTATTTCAAGTAATGTACATATACATTCCATTATAGAGAACATGGAAATTTTTAACGTTAGACTGCTTTTCAGGTAATAGAAATATATCTATCCCATTTTTTTTCATGGTAAGTAATAAATTAAATGCTATCAAATATTTCAAAATACTTTCAAAATTATTTCAATGCATTTGGTAGATACAAATATTTCAAAATATCTGATTCAACACAAGAAGGAACATAGAAATTAAAAGGCAGCTTATTTATTATATGAAATTAAATACTCTCACTGAATATATAAATTATTTCTGAAAAATTTTGCCCTGGTATATCACTGAAGCGCATAGTATCATTTAATTAACATGAAGAAATACTTCTATGCATAGTGTTGTTATACACATTTGTGTACCTAGTAAGAAAATGTTGTCAATAATCAGATTTGAAGTAAGGAACACTCAGAATTTAATTTAGGCTCTTAAAAAGAAGAAAAGCCCTCTCCCTTTATATATGTACTGGAGATTTATGTAAATAGTGGAGAGGAAGGGTCCTCTTAGTTCAGTGTTACTTTATTGAATGTGAGAAGGTAAGCCTGCAGTATAGGATCCAAAATAGATTTGTGTAATTCTGTTTATTATTTATATCAATTTTAAGTAACATTTTAAGACTTAAGATTTTAATTTTTATATTTTGTGTCTGAAATGAGAAAATACAGCTGCTACAGAACTTGAAAATTCTTTGAATAAACTCACCAATCAGAGCATTGTTGCAACATTTACCATTTTGCTCTGTGAAAAATACATTTTGTATCTGTATTTCTTAGGTTCTTTTACCATTAGTTGATCAGTACTTTACAAATCACTGCCTCTACTTCCTGTCTTCTCCAACAAAAACACTCAGTAGCAGTGGATATGCATCAAATAAGGAAAAGGAAATGGTAGCAAGGTAAGTAGAAAATTAAGATGTATACAGGAGGGTTCTATACTGATAATTAAACAACTCTTAGATTAAAAGGAATGACAGTTCAAAAGCTCAGTTTCCTCAGATAGAAAGTAAATAAATTTATTCTCTATCAGAATGGCAGTGAGTGAATAGAATTCCTCATTTTAGTATTCTTAAATACATAATTAAAAAATTAAGTATGCGTAATAATACTAACAATACCTAATTGTCAATAATATCAAAACCAATGAATGGTTCTGTGAGCAACAGAACTAATAAAACTTAGTTTCTGATTGGTTTGCATGTCATTGTTGATGGCAGTTTCTGGTTGAAGCTTATCCCACAGTTATTTAAATAGATTCACATTTAAATTTTCAGATATAAAAAAATATGAAAATACCATGATGCAGCTTTTTAGGTGTCATTATGGATTCTCCCTTCTCTACAAATTTACTTCTGCCCCCAAAGAAAAATTGCTGGAATTTAATAACTTAGATGTCTGTACTGTTTTATATTTGACTCAAAGTCAGCCATTTGGCTCAAAGTTATTCTAGAAAACTCAATTAAAAAGAGACAGTTGCCTTTTAATTTATAATGTGTTGCCTTTACAAAAATATGGATTTCATTTTTCTGCAATTAACATTTAAAAATCAGTACTTAATTTATTTTTAGCGATGACTGTCATCTAATATTTTTGTTGCCAATTTTTTATTCCATTTAGGGTTATGGCACCAGTTATTTTGTTTAGGAAATTTTGTATCATAATCTCTGAAACTGTATTTTATGCTCATGCTTTCTCATATTAACTGTCAGATTCTTAAATTTATTTTGCTTTCCTTCACTAAGTTGAACAGAGTTTACTTTTCCAGTGGAAGACTAGATATAAAATTTTAAAGTAAAGGTAACTTACTTGTTGTTACATAACATCAGACCTAACACTGAACTTCCTAGATTCTGTTCTTCATTTTATCTTCCAGTGTCTCTTTGCATTTCTCTAAATTATTATTACCCTTTTGTTTCTATCTTCTAGATCGGCGGTAGTCATTATAAAGCAGTTGCCCATAAGAGTGAGTGGACATAATGTCCCTAAAATTCTGCTTTACTGAGCTTTCAGATATATTATATACAAATATACAAGATAGTCCCCCATTACCTGCGGAAGCCAGCTCAGGTTCAGGAGGATTGAAGCTTTGTTTATTTAATTTCATTTCATTTGAATTCAATTTCATACTCTCTTTCTGAATACTCCATTGCTTCGCTGAAGTCAGTCAGGTCAGCTTAATAAAGCTAGAAAGATGCTCACTGGTGCTGTACAAAACACCTTCACAAAAGCTCATACATGAAGGAAGTTAGACCTCTAGTCTGCGTATCTGCTATTATAAATTCAGAAATATAATTCTTTTTCCATTTGTCACTGAGCAAAGTGACTATCAGTTGTGTTCATCTTATAGGAAGTATAATATTTTCTTACTATTGTGAAGATAACAATGACAATCTCTTGTTAGTAGGACACCATAGCAATTCCTAAGGTATATTTTCTTCATTTTTTGTTGCACCCTAATTCCATTTGTAATGTATAGCACAGACAATAAAAAAGTTTGCCTATCTGTCTTTACTTTTCAGAAGTTGAAGTAGAGTTGGTGATTTTTGCTTTCTCTTAATTATCCTATTATTTTGACAAACAGGTTATATATGCAAGTTTCTGACATACTTGCCAGAAGCTCTTCTCATTTGTTTACATTTCAGGATTCATCTTATCAGCAATGGCTAAACACGGATTTATTTATTTACAAAGGATATCTTCACAAATTGCTTTAAATAGTGTGTTATCATCATGCATGATTCAGGATGTGCATATTCAGGAATTATGCTGTGTGTTCTCTTTCATATCCCTACTACTCTTTACCTCACATTCTAAACAAATCTTAATCTTTGTCTTGTCTTGTATTGCTCTTTCTGTTCTTTTCTACTTTAGCCTGTTCTGCAAACTAGCTGCTCTTGTTAGACATAGGATCTCGCTTTTTGGTAAGTTGCTAAGAAAGATCTTTATGATAAAGTTAAAAACATAAAGAATGCATAACCACTGCTTCTATCTTACCTCAACTTCTTCACAAGCTACAGGAAAAAAATCTAAAAAATGATGCATAAACTTCCAGTACAATTAGTGATTTCATTGAATGTGCCTCTGAAGCTAACAAATAACAGAATATGTAAAGTGTTGGAGAAGGCACAGATAGCAGCTTCTAGAATTTTCAGACTCCTTTTCAAAAATCTCATGCCTTTGCATTTACTTTTAGATTTTGAAAGCTATCTTACATCTTTTCGATTTCTGTCATCCAACTGTTGAATCCAATAGATAAATTTCTTAATATGCTAGGGGGGTGTAGAGAAAAAATCATACCTTTTTTCAAAGGTAAAGGTAAGAAAATTTAAAAAGAAATGTGGATACTACAAGATAGAAAGTTCAGAATGTTGCAGCATCAAGTAATGAAAATGAACCATAAGTAGCCACTAGTTATTCTTTTAAGCTGCTGCATGGAAACGGACTTAAGAAATTGAAAGTTAGTTCTAGAATGAGACCTAACTCTCCCTCCAGTGACTTAAGGTGGTAGACTTATGTCTTGTTTAACCTCTGCATCTCCAATAACAACATTTTGGATTGTTAGATTATCCTACATTTTCTATACTGTTGTGCTCTCATAGTATCCCTTTCTAACCAGGGAGTGATTCTGCTACAATGGTGAACTGCCTGCACATCTTAGCTCAGTCTCTTGACACACGGTAAGTTTGCAACACTTGTACCAGCTACAAAGCACATAGACGTCCCCAAGCTTTTCAGGGGCAGCTGGATTATTTCCATATTTTTTATTCCTTACTTTTAATTAATGATATCAGCAGTATCAGTAATTCAGATATTGACCTCCATATTAACAGATTTCATCTAAAGGGTTTCATCTCATTTTTCTGTTCAGTGCCTTTCGTTAAAACATCGAAATTTTTGTCACCATTTCCAAGGGCATTTGAAGACTTTATTGGGAGATATAAATAACACAAACTTTGTAACTGCAAGTATTGATACCTGTAGAGTATGTTGAGACCGTTTAGTACATACTGAAAAATTTGGCTTTAGAAGTGTGAAGAATGTTTTGATATTTGAGCACAGTTATATTTGCAGAATTCTACTGTTTACAACTGAAATACTTGAGTATGTTAAAACACAGGCTGGAATAGTTTTCTAACATGAACTGTTTTCTGGCCTAGTTATGTTATACAGGAGCCTGACAGTGAACTCATTGTGAATAATAACACTGGAAAGCTTCATTAAGGGCTTGGAGAAGAGTGCAAAAACATTAAAGAATGGGACGGTGATGGTGGTATTGCAGTAGTATTTTCTAGATTTAATGTGCTTTGAAGATGCATCTAAACATGCATCCTGACTTGCATATCTATTTGCTGTAGCTCCCATAAAAATTTAGGAATTAAGAGTTACTTTTCTTGAGCATATTGTACAGAGGAACTCTCTCACCACCTATGATGTCTGCTGAGAAGGCATTGTCTTATTGGAAAGCAGATAACAAAAACTGGAAAGCCAAGACTGAGAAGCAAGCTCTTTCTTCTTACTAATTTGTAGGAAATGCTCCAAGCTAATTGCTGCTTATACTACTATGTAGACATAACTGTCCTTGCAGTTCATAATGTAAAGTTCTTTGATATATGTGTATGTTTTCAAAGATTGATAGAATGTAACGTGCATACATATCTATAAAACTACTAAAGATCAATGCAGAGTTAATATTTTTCATTCATTATTTTTCAGAACTGTTATGAAATCAGGATCTGAGCTTGTTAAAGCTGGATTGCGTGCCTTTTTTGAAAATGCAGCTGAAGACCTGGAAAAAACTTCAGAAAATCTTAAGCTTGGAAAATTTACACATTCACGAACACAAATCAAGGGTGTTTCACAGAATATCAATTATACTACAGTAGCATTGTTACCCATTTTGACATCAATTTTTGAACATATTGCACAATATCAGTTTGGAATTGATTTACTTTGTAAGTTTTTTATTTCATTTTTGAAGTTTATTGTGTTATAATACAAATGCTTTTTAGTAATGATTGCATGAATTCAAAGGATGAAATTCTGTTTTCACTAACATGCGTATTTCCAGAATTAAATCACGTATTAGCTGCATAGTACCTTATTTCTATTTCATGTTTAAAAATAATACTTAGTAAGTTTCAAGTTACTTATGTACAATATTCTGCAAGCATTGAGAGAAAGAAATTAGTTTCCTCTAAATTGCTCTCTTACCAGCTGTGTGGATGAGACTAGTTTCCTACAGAAAATTAAATTATCCTTACTTTTGTTGCATATTTTTACGTCATTAGATTGAAGGAGACAACTCACTATTAATTTCTTGTATTTTTTTTCTTACAGTTGAAGACCACTGTAGATATTCTAATCTAAATTTTCTTTATTTTTAACATCATTCAGTTTAAAATTACTGAAATGCTTCAAGATTCAGCAATATGCTGTTCCAGCATTTTGTATATATTTGCATGATCACAGTTTCAAAGCAGAAGATAATTGAGAAAATGATAGCCCACTTTCTTTTAAAATGTGGGGAGCCTTTAGATCGTGTTCGTGGAAGTTAAACATACAGACTGATATTGTTTAGATTAAAACTGTACTCTGCAAGTGTGATAATCTGCAATATCTAATTAGCAAGTATTTGCTGGCCTCTTGAAACGTCTGCTCTGTTAGGTTTTGGCATGAATGTGTATTTAAGATAAATAACAACAGAATGTTCAGCCATACATACACTAGAAGTTTTAGACACTTTTTCAGATTATGTAAAACATTTTTTATATTTAGAAAGTAGTCTTTATTTGAATAAATATTAATAATCTACCTCTTGTTTTCCTCCAGTGGGTGATGTACAAGTTTCATGTTACAGAATTCTTTGTAGCCTGTATTCCCTTGGGACCGGGAAAAACATCTATGTTGAAAGGTATTGAATGAAAAACAGCATGTAAAATCTTTTCATTAGGAGTGTGTTGTTTAGGTAATAAAGCAATTCAAATGAAAGGTGAATTTGAAACAGTGCGAGCATGTTTAGAATATGCTTGAGCGTAGTTGCCTATACCTTAGAATTCAATTCCACTCCAGAAAAGAAAACAACAACCAAGCAAAAACCAGCCAAAACTAAATAAAAGCAAACAATTTGTCCTGCATATGGGAGCATATCTGCAGGGAGTTTGTTTTTCCCATAGGGAAAGCTAACTTTTTCCATGAGTTGCCAGCAAGCTTCTCAAATTTTGGCTACCACATGTTGCTGTGGTAAGCAGGCTGAGTACTAAGTTGGCTGTGTCTGTCTCACACCCAAGGCTACGCAGAGTTCTTAAAATAGTTGTCCCAAGCACAAAATCTTGAGCATATTTGGAGCATTCTAAGAGATTTTAACTCTATAAAGGAAAATGCCAGTTACTTGGAATTTAAAAAGAGTAGAGTCTACAATTCCTTTAAGCACTGGTTGCATCACCTTTTCCTACTGCAGTTGTCTTTTTTGAAGGGAAGAATGATCAGGTCAGATATAACCAGGGAAATGAATTAGTTGCCAAAGGCTCTGTGAGAAGTTTCCACCTGTGAATTTCAGTTAGTTTGATTTTCACTACTCTCATTCAGGCTGTTAGACTGTAGGTAGACATGCACTGTTCAGTTTTTCAGCAAAACTTAAATGTTTGAGCTGATGAGCAGTTATTCAAGTTAAACAGTGCTCAAATTTAGGATCAAAGTGCATTTTTTTTTTTCTCTCCTACTGAATTTTGGCAGGGATATTAAGATATTTTACCTTTCATTGCAGGATGGGTCATAGTTCATTATTCATAGGTGAATATCACTTTTCATGGCTGAAAGAGTTGAGATGATTCTACAAGCCTCCTGACTGCTGGGGCTCAGGACTAATACAAAGTTGGATTGCTGTTGCTGCCTTGTTGTGACAAACTTCTGTTGTGCAAGGTTTTTGTCCATTGTACAAAGAGTGCTTAGCTTGTTTAGGATATTGGATATATTTCTGCTTTCTCTGTGAACCTTTCTTCTCTAAACGTCTCTGTGGTTCATAAATGTTGAGAACCAGATGCAAAATATAGTAGTCCTTGACCTCTGAGGCCTAATGCTCTACTGGCAAGTGTGGTATTATTACTGTAGTCATTCTGACTATGAATTCTATACCTGGGTACCCATTTCACCGCATCAGGAATTTAGATTGTAAAGTTGAAAATTCCCTTTTCATATCCAATACCCAAAAGTTTTATGTCCCTTTATGGCATCTTGTTCTCTTCCTAGTTGGTTTATAGAAACATATTTCTGATGGATTTTTAGAACAACTGATGAAATATCTGTATCACTAATAAGAGATACAAACTTCTGCGCAAGTTAAGGAATCGTAGCACTTTAAAAAACAGCATGTAGTTTAATATGACATTAACTGCTGTATTTAGGCATACATACATATCCAGATTGTTCAGTTTAAGACTTCGTTTTGACCTGTTTGAGGCTTCTCAAAATGAAGAATGTGAAAGATGCAAGTCTGTTGTAACAATGGTGTAATAGTAAGTGCTTCTTCATGATTATTAGTCAGTGGTCTTTTATCCTGGTTGGTTTCTCAAAGACTAGATTGATTTCATTATATTTCAAGTGTTTTTCACTTCCTTCAAGACTTGCATTTCAGTCTCTGACAGTTTTTTCTCATTCTTTGGAGCAAATTTTTCCAGTTAGTTGTCTTCCTAAAATATTTTGTCTGAATGGTTAATTTGGCTTTAAGTATCTTTTACTCTGTTAAGTCTATTGAACCACTCAGTCTCCTAAGTGATTTATTTTACATTCATTGCTTTTTATGTCAGTGACTCTGAAATTATTTTTATCCTTTTTAGTTTCTGTCCTGCAAAATTATAGGCTTTTCCTCAATTTCTCATATTTAGGAAATTCATATGACATAAAGTAGCTGTGTACTTAAACAGTAATTTTCTTAGCCTTTTTGTGTAATTGTTCACCTTCTTTTGGCTTCTTGGAATCCTCTTTTCATATGGAAAGATGGGTGCGCATTATGACATTGTCATGCATGTGATTAAATAGCCTTAGTGAATTTGATGTTAGTCTTTTCAAATTACTTTTTAATATGTGTTTGTGTACATATATATTTATATGTGCACACACCCCCAAGTTTTTTCCTTGATCCAAAAGAAGGCAAAGATGTAATAATGTTTCCTTTTTAGGAAAATTTATGAAATCTCCTATATATATATATATATATATAACACTGTAACTTTCCACATGATTTAAATTGGAAGAGAACTTTGCTGTGCTTTTAAATTTAGTAGGAATTCTAAAATTATCAAAAATTTGATTTTTAATGAAATGTTCTGTGGTTGCTATGATACTAATGTATCATGTATTCTGTTGCAAAATGTACACAATACAAAAAACAAAACAAAACAACAACAAACCACCACACAAAAACAAAAAACAAAAAACAAAAAACACACCCAAACAAAAACAACACAAAACCCAAAACAAACCAAAAAACACCACCCAACCCAAACAAAAAAAGTAGAAACTTGCAAAACTTTTCACATCCCGGCATGGTTATGAAGTAAACATTGACATAGGCAGTTGAAGATGAGGTACTAGATGGAACACAATTTTTTTACTTTAGGTTATAAAATGAGGAAGGCTTTGTTGACACAAATGAATCTTAAAAATATTGTAGTTAGCCCTGAAAGCTGAATGATTATAGAATCATAGAATAGTTTGGGTTGGAAGGGACTTCTAAATGTTTGACTCCTCTCAATGAACAGGAACATCTTTAACTTGATCAGGTAGCTCAGAGCCTTGTCCAACCTGACCTTGAATGTTTCCAGGAATGAGGCATCTACCACCTCTCTGGGCAACCTGTTCCACTGTTTCACCACCCTCATTGTAAGAAAAATTCTTCCTTATATCTAGTTGAAATGCACCCTCTTTCAGTTTAAAACCATTACCACTTGTCCTATCACAGCAGGCCCTCCTGAAAAGTCTCCTCATCTTTTTTATATTTCCTCCAAGTACAGAAAGGCAACAATAATGTCTCCCTGGAGTCTTCTCCAGGCTGAACAATCCCAACTCTCTCAGCCCTTCTCCATAGGAGATGTGTTCCATCCCACTGATCTTTTCTGTGTCCCTTCTTTGGACCTGCTCCAACAGGTCCATGTCCATTCCAAAAAAAATGCCATGAAGCTTCAAGGGATGAAAGGTTGTACTATCTTTATCCAATCTGTTTCTCAAGCATAACAAAATCTGTGAGCCATCTTGTAGAAACAGTCTTCAGAAATTCGGAACTTCAGAAGGGTACCTTAGCCAGTGTGTGTCTAGTCTTATGCTGAAAGGGACTGTTTCAGAATCTCTTGCACCTTCATCTGTACATTTCCACCTCTTTTTATTTTACTTTTTTTCTGGTATGTAGTATGTATGCAGGCAGATGATAAGCACATTTTGTTGCTGTTGGTTTGGCTTGGTTAGGTTTCTTTTTATGGTGAGGTTGATTTTTGAGATCATTTCCTTCATCCAGCTTATCAAGATGCTGAGTTCTATTGCTAGTACAGAACAAATAGGAACATACAAAGGTTTGGGGGGGGAATGCTGTATTGCCTCTTTCAGAACATGCCACACAGAAACCCAGAAAGTCATAAAATCGGTTTTCAGTGAGTGGCAGTAGTGTTTCTCGTAATTTAACTATGTAAATGGTAAATGTGTGAAGCAAAATAAATATATATTTATATATATATGTATACATATATATAGAAAAGTAGTAAAATCTTGAAAAAGGGTATGACTGCCAAAACAAATTCTGTGCATTTGCTCCTTGTTCAGGCAAACTGCAGCTATAATAATATGCAGTTACTAATCTATTTTTTGTGCATATTCTAGATGTGTTTTGTGTTGTTTGTAGTTGCACAGTTGCACTATGAAGCAGTTTACCTTTTAACATGAAATTTTTGGTACAGGCTGATTTGTTTTAAAACTCTGTTTCTTATGCCAACATAATTTCCAGAAATTTTGTCATGTGAAAAATACAATTTTTCAAAAATGTCAAATAGTATTAAAAACATAAACTACATGAGAGTAAATATTGGTGCTTTATAATGCATGCTAGACATTGAAAGCCTGTGAAAGACTTTTCCTCTCAGGTAAATTTTGGTGTTTCATACAGGCAGCGTCCCGCACTTGGTGAGTGCTTAGCATCTCTTGCAGCAGCCATTCCAGTAGCATTCCTTGAACCTTCTCTCAACCATTACAACCCATTGTCTGTCTTCAACACAAAAAGTGCAAGAGAAAGAGCAAGTAAGTACTGTTCCTCATGAAAAAATGAAACAAAACAAAAACACACACCTGTTTGCTCCTCTCTAACTAATAGTAATAGAAATTGTAATGATGTAAAGGACCTGAATGTACACCTCAGTAGAGAACTCCTACTGTTGCTCTTTCATTACTTGTCATTTTAGCCTTGCTCTGCTTTATTGAGACTGTGTTAACATTTTTGTCTTTCTCCTAGCATATTTGGATTATTTGGATGTATTTCTGAATGTGGTGTTTGAATTCATTTCTGAAGCTGCATACTGTAGAACTTGAAGCTTAGTCAAAGATCATACCTACATTACAAAACTTCATAGCAGTTTGTATGCTTATCTTCTCACTAGCAACATGCAAGAGGTGCAATATCTTATTTGTGTGAACAGGGCGATTATCTATGTATTTGTTGTTGTCTTACCAGTACTCCACTGCATTTCAGTATAGGGAACTCCTGACAGAATATGACTTTGATTCCATGAAACTTTAATCAAAGGAACATGAGTCTTTTACATTGATTTTCTTCATTTGTTTCTCTCCCCCCTTACTCTTAATGGACTCAAAAGTTTTTCGTTTTTTTCCTCATTGATCCACTGTACGAGTCATTACATGCCAAAACCATTGTTCCTTTGTGGGAAAGGAGGGTGGAAGTAGGTAGATCAATTCCATATGCTTCCTTTTTTTTTTTTTTTATGTAAAAGCAGTTAATGAAAAGCTTGTGCTAGCTCTTTGTTCCTTTCAGCTTTACCTTATAGAAGCAACACTAGTGGAAGAAGAATTTTACTAGAGTGACTGGCATTAGGTCATGATGGGTTGTTAATTGCTGAATAAGCACTAAGCACCCTTCAATTTCTAATACAAGTGCCTGGCAAACTGAATTCTTTCCTGTCATTTTTGTTGGGAGATAGATGTGAGGAGTTTTTGAATTAGATACATTTTCATTTTAATCTCACCTATGATTTTGAGCTGCCTTTTTTCTCCTTTTCCCTGAAGTGGATTTAATCTTTTGCAAATTGACATGAAAGTTTTGAAAGGTTATGAAAACAATGGCCGGAGTTTACTCAATATAAGCTCTCAGTTCTGCACTTTTACATAGCTGGGCTTCCCACCAGATAATTGCAGGACACCCTATGGTAAAGCCGTATCTTTGTAGCATTGATTGCCTACATCAATGCTATATGCACATTATCAGAAAGGCATCATTTATGAGATGAGATCCTCATGTATGCTCCAAAGTTTTAATACATCTGCCCAAGATGGTGAAAGAAAAAAACCTGAGTGACAATGTAATTTGTACTTAGGGTTTAAACATAGATGAACATATATGTTCCCTTTTATTTTGTTAATTAATATTTTTCTTTTCTACCCTTACTTGCAGTTTTAGGTATGCCTGATACAGTGGAAGACATGTGTCCAGAAATCCCTCAGTTGGATGGACTAATAAAGGAAATTAATGATTTAGCAGAGTCTGGAGCAAGGTACACTGAAATGCCTCATGTAATTGAGGTTATCTTACCCATGCTATGCAACTATTTATCCTACTGGTGGGAAAGAGGGCCAGAGAATGTTCCTCAAAGCTCTGTGCCTTGCTGTACAATGATAACATCTGAGCATCTGAGCATCGTCCTTGGAAACATTCTGAAAATCATTAACAACAATCTGGGAATAGATGAAGCATCCTGGATGAAAAGAATTGCAGGTACTCTAAATATTTGTAAAGAGTAATTGTACCTAATCAATTCTTTGTTTTGCTACACTTTACCATATTAGTCAGTGATATCGTAATAATAAATTGTAATTCAAAAAAAACAGAAAGGAAAAATAAAGAATAGATAAATAACAATAAGAGAAAGATATTTTAATTTTTAAAAGTTTTTTTAATTTTTATTTTTATGCATGCATTGTAGTATCACTATAAGCAGAGTGCTTTCTGTACACCATAATAGACTCTTAAAATCTTACCTTCTCTATGCACTGTATAAGAGCCTTAGCATTTAATTTGGAGTTGGATCAATGGATCAAAATCCAATTATTTTCAAGACACCCAAGAACTGACTATTGTAGTAGGGGGTATAAATCTATTCATGAAGTATCAGGTCAAAAGGGAAAGAAAAAGTGTGAGGTGAAATAATCACAGAAGTAATCCAAGTTCAGAATTAGTTGCTTTGCCTAAGTAACTTCCAGCTATTAAATGAGCAGAAAGATTTCACAAAATGTCCTGTAACGTTTACTAGCTAGCTATCTAAAGAGATATACTCTATCCAGATTTTATCAGCTGTCTTAGAAACAAAGAAAATCTATGTAAAAGTAATAATTTCCTCTGAAATTGTAATGCCCATTGGCACTGGGTTTTCAGTATTATTTTGCATACTAAAAGTTCTTTAATAATAATAATGATTCCATTAAAATTTAGTAAGAGGTCTGCTTCTTAACTGTAGAGACCACTGCTTGTAGTTTTGTAGTGGCTGCTTATCTATGTAAGGAGGTTGTGAATGCTCCATCCCTGGCAGTGTTCAAGGCCAGGCTGGACAAGGCCTTGGGTGATATGGTTTAGAGCGAGGTGTCCCTGCCCATGGCAGGGGGGTTGGAACTTGATGATCTTAAGGTCCTTTCCAACCCTAACTATTCTATGATTCTATGATTCTAATGTACTAGTGAGGTTCTTACAAGGAATTTTGGCTTAAGTGATCTGCATTTTATCACAAATGCTTGTAGAAAATCATAGAATCATAGAATATAAATAGAATATATATATATATATATATCTACAAGCATTTGTGATGCCCAGAACACCATCTTATGACTATTTCTATGCATTTTAGCTTGCCCAAGGCAAAATAGGTACAGGAATTCTTCCAGAACACCATCTTCTGACTATTTTCTGACATGGTATACAAAAAAATCACACTCAAAACCCACCAAACAAACAAAAAATCCCAGTATTTTTTGAGGACTTTGTGTCTCAATTCCTGCATTGTGTATGTTCTGAGTTAGAGATGTGTGACTTGCCAAAACCATGGTAGTTTATTTGACTTACAACTGAAATACTTGCAATCTGAGGTCTCAGTAACTAGCTTTTAATCTCTTAATATACACAAAAGCTATATTTGCGGTTTTATTAATAATTTTATGATAGTCCAAAAATATGTGAAGTGTTATGACCTTTATGTTTTCTAGAACTCCAGAGTTCATATTAACATCAATTGCACATTAATCATAAGATTGTCTATATTTTTCTATGTATAGTTTATGCTCAACCCATCATCAGCAAAGCTAGGCCTGATCTGCTGAAAACTCACTTTATTCCAACACTGGAGAAATTGAAGAAGAAAGCTATAAAGATTGTGATGGAAGAGGAGCAACTGAGAGCAGATAGTAAAACTGACACCCAAGAAGCGGAGCTCCTCATTCTTGATGAGTTTGCTGTTCTTTGTAGAGACCTTTACGCCTTCTATCCAATGTTGATACGTTATGTAGACAACAACAGGTAAATAAAAAACAATAATTAAATTCATATTTATTAGTTAATGTACTGGACTCCATGATCAGATAATCAGAAATCTATTTAATGTTATGCTGAGAATCGGATACCCCGAGTATTTTAAGATTCTTAATTTATGGAATGATGTACTTGAATACACAACATTTTCTCATATGCATTAGGCTTATTTAGTTGTATTGTGACTACAGTATTAAGAATGCTTATCCTGACTAGACTTGCTACTGCAGTTCAGTGGCATTACAAATGAATATGCCTGTCACAAACTAAAAGATGGCTAAAACCCTTAACTATTAATGAAAGGGTAATAAACCATTTTGCCTCACTGAACCATTCTGTTTGTAGATAATACCACAAAGATGTTAATCCTTTGTGTTGTTTTTTTAAGATGGAAATAGAAAGTGGACAACATTATATTGCCTTTAGAATTACCAGAACTTTTTCTCCTCAACTATTTACAGAAGTATTATTCTGTGCCTACACTTTCCCTTTCTTTTGTCCCAGAACATGACCCAAAGATGCTCTTCTGAAGAGTATCAATAGCATATCAGTATCTACAATATCTTAATTATATCCTTAACAACATTGTTCTTTACACAGTCATTGTCCACGTACATCTTTTAGATGTTGGTACATACTGGGCTAGTTAGAAGCATTTTCATTGCATGCATGTGTCATGTGAACCAATTTATTGAGAATTATTTGCTTTTTCTAGATGAACTCAAGGCTTTACTATTTCATACCTTGTTGGCAAGGAAAAACTTCAAATTCTTTAAAACCACAGTTTTAACTGGGCTGTGGAGAAATCAAACTAGAGAGATAGAATTAATGCGCATAAGTTATAACATAGTAATTCCTTTCATGTCTGCATGGTCATATTAATGCATTTCAATTTGGACATCTTTAAGAGGGCTGCATCTGTTAGTCCATTTGCCCAAGTTTTCTGAGCATCCTTCTGCAGACAGACCCAGACAAAAATTGTATTAGGTCCTGGATTACGAAAATAAATCAAGTGAAGCACTCATACGTTATAGGTTTACCCACTCATTCATTTCCTTCACACCCTTACAGTGTTCTTTTTTAGATCAATAATTGGAGGGAAGGGGATAGAGAAATAGTCAGGGAAATATTTTTCCTTTTCAGCCAGGTCTGTATTTTAGTCTAGTTCACATAATAGGCACAAAACTGTGTGTAGATACCATGGGAAGTAGGAGCATGAAGAATTAAGGAGAGAAGAATTAGGAGTTTTGTTGGAGCCTAAACTGCCATGAAAAATGGTCTCTTTAACCATGGTCATGGAAAATTGAGGTGATTCTCATTCAATTCCAAGATTAACTACACAAATGAGACCTGATCTGTTAAATAGAGATTATTATATTTGGTTGTCTTACTTTAAATTTCTCTTGTTTTTGTAATTAGAGCAAATTGGCTAAAGAAACCAGATGCAGATTCCGATGAACTCTTTCGAATGGTAGCTGAAGTTTTTATCTTGTGGTGTAAATCACATGTAAGGCAATGTATACTTTTTATTCCATTTAATTCTATTTTTCAATTTAAATGTGGTAACTGCAGATGGATTAAACTTCTGGTGATTTCCCTCCCCCATTTTCAGAATTTCAAAAGAGAAGAACAAAATTTTGTGATTCAAAATGAAATCAACAATTTAGCGTTTTTAACAGGAGACACCAAGAGCAAGATGTCTAAAGTAAGTTAATAAAAATTTCTGGATCAATTAAGTCTTCAGCACGTGTTTAGTATGTTATGAAAAGGCTCTGAAAATCTACTCAGATTGCAGGTGTTGTGCTGTTAGAAGAAACTAAAAATAGTATTGTTTCTTGATGATAGACATGACAACTACTATACAAACTGTAGGCTATATACCTTAGAGTTACTTGTATAATGTCTGCTATGTAGTCAAAGAGAGAAGATTAAAATTAGAAAAAAAGTAATGTATAAGAAATTATGGGTTGTAACATATTGTTGATTTTTCAGAAAAAAAAAAAGAGAAGGGTAAATTCTTGTATAAAAGGTAGTGAAGAAACATTGGTGGCCTAATCTTTTTCTTGTCAAAGTCAATCAGTATTGTTCTGTCAACACTGATAGAGGAATACTGTCTTTGCATATGCCTCTTTATTCATATAGTGTGACACGTGCACTGTTTCTCTTGCTTCGTATTAATGATCACATTAATTTCTTTTTTGATTATTTTCAATATATAAGGTGCCAACATAATGTCTGGGAAGTACATTTGTTACCTGTATAATAGAGAAAATGCATGTTGTCAAGGTAAAAAAACGTCACTTTGACATTACCTGAGGAAGACTGCCTTACTCACCTAAACTAGATGAAGCCTAATTCCAAATTAGTGTTGGTGAATATAACAAAGAACCCTTTGTTTTATTCATATTTGTAATGTGTTTGGTGTAATCCTATTTTGAAAGTGTTCCAGAGAAGTGGTGGAGTTTACGCTTTTGTATTTCACTGTATTATGATTGTAACCTAGCTACTGTAAGTCCAGCTTTAGACAACATAGAAAATACGCTATTACATTTCTCAATTCTCTTAAAAAGCATTTGCTTAATTTCTGTTATATATTGTTGGTTCTGAAGTATAGTTAAGCCAGACCCTGATATTGGAAAGTTTACAAGCAAAAAATAACAGATTTTCTGCTTATCATTATTTCATGGCTGGTACTGAACAGCAATTCAGGCTATATAGAGAAAGGAAATTTTTAATGTGTTTTTTTGTTTTCAAGATGCACCTCCTTGAAATTGTGTGATAGAATTGAAATGTTTGCATAGTCCTCATTAGTGAGATGCGTAGTAGGCACAGTCCAGGCTGTTTGCTGATCACTGGCACTATAACAGTCTATCACGTAGTTCTGTACTTTTATCCTATTGCAATCGCTACACATACATTTAATTACATATACTTCAACTCCTATACATTAGAATTGGCCTGAGGAGGAAACAGTTAGGTGTACTTTATTTTCAAGCACGGTAGGTTAGAATCAGGTGATTCATGCTTAATCAAAATTGTGTCTCACTGCAGTGTTGATAAAGGGATAATCTGATATAAACTGCTAGTGTCAGTCAGTCTGGAATGACAGGAATGACAAAACAAGTCTTTACAAAATGAAGCTTAGGTATCCTTCATACTGCTCCAGTTATTACAAGATCACAGGAATTTAACATCAAGAATCTATATGCCCCAACTTTGAAAGAGTTTGGTTTTGAGATTGCATTTTCAAACTCCTGTTGTGCATATTTAAATATAGAGATCCATTTGTAAAAGTATTCATAGTGTATTTGTATATAACATGGGAGTAGATGCATCTGTAAATGTACTTTCCTTCATTTGGATATACAGTACATAACATTATATATAAAGATTAAACTTTTTTATATGCACATAAATTTTGTAAGCATATTAATAAAAACATAGTGCTTCAGGGCACTGTGCATGGTTATTGTTAATATAGGAAGAAATAAAAGATTTTTTAATGTATTTTTCATTACTATTTTATTAACACAACACAATTTTATTCACAACTTCCCTGAGGCACTGGAATGGGTTGCCCAGGGAGGTTGTGAATGCTCCATCCCTGGCAGTGTTCAAGACCAGGTTGGACAAGGCCTCGGGTGATATGGTTTAGTGTGAGGTGTCCTTGCCCATGGCAGGGGGGTTGGAACTTGATGATCTTAAGGTCCTTTCCAACCCTAACTATTCTATGATTCTAATATATTACGATACCTGCAGGAGTGATTGCAGAACAGCTGATAGTCATTTGTTTCATGATGAATTAAATATCGTGATACAATACATGAGACATCTTTTAGAAGCAGAGGGCATTACATCAGGGAATATTGTTTTTATAATTTCTTGCTTTAATATTAAGATTCAGCTCAGGCAGTAGTATGCTAACAGAATAATTAGCACTTTTCTGTTTATCACCACTTCCTCTATACTTGTATTACTTTTTTTGGAAGTAATCATATCCAATATTTATCCAGCATGAGATTGTGTAGATAACTGTGATTATGACCATTGCCTATGAACAGTTGGCCTGAGGCAGAACAGTCTGGGGTCTCTTAAAGGAGGAAGGCCCCATGCTGATCTTGGGCTGCTTTAGACAACTGTCTGTCTTAGAACAGACCGTTTTTCCTAAGATGCTAAATACTCTGATAGAACAAGTGTGTAAGGTGTGATATACCATGTTTTGTATCTTCACATGCCATATCCAGAGAAAAACCATGCAGAGGATGAAGGATTTTATTATTTATCAGTAACTAATAGTAGCGGTAACAAATGATTCATCATTACATTCAGTAAATTGATAACATACCCATTGTATTTGGATTATACAATATTACCATTGTTAATATTTTCTCAAATAAATGTATTAACAGCTGAGCAAGTTTTTAATTTTTCTTTTCTGAAAAAATGGCAGCAGATTGCTCGGAGGGGAACGGTAAGTTAGAGAACTGAGAGAGACTGGTAACTGAGATTGCACTGAAATAACAGATTTGTAATAGGAGTGTTGAAATGGAGAATTTAAACATATTCAACTTCACTGATCTGTCATTTTTGAACTTTTCATAGGTTTTTACTAAGATTCAGTGTTGTCTTATTGTAGTTTACAGTTAATTGATATAAAAGACTAAATATGTACATTCACATGTACATAATAAATGTCTAATACATATGTGGGCAATTTTTCTTGTGTAACTTTTGCATCTAAAGGAATGTACGGTTGGATATATAACCCCAGTTGCTAAAAATCTGCATAGCCTACTGAAGCTTATTTGACTGTCTCTCATTCTTAATTTTTTTCTAAATCTGTTTTTTAAAAGCATTTGGATAGACCTATTATAGAAGTTTGAGGCAGACGTAAGATCCAAGTTGTATTATAAAACTACATTGTGGCATGTGTCCATTTGCAATATGTAATGCATATTATTTGCAAATGTATGATAATTAGAGCATTTCATGTTAGTATTTTCTGCAAGAGGTTTAGATCTTTTCTTTGAGACTATTTCAATTGCATACAATAAGTTTCCTTTAGATATACTATTGTAAATCATGAGTGCATTACTTTTATGGCATCACCAATAGATGAAATATAATTAACATATCACCTTTACTTACCTTTGGTGCATATAAGCTGAGCCATGTCTGTGCAGCATTTGCATATTTCATGCAATTGAAATTTTCAATTAAAATTTGCTATTTGTCTGAGTAAGGTATTGAAGATTTTAAGATGCTAAACGCTTAATTTGATGATTAGTCTTTCAGTCTTTTTGTAGCTGGTTTACTTCACTATGTGATATAAATATAGTAGAATATAAAAAGATATTTTAATAATATCTTGGCTTTAACATTTTGAGGCTAATTCAAGCATCATAAGAAAACAAAGTTACTATTAGACCAATCAGAGAAGTGGGGGTTCTTGTGTTTCTGTTTTTTTGGTGGGTTTTGGTGTTGGGTTTTTTTTTTCTAATGTTTATTTTAAACCATCAGTTTTCTATAGTATTTTCCCATGCCTGGTCAAGGATTCCTATAAGTAGCAGTTGAACTTTTTTTGCTGTTTTACCATAACTATATGACTGAATTTATCTTCTTAAGATTGCCTGACACAATGATAATGTTGTGTTGACTATGGTATGCATGTTTATTTAAGTGTATTTATGGTATTAACATCATAAACAGGAATAAAAACTGTGTATGTATGAGAGTTCCAGTTGAGTATATAATAGTGGTCTCAGAATGGGTACTGCTGAGAGATAGGAGCTTTAAGTTTTCTCTCATGCTGTCTTCAAAATAGTAATGAGATATGCAATGGGAAAATACATCCATAAATGAAATGCATCTTCACAGTGGTAGTTCAATTTCCATTTCTAAACATAATTTTTTGCGATCATATTTTGTGGGGAAAAGAGGTAGAAAGAGCTATTTTCATGAAAATGTGAATATTTCTTATTATTGGACTATCCAGAGTTCCAGACACCTTTCTCTTTTTAATAATCTTGGGAAAAGATGCAGTAATTAATCATATTGATGTGCTTACTTATTAGATGTACTTTCTTGTGAGCTGAAGCAACAAATGGTAGTGCTGAATAGCAATAAATTTAGAAGTTCAATCATTTCATAAGGATTAAGCTGAATAATTTTTTTCACTAAAATATCATTTGATTATACACTTACAGGCTATTATTATAGCTAAAACTTATAATGTTTTAATAATTATCCTAGTAAAGCTGAGTCAGTTTATTACTAACTTGTAAAATTTTCATCTTTTCATCTCTTTTACTTATGATTTTTTCCCTTTATTTTTCTTTCATACAGGCCATGCAAGTAAAGGTACAGGTCAAAGTGCATGATGTGTCTTTGTTTTAGATTTAGAGATAATCAGGCTCCAAGCATTCTTTCCATTGATCATAGCAGTGGCGTCACAAAGTGAAAGCCCAGGTTCCACCTCCTATAAATTTTCTGCAAGTTAAAGGGGCACTATTTGACCAGAGCAGCTGAAATTCCCTTTCGAACTCCCACATGTTGCTTAATGTGCAAATGTTGTAAAGTTGTCTTTTATAATTATTTTAGGTGCATATTCTGCCTATGCTGTCTTTCTGCATTCTGAATTTTTTTGCTAATATATTAAAGCAGATGTAAAAGCAGTACCTAAGTAGAGTCATCAGAAACATGTATTTGGCTTCTGATATTCAAGAAAAGTGTGCGAGAGAAATGCATTAAAACCTGTACTCTGACAGTAAATGAATAAAGATTTTAATAGAACCAATAAGTTTAAATAAGATACAGAGTTCAAATCCCACCTTTTTACAAAATTAAAATAGTCTTTACTAAAGTTGCAAGGTGTGACAAAGCCTTTGAACAATTCTTGTTTCTTTAATGTTTCTTTTATTCAAAGCTTGCTTTGTCCCCAGTGAACCACAGTTCACCTTCTTTTCCATCATTCATATTATCTTTTTTTAATATGAACTTCTGATATAGATGAGTACTTCACAACCTATGGTATGTTCTTCACTGGTGAAGCAAAATGGAGTGTAAAATCCTTTCATCTTTCCCTTCACCCTGTGTGTGGAGCAGCTCCCAAGGTGATGTGAAGAATTTTTAATGAATTACATTGGAGGAATAAGTTAAAAAGTGAGCAGTTGTATTAATCGAATAGTTCTGATTTCATACTTTGCTACTGTCAAATTTCCCCAGGTATATAGAGTAGGATTTAACAAATGCTGTCTGGATAATCTCAGAGAATTGAAGGTTTAAGGAGGGTTTGGAGTACTACAAATACTAATTCCATCATATTAACTGGTTTTAGCTGATTTTTTAATAAATACTTTGTTTATGATTGTATTTTTAGATCCTCAAACAAGTAAGATCATTATTTGCTGTTAGACAACCAAATTATCTCATTCTTCCTGCCGAGGTCCTTTTAGCACAGTTAATTTTTTAGGCAAAATCTACCCACTTTAATGAAATCAAGTTATTGTATTTACTCCTAGAGTTGCTTATTAGAACTGCAAGAGACATAATTTGATGGCCATTTAGGTTTCTGTTCTGTGACTCTACTTATATATTTATCAGCAGGACTCGTGAATTCACAGGTAGAAGAATTTGATGGCAAAGGCAGAATGGTTCTTCTTTTCAGATTTTAAAACTGTTCAGGTTTTAAGGTTTACCTATCCTGTTCATACCTTGTTATTAATCTCAAATTTAAATAAAATTGGATGTGTAAAATGTCCTCAAGCCTGAAAGCATAAAGATGCAGAAAAGTAAATCAGTATCTCTCCTTTTCTTTTTTCTTTTTTCTTTTTTCTTTTTTCTTTTTTTAATATATTGATTATATATTTTGGCCTTCCTTATTTAAGATGCACAGTGACGCCACTGGAATACAGTGATACATTGTGGGATTTGTTTGTCTGCTGTCAATGTAGAGTACAAATAATATCATTATTATAGCCATTACATCACTGCTACTTCTAAGGCACTTCCAAAAGCAAAGCTTTGAGGCAAAGTACTCTCTTGCAATTGTTAGTTCCTTAAGAAAGGAAGCCACATCCATTGTGTGTTCCCTCTGACCTGCAAAATGCTCAACACTAGCTACATTCTCAGAGCTTCACCATCTAGAAAACTGAATTTGCCAAAATTTACCACTGAGCACAATATGTATGGCTGCCTTTTTTTTTCTTCCACTGATTACTGTGATAATTATGTGGTAGTAATTGGTAAATAATGAATTGCAGTGGATTCTGTTGCATCCTTATGTCACACTACACAATGTATTATAAAAGCAGTAGTCAGTCAAACTTTATTGACAGAGGGAAAAGGATGTGGAGGGTTAAATGCAAGCCTTTGCTGTTTTGTAGTGTTGTGTAAGTCTGGAGGCCTAGTCCTGAAATCTTATCTTAGGCAAAACTCTTCTTGAGTGTAGTAGGAGTTTAATCTAGATACAGAATTCAGAACTGGGCTACTTTTATGTTATTGTTTTTCATACGTTCATTAAATATATGGGTCTAGTCTAAAGATTTTGATTTGTTGTCTCATAAATGAAAAAGTGTGTGAAATACTGTTATACAGTGTGTCTTGTAAGATGATAGGGCAGATGTTATTCTGTTGTGCTGTTTACTTCTCTGTCTCTGTTTTCCTTTTCCTACTACTTATGATCTCCAAAGATGCAAAAGACTTAATTTTTCATCCCAGACTTGATTATATTAACCAAAGCCAATGGGCAAGTGGCTTTTTCCCAAAGGCACTAATTCATTAAATGCAATAAGATTGGCATTTTATTGCATTGAATAAGTCTTTTAGATGCTGGTATTTTTCAGTTGAGATAAATCAGACAATATTCATTCATTCAAACCCTGGATAACTCTGTAAGTTTCTAACAAAAACTAAACATCCTGAATTTTCCACTGCAACATGGAGAACTAATAGTGTCCCCTGAGACTGACTCAGCTTTGAACTTTAAGGTTGTTTCTCATTTGAGAGGCAGTATCCAGAAAACATAGGTTCCTATGTGTGAATGCACACTCAAGGATGTTACTGATATTAAAATATTAGTTATTACAATTTCTGCATTGGCACACACCAAATTATTCCTTTACATTTCCTGCATAAGACTGTACACCATTCCTTTAATGCAGCATTTTTCATTAGTTGTACAGGAACATAGTTTCCTTGGACCATTAGGGGAAGAGCATATTAGAAAAGTTTAAGAATTGCAGTAATTTACTTTTCTATTTTTTTAATTGTAGTCTGGAGGACAAGATCAAGAGAGAAAGAAATCAAAACGCAGAGGGGATTTGTACTCCATACAAACATCCTTGATTGTAGCTGCACTTAAAAAGATGCTTCCCATTGGTTTGAATATGTGTACTCCTGGAGATCAAGAACTCATCTCTCTGGCTAAGACTCGATACAGTCATGTAAGTGTACACTTTCTTGAAGTTTTTAATGCAAAATAAGCAGTACTTTATAAACTGAACTTTGAGGCAGAGATATCTAAGCAGTCAATATAATTGGATGTATCAATGTGCTGTAAGCAATTACAGCTGCTAATTGCGCTTTCACAAGAAAAAGTGCATCGACAGCTGCCATCATTTCCATGTCATTTTCCATTTGTATACAATGTACATTTTTACGTGTGCAATTTCATTTGGATCAAATACTGAAATAGCGTTAGTTAGCTTTAATTCTCTCTTCAAAGTTTAATCCTTGTTTTGTGGTCAAAATTTAAAAAGGCTCTTCTGTTAACCTTTAGTGTATTTGGAAAAGAAGACAGTTTAAGGTTCAATATGAAAATGATAGCTGCTCTAGGTTGTATGTGGTCTTATGAGTCATAATCTGAATTCAGACATATTTCTGCTTTTCTACAGAGGGATACTGATGATGAAGTCAAAGAACATTTACGTAACAACTTACATTTGCAGGAAAAGGTAATGTAAAAAAAAATCTGTCTTGAAGATGCTGGTGTGTACTTTTAAAACACAGAAGTCACAATTGTTTTATCATGAAATGTAAAAGTAATTTTTAAAAAGAATCTGAAAACTTATTAGAAAAATTGCCCCTTTTTCCCCATTTTCTTTCTGTAAGTATAATTGGTTTATTTGTAGCTTTGGCTGTTATTTTCAAATTTCAGGAATTCTTCTAGAGTGGAACAAGCGTAAAAAATTGAGATATTGGTAGTTTTAAACCTATAATTACTTAGAATCAACTTGATCTGAAAATAAAATAAAATTAAAACTACATTATTTAAGTTTATCTTCTTGAACTTAACTTGCAGTAATGCTTAAATACTATTTCTAAGAACAGATACATTTTAAAGTAACTATGATAAAATAAGAAACACGTCTGTCATCTTCAGATTTTTTTCAATATCATTTATGTTCCTACTATTTATATACCGAATACACTGTCAAAGGTGATATCCAAATGGAGTCCTCAGCATTCTGTAAATAGTAAATAATTTAGAGCATTGCCTACAGTCTTTGAACATAATAGGAGTAGCTCTTATCTGTCATGGGAGATGACTGTCTGGTTGCTGTAAGTCTGTACTTACATAATTTAAACTGGAGACAGTAAGTAATTCTACTGTGTTTTTTCTATTTCTGTCTTGCAAAAAAAACTAAACCTTTGGCTGCAATTTCAGCTACTGAAATTCCAGTTGTCTTTTATAGATTCCATTGAACAGCTTTCCACCTGTTAGTACAGAAGTTCAGCAAGGAGTTAAATTCAGTCCCAGTACTAAATGTTCTTATTCATTTTTAATGCTTTTGAATGGTATACAGATGTCCTGGTGTGCTTTATTTGGTCTCATTAAATAAAAACACAGAACCTTGCTTAAGGATTGAGTTCAGCTACCCAACAGTATACATATACTCTCATATATATATATATACACATATGAGAATCTAATGCCATTTTCCTGAGCAGCTAGCAGATATTAATTTTGACTAAAGGGGAACACATGAAGTGGGAATATCTGCAGCATTCTTTATTATACTATGAGAATAACAGTGGTGGTGATCAAATTCAGTATATTCATTCAGCAGCTTATGTACAAAATACGTTGATTTTTAGTCTGATGATCCAGCTGTGAAATGGCAGTTAAATTTATACAAAGACATTTTGAAGAGTGATGAACCTACTGACCCTGAGAGAAATGTGGAACGTGTGCAGAGGATATCAGCTGCTTTGTATCACCTGGAACAGGTAAAAAGTTAAATGTCTGTACTGTGTTGGTTTTAAAATAACTTTTTTTTCTTTTTTTACCTTCTAGAGATTATTTTGACTTCAGTGAGTACCGTTATTAAAGTTTCCAGATAAAAATTACTTTTGTGCATGCATGCAGACACACACACATACAGATGCATATATGCAGTTTTTAACATAATCTGCTGTGCCTCAATTTAGCTTCACAGAAAACTCAGGATATACTTGCCTCTGACTTTGTGAACAGCCATAAAAAGTATAGTATACAAATAGTCACCATTCAGTGGCTGAAAACTCTGTAACTTTAGGAAAATATGTTTGCAAGTGCACTTTCTGTTTCTGGGTTTAGCCTGTCTCCTGTATCTGCACCTGAGGATGCTGTAGCAGCTTTTGAATAGGTTGCCTGTCTATTGAAATGATGCGCTTTAATTACAAAAAGGTATTTGTACGCTTCCAAAATAAAGTTAATCCACCTCATTCACAAGTGCGATGGCACAGAAATTCGCTCACATAAAAAATTGAATATGCATAGTTAGAAACAGACAAAATAACCATTTTGGAGTTTTACTGTAGAGTCCCACATGAGGTACTCTGACATCTTGAGCTTTTATGTATAAACTGAGAGGTACTGTACATAAGACCTCCAGTATTTTTCCTTATAGAATCATAGAATAGTTACGGTTGGAAAGGACCTTGAGATTATGTAGTTCCAACCCCCCTGCCATGGGCACGGGCACCTCACACTAAACAATGTCACCCAAGGCTCTGTTCCAGCCTGGCCTTGAACACTGCTAGGGATGAAGCATTCACAACTTCCCTGGGCAACACATTCCACTGCCTCACCACAGTCGCAGTAAAGAACTTCTTCCTTATATTTAAATTTTCCCTGTTGAAGTTTGAGCCCATTACCCCCCTGTCCTGTCACTGCAGTCTCTAATGAGCAGTCCATCCCCAGCATTCCTGTAGGCCCCCTTCAGATACTGGAAGGCTCCTATGAGGTCTCCATGCAGCCTTCTCGTCTCCAGGCTGAACAGCCCCAACTTTCTCAGCCTATCTTCATATGGGAGGTGCTCCAGTCCACTGATCATTCTCGTGGCCCTCCTCTGGACTCTTTCCAACAGTTCCATGTCCTTTTTATGTTGAGGACACCAGAACTGCACACAATACTCCAAGTGAGGTCTCACAAGAGAAGAACAAAGGGGCAGGATCACCTCCTTCGACCTGCTGGTCACACTCCTTCTGATGCAGCCCAGGATATGGTTGGCTTTCTGGGCTGCAAGCACACACTGCCAGCTCATGTTCATTTTCTCATCGACCAACACCCCCAAGTCCTTCTCCGCAGGGCTGCTCTGAATCTCTTCTCTGCCCAGCCTGTAGCTGTGCCTGAGATTGCTTTTTTTCAGATGATGGGGAGCGTTTGTAACATTTTCTAACTACATTAACCACTAGCTAAACAGTAAAATTTGAATGAAAGTTGAAGAGTTTCCACTATATGTGCTAGAAGATATTTTTCCATAGGTTGAACAACCACTGAGATCAAAGAAAGCTGTTTGGCACAAGCTCCTGTCAAAACAACGCAAAAGGGCTGTTGTTGCATGTTTCCGAATGGCACCATTATACAACCTGCCAAGGTAAATGGCATAAAGGTGGTTTTGGTTTGGTGTTTTTTGTAACTTTTCTTTACATTTCTGAGTGGAAATATGACTTGTGTTTCTTGTGTGTATACATTCAAGTTTGTTGACTGTGATTTTGTTTAAGAGACTAAAGAATTGGTTGTCTGCTAATTCCTCGCAGCAACAAAATACTTGTCTCCTAACAAATAACCAGAGGGGAAAAAGACCATAGGAATTACATTGCTTCAAAACCAAAATGCTTCATTTTTGTCAGCTGTTACTCTGTATAGTTCCTCAAGTTATCTGTGTAAATTAAGATGTTGCTGTTTCTGTCCTCTTTTTGCCTCTGCTTGCCAGTTTTACTCTTTATTTTCCTGTGTTTGTATTCTTTTTTCTTTTTTAAACTTCATATGGCTATTCCTCTCCTACGGCATGAATGCTTCATTGTCTGAGACAACTTTTAGCTACTACAACTGAATGGTACATGCATTAGAGAGGCTAGTGGTGCAGAGCAGTGCAGAATTATATTATGTACTTGTGTTTTGCTCTACTTCTTACTACAGTTGCATGTAAATACCACAAAGTCTGAGATAAAGTGCATCCTGTGCTTGATTCTATCTCCTGCTCTAAACAGGGTATTAAGACCGTGAGGCACTGGGGTCATTTCCTTTATCTTGTTCTTTTTCAACATCTCTGCTTTTTATTCAGATACAGCCTACGTACATCTTTAAGTTTGCTTCTCACCTTCTGCATTTTTTCACCTTTCGTGTTTAATATATTTGTTCAGAGATTGTAAAGTATTTAACAGAAGAGTTGTATTGCATTTTTAAATGCCAGTCTACATGCTTAACGTTGACTTAAGGTCTCTAACTGTGCCACTAACATACAGGAAGAGTATTAGGTTTGTACAAGACAAAAAATCAGTTATAGCATAAAACCCGCAACCTTCTGTTACAAAAAGTAGTTGTTCTAGACTATAACTTCTCTAAGTTGTCATAGTACCTTCAGGCAACCTTCAAAGAACAAGAGTAATTTATATATATATATATAAAAATTTATAAATTTATTAATTAATAATTAAATTAATACATTTATGGATTTATAAAGTCTTAAAAATGTTAGGAATATATGTGAGCACCAAATTGATAAAAATTGTTTGTCCTATTGTTTTCCTTTTGATAAAAACACATTTATTACCTTTGAGGTTGGTGTAATACTTGTCAAAAGACAAAATGGGTTATGAATCTGTATTTTCATTTTCAATAAAATATGGAGTAATACTCATTGAAGTAGAACATTCATCTTTCATTTTCATTAAAAACCTTTCTGTGTTAAAAAGATTGATGTTGATTCATAAACTTTCTGGTAGATTTTTGAGGTGGGGTTTATTCCTAATATGAGTGTGAAGCAAATCTTTGCAGTTATCTCGTCTTGTAGATTTTCATCTTGTAGATTCTATAAATGAACTGTCATGAAACTGTTTTAGCCAATTAATTGTGGCATCGCAGGCAAGACTTAGAATTGTAAAATCAAAGTGGTTTGGGTCGGAAGGAACTTTTAAAGGTCATTTAGTCCAACCCCCCAGCAATGAGCAGAAACTTTTAGGTATATCACTCAATTGATAGGTACAGAGCAAAGTTTTAAAATTCACTAGTTTATGAACACACATTTTTTTCTAGTTTAATCATAGGAGTTATGACAGGAAAATAAGGCTGTCACTATTATGCACCTCTGTCTCCATCATTTAAATTGATTGTAGTGTTAAGACATCTCTGAACCCTAGGGAGATTATTTCAAGTGGGGTGTGATTAATTCTAGGAGCTATATAAATCCCTTTGAACCAGAGTTTAATTTTTCCTCATTTTAGTTGCAGCTTTCTGTTGGAAATTTGAAAATTTCTGGAGATTTAGTTGGCTTTAGTATAATTTAATGTTGATTTCATACTTTAATTTTCTTCAAACTTTATTCTTATATGTACCATTTTTTACTAATTCCAGGATAATACTTCAGGAATTAAAATGTTTATTGATGTACAGGTGTTTGTTAAATCGTAGAATATTTATGCTAGAAGTTAAAGTAATTTTTCTCAGTACTCCCTTTTCTAGAAGTGCCTGAAGAAACAAAATAAATAATTATATTTTAAAATATTTTTCTTTTTATCAAGAAAAAAAATCAGTTAAGTTAGGAAATACTAGTTCCTCATGTTCTGTGTTTAATTGATGTTATGTGGCTTTGAAAAAGTGTCTTATGTGATAAATGTTTTCTCTGAGATGTATGTATGTATGTTTGATGTTTTAAGGAAATTAATTTGTAAAAAAATTGTCTTACTGTCTGTCTTCTGTATATGCCCATAGATACAGCAAAGTTGTACATGGCAATTTTTCATACAGTTTACAAATTATATTCTTTCTGACTACTTTGTTGAATTTAACTTGTGCCTTTCTTCAATGAAAACCTATATGCTTTTCTTCAGACACAAAATTAGCAATTTCTTCCTGAGCACCTTTCAACGTGTTTGGCTGGAAAAAGTACATGAAAAAACTCAGTATGACAGGCTTATACTCAATTTAATGGTAATGTAACTTGTGGAGAGCCTCTTGCTTACGCACACACTTATTCCTTCCCAGCCATGATTTGATGTTATCATAAAACATGAATTTGTACAATTTTCAGAGGGATTCTGATTGGTCAGTTTTTGGAATTTCATAATAAAATGCCACCAGTAAAAATAAAATGCAGGAGAGCACAGAAGGTTGGCTCAGTAGCTATTCCATTATAAAATAGTATTTCATGTGCACAGTATTTCATGTGCACAGACAATTTGTACAGCTTTTCTTTGTGTTGCAGGATAAAAGTAAATGAAAAGGCTGCGTGAAACATCATTTGTAACTTCATGTACTGTGCCTCAAAACAGAATTGTCCCCTAAATGTAACATAAAGATGGAATGGTTTGGCCATTAATGTATGTAGCCTTATTGCCAGGAGCTGTATTTTCTGTGGATGTTAGTTAAATGGGTACTGTGTAGTAGTAATTAATACGCCTAGGAGTTTTCTAAAATTGGTCATTTTCTAGAACAGGTTTTGTTTATTTCTAATCAGTATCTTTGAGGACATATTAATACTGCCTTTATTTGGAACTGAAAGAAAAGGAGCTGAGGTTAGTCTTCTCTATGTGGAAGAAGGCAATGACTGTCTGCAGATAACATGCTGGAAAGCATTTGATACTTATTTTGTTGTTTGTGGCCAGCTTCTGCTCAGTGTCATAAATCTAGTAAACAAGATTTACATCTCCTAGGTGTAAATCCCATCCATCTTTAAATAAGTCTGTTCAAGTGTGTATTTTTCTCATGCTTGCATTAACGTTCCAGTCCTGCAGTTTCATATATAATGTATGTTAGCACTCTCAAAGCTTTAAAACCAAAAAGTAACATATATACACATGTATAGAAAAATAGTAAGAATATTCAAAGGTACATGCTGGTTTGTCACTAAATGTTAGTTATGTTTTGCATTTAGTTTCACTGACCAATCAGAGGATCAGAATTGTACAAATATGTATCCTTACTAATCATTAACCACCTGAGCTGTTATACTATGTTCTGTTACCCCTCTTGATCTCACTTTCACACCCCCCCCCCAGGCACCGTTCTATTAACCTCTTCCTCCATGGCTATCAGAACTATTGGATAGAAACAGAGGAATATTCATTTGAGGAGAAACTAGTTCAGGATTTGGCTGTAAGTACTGATATAATTGGGCATATTTTTCAGTGCCCACTTCAGTGTATATTTCATGTTTCTGTTATAACCTATATTTAATTTTTGTGTACTGTATGCATATAAATTAAAAAATATTGTTCCTTATGCTTCATGGCGTAAGGCAATTTTCTGCTGTGGTCAAAAAGGCATTCATCCTGTGATGCACACTGCATTAAGGTGGTTTATGCCTTCAGATGAACTATGTGATATTCGTTCTTGGGAAGAGAAATGGATTAGATGAACAGCCAGACTATTTTTGTCAGTATGGTAATTCCTATGTTCCTATATTTTATTTACTGTTTTTTTAAGCTTGACAAAGTTGATCCTTTTCCCCTTTCTAAATTTTCTGTTGATGCATAATATTTAATTTTAACATTTTCAGCTTTGATCCAAATTAATTTTGCTTTTTCCTTTTTGATACATCATAAGGAGAAGTAAACATATATAGCCGTATTCAGCAAAAATTTATTTATGTGTTTACTTGATACAAGTGATCAGTACATTTCAGCATTTTGTTACTGAATATTGATTCAGAAAGCCTACTACTTTTTTTCTCTTCCTCCTCTGTAGTTAGTTTGTCTAAAATACTTCCAAAGGGCCTATAGTATCTAAATACCATGAAAATGAATATATGGCTTCATGGATCATATGAAGACATACCAGGAGATGCTTCGGCATTAGCAAAACCAGTCATGTTGTGTTTATAAAGACCCATTGGTATAGATGGTTGTATGATATCTTAAAAATCAAAACTAATATATTCTTCTCATAGTCATGTGGTCAGTCTTTGTTGGTTTTTTTTTCCTAAAGGAAGAAATGAAGCCGTTAATCAAAACAGTGATTACAATTATTTGTAATTTTTTATTAATTAAAATTAAGATTTACTAAAGCAGTAAATTGAACTCCTGTAACCACAGTTATTACTATAATTGCAATAATTCCACAATAATTACAAACCTTGCAAAGGGGTGATACACAAGTAAGGTAAAGGTGATATGCTGTTCTTCTGCCTGGCTCTTTTATATATCAAACTGCCCCAAAATGTTCAAAATTGACAATAAAAGCAGTCATTACATTTGTTGAATCAATGTTACCTAAATATCATGTATGTAAGTACTGTAGCAAAGAGTAGTCTAATTAGGATGTATCTGATGATATTATTATAACAGTTCCATTTACCAGTAATACTTCTGCTAAATAATTGAGCTGGGATTTTCTTTCAAGTCTGGTCCAGTGGAAAGACATAATTTCTGCTGAATAAGGCTTCCCTAAGATTTTCACTGTCTCATTCTCAATACCTTGCAAATGAGAAACTTATAAAATTAGCATGAATTATGAATAGCAATCAGATATTCTTAACTCCTCCTGATACATACAGTCACATAATGTTGCAGGTTACGCTATAAGCTATTGAGTAAGATGAATACTGGAAGTTAATACAAATTGGAGAGAATAAAATTACTGAAATCCTTTCTCAGCTTAATTACTCAATTTTTTTTCTTACTCATGAAGCTTAATTTGTATGTTCTGATATAAATCTTGAGACAGACACTTCCAAAAAAAGATGAAGAGGAAGAGGAAGAGACTGAGAAAAAGCAGCCTGATCCACTTCATCAGATTATCCTCTATTTTAGTCACAGTGCTCTCACAGAGAGAAGGTAAAAAAAGCTGTCTTGAAAAGCACATTGAGTAAAAGCACCAGTAATTGAATTTCTAGTAACATTAAAGAAGTGATTTAGCACAACTTCAGTTCCTTAGTGTGCATGGTAAATACTTTTTTGCCTCTCAGTTTCATTAAAGTTTTCATGTATTTAAATTCGATATAACCTCTTTATTGAGATAAATATTGACTGGTTTTGAAATTTTAAAAGCTTGGTAAATACCCAATACAGAAATAACTGAGCCTGAGTTCTTATAAAAACATAAAGTCTACAGGAACTACTGGTTTATTCACAGTACCTTCCCCTGGTCTCTGCTGCTTATAGATGTGTGGTGATGGTGCTGGTATTCATTACATTTTATTAAGTATATCAGAAAAGGTTTCATTGATGATCAGCATGAATCTCTTTCAGCAACAGTTTCTGCTTTGAATTTAGACTATTGATTGGAATATGTATTTTTTATGAGTAGGGTACTTCATATGCTTTTTATGTATGGCTAATGTAATCTTGCCATCTGACTGTTATAATTACTCTAACTTATATCTCCATTATACTTTTCTGTGCCTACAACAGCCAGTCATCCTTACATATCCAACATAAGTCCAAAAGTCCATGATGTCCAAATATACCTCTAAACTGTTTAATTAAAAATTAGACTTCGTTTGAGATAAGAAAATGCATTCATAACATGATTTTCAAGTATAATTGTTTTCTAAGTAGATGTGTGTTTCTGTTTTAATAAAATACCCTTTAATAAAATGGCATTTGAATGTTAGTAGGAGTATGACTTCTTTTTTTACTATATAATAAATAATTTTGCTTATTCTTTACTCTTTATAGCAAACTAGAAGATGATCCTTTATACATTGCCTATTCTGCTATGATGGCAAAGGTAAATATAGTATTTCAAGCTCCAACCCTCACTCCTCTCAGGTGCTTCCTATTCATTTTAGATGCTTCCCTCTGTTTTAAGTGTAAATTCTACTTGTAATTTCTATATTTTTAATGAAGCAAATGCTGTTCAGTTATATATATATATAAAATGAGAAATTTCCTACATTAATAGTATAAAATACCAGTAGGTGCAATCCTATTGATATCACTTGGCACTTTGTCTTGTATGGGATTAACTCATGAGCAGTTGTAACATGTTGGTTATTTTTATTCTTTGGACAATTAATTGGAGTTAAAATTTTAAGTCTGTCAGAAATCAGTTGACAGGTTTTGCAACATACTGATCATAGCTGACACGTTAGGAGAGTTTGACTGTGAAGAAAAATATTATGGGTATAAATGGAGATATGAAATAAGAACACATAGCCTGCAGTTACAGGGTGTATGTGTAGTTGAATGAATACAGTGAAGTACTCACACATTAGGGAATATCAGTTCCTTACGTGGATGAGAACAAATATTTATAATTACAGGGATTTTAAATCTTCCTAGTGCCTATAATTGTTGCTTGAAAAAAGAATTATTTGGTCATATTTGTAGAAATACTATAGTAAAAATAGACATATTTTATAATAAGAAAAATCTTGTGCTTTCTCTTTCTAACATAAAAAGAGCTGTCAGGAAGCAGAAGAGGAGGAAGAAGAAGAAAAGGAAAAGACGTTTGAGGTAAGAGTTTAAATAACATTTCTTTCTCATTGCCTAATGTGCAAGTGTTTTGACTATTTCTTCTAGAATAAATGCAAGAATAACATAGTTGAGCTGATTTACTAGGTTGTTCGTATAAAACAAATACGGTGTGTTCTGAAGTTTTGGAATCAAACAATCCATATGGATTATGGAGGCAGATGGCCTTCAACAACTTCAGATTGCTTACAATTCTGTTTCTTTCTGAACCAGTTCCACTCTGTATTGTGTTCTCATTTTTATTTCCAAACCCAGGAGAAAGAAATGGAAAAACAGAGAACTCTCTATCAGCAAGCTCGCTTACATGATCGTGGAGCTGCTGAGATGGTCCTTCAGATGATTAGTGCAAGTAAAGGTAATATCCTGTGCAGCATTAAAAGTATACATGATCTACATATCATAGGTATAATGCTATACATATATAGAATGTATTATGTCATTATACCTATGATGTGTATGTCACATACAACTTGTATATGGCAATGAGGCAAAATAAATATCCATTGCAACGATACTAGGTAAAATATCCAGACTGCTTTTCTGGTTGAATAGTTCATAATTGCAAGTTCTAATGACTGCACCCTTGTTTGACAGGTCATACAGGACCCATGGTTATTGAAACCCTGAAACTTGGTATTGCTATTCTAAATGGTGGGAACACCATAGTTCAACAGGTAATGCTTTCCTAATGACTGTGAATCTTGCTTGTGGAAAGAAGCAAAGTAATTTTGAGAATTTTAGTGTGATAGTGCCTTTAATTTTAAGCTAAACAGTGAAGAAATATTAGGGTATTTTTAGTACAATAACAATGATACTATTGCTTGCCCATGACTTGAATTTCAAATGGTAATTCAGAAAGTTGTTATTTCATATAATTCTAATATAGATTTTATTTTTCCTCCCAAAATGTACACCTTCTAGAAAATGCTAGACTACCTGAAGGAGAAAAAGGATGCTGGATTTTTTCAGAGTCTCTCTGGCTTGATGCAGTCCTGCAGGTAAAAGCATAAATGATGTTACAGTTCCAGTTTTATTCAAGTTGGTGGCTTATCACTCAGTGCAGGTGGATTTGTTAGATTTAAATTACAGGAGTCACAGACTGTAGAATTCTTGTTGAAATTTTCTGTGAATAGAGGAATGGTATGTTAATCTTTTAGAGTATTCTTCCAAAGGAGAAAATAAAGCAAAGACTGTGTATGCCTTTGAAGGCTTAGTTTGGAGAGGCAGAAAAGTAAACTGTAAAGGCTCCTTTACTGGCCCAAGATCCATCAAATTTTCCACCTGGGTGGTTCTAAGGATAGAGAAAAGCCATGACTGAAGGAGAGACAGGCCAGTGGAGCTTTATCAAGCTTTCAGTTTCTCCACATCTCTGATGAGTTACATAATCTCTGTTTCTTCATTTGAATCCTTTCCAACTATATGTCAGGTTTGTTAGAAACGGCACATCACCAGTGAGACTACAGTAGCCCATTCCCTTGATAAACCAGAAGTTCAAGTTAGTTAAGCTGAAGGTCTCATATAAAGAATCTGGGAAACTGTTGGTGTTTCTGATTACACTTACAGTAGAGAACCTCCTTGTTTTAGTCTTTTAAAGCAACAGAAGAGTTCTGAAGTAGACTGGAAATTAGAATTGGAGGAGCTGTGTGGAAGGAATGTGGAAGGAATGGTGGCCTGCACTGCATAAATTATTGCTGAGTAGTTGCAACCTAATTAAATAACATCTGGCTTCTAATTTTTACATTTATATAGAACAATTTAGCAAGGATTTGCTCAAACAGGACCTACAGCAATCATATTACCAATTGTGTATGTGTACTCTTCAGGACCTCATTAAAAATGGTTTTGATCAAATGACTTGAACACTGACAAGAGAATGAAAATGATGCTTTAAAAATGCTTTTAGTTTTAATGATGTTGCTATATAGAAGAATATGTTGACTGCATTGCTTTTAACTGAAAAGAAAAATAGATAATCATAGAATTGTATTTGAACTATCTGAATGAAAGTATTCTGACTCAAGAGAGATTCCATATGTCTTCTGAATAACATAATAATGCATAATATATGCAGTAACAATATAATAGAAACAGTAGTGATAACTTAGTGGAAAAGAGTGTGATGAAGAAAAGTCCTTTTGGCAGGCAAGTTAAATCAATATAGAGAGTAATATTTCAGGTTCCTTTTCCACTTCTCATTTCTTTATGAAACCATGAATGACTGAAAGTGAGGTTAGGTAAGTTGTGAGACCTAACTTGAGACTCATTTCTTTCCAGAAATCAACAGTGGACCCTTATTTTCATCACAAGCTATTTTATTTAATGTTCATATTAAATAAAATAAGAGGCAATGCATGTCACAGTGGGTCAAAGCTAGTTGTTGAAGACCTCCAGAGATTTCCTAGATGAAAATAATTTTCAACTGTGTACTACAGTGGTTGTTTCTGTTTTTGTTTTTGCTTTTTTTCTATGAAAGTGTTCTGGACTTGAATGCGTTTGAGAGACAAAATAAAGCAGAAGGCCTGGGAATGGTTACTGAAGAAGGAACTCGTAAGTAGCATGAAATAGATTCCAGTAGTGCTTCAAACATTATTTGTGCTTCCTTCTTTAACTAGAACTGTTATTTACTGTGGCTTGAGTTTTCTGTTGATAAACTTACTTTAAGTAATTCTAGGCTTTGAGTTCTGAGTATGATTTATATTTACAACATCTTTAGCAATAATTTTTAAGAAAAACATTGTAACTTCCAATATTCTTATCTTGTATTCTTGTTATTTTTCTTTGATCCACAGTCATCGTTCGTGAGCGTGGTATGTTTGGGTTTACAGTTTTTGATACTATTGTTGCAAAACTGTGTTGCAAATACAGAGAGAAATATTTCATTGCATCTTCCAGATATATTTAGGTTTAGCTTTATGGTCTGCAGCAGGTTGTGTGCTCAGCTTGGATAAACAGTTTGATGCTTATTTAATAAATGTCATTCATATTTAAGGCATGATTTTAGTTATGACTAACAATTTATTTCTTAGATATATATCCTGTTGTGCTTTTTAAAATTATTTTTTAATTTTTTTAACCATGGATGCATTGGAGTGCTAAATATTTTGGCTTTGCTTTTTCTGTCTCAGTTTTTCTTTTCATTATTATCAGTTTGTTTCTTTCTAATTGCTTTACGCTTTTATGATACTGTCTTTTACGAGAATTCCAGTTGTAAAGGTTGCTGTAAGATTGTGTTCTGCATATGTAATCATAACAGTTGTCACATAATCATTGTACTTATATATTTTAAAGGTGAAAAAGTGTTGCAGCATCATGAATTTACTCGAGATCTATTTAGATTTTTACAACTCCTCTGTGAAGGGCATAACAATGGTAAGTGAACTGAATTAATTTTGGGGAAAATGTATGATGAGTCCCTGTTCTTCAACAGAGTTGAACAGAACTGAATAAATTCCAATGGCTTATTCCTTCTAACTCATTTAGTGTCCTGAGCGGAAACTGATATGCCAAGAACTTGAATTGTGGGATTCAGTTTGAATTTTTAAGTCTTAACATAGTTTCAGGTTTTAGGCCAATTATTAATAGTAAAGTTTTTTACAAGTCATGTGGGTAACAATTCTTCAGTTGCATTTACTTTATGATCTACTATACTTCAATTTCCACCAGATAAACATCTGTACCTAGAAAGCTACTTAAAAGTAATACATTCTGCATGTCTCCATGAGACCATGAAAACAACCTTGTATTTGTTAATTCCTATATATACTAACCAGTCACAAATCACTTATTTCAGATTTTCAAAATTACCTACGTACTCAGATGGGCAACACCACAACAGTGAATATCATCATTAGTACAGTTGACTACCTCTTGCGTCTTCAGGTGAGGCAAACCAGAGAAAAATGGAATACGACATATTTGCCTTTTCTTCGTTTTTCTAAAATCACATTTTACTAGAATCAAATGTGAAAATCCTCTCTTCATGTATATCTAAAATAAAGAATTCTGATTTAATTTATTTCATTTCTTGTTTCCTTTTAAAATAGATGAGCTTTCAGAATTCTGTGTGAAACCAGGTGTTTGTTAATTTACTTCATTTTTCACTTCTTCAAGGAGCAGTTAGATAAAAACCACAGAAAGTTATTTTCATAAGAAATATATCGATACAAAATGCTAAATTTCATCTGCTGCTGATTCAACTTTTGGTAATACAAATGCAAGCATACTACATATAGAATCCAAAATTAGACAATATATCATTGTTGATTTTTTCTTAGGAATCAATCAGCGACTTCTATTGGTACTATTCAGGAAAGGATGTTATTGATGAATCAGGACAACGTAACTTCTCTAAAGCTTTGGCTGTCACCAAACAAATATTCAATTCCCTTACAGAATATATCCAGGTAAACAAAATGTTTTACTCACAGTATCAACAATGAAGTTCTATGGCCTGATAACATCCTATCACAAATCTGTAAATACTTTGGCTTTATTTTTCTTAAATTTGATAAAGTTACATAGCATCACTGGTCCAGTGTAAAGTCAATACTAAAACATGTGAATGGCTACATATTTAATATGATACGATTGAGTATTCATACACCAGATAGCAGAGACCTTGGGAAGCTTTCTCTTGTAGCTTCATGGAAACCTGAAGTTTCTTTTTTTTTACTTTTTTTTTCAGGGAGAAATCTTATGGAATAATTAGTTTTATTTGTTTTTATTTATTTTATATAAATGTGCTTTTTTTCTTAAATTTTTCAGGGTCCTTGCATAGGTAATCAACAGAGTCTGGCTCATAGTAGGCTGTGGGATGCAGTTGTTGGCTTTCTTCATGTTTTTGCCAATATGCAGATGAAACTTTCACAGGTATTTTCAGTAGTCAAATAATCTCTTTCATATGTTAGTCAAGTGAATGTTGAATGCTGTAAAGCAGTTAATGTGCTGCTGCTCACTGGTTGTGCACGGGCTTAATGTAATGTAGAGGCCCAAGACTAAATATCAGGAGTCGCATCTTCATATCACTCCTTTCAACATTAATCATCACAGTGCACTCACTTTTTTGAATATCAAACTCACTGCTTTCAGCTCCATTATACCTTTCTGATAATGAATGTGGCAGTTTATTCAGTTACCAAAACCTGATGATCTGTCAGAGCAGAAACACAATAAAAGCATTTTAATAGGCTCCCATGCTACAGATAAGTAAGACAAGAGAAAAGCTGTGAAAAATTTAAAGAGGGAGGGAATATGGCCGGCAGTCCACTTGTCCCATTAATCCATCACAGGCATGGAGCAACAGGGCAATAAGCATTGTTCATTTCACTGTGCAGAGCATTGTGGAATCCCAGCCCTCCTCACAGTTTCAGGCTTCTGTGTCCTTTTGCAACTGCTGCTTAATGTACCCATACAGTCAGGCCACTGGGAACTGAAGGCAACAGTGCAGTAATTTTCCCACTCTTGTTCATTGCTCTGCGACACTCTTGACTTACTCATAAGATTCCTACCCACCTTACAGAAGTATATCTGAATTTTCAGGGTACTTAACAGTTTTAGGTCCTTCATCTTAGTCACAAACGCATGTTAGACTTACATTCTGTAGTTAAACTAAACAGTTGTAGTTCAGTTTGAGTGGTAATGCATCCTGCCACTAAATATTCCCTGTGAAGTGAGAAACGGTGACTTCTTTCTGAGATGAATACTGCCAGATGTGCTGAATAATCAATCTTCTGATTTTTTTGCTGTACCTTATCTGCCCTTTTGTACTCCTTAATGCTTTATTAAAGCTTATCTTTATGGTATTAATACCTCTGCTGTAGTGAATTACCCTCATATTATATAAGATCCCTGATAGTAATCATAATAAAATGACAGTGAAATCTTGAGGAATATGAACTACATTTAGATGATCATCCCGCATACTGCTTTTTTTCCAGATGTATTTAGTTTTCCAGATAAATGCAAATTAAAAACAACCTTATACTTTTGTTGGTTGTTTTTTTTTTTACAGGACTCTGCTCAGATTGAATTACTCAAAGAACTGTTAGATCTATTAAAGGATATGGTAGTGATGCTCTTGTCACTGCTTGAAGGTTGGACCTGTTTTTGTTTATGGTTGATTATGATTTTCCCAGCTTCATAATGTAAACTGTAATAGCTCTGTTAATCTTTCTACACTGTTTTTAAATTGCCTTTATGTAATGTCCAGAAAAAACTTATTTCACATTTATTTAATAATTATTGTGGAATATACTTAGTCTTGAAAAGAGGGCTGCTACAAAAAAGCATATAGAAAGAAACATTAAAACATTTGAGAACATTTTTGTTCTGTTCTCAGAATAAATATGAGAATTTTTTTTTTTAAATCTAGCTATGACAAATAACTCCCTGTTTTCACTCACTGTTTAGGCAATGTTGTAAATGGAACTATTGGAAAACAAATGGTTGACACACTTGTAGAATCATCTAGCAATGTAGAAATGATTTTGAAGTTCTTTGACATGTTCCTTAAGTTAAAAGATCTGACTAACTCAGATGCTTTCAAAGAGCACGACCCAGATGGTAAAGGCATCATTTCAAAGAAGGAATTTCAAAAATCAATGGAGGCTCAAAAACAATACATACAGTCAGAGATTGAATTCCTGCTGTCCTGTGCAGAAGCTGATGAAAATGATATGTTTAACTATGTTGATTTTGTGGAAAGATTCCATGAACCAGCTAAAGACATTGGATTTAATGTAGCTGTATTGCTAACAAACCTTTCGGAGCACATGCCTAATGACTCACGCCTTCAGAGCTTACTTGAACCTGCGGAAAGCGTTCTTAATTACTTTGAACCATACCTTGGCCGCATTGAAATAATAGGTGGAGCCAAGAAAATAGAAAGAGTTTACTTTGAAATCAGTGAGTCCAGTAGAATGCAGTGGGAGAAGCCACAGGTGAAGGAATCTAAAAGGCAGTTTATATTTGATGTTGTAAATGAAGGTGGAGAGCAAGAAAAAATGGAACTGTTTGTGAATTTCTGTGAAGATACAATCTTTGAAATGCAGTTAGCATCCCAGATCTCTGAAACGGATTCATCCGAGAGGCCTGAGGAAGAGGAAGAGACAGAGTCTTGTTATGTAATGGATATTGGAGATGATGAGGAAGAAGAAAAATCCCTGGAATCTGCTTCAGC
This sequence comes from Neopsephotus bourkii, assembly GCF_033783945.1. Classification (NCBI taxonomy): domain Eukaryota; kingdom Metazoa; phylum Chordata; class Aves; order Psittaciformes; family Psittacidae; genus Neopsephotus; species Neopsephotus bourkii. The sequence goes on from NW_026902266.1 coordinate 485,575, forward strand.
TTTTGCAATGGCCTGTGTTGCGGTGAAGAAGAATGTTGCCAACTTTTTTAAAACAATCACTGTGAAGAACCTAAGGAAACAATACAGAAAAGTTAGAAAGATGACAGTAAAAGAGATGGTGAAACTGTTTTTCTCTTTTTTCTGGCTCCTATTTGTAGGGATGTTCCAGCTGTTCTTTACTTTAGTGTGGGGGATTTTCCAGATTCTTTGGAGCACTGTATTTGGGGGTGGCCTAGTTGAGGGAGCAAAAAATATTAAAGTGACTAAAATACTAGGGGACATGCCTGACCCAACACAGTTTGGAATTCATGATGATGTTATGGAAGCAGAAAAAGCTGAAGGTGCTGAGCATGGCATCAGAGCTGACCTTGTGCAGTTTGCAAAGGGTGAAAAGGGAGAAGCTGACATCATAACAGATATTTTTGGCATTCATACAAAGAAAGAAGGTGGCTCAAAACATGGTCATGATGCTGGGCTTGGAGATATTGCAGAAATCCTTGGTACTGATATCCAGTCATCTTTGGAAAACACAGTTCGTAAGAAAAAGGGACCACAGGTATGTTAAAGAGATTTTGTATTTCTTTGCAGAAAATAATAATAAGACCAATATATTACTGAATTTTCTATTAGTAACTGAATTATTTGGCAGTTAGCTTATTAATAAATGTTCTTGGTGAGTACATACTTTATAATCTGTATTCTTAAAAAAGTCTTACAAACAAGACAGCAGAGTTTACATGCCCAGTGTGTTTAGATTTCACTGCAGTAAATTGTTATTGTTCATTTGCATTCAAAACAAAAATTGCTAGCAGCTTTCTAGGCATGGATTTTGCTTTAAATGGGTTATAGTTTTGTTTATTTTGCATACCCCATTTTCCCACAGTATATTTCAATTATTTTTACAATCTGCTTTCTCAGTAATGCTTTGTCATTATCATCTTTCTTGTACACACTTTACTGGTCACTTTTTCCTATTATTTGAAATAATTTTTCCTGAATTTGTTGTTACTATGTTTACCATGTAATCATTCTTTCCTCATAATCTGCTGTATGAACAGTATATTTTGTTCTACTCAGCTGAGCTAAATATAACTTATCATTCTGTTTGAAAATGGATTGAACTGAATGTCAAAACCAAAATGCATTTGTCATATTTGGAAGGCATTATGTTTCACTCTACACTTTAGATCTGTTTCTACTTGTTATTCAAATATATCTTTCCTTTCATTAATCCACCTCTTTAAAGTATGCTTTCCAAATATTTTCAGGATGAGCCTGCATTGTAGAACTTTTTAGTTCATTATGTCCTCTTCATTTATATGCTTTTCTTCAAGCTTTATGCCTAGATCAGATTATATATGTCTATTTATTTTTATTATTTATTTATTTATTTATTTTTATGTGTGTACTTAAAAGTTACAGTCTTTTAAAAAAGGGATTTATTCATTTTTCTCCTACCCCTTTGAAGAACTAGGCATTATCAAACGATCACTGAATTACCCTCCACCAACTTGAGATCTTAGGGGAAACTATTTGGGGGAGTTACACATGCTTGCATCACATGTACTAGAGGAGGTTCCCAGATAAGAGGTGATATAAGGGAAGCAAGACTGATTTTTTGCAAATTCTTTCTCTATTTATGTGTGAGGCAGACATGCAGGTGATTAGTGGGGGAAAAGCACAGATAACTAACTTTAGAGTCCTTTGTGAATCTGGGACTTTGGGGCCTGCATGTTTTTCATTTCCAGTGAAGCTTAGTTATTCAAACTACATTTAAAAATGAGTTTACTTTGGTCTTGCAACACTAAGCCTAAGCATGTTTGAAATCCAGGCTCCGGCTTCTTTGCTGCAGTTAGCCATCTGTAAAACTGTATATTGTTTTTTCCTTATCTCAAGGGGCTGTTATAAACACACACTTAGGTGGTTTTGAGGGGTGCAGGTAAAGGTTTAATCAACCATCAACCTCCCTAAGACAAATAGTTTGAAGAAAATATTGCGTAAGTAAAAGTTGTTTAAGTAATTGTCTGGTTTCGGCTGGATCAGTTGATCTTGGCAAAATTATTGGGTTTTGTAGTATTTGATAATTACACAGGTCTTTTTCAGATTTTTTACGCTATCACTGGTACACTGTTCTTTGTTTTATATTTGGAATGTGGCAAACTGATGCTCATTTTCTGCATAATCAGTAACTGCAGTAACTGAGTCTTCATGAGTGAGTATTGTATTATGGTATGATCTAGAGGTAGTTAATTACCTTCATCCTCAACTGGTCACATGATCTGTCTGATAACGATGTATAATCGCTTTACATTCTTAAAGGTCTTTTCCACCTTAGTTGGTTCTATGATTCTAAGTTGTTCAGTCAACTGGGCTAGTTACAATAGTGATAACACTATGCTGAAAAAGCCTATCAGAACAATTTCTGTAATTTTCACTGTTTACATCCAGTCTGAGCTGTCTATTTTTTCAAATCAAATACTTTAAAAGTACAAACTGGTATAAAAAATATAATGTGGTAATTATTTTATTTGTATCTTAGAAAGCAATAACTAAAGTTACCAAAATTTTATTTGATTGGATCCATTTTGAGAGTTAAAATACTTTTTGCAGATATCTGAAATTGCAAAATCTGAAGCAGAAAGAAAAGCAGAAGCTGAGAAGGCTGAGTAAGTTATGCAATTCCTGTTTGATTCCTTGCTAATTCCTAATGCTAGATAATTTGTCCAGAAAGAATCCAAGCAATGCTCAGTATTCAAAGCACTTTATGTACACTTTGTCTCATCAGTATATTGAAAGCCAGTAGTCCCTAAGAGGTGGCAAAACCATCTCAATAGGCAACATTAGGTAATCTGATTTTTGTGGCCTTTGATAATTCTGCATACATAAACCTGTGGCCATTGTCTTTTTAAGGATTCCACTAACCACCTTTAAAAATGAGTACCAGTCTTGGAAAAAAATGCAACTTGTCATTGCTATTTACACTTCCACTACTACCCACTATAATTTTCAGGCAGTAGTAGTTTAAATACATATTATTAATGCTGTTTATCTGTTTTCAAGTCCCTTCTTGCATTTTATTGTTACAGAATTGTTTTGATATGATCTCTCTCTCTTCAATCCCTGCAGGGATGTTAAACATCGTTTTCACTGTTTAGAGCACTTCCAGTAATTAAAAAGTGCACTTCAAAACTTCTATGGCTTTTTTGGTACCATGTATCCAAAGAAACTGTTGATGAGTGCTACTCAGTATGAAGACAATAACTAAGATAATAAATAAGCAATTTCTGAAGCTGTTGTTTCATCTAGGGAGTGTTACATTATAATATTAAGTTGATTAATCTTTAAATTGCTCATCTTTTAAAAGTTTTGTTAAAAAGATATCACTGCTGGGCTTTTTTCTTTTTTGACTGATTTTGGTCTCCTGATTTAGACGCTTGTGGCATATTCAGCAGAGCTTCAGTGAAGCAATTTCTAAGTATCTAGGAATTTTCCCAAAATCTCCTGTGCCACTCATTTTTTCTTATTTTTGACTTGTTCACCTCTTTTTTTCATAAGCATGATCTCTTTCTATTTCTATTATTTTATTGGACTTGTTTTCCTGATTCCCCGTTGCCTTCTCTTGTCTGCCATGCTTAATTCTGCTCTCAAGTAATTTTGCAGCATATTCAAATTGCCTTCAGCTTAAAAATCTGAGTTTAATGGCTTACATTCTGAGGCCGCAAGAGAGACCTTTTTTGGCAGAAGATAAATACATTCTTGAACACCCATCATGACTCCTACTGCAGTGGTAGTGCGATAAGGTGAACTACATCCTGCATTTCTTTATCCTCACGCCTTAAAACTTTCAATCACCTCAGTGCCTCAGCATTATTTTACATATATGCAAATTCAGCTGGTTTTTTTCTTTTTATTTTTTTTAGTTCTGTAACTAAATTCCCCTATTACTATACACACTCTTGATACTTAATTTTCATAAAGGCAATTCAGTGTTACAGGAGGAATGATTGTAATCTACATACTTCGTAAGGTTTGACCTTCTGAAGTAAACTTCCTTCTTGTTAGTCATTCATCTCTGTAAGAACAGTGATGGCCTTGACTGAAATTAATTCATTTTATGATTACTGTGATTCAGCTATGATCCTGTGTACCAAATCCCAAAGACTTTATTTCTCTTTTTCAGCTGCAGGCTCAAAAATTACGTGTGAACTCTCAAATTTTTTATGTTACTTGTATTGGGTACATATGTACATCAATGGTTTTGGCAAACATTATCCACTTCACACTTGATGCAGTAATTTCTGTCTGGTTTTTGGCGGTTTACCACATTGATCTCTCCTCAACAATTCTATCTGTACATATCATTTGAAAGTAAGGTCACTTTTTTACTCTGGTTTACTCTCTACCTCAAATCTTAGAACCATTTTTCTCACAGTATCAAAACTAGCTTTCAAAGCCAAACTTTCTGAATTGGGATTCTTTCTAAAGGAATGCATTTAAAGTACAGAAGTTTGGCTAGGTATTTTTGTTTTGATTGCCTTTCTTCTAGCATGGAAGATGGTGAAAAACAAGACAAAGCAAAGGAAGTACAATCCGAGCAGCTAGAAGAGGGAAAAATAAAGAAAAAGAAGCGAAGGCATGGACAAAAGATTGAGAAACCAGAGGCTGTAATGGCTAACTTCTTCAAAGCCTTGGAAATCTATCAAACAAAAATGCTTGTAAGTTTTTCCTAAATTATTTTAGTCATTGAATTTTTATTTATGTACTATAGAACTCTGATATTGAAGGGAGAGACATCATCGTAAAAGGAACATTGGCATGAGTTTTCAAATGACTGGCTGTATTCAGTCAATTGTGATTTTTATAATACTTTAGAGAGTTATATACATAAAGTCTTTATGTGTGTGATATCCCTTATTTTAGTCTAACAGGACAGATTAACCTCCTGAGCTCGTTGTTGGGAACTCCCTATTTTCCCTAATCCAACTTCTAGAATCTGTAATTCTAATTTCTGCGAGATATTTCTTTATTCTTAATGAACTCTATGACATAATCTGTCTCACGTAGTTTATTGCAGTATTTCAGCATTCCTGTGCTGGACTTCCTTCTAGAAAGTTTTCCTTATTATCTCAGTATATCAGTCACCCCTGTTGCAATTGCAAGGTGCTTTTTAATCCCATTTACCATGAAATGGCAGAATAGGCTGCCAAGAAATTTCTTTCCTTGTTATAACTGGTGAATGAAGGCAACACAATTATGTGTTTATTTTCTTAGAAACTTTCTTACCTTGGTATTAGCTAAAGGCTGCTTCTAATTTTCTGTTTTTTTGTTTTTTTTTTTTTTTTTTTTTTTACTTTCAGCACTACTTGGCAAGAAATTTTTATAACTTAAGGTTTCTTGCTCTGTTTGTTGCATTTGCCATCAACTTTATTCTTCTATTTTACAAGGTAAGATTACACATTGTTCTTTAAATGTTTTTTTGTTACTTTCAGAGGCATATTTAGTGATGGTTTCAGCGCTTGTTTAATAAAGTCCTTCAACATGAACTAAAGCATTTAGATATGAAATAGTTAATATTTTAAATTTTTAAAATAAAATTTGTAATATTAAATCTCCTCAGTTTTTATTTTGTTCAGGCTAAATGAAAACATTTATTTCATTCCTCCATTATAGTTGAGCTTGTTTCTAGGCGTTTTTTTCATTTACTCACAGAGATCTGTTACTGTTTGAATTGTTAATCTTGTCATGGGAAATTTGAAATCCAACTAAAATAACTCAAACGCCAAAACTGTTGCATTTTTTTTTCTGTCATTTGTTTTAAAGATCCTGAGAGACTTCATCTGATTATTCTCAGTGGCTATATTTCTGCTTTTTCTTAAGAACCCTACTGACTTCAGTCGGGTTTGACTGATCAGAATAAGATTAACAACTCAGTTTAACTAGATCAGCTCATATGTTTTAGTCATACTTAATTATAATTTTTTTGTCATGTGTTTCAGGCTCAGGGGCATGTTTGCTTCGGTTTATTTTTCTGTGAATTTATAAACCCATAGTGAACATGAAATGTTTGGTTTTTTTTTGTTGTTGTTGTTGCCATATTCCCCCTTCTCCCATTTCCATGTGGGAGTATAATTCAGCTTTCATACTTATTTGTTCCATTTTCTTTGTTGTCATTGCCAGTATGGTTGTCAGTGACTTTTGATTATGGTATTTCTATACTGGGATTGAGACTTTAACTGATGGGTATGAGCAGGCACAACAAATGTAAACCAAGAGAGGCCTTTTCAGAGTGTTTTTTAATATCACCAATGAAGAAGGCTATATATCCATACTTTAAAATTAATCTCAGGTTTTTTTCCTGAATGTCATGAGTTGCTCCAGGTTCTGGTGTATAACCCAGTGATACAAAATAGAACATCTTTACTAATTTTATTACAGAATCTTCACAACCTCTGTCCGTGAAAAGGAGTAGAATTCACTAAACAGAACTCCCATCCATAAAAGCCTCAGGTTTCTTTCCTTTCCTTACACATTTGAAGTCCAAAAGAAAAGTCCTCTAAGCTAAATCATGAAATATATTACAGACAATATACATGTCAATATGAGAACTTGGTTAAATTTTAGACTCTAGTATTCAGGAACAGTATAGATTACAAAACACACCCTAAATTCAGTCATATTAGATAACCCTGTCATTGCCTGGTTCTTTGAAGAAAATATTTTGCATAACTTTTTCATTGGTGGTTTGTGCTTGAATTTCTCTCAGGTGACAGAAGAACCACTTGATGAAGTAGATGAAGACTCTAATCTCTGGAACTCTTTTGATGAAGAGGAGGAGGACGAGGGCATGGTGTTTTTTGTTTTAGAAGAAAGTACAGGTTACATGGCACCTGCTCTCAGAGCACTGGCAGTTATTCATACTATCATCTCGTTTGTCTGTGTGATTGGATACTATTGCTTAAAGGCAAGTTCTGAATCTTATTTTTCTAATGTATTATTTGTTGAGGAACATTGTCAATGTACTTAAGTGATTTTTGAGCTAATACTGGAATACCTGTTTGTACCTAGTTGTCTTACAAATGCTCACTATTCAATATGCAGTTGTTTGTTTTCCTTGTTTACTCAGTCTGGCAGAGACTTTAGAGTTAGCTTTCTTCATACCAGAGCATGTTTTGGATTTGTGGTTAAATCAGTGTTGCCGACACACCCACTTTTTGGTTATTACTGAACAGTGCTTGCACAGTGTGAAAGCTTTCTCCTCATTAGCCACTCTGTTCATCCTCCAGCAAGTACGCTGGGAGGAGGAAAAGGCGCTGGGGTTAGGGGGTTGACTTCCAATGTTGCCAGTGGTCAGAGACTCTCTAGGCCTTGATTTGCTTGCCTGTGGGAGATGTTAGTGTGATGTTTGGTCTTACATGGTATTATAAAGAGTATTTAATACTGTAGGTAGATACCATGGTTTCTAAAGATATGTAAGCCATGACAAAGGTGTCCACTGCCATTTTCATAGGTCCCGCTGGTTGTATTCAAGAGAGAAAAGGAGGTAGCTAGAAAGCTGGAATTTGACGGACTGTACATAACTGAACAGCCATCTGAAGATGATATTAAAGGACAGTGGGATCGCCTAGTTATAAATACTCCGTATGTAACATTAAATTGTTATATGTAAGCTGCTTATAAACATAGCTCATAAAGCCATTGATCTAGAACTTTTGCTGTCCACCTGTCACTTAGTTCATCTAAAAGAAAGGCATTTTTTACCTTAGTTTTGATGCTACAGCAGTAGATTCTGGTGTGAAATCCTGCATTATCTGTTTATTTAACAAATATCATCCTAGCATGTATATTCCACCTCCTTTTTAATTTTTCTAGGATTTGCAATGATTGTGCACCTTACCTTACGAGCTCTCTTCAAGACATTTCACATATTAGTCACTACTGAGAAAGCTTTAAGAAGATCACTTCCTTTTCAGTGACTCAAGTTCACGTTCATATTGTAGAGCAGCATTCTCCTGCTTTTCTTTCCCACTTATTTGTAACAAAATTTTTGGATGAAAAGAGAAATAACTAGTGGAAAATATCAATCACAGAATTTGAACAGGTCTGAAAGGAATTACTGTCAGGTTGTACACACAAGCGAGTACAGTAGCAGCTATACACTGATTCTAGGACACTCACCTGCTCTGTGAGTGAACGATCCAAGTATAGGCACAAAAAACATCAGTAAGCTCCAGCAGTCTGTAGAAGCAACACAGACAACTACAGCAACTCTCTTCTCTTGAAACAATGCCTTATCTACAGGCTATTTACCCTTTCAAAACAAACAGAATCACGTTTCGGTACCAGTATACCTAGGCTTAGATTACAGTCATTCCCTAGTAACTGGGTAACTGGAGAGCTTTGCTTCATTTCCAACTTGTTTCTTTAGTGATTAATGGCAAGCTATCTAACCATCCATTAAGTTTATTCTCAGCAAAACCAAGCGTGAATTAATGAGATATATTGTTAGCTTATCCCAAAGACATGCTGTACAGCTTGTTCTCCACTAATCAGACTAATCCTTTCTTCTCATGTGAACTGACTTGAGGTTCAGTGCAGGTATTGTACCATCAGGATAACAACTGCTGGGCAGTGCCCAGTACTGTGTATATACTGAAATGTGCATTCCAGAACTGAATAAAAGAAGTAATTAAAAAGGCAAAAGAGGTACCCTGATAAATGCAGCACCATTAAATGTTTTTGGTGAGAGAGATAGATGCAAGCTGGCTACATTAGAGACATATTTTGCTTAAAAGTCAGAGAAATGACGGAAGGAAATAACACAGATCATTGTACCAGGAAATACCATCTGAGTCACTGGAACCATTTGCCTTTATCTGGAGTATCTTCATTCAGAACTGAACTTTTTTATCCTTCTGCATATTTGCTGACCTTCGTGTTACATCTAGGAAGTAAGGAGAGAAAAACTTTAAATTTTGTAGTGTTTCTTGCTAATTGGCGTTCTTCAAAATGGACATGATATACAGTAAGACTGTCAGAATGAGGAATTCCTGGGAACTGCTGTTCATAAGACAGTTTAAGCAAAATGGTTTTTATGATCATGTTAAAGATCCGGGAAATGTCACTGACAAGAGAGAACACTATCTTTGTTCTTGCAGGTCAAAGCTGATGTATTTCCTAGTGCTGTTACTGTTAGCTCTACCTTGTCTTGTTCTGGGACATCAGGTCCAGTAATGACAACATGATACACCTGAATTACCGCTAACCCTGTGTTTGCCAAATGATCTTAGCAATTTTATAGAGTTATTTATTTAATTTTACTTTATGTTGGCAAACTATCTACTGGTTCCCAGGAGTTCAGCCTCTATTTGAAATGTAATCCAGTGAATTTAAGTTAGTTATGCTACAAGACTTTGCCTCCATATTGATTGTATTGCTAGAAGCAATGATGTGTTTATTTAGGAGATGAATTATATTACACTGACTACCCTGCTATTACGGAGTTGTTAGGCTCACTAGGTGATAATATTTAGCCTACTGTCCTCTTGTGGCCAGTTGTGTTTATGGACGGGAAAAAGAAAAGGAGATGTTAGGGGGAAGGATATTGCAGTAACTGGTAACTAGTAACAGCTGTTGTCCATGTAGAAAGAAATTGTTCTTGTAATTTGAAGCACAGTGTGTGAGTGAATGAAATTGTATCAGAATCTGCAGCAATCAGGGACATAGTGTTTTCTCTTTTTTGGGGGGTTGTTTTTCCTCTAACAAGTTAAATAACTTGAAATATCTTTGCCTGTGCAGGTCCTTTCCTAATAATTACTGGGACAAATTTGTAAAACGGAAGGTAGGTTTTTTGTATTTCTATTACGTTAATCATGGCAATAATCTATTATTCAGTTAGCTGAAATACCTATGTGTAATACACTTCTGTAAACATATATATACAAATAATTGAGAACTGAAATTTGTTTTATGGAATTCGTTGTGGTGGCAAATGTCTCAGTGAACAGGCAGCTGCAGCGTAGGTGGTAGGAGGGAGGAAGACAGAAGGCTGTGGTTTCCTTCCTAGACTCAGGCATTCAAAATAACTTTGTGCTGTCAGTCAGCCACACAGGTCTAATTTAAAGTCATTGTCATCTTTAGGATACAAAGCCTCCTCATCCCCCTGAAAAAAGAAAAACATGCCAGCTTAAATGATGGCAAATTATACATAAGCTTTCAGATAACAGCCTTTAATGCTTCTGTTTTTCTTTTGTATGCTCCCCTGCCTGGCTTCCCTGGAGTTCTGACTGTTCTAGTAGTTAATTGTGAAAGACTATTTTTTTTAATTATTTAATTTCTGATAACTGCTGGCTTAAAGCGGGGTGAATGTCACTGAGGACTTCCCCTAAGCAAAAGCTTCTCTTATTCCATTTTTAGGTTATTAACAAATATGGAGACTTATATGGAGCAGAGCGCATCGCAGAACTTCTGGGTTTGGAAAAAAGTGCCCTTGATTTTAGTCCAGTGGAAGAGAGCGAACCAGAAGAGGCATCTCTTGTGTCCTGGTATAATTTTTGAACTTTGCAGACGCATTCTGTGTTGGCACAACTTCCCTGTCAAAGATTTAAACCAGATTTTATATTGAAACTGTAGTGATGTTTTCCTTGGCATGGAAAATTCAAATGGACAAGTCTTCCTAGTGTGGAAGTAAAACAAAAAAGCTTTTTTGTTTGTTTGTTTGTTCTAAAATGTGTATACTTACTGATATAAGAGTTAGAAAAAAATCGTTAATATGATGCTGACTGATATAGTTGGCCAGTCTTTTAGTTTAAACAATAATCAGTGCAGTATTTAAAAGTTCCTTAGGTGTTAAAACAGAGTTAGTTTATAAATCAAAGGACTGGAAAAGTATTGATTAAAAAAAAATACCTCTATGCCAGGTATCTAGAAAAAAGGTTGAGAGATGTTTTCCTGAACAAATCCATGAGTGAAGATCAGAATTTGAAAGTATCCAAGTCCCAAATGAATTAGGCTTCTGCAAGAGTTTGATTTCCTCGATACTCAAGGCACACAAGAATAAAGATTTCCATTTGCATGCCATCTAATGGCTAATAAAATATTTAGAATTGTGCAGAAGGCATTACCTTTTCTCTTGGTAATTCTGGCAACATTTTACACTAGACAGATCACTTACCTCTTAAATTCAAACAAATCAGGCTCCACATTTCACTACTTTTAAGACACGTTTTAATTTTTGTAAGTGGAATACTGTAGTATTGCTCTACTGGAATTGTTCCACCAGTTTCAGTGGTTTAGAGACTGTGTATGGGTGCTCAGTCAATGAATACTCTCTGAAAAATGAAGTGCCTACATCCCTCGAAAAATAACAGCTAACGTATATCACTACCTTCAGCAAACAAATGTGACATGCCAAGGACAGTTTGTTGTTTATCCCTATAGAATTCAATACTTAATTTTAACATTGATGCGTATCAAAACCTTTGTTATTTCCTAGGTTAAGCTCCATTGATACAAAGTACCACATTTGGAAGCTCGGAGTTGTTTTCACTGATAATGTGAGTACGCTTTGATTTACTCTAAACATGATTGTGTCTTGCACCATCTGCTTTTATTTTAAACAAATATACACAAATAATACCGCATTACAGAGCCATTTTAAAATAGTGGTTTCTGTGTTGTAGCAAACTGCTTTAATTTATGCTATATTTTTCTTTTTTATTCAAATGGTATTAAGCACTTCCTCACCATTAATACAGTGTCACCATTCTGAAAGTTAATTGTACATTCATTTAATTTCATAGAAATCAATCTAGCAACCAAAGGTGCCTTTCCTAAATCAAGCACCATCTATAGGATTTATAGTCTTCAATCATCTGTTTGCTGTGGTTGGTTCTTTTCTTTCATACCTTCTCCTTTGGAAGGACCACACTTCAATTAAAATCCCCATTTTAAATGAACCCTCTTTTTGCATCCTCTTGAATATTCCAAAACAAACAAGAAGGCCAAGGTGAATCAAGAAAAGATGCATAAATTCACTGTGCACTAAAAGCACACTGAGCCATTGTCCTTCAGTAAAAGCTTTCACACCAAAGAGGCTTCAGGTTCATTGCTTGTTAAAACAATAAGCTGTATTATGTGCTTTAGGTTTTCTGGGTGTCTTGGTTGATGTGGTCTTGAGACTTAGAGTACAGTGTCTTATGAGTAATACAATGCATTTTCTCTCCTCCAGAATCAGTATTAAAAATTAAAGTTCTGTATAACAAGCTCCCCAACCAAAGTTTTAAGGTAGAGGATTCTGATGTTAATAACATACATACTGAAGACTGCATTTAAATATGAAAAGACAGAGGTCTCAGTTAAGCAATAAACACAGTGGAGATGGTAAGAGACACGAGTCAGACAGTGTTTTTGAACATGTAAAATAGAGGTATTACATTCAGACCATGATTCAAATCAGAATGATAATGGTGCTTTCTTTCATAAACTGAGTGACTAAAAGCAGTATTCTGCATCCAGTAATGCACATTAGGACCTGCTAACATTCTACTGCTTTTCACTTTCTCTGCAGTCATTTCTATACTTAGCTTGGTACACAACTATGTCTATCCTTGGGCACTACAACAACTTCTTCTTTGCTGCTCACCTGCTGGATATCGCTATGGGTTTCAAGACATTGCGTACCATTTTGTCTTCAGTTACTCACAATGGCAAACAGGTTGGTCCTACATGCAAAAGTCTGAAAATAAATGTTTTTGGTAACAGTACTGGAAAAAAAATCTTGTGGTACCTAGGAAATACTGGAATTTAATCCATATTAATCGTGATTGCATTAAAGAATGTATCCCATTATGTCTTGTGCAGCACACCTAATACATGTTAAATCTTATGAAATTATAATAATCTATACCCACGGAGTGCTGACAGCTAAAGAAGTTTTGTACACAATAGAGAAACGCATCATTTTAGAAAAATACAAGAGTATGAGTTAGTGTCTCCCCAGCTCCTTCTCTGTGCTCAGTGATGAACTGATTAGTGATAACTAATAAGAATTCACAATCTCTCCTTAGCTACAGCAGTAATAATGATCTGGGCACTGAGATTTCAATACTTAGCTAGTAAGAATGTACTTGCAGGCGGGGGCATTCTGCACTGTGGAATATATTTATATGTCACTTCATCATGCAAAAATCAGATTTTCCTTCAGCAGAAATGGAACAATGGAAGTTTCTTCCCTTATCAGGAAAGCAGTTTCTAAAATAGTGCATTTTTTGGATGGTTTTATCTCCTCTTTTTTGCTCCAGGATGGCCAAAAGTAGTATTATTTTAAATGTACTGATTTATATATTTGCTTTATGAATAAATGTAACACTCAAAACCTGGCATAATTGACAAAACTTTCAACTCAAGAGAGCTTTTAGTATACATTCTGAACAAGGTAAGATTAGTTTTTCTAATCCTGTTGCTTTTCTTGCTAGCAGATATAAACACTGAAAGCTGCAGATTTTTCAGTTGAAATGCTCACACTGGGAGCATACTGACAGATCTGCAGAAAGAGATAAACTGAGGTGTTCAATAACATTTCTTTTAAAGGAGTAATGGTAATTGTTGTATTTTTAAAAGATGTAGCCTTCATTAACTCCACTCCAGGGCTGCATCTTCTAATGCTGCATCATCTAACTTCAACAATAATCTAGTCTTATTAACTGCTAAACTTTTTCACCCAAGACTTTTATTTGCTTAAACTTAAATTACTTACTCTTTGGTTATCTAGTTTATTGATGGCTTAGCTAACCAGCTTTGGAATAGAAAATAGATGATGCATAATGTAAGTTAAAATTATTTATTGCTTATCAAATTAACTGAAGTTTTTTTCAAGCGAGTAGAATTTAACTCTTAAAGTAAGCAGTGGAAATATTGCTTCAGTGATACATAGTTTTTATGCATATAGCTCAGGAAGATGGAAACAACTTCAATTTCTTGATACAAAATCCCTTTGATTTTCATGTGAGAGCAGGGTAAAGTAACACACCTCCAAGCAACAGGGAGACCCCAAAGCTATTGTAACTCCGGTCTTTATAGTTTCCTTATTGGGAAAGGTACAATATGATACATTTTCAATACTTAAGGCAATAACTGAGCTAGCATATCTCTTCTGACAGAATGAAATTGAAACTAACATTGTCATATCTCCATACACAGCTTGTGCTTACTGTAGGACTCCTCGCTGTAGTAGTGTATCTTTACACTGTTGTGGCATTCAACTTCTTCCGCAAATTCTACAACAAAAGTGAAGATGAAGATGAACCAGACATGAAATGTGATGACATGATGACGGTAACTAAAATATTATTGGCATGCTTCAAATTTCATCCTGAATTTTCAAATGGATACTTAAGATAAAATGATAAGCAAGCAGGGATGCCTCTCATGTTAAATCCATGAGTTTGTTCTTCTAAACTCAGCAGTAGATAGGTGACACTTAAAAGCATAGGAAGATATTCTGGATTTTTGTCCCGTATTCTGTGGTCTATGATTTGCTGCAACACCTTCTACATTTGAAGACGGCAAATCCTTGAGGTACAGGGGAGAAATTTCATGACAAACTGGTCAACTCTGCAAGAAGAAGCTGTGTTGTACAGCACAAATAAACCCAATCTCTTCTTAATGTTTGCAAGTGTGCAAGCTCTTCCTATTCTTATTTCAGTTATATAAAGTATATGATGTTATTAGCACTAATTATAAAAGCCTGCTCCAAACCACTTACAACTAATAATTTAGTCAAGAAGTAAGAAGTCATGGGTGATTAGAGAAGGGAGAAATTAAAAGTTATTTATTACCACTGATAATATGATGCGAATAATTTCCCTTCTGGCTTCCACCTGTTACCACAATGTTATTTATGTCATATTAAGAGTTATTCTACAGATACATATTACAGTTTGAAGAGGTTTTGATTTTCTTACTGTCAACAGAAAACAGAACAAATTAGGTATTAAAAATGTAATATTCAGAGTTTGAGGCCAGCTAATTTCTTCCATGGAAAAGTCAATCTCTGCCCTGTGCTATAAGCCAAAGATAGAATAAAGCCCCTCAGAACAGAGGTGTGTCACAGACTTCACAGAATGATCTTCCCTATTCTTGGGCTTTCTTTCAAGCACTGAGTGCTAAGTCAGATGCGCAAACGAAAGAAATTATGAAAAATGCCCAATCAGTATTATTTAACCGGGCCCCTCCAAGTTGGATACAATCATCTGGTCATAAAATAAATGTAGGAGTATTTGGAATAATGAAACCTTATTACATCTATATTACATTTTAAACCACTCTACCAAGTGAGGTAAATAAATTCCAAGTTATGTTTTTAAATATGATTAAACTTGTAACAGCATCTTACATCAACACTAAAGTTGCATTATAGAAATGGATGTATACTTCTGTTTAGTGTTTGCTTAAGTAAGACCAGATTTCTGAGGTTTTATGCTGATTATTTAGTACCAGCACTGATTTCTAATGTGACTTCAGAACACAGGCTGGGCTTAAAGACTTCCTGTTGGTTTTAACTCACTGTGTGACTGAAGGTGGTTTACAAGATTCGGTAGCTGACTGATACATGAGGAATGATAGTATGTGTTCTTTTTTTACTGTAACTTGTGAAAAGACTCAGCAGAGCAGGATCATTTTTC
Source organism: Neopsephotus bourkii (assembly GCF_033783945.1). Lineage (NCBI taxonomy): Eukaryota > Metazoa > Chordata > Aves > Psittaciformes > Psittacidae > Neopsephotus > Neopsephotus bourkii. The sequence continues at coordinate 501,255 of NW_026902266.1, forward strand.
AATAAGGAAACAAACAAAATCATTCACAGTAAATATATCTGTAATTTTCCTCTTTTTTTTTAGTGTTACCTGTTCCACATGTATGTGGGTGTAAGGGCTGGTGGTGGCATTGGAGATGAAATTGAGGATCCCGCAGGAGACCCTTATGAAATGTATCGAATTGTCTTTGACATCACATTTTTCTTCTTCGTCATTGTCATCCTACTGGCCATTATTCAAGGTACTGTCACTCTACCTTAGTAGAGACTGTTGGGATTTAGTTTCCTCAAGTTCTGCAATGTATTTAAACCATATTTGTGTTTGAGGTAAATTTATCAGTATATTGCTGTAAGGAGTTATTTCTGAGCTGATAAAATCATTAATTCTGAAAGTAATATTTTTTTACTTAATCCATAAATAATGCATTGTCTCAGGTTCTACAAAATGACAAAGCACAAGAAACATAACTCAACTGGGTTACAGTGTTTATGACCACTGTGACAGCTATCCAGAAGTGATGAAGTTTGTGCAGGATCACTGTTCTTCCATTGGTAATAACCATTTAAACTTGGAGAGCCTTTCTGTAGACACTCTTCAACACCTTTAGCTTGGAACCACTACAGCTGGCTGGGGAATGGAGACTTTTCCCTTGAAAAAGGGAAAGGACATGGAGAAAGTCACCATGGCCACATACCCATTTCCTCCTTTCTTTAGAGGACAATTTACAGTTTCAATTGGTTTGAAGCTGTGGTTTACAGAGAATGAGACCTTCCTTCAATGACTTTGGTATGCAACACTCATTGTATAACCTGACCTAAGGCTGCTCAGAAGAAACACCAGTTTATGGCTATCTGGTGGCAAAGAAAAATGCAATACATCAATACTGAGAAAAAATTAGGAATGTCACAGTTCCAAAATGATCCAACTCTATTCGTAGCATGTTGGAAGTGGCAGAATGCTGCTCTGAACTGGCTGTGGGGGGCTTGTGGGAGCAAAGTTTTGTGTGCAACAAAAGCTGAGAGACAAGAGTTCCAAGAGAAGGCGAATGAAAATTAAATTCTTTCATAGGAACAAAAGAGATGAGGTTATGGAAGCTTAAACTGACCAAAATGTAAGACCAGAAAAGCCTTTTCACTCTGAGTATTGTACCTCTATGTAAGAGAAATTGTTACTGCTAGGAGCATTGCATAAACACTTAAAATGTCTGGAAACTGATAATTGTACCTTGTACTTTTCAACATAGACATAAGTAGGCTAAACTCCAAAGACAATGGAGGATATCTGGCAGATGTTACTTGAAATATGAAAATTGCCAAGTGCTGAAGTGTTGCTACTTTTCTATTTGAAATAGGTCTGATCATTGATGCTTTTGGTGAATTAAGAGACCAGCAAGAACAAGTGAGGGAAGACATGGAGGTATGAGGACGCACCCTACAGTTGTCATTATTCTTACTCATCCAAATTGTAAATAGTTAAAATAGTGTCTTTGAGATAAAATTGATTTGTAACCACAACTTGTGTTTCTAGACCAAATGTTTTATTTGTGGAATCGGCAACGACTATTTTGACACAACCCCACATGGCTTTGAGACACATACTTTGCAGGAACACAACTTGGCAAACTATCTGTAAGTATATTTTACTACTGGAATTACAATAAGGAGACCTTTCAGCTCCAGAGTAATTTAGATGCATACATTGCTGCCAAAAAGACAGAATTCGGTAGAACTGGGGAGTATCTCCATTCTTTCCTGATCTCCCCTCCTCTACTCCATACCAATGATTACCTTAGACATGCTCCTCTTATACAAGTGTTGCCTTAGTGGAATGATGCCTGAAGGCACATTAACTCCTCATTCCTCTCAAAAGAAACCCAGGTATGTGGAATGACAGGGAACAAGAGTTTAATAATTTGGGTTAGTTTGGAACTGAGGACTTGGTAACATTGGTGACACCACTGAAAATAACTTCAATTTGACAGAAAGAAAACCCAAACAAAAGCATTTTGAGAAGATTCATGAAAGATAAGCTACAAAACAATGTATAAGTCTACCCTATAGTTCTTTAGTGATAGTGCACCTTTGTGAAACCCCTAAGCAATCAGGAGTTGTAGCTGATTAGACTATTGCCCAATCTCTCAACACAGTGATCTTCTACTTTCATTAGTAAATACAGAGCAGATCAAAGAGGATATTTAAAAAGTTAACTTGGTGGCATTAGTCATGCAACAATGCTAATTACATGAGCATTGTGCCAGCAGAACTGAAGGAGCTGAACTGGTTGTATCTTATAGACGTCTGGCTTTGGAAGGCTGCATTTGAACTTTTTAAATTAAAAAATAATAAAACCTACTTGAGCCTCCTGGCATGGAGGCTGCATTACTCCTTGCACAGCAGCTGACACTGCAAAAACCAATGTGCATTACTTTTGTGAGGCAAATTTCCATTAACATCCAGTTTTACCAGCCAACAACCTCCAAGCTTTTCTTACTATACTGAAATGGTTAATTGGTATATGGGAACCTGCAATTCACAGTAAATTAGAAATGGCCATTTCCTTAATATTATATATAGTGGATGATCTTTTTAACCAGGTTGCCCTTTAATTATACAAATGCTAGTCAGTGTACATTCCTTTCTTTACAACGAAAGCACATACCAAGTTTAACTAACTTGAAAGGCACGGCATGAAAAGTGGCCAGCTCCAAGTTTTGTTACGCAGAAACAGAGCATTGTTAGTACTCTGCAGCCTTCCTAATTAATTGAAGCTTTCTACATTTGAGTAAGCACAGGGATCTGAGATAGCCAGGTTCAGCTTATGAGCTGCATGGCCAGGTTGAGCTTACGAGCTGCATGGCATCAGTGTTTGGAAATCTTGGTGCAGCTGAGGATTTGCCACACTTCTAAACTTCTTGCATAGTAGCCAACTTCCAAAGTGAAATGGTGGAACATATGTGTATAGGAGTTGGTGTACGGCTAATTCAGGTATTGCATCTAGAACTGAGATGAAGAAAATGCTAAACCTCATTTTTCCACTTCTATATATTTTACATCTTTAGCACTTTTAAAAGGAGATGTGCTGGAGGATAGAATTTTCTCCTTTAGCATAAACAATATCATTACTTCACTGATAGGCATAATCTCCTTCACATACCACAGGCTAGGAAAGGTTAGGCAGAGATGTTTTCTGCATTAATACCTGCTTTTTTCATGTGCTTCTTTCAGATTCTTTTTCATGTACCTCATTAACAAGGATGAAACTGAGCATACTGGCCAGGTGAGTAGAAAAGAAATTACGCTGTAGCTTGTAGCAGCCTTGTAGCAGCCTTGTAGCAGCCTTGTAGCTCAGTACCACCAGGTGGAACTGATGTACCACCACGGAGTGGGGATGATGCCACCCTCCCTGATTGTTTTCTGCAAGTGAAATAAAAGGAAGGGTTAAAAAAAAAAAAAAAAAAAGAGGGTAGAGGAGAGGGCTGCAGCCCTGTGCTATTCTACCCAGCACTGTGGTAGCACTGACCCAGAACTGGGTCAGAACTCTACTAGTTACCTTACTGTCATCTTACCTCTGAAATGAAAGCCTGAAATACCCAGTTGTAATTTATCCCCAAAAGATTAAGTAGTTAAGTTACTATAGTCTAAATCAATCTATATGTATATATAGATAGGTACATGGATGTGTACATGTGTGTTCAGTGCTGTTAGGCCCTAAATGTAAATAAGAGATAATTAAATCCTATTTATTTTCTTGTTTATCTCAAATGAGAAGCTGTTTACGCAAACACTACAAATGAATTGTACACTTCAATGTTTTCCAAGCAAACTAAACCACATTCTGTCTATACAAATTGTGTGCAGGTTTGCTCTGGTATAACTAAAAATGATTAATTTACATGTATCCAGTTTTTTTCTAATAGGGCTTAAATTTCAGTAGTACTGAAGAGAAGTGCAGAACAATCCTTTTACAAAGATTTTTGATATACAAGTTTTGAGTTTTAATGTCTTCACAGTTCTACCCCATGGTCATAGGCATAGTACCTTCTTATTGTCAAACAGCACTAACTGCAGCAAGTCTGTTAAAACAAAAACTATCTTTTTTCAGGAGTCATTTGTGTGGAAGATGTACCAAGAAAGATGTTGGGATTTTTTCCCAGCAGGGGACTGCTTCCGGAAACAGTATGAGGATCAACTTGGCTAACATCACAAAACAAATTATTTATTCATTAGTTAAGATCCAAGATACAAAAAAAAAACCCTTATTTTCTTTTCATGATGTAATTTCACATCTTGTATTTACTTTAAATGCCTTTAAACTTCAAGACATACATAAAATGTGATACTACTTCATAGGCTTTTTGTACCTACCACATATGAAACAGGTCTTTTGTTGGAATTTTCACTGGAAGAGAGAAAGCTATGCCGAGTTAAGCCTTCCAGTTCAAACATGATCTGAAATCATAGCATTTTTTTAACCACGTCATTAACCTAATGCTTTGGCAGTGCAGTTGAAAGGGCTACAAGGTGTCTTAATTGCATATTTCACATTTAAGAACTTGAACACCAGAGGCCATGCCTCAGAAAAAAATACTAATTTTAACTAACTGCTGTCCATTTATTCCCCCCAGTATTTGCTAGCGAATGTATTTTAAGATACAGCTTGAAAAGCTTTAAGCAGTTAAAAAGAAAACATTTTCAAACACTTTGTCAACCTTGAAACATTAAGTGCCTTAAACCCTCTGTAGACATAGCTATGCAAACTTTTTATTTATGTTAGTGTTCTAGGTGAACAGATCCATTAACTGTATTGCTTTTCTGTCTTTCTGTATGAAATTGCACTTAAAGTTTGTTTATACACTACCTTCAATGACAGCTTATTAAATGCTGCTGTTAAAAGACATACACTGTATCACAATGAATACAATTTAAATCTTAGGCCAAAATAAAACAATGATCAATGGTCACCTGCAAGTAGAAGCTGCTAGAATTATGCATTTTTTTTCCTTCTAATAAAAAGTGCCCACTGCAATAAAGTATTATGAACCAAATACTATGTTTGCTATTGTCTTTCTCATTTCCGTACAATATGAAGATGTGAAGTGAGGATGGTGACTAAAAACACATGTATTCATTCATCATTCATAGTTTTATTTTTAAGGACTACATGGAGCGAGTACAAGCTGAAATAACTGTTCTCTTGGATATACCGTAGCCTGTCTCTTTAGCAAATCCTAATTTCATCACAAATTTTAGACCCTTCTAAGAATATTACACAATTTCCAATCACATCTAGATTAATTTTGGTTGCACAGAACTTAAGGTACCAGCAAAGAAAGCTGGACCTTTGGCAGACTGAAAAAAAAAAAAAAAAGCGAAACATAAAGGAAATAACAAGGAGATCAAAGAAGATTCAACTTTCTACCTAATGTTTGCTATATTCAGTTATTCACAGAAGAAAATCTGAGCTTCAGGAAATCATGCTGTCCAGCCACTCTTCAAGCTCTTCCTCAGTAACAGTTTTAGATGTACTTTGCTGTTGCTGTGATGCTGTACTCTTCTCTTCAGCCATATCTAGTTTTAAAGGGTCTAAAAAGTGAAAAGAACACACTTTAAAATCTGGAAGCAATTCCATACCAGCTCTTCATCCCAGATAATTTTGCTTTTTTAATGTTTTCAGTAACAGCGCTTGCTATATATCCTACATGTTCAGCCATCTTGGACTTAATTTTAAGATAGCAAGAATATCACACACAAAAAATCAAAGATGCTAAAGATTCTTTTAAAGCATGGTGGACTGGGGATGAGTAGTAAACCACCTCCATCAAAACAAACAGCAGTATAGCTTCCAACAATCCAAACAAAAGAAAGGGGTTGCTGATTTTTCTGAAATTGAAACTTTTGCATATGTTTTGTTTCCATACTAAACAATTTTATAAAATCGATGCTAGTACAGTTTGAAAAGAGCATTTATAACAAGCCATCAGAAATAGCTGTCAATTCTTCTGTATGCTAGCAGCGCAGTGAACCAAGGGCCGATAATGTTACAAAAAAGCTTTACCATCCTCTCATTAAAATTCTCTAGTAGTGCTTTATTTTTGTTTTTTTTTTATTTTAAATTTTTCTGATTCACAAGACCAGTGCTGCTCTGCAGAAGGAACTTTAGTGGAGAGATAGAATTCAAAAGAAACAAATGTGTCAGAACATATCCTCAGGTAAATGCAGTATGACAGAGATGATGACAGCAGTACTTTGGCCAATCACAAATTCAAAACATCCAAAAGAGAGAGCAATGGAAATTAAGTAAGGGCATGCTGAGGAGAAAAGATATCTTACCTTTTTCCTTACAATCCATTTTCAGATTTTTCTCAGTCGATACGTTGTAGGATAATGCTTCTGACACGGATCTGTTTTCTTTATCAATGGGGGCATCTAGATTCAGGAGAAGATCTAGTTCTTCATCCAAATGGTCAGTCTCTTGCTTTGATAGTGGATGACCCCTCTGAAAGGGTTCTGCAGTTGTCCTATGACCATTTTTACTTCCAGGCTCTGAAGGAGCATCAGAATTGCCAGTGGCATGGGACACCAACACTGTTTCACTTTGAGCTGGAGCCTGTCGGAACTGAAGCTCTTTCTTGCCATCTTTGATAATTTTAGATTTCATCTGTGGGAGCTCTTCAGGTGTTGATGCCTAAGAGTACAAGAAAGTACTTGAGTCTTCCTCATGATTAACTCCCTTTTTACTATTCTGCTTTGAAATGTAGTTCGTTCTTCCTCCATCTGACCCCTCACAAAGGTACAATGGATTTCAGCAAAATTGAATTCAGAAGTAAAATTACCTTGATGCTACTTTCACTAAAGCAATACAAACTCTTTTTATCACTCATATCGGAATATGAGATTGTATGCTAAATTAGCAACTTCTATAGTGTCACAAATAAATACTTCCTGGAGAGTTACTCTTTAATTCTTCTCTACTGAAATCCTATTGATACTCAGAGTTTGGCTAGAAATACTATCCTGTGTTAGGCCTTCCCTCCAAAATTCCAGTCTTGAAAGCAAACCATACTACAGGTTGCTGAAAATCATTTAGCAAAAGTCACAAGTTATAGCTGTGTATTTTTAAAATGAAACCAAATTACAAAACATTATCACATAGTGAAACAAGAAGTGGCAAGTCATCAAGAAGTGGCAAGTCATTATTTAACCATGGAACACAGATTCTGCTTTTATCAGGATGTCTTGGCATTAATAACACTGCGCTGTATCTCATGACCACATCACCAGTCACAATGCCAAGACAAAAGATAAATGTCATAGCACACACTTTATAACCCTGACAGGAGTCAAAAACAATGACCAGAACTCTTAAGAAGAAAACTGTATTTGAAAGTAGCATTTATTTGCAGATTCCCTTAGACATCACATCTGCAGATTTGTTTGAGCACCCTTAAGAAAAAGCACTGTTGTGCCAGTCACAGAAGCATTTCACGTAACTACAAACAAGCAAAATTTACTCTGTAAGGGTCACCTTGCTTGAGCAGACAGTTTTTTTGTTTTTTTTTTTTATAATAGGAATTTTGGTTTAATTTTGAAGTCTCATTGGTTCTCTGTCCTGGGTGCAGCAGTAGCAGTCATTTTTCTCCTTCTTAGTAGCTGGTGCAGTCCTGTTTCTGACTTTCAGTCTGGGAACAGCACTGATAACACCGATGTTTTTAGTTGCTGCTCAGTAATGTTCACTCTGACCAAGGACTTTCTGAGTCTCATGCTCTGCCAGGGAAGAGGGGAAGACAGGAGGAGGCAGAGATAGGATACCTGACCCAAACTAGTCAAAGAGGTATTCCATACCACAGCACATCACACCCAGTATATCAACTGGGGGCAGTTACCCGGAAGGTCTAGATCACTGCTGGGTTGGGCTGGGTATCGGTCAGTGGGTGGTGAGCAGTTGTATTCTCTCCCCTTGTTATTTCCCTTATCATTATCACTGGTGGTAGCAGCAGTGGTTTGTGTTATACCTTAGTTACTGGACTGTTCTTTTCTCAACCTGTGGGACTTACATTCTTTTGATTCTCCTCCGCATCCCTCTGGGAGTGGGGGTATTAAGGGGGGGAGTGAGTGAGCGGCTGCATGGTTCTGGGTTGCCGGTTGGGCTTAAACCACAACATTCTCTTATTTTTAGCTCACAGCCTGAAGAAACTTTTTCTCTTAATATTGTTGCTCATTTTTTCCACCAGAGCATAAATGACATTTTGTTCACCTGTTTGATTGACAGTTCTATCTACTCTAAGCCAGATGTAAGTTTGAATTTTGGAACAAACATGTATGTTGATATTAGCTGTGTAGAAGTGTAAATCACAAATAATTATGAGGAAAGAATATGAAAGCAATTTCAAAGTTTTGGTGCAAGGTTTTAACAGCTGCTAACAAAGGAAGCAAATAAAAAAACAGTGCAAACATTCCATGTCAAACACTCTAATACCTGGCTTCAAATCTAATGTGCTTCACATCAAAGCATTTTGTTTACACAAAGCATAAGCGCTGACAGAAGAGTAGCATGCATTACCTGCCATGTGACATGCCAGTCTTAATAAATGTACTTACTTATAAAACGCATTGTACTTATGTTTGAAGACAAGTTATCATTCTTGCACAGATTGTTTCACTTAAAATATTTACATTTTCTTGTGAAAATTCACAGTATTACCTGCACAAGTTCAGCAGCTACATTCAAACGCAGATGTAGAGGTAATTCCTGAAGGGCCTGGGCCAAAGACTGGCAGTCAACAGAAAGTGCCGATAACTGAAATATAATTAAACACATAGTATGGCTGTATTAAAATAAAAATGAACTAATAATGACTTAAATCATAGTTTTAAATGACACGTGTACCTAAATTACCATATAAACACCTACAATGAAAATAATCATTTAAAGGTATATATGGAATGCTCCTTGGGCAATGCTTCAAAATCCAAAGCAGGAAATAGTTCTGCAAGTTGACAGTGAAATAGGAGGCTTTTCCAGCTGAAACATCTTTTAATCTGTGAAGCTTGCTATACCATGGGAATCACCATTCTTTAATGAGTTGCTACTATTTTCCAAGCAATAGAACCATGTTACTTGTATGTAGCTCTACTGGTTTTACTGCCTAAACAATATGGCCCTTTTTGTACTTCCCCATCTTCTAAAATGTTTCAAAGCTTGAAAAAGCAACCAACTATAACTACATACACTTCTAAAATAGTATTCAAGACAGATGCTCTAATGCTGCCTGGTTTTGTACAGGTGGAAATGCTACTTACTAACATGACAGGTATTGAAGTTACTTGGTCTCTTGGCCCTTTTCTTTTTTGGCTGTAAAGTATTAAAAACAAATTTACAGAAAATGGATCAGCAGTATTTGAGGCTTTTAAAGGACACCTTGGACTTTGATAGGCTTAAATAGATTTCAAGCTCACATACAGCAGAACATTCTGAGCATGTTAACCATTAATGAAAAAGATCATTTGATATCCATTACATGTTTCAAAATCTGAAAACAAAATGCTCAAGTTCAGTCCATACTCTCATTTTCATGGAAGCAGGAAAGCTGCTACCAAATCTAAAGAGACAAAAAACTGTCCCTCTCAATATGGTATAGACTAGCACAGACATTCAGACTTCCAAATACTCATAAATTAGTAGAGAGTGTTTTGTGCCATATCCTAAGAGATTTGTCAAAGGAATTCACACTGCTCCTTCCCAAAGCCAGTCAACAGGATGCCTTCTGACACCTGTACGCACAGCAAGAATGAACATCAAAGACACAGTATGTTCTCATAGCATATTTACAAAGCTAAAAAATGACACAATGCAGTTGGTTTAACATTTCTTGTATGCAAATTCTGCTTCTGGCATCCAGTAATGGATAAAAGGTCCAAACAACTTAACTATCTGATGGTTAGAATTTTTTTCTTTCACAACTTTATTTTACAGTGGATATGTCAACACCATCAAAGATGATTCACTAGTACAAGTAACCTCAAAAACTCTTTAACAAGCAATTCTTGTTGCCCAGCAATGACCTTGAATTTCAGGAAAAAAACACCAGTTCTTTTGACAGATACTGAAGATCAAATATGGCTTCTACATATTTGCAAAGGGCAAGGATACTGTATGAACCCAGTAACATAAAAAAAACTGTAAATAGTCAAGTATCACTGAATAATATTTAAGTCCATTTGGGAAGAGCTAAGTATACTTGCCAAAAGATTAATGTGAATGAACATTGCGAGTGAAGGTGGAAACGAAGATGGGGGAAAGGAGGAAAGGGTGAGGATGAAGGTAAAGAGGAATTCTGAGAAATAACACAATGGAAGAAGAAATTCAATATCCAATTCATTAGAACTGGTGCTTCAATAAAAAGCAAACAAACAAATAAGAAATAAACCCCAAAGGGATCAAAGCAGCATTTAACAAATTATAAATGCTTCATGGCACATGTAATTACTTGTTCGAGAAAATAAGCAGAGGCATATTTTGTTGCTATAACTGTCATTTTCTTCTGAAAAATACAAATTACTATTACCTGATCGAGTTTTCATGGAAAAGAAAGATGGGGCAGAAAGAAAAAGGGGATAATAGGCTGATGATAAGAGACAATGTGAAAAAATAGTGTTACGAAATCATTTGTGCCAGGATTCTGATCTAACATAAGAAATCAAATGAAGGGTAATTGTGACTCGTGCAGTAAACTATTTCAAACTGGTGCAAGAACAGTGAAAGACATGAAACAGTTTGAAACAGTTAATTTGAATGGGGCAGGATAAGTAACACCAATTTGTTAGGGACAGACGCAGAAGAATGTGCCCACCACAGCACACTTCACAATGAGCCAGAGTGTGAGAACAGCTCCAGAACTGTGCAGTCTCATTAGTGGCAGCCAGAAAAACGTTGTGAAAACCATGGGCAATTTGCAACTTCACTCTGCTCACAATGGTGTTAGCCATTCAGAAATGAATTTATGAGTTCAAATCACTTAAATACTCTAATGCAAAGCCTATGAGGAAATTATGAAGAAATTAATATTCTGGACACTGACATCCTACATATGAAGAGCAGGAAGAACTGGGAAGAAAAAAAAACAAACCCCAGTCACTGAAAGACTGCATCCCACTGAACAAATACATGATGGTTTAAAAAACTGCATTTGGATTTTTTTCTTGATTTTAATTTGACTTTGTGACTTTAATGTACCTTTAAATATCACTTCCCAGGCAATAATTATTGTTAATATTTTAGGAAATAAATAGCAAACACTCAAGCACAGTTTTGCAGCAATTTTAAGAAAAGCTTGGAAGATAAAAGCATTTATCTTGCAATAATTTAGGTGACTTACATGAGGAAGGAAGCTGAAGAAATTAAGACACTTCCTAGTATCCTGATCTAGAAAACAGCTGACTCTCTTGCTTTGTCTCTTTTTTATTCCAACATAAATAATCTGCATCCAAATAATCTACAATACAGTTGCACCCATAGTAATTTTGGAGATTATGTTGCAACCAGAGGATATGAACTGTTAATTTCAAATAACTAGAAGAAGCTTCATAATCAAACATGACTACATTCATAGGTAATTTTTCTAAACCATTTTCTCTTTAATACCACTGAAAAAGGCAGGCTGACTTGATACATTAGTAAAGCAAAGCAAGTTCCTTATTCTCCTTTCATTGTATGGATTTGCTTCTTTTCCTCCAATGGCACTCAAAAACCTTGCCTGCTGCTTTGATTAGTCTTCAATAGGAAATAAATAAATAAATAAATAAATAAGGACAAGACCCAAGAGCCTCCAGCATCAGGGAAAAATTAATAAAAATATACAGACTGCTATTACTGTATTAAACTACTGGTTGCTGAAAACACAACTGCCTAGGTATTCTCTGCCAGGCGCCTATCCATACAAACTCATTCGAATGATAATTCTGTTACCTGCTTATGGCACATGCTTTCTCTATCCCATTCCTTCTCATCAGCGAATCGGAACTGTGAAAGGAAATTTCCTACAGAAAATAAATAAAACACACATTCACTTTTTTAATAACAAGTCTCTCCAAAGTTCCCAACCTTGCAGAAGTAAATTCAATCAATGTCTTGTCTTCAACAAATCGGCATATAATTTTCATGCTGCATGCATTCACAATATTAAGCTTCTTTAAGCCAAAATTCTGTAGAAAGATCTTTTCAACTCTTACTTGCAAAACAGTACTGAAAGGTGCAACAAGTTCAAAACTGAATGAGGAGACGCTAGATGTCATGTCAACAAGCAAGATTTTAATTGAAAAGTCCAATCTGGCAACATACTAGGAACACGTACAGTATTCACAAAGTGCATGTTTTAAGAATATCTTTGAAAGTGCTGTAGACAGGTTTTCACTTATCAACATGCAGATCTCTTTTAAAATTGATAAAAATTGTCCTAAAAATCAGTTTGTACACACCAAGTAAAGACTTCTTGTTGTCTGATAGCTAAATTCTCCAGACTCTCTCTTCCTTGAACTTGTCCCTACTCAGGCATGTCATCAAAAAAAAGGCACTGAACCCTGAACTCCAGCTCATATGCACAAGGGACTGAATTAAAAGACACCTTAGATAGGGCTAGTTAAGATACACATATAATCTTAGTTATAGGATCTCCTAACCTCTTACCACATTCCTCCAAGACAGTAGGAACTTCCTTTTACTACAGGGGAGCTTGGGTTATTATTCTGGCTTCGATGCAGTATTTCTATTGCAGTACCATGAGAGGTTGCAAAAGACAGTCCTATAAATTTATTCACTGAATAAAAAATGGACAAAAATTCTAGGAACTCAAAAAAGATAGTAAGGTCTGTGACAGAGGAAACATGGAAGATTAGTGTTGCAAGATAATGGCTAAAAATTGAGAGTAACAGAAAGCAAAGATGGTGCTGATGCAGAGTATGGGACATATATCTTCCTAGACTATGCAGTTCAAGAACAAACAAGTGTTTCAGTTCTATGGGAAAAACAAAATAAAAATAACAACAAACAAACCCCCTGTTGAATTTTTGCTTGAAGGAGATGAAATTTTATCCTGAGAATTGCAGCTCACCTATGAGTCAGTAGGATTTAGCCCAGCAGTTAGTTGAGAAACAACAGCTCATTTTTCCCAAGTTCTAACAGAGAATGAATGTGCTAGAGGAAGTTTTCAATGACATTAGCAACAACTGAGCATCTAACTTCCATTTAGCTCTCAACATTGAATTGCCATTCATAACTTCAGCAATTCCTGAATCATGCCCTTAATCCTGCATATGGAATTTGAACATGTAATGTGCTGTCCCCAAAATCGGCTTCTTTTCCACTGTTTGCCTGCCCCAAAACTTAACCACAATTCAGCCTTTCAACAATGTTAACTCAATAGCACAACCATCACCCAGCTTCTGTTTTGCAAACAGAATGAATAAGCAGCAAAAAGGCATAGAGATTTCCATATTTCTTTACCAACAATAAAAGAAGGGAAACTAACTATCCCCCAGCTGGCATGTAAAATCTACTGTCCACAGCTTTTTCTATATCTGAAGTGCTTTTCTAATTTATTGCATTTTATGTATGATCATGAGGTATGCAGTGTACTTGTATTCTAAGCACACTGTGTACCTGGCATGTCCATCACTGTCATCTTAAAAACCATTCCAGCAGAAGTTCTCAGTTGAGTATTTATATAGATATTTATGACCATTACCATGTCCAACTTGAATCTGCATCTCCCTGTCTTCGTTAGGTTTATCCAACATTGGCCAGCATTTATGGGTTGACATACAACCCTGCCTGGTCAGCGAGGCTTTAATTTACATTCAATACAGACAGATATTACTATTTTGAAAATAACCAGTATCAAACAGTACATATGCAAATAATTAATCACTGAAATTAACAATTAGATATCCAAGAAGACACCTAATTTTACAAATATTTAGCTCATATAATTCACAAACACCATGTTCCATGATAGCTAGCTCTGCTACAGAAAAATAAGATCCTGTCTTTATGTATCTATCTGAAGATGCAAAGACTTAACTTGAGCACTCACAGTTGACTCACTGCTGACAAAAGTGCCTCCCTCTTCATTGCACACAGCACAAGAAATAAATCCCTCTGTTTTATAATATCTAGAATACTAACAAGTAGTAACTAATGCTGAAAATTAAAAAAATTCATTATTCAGTCTCATGACTTTAAAATGGGTATGAAAATGTGGAAATTAATTTCTATCTTAACAGCTCATATTTTAAAGGCTCAATTTAGATACATATATAAAGAAGTTTTATTGAAAAATAGTGAAACCAAGTGATCCACAGAGTCTTCATACTATCAGAACAAAGGCGTAAGTATTTTCTTCTGATATCCCCAAGACTCCTTCAGTTCTTTCTCATGCTGAGTCACAGGGGAAATAAAGTTTCCTCTGTTCTTACAAAGGAGTAAAATTTAACTGAAGAATTAGTCAAATGCTCGCATTATCTGAGAATGACCAGATCTAAGGCAACTAAACAAACCTACTTCATCAGGAAAATCCAGTGGGATCAAGAACTGGTTTATGAATCTCCACACTCAAAAAGCTGGTAATAACAGATCCTCAATTTGATATTGTATTGCTGAATTAAAGGGTATTACTTAAATGTACTTTAACTGGGCTCTTTAAGTAAATTAACAAAGCATGCCTTTCAAATGGAAAAGCAATAACTACAATTCACAGAAGCACATTTAATGCAAATTAGGTTAATGAGAATGTTGGTCTAACCAATTATCTTTTCACAAATTCCTCTACCCTGAAAATAACTTCCTTTTATGCCATGAATACTAATCACATCTTGCGGTGACTACAGCTCCTTCCAGCATAAGAAAATACTGTGAATAGCTTTTGTTACTTACAAATATCACTTGGCCTTCAAATACAGAGCAGCTAAAAATAATGCATTTAAGTAAACCCCACACAGCGTCTTCAGTAACATTCACAGTAAGCCTTAATATTGTTTATTGTGTAAAATGTAACTTTATTATGAAGGAACAGCAGATCTAAACCACCATGCTTTCCTACCACTTCAATTTATTTTGAAGCTCAATTAATTTAAACAGAACATATTTCATAGTCTCAGTAGCAGAATTATCTCTTCATTTAAATATTCACTAAATAGCAGAATCAAACAAATCCTACCTGTAATTTAATCAAATCTAATCTGTGAAATTATGAGACTAAGAGTTGAACATTTTTAAGAAAAACTAATTTCAGTGGAAAAATTTACATATCAGTGGAATCATTTTGTTCATCTTAACTCTCTAATTCATTAAAAACAGAAGACATAAAACATTACTGGAGACAGACAAGAAGTATTCCGTATTCAGAAATTTTTCAAATTAGAGGGAGGGATCAATGTAACAGGATCCTTCTAAGACTACTGTGATTCTAAAGCAGCACTGAAAGGGCAAATATAAGACTCAAACCCAATTTTTTCAATCAGAATTTAAATTCTCCTAAATAAGCACCAATTATTTTGATAAATTTATTTGGGGTTTTCCAGCCTTTATTCACCTCTCATTGATTATATTTTGGGAGCTCAATCCTGTCTTCAAATGTGTTTAGTCAGCTAAACAAAATGCAGCAAATTTAAGACAGCATTATGCAGGTGAACCAAATAAACCACAATAGAAAACTACAACTTTGCTCTGTTTGAAAAATGACATAATATATCTCAAAAAGCACCCTCTACTACACTAGTCGAAGTTCTTCCGGAGCTACTAAATTGATAATATCCTCTCAAAGGAAGTCCATCTTCAGAACAGATCTTAAGTAACTTTGCAAGTTTTACTTGCAAGAGATCCTTTTTTCTCTATATTGATCCCCAATTCATCACTAATGATATAATATCAAAATAAGCTCTGACTCCACCAGTATTCATGGGTTGCAATAATGCAGGATGAAGTAGATGTTATTTTAAGGTGGGAAAAAAAAAGAACCAGATCTTCCAGTCTAACACTTTTCTGCAGGAAAAAACAATGAATTGCAGAATTTAGGCATGAATGAAGCTTGAAATCTGATCCAACATCACGGGTTCATAAAAGATTAATCAACTTCTCCTCAGAAATTGGAGGAAGATAAGCAGCATATTCTTTGCCTTTTAATAGTGCAAGACTTCATGCGGAAGGTCCAAGAGATGAGAGAAATCTATAGATACAAGAAAAGGTGGGCAACTACTAAGTCATGAATTTTGAGCTAAATTATGAGCACAAAAACTCATTAACAAGCCTTTGGGATTAATTAGGTATGAGTGAACCTTTCTCAAGCTAGAAGAAAAAGCATGAGGAAGAACTCTCACCCATCCATCCATCCATCCATCCACCCACCCACGCCTTGGCCTGCTCTAACTAGAAGATTCTAAAAGCAGCACACAAAGAGCAAGAACCACAGACTAGGCAATTTGGAACATCATCAGAATGAAAAGATTTCATTCTTCTTACACAGTGTTTCTACACAGTGCGATTTTCATATATATATTATAGGTATATTTATATTTTTATGTATATACATAAATTGTCTATCTAAAATTAATCCTAATTTCATATAAAAATCTCTTTGGATAAATTCTATGAAGACTTCCTTTTATAGGACACCTAATGGTTTTTCCTATTTTTCTCCAACAAAAGGAGACTTACATATATACAAATTCATAATATTCTTCCAACACTATGAATGTATGTTCTGCAAAAGTTTTATATGAATAATTTTATACACATAAACAGATAATCATCCACGTATGATCGTTTTCCCACAATGAGGTAACATACAGTATTGAAAACAGACTTCTCAAAGACACATAGCTTCCAAAGTCTGTTCATGCAAGTTCTAATAACATCACTAATTTTCTATTTCTGCTTTTAATTTCTCCACTAGAGCACACATTGTAACTATTGCCATTTACTGTGACTGAGAGTGCAATGTGCTACTTATGCATAGAGTAATAGCAATTTTCAGAATGTGAGAACACAAAAACTATAGATAAATACCCTGTAAGAACTCAACATTCATTAAGATTTCTTCAGAAGTTATTAAGATCTGTAATACTGCCTCTCACTGCAAAGTCCATCTTTTATATAAGAACATGACAAGTATTTCCAAGCAACATGCTTTCACCACAAATACAACCCGGTATTTTCCCTGGTTCTGCCATTTGCCAGTAGTGCACAGTCATGTGTTACAGACTCCAGAAGGCTTATGCAATGGCTCAGCATAAAAATTCTAACTACAAGCAGAATACATACCACAAAGAACATATTTTTAATAACATTCTTCTACTGTTACCAGCAGAAGTTTTTGAGCTCTCTGCAAACATACTGGTGTCAAGGATTTCTGTAGCCTTCACTGCAAAATATAAAGCGTATTTGTAACCAGATTCAGAAAGAAAAATATTCAAATTAATTCCCTGGCACAGCTACACAGTACTACAAGTCACAATTTAAAAAAAAATAATATGTAAATTTGACCTAAGAGCAGGCTCATCTGATCTAGGCTAAATGAGGTCCTCAAAATTTAACATGTCACAGATAAAGGAGTAAGGAGGAAGGGCCTTTGGAAACTAATGCTGCTTTGGGAACAGAGAGTGTCTATTCAGGAAGAACAGAACTACTTTAACATACAGTGAAACTGCAGCCTCTTGAAATCAAGGTTGGATGCCAGTTTTTCAAATGAAAAGGAGACTAAAGCCAACAAACTGCAAACACAAAAGTTTGGGAGGGAGAAAGGGGAAGAGAATAGGCAAAGCCAAAACAAAACAACAAAAAACCCAACACCTCTTTTTATTAAATGGGAGTGCAGAGGCTGACAAGAGTCAAAACAGGAAAACAGAACAAATAAAATGATATCCGAAAAGGTTCAGAAAAACAAACAGCTGTACACACGCTTCTGCATGAACACTAGGTGACTAAGAAGTAAGGTAGATGAAACTGGAATGCCTGTAAAGCATTCAAAAACTAAATGACAACACAAGAATACTGGAAGCAGTGAAAGGAAGACTGAGAAGGCCAGTGCAAAGGAAGCCAGAAATTTATATAAAAATCTTTCTGGATAAATGCTACTCAAACAAAACAGAAAGTGGCAAATTTGTAAGTTGAAGCTCGGTTGTGGAACTCCATGCTATCAGGAGGTGCAGATGTCACAAGTTTCCACAGATGCAAGGAGGCATATATCTATTGTTAACTACAAAGATTTTATACCTGACTCAGGAAGTGTCTGGGACATAAATTGGTGCAGGTTAAGAAAGTGTTTGGGAAAATAGCAGATGGGAAAGTTCTGTGTCATATCACATGCTCAGGTGCCTTACAAGAGGTATCTCTGGATGGACACTGGGTCTAATTAAATTGGGTTTTAATTCAAACCTTAAGTTTCAGCAAAAAGGTACTTTAAAAAATAATCACAACAAATAATTGTAAAACTCTACCTTTCTGTTAATAAGTTTTCTTTCTGCAGGAAAAACGGGAAGGAAAAGCAGATGATCTACAAATTTATTTTTAACCTGTAGCTATGTGTTCCTTCAAGACAATGCACATTTTAGATCTGCAGGGTGTATAAGCAGACAAGACAACACTGACATGGGAAACTATAAACAGCATCAGACTCTCTCTGCTTTCTAATTAACTTTTCCACATTTTCTTAAATGTATCACTATTTTTCATACAAAATTTTTATTAAATATTTAACAATTATAGCTTCTACAATGTTACCAAAAAAAAATCCCCAATATTAAAAAAAAAAAAAAAGAATTGAGCAAAAAAGTATATTTAAAATTTAACCTGATGTGGTTATTCATAAGTACCAACCCCGTCATCTCAGTCTTTCTCTTTTTTATTGAATAAACAGTAAAATGATATTTAAGTGTGAAGTTACTGATTTCCCCATAGGTTAAGCTTAAACCTTTCATTAAGTTTAAGGTAGTCACCTTAAATATTTATATTTTTTCCTGGTGCTTCATGACATTTCTAAGTGTCATTTTTTTTCAGGTCACTAATTTACAACATACTTGGTGATTCTTTAAATGTCACTGCAACCAGCCTGCTAGATTAGACAATGTATAAAAATCCACTGAGCTCACTGTGTTTTGAACAACACCATTCAAGAGAAAGGCTGAAAAAAAAGATCAGAGATTGCTGCATAACGTAATGAATAAATACTGAGGACTAAAGACTTTTTTTTGCATAGCGTCAGCATGACAGCAGGCAATAAAATCTGTGATTCTCCCCATTATACACCCATCCAAAAAATTTCTACTTAAAAAAAAAACACACCACAAAACATTATTTTAGAGCACGTGAAGAAACTTAAGAAATGCTTTGTTTTAAGCAGTTTGCTATCTGTATTCCAATAATAGCCGCTAAGTTGACACAAGAAAAAGGTCTATCTGTAGCTCTTACGTGCCACATACACACACAAGAAAACTTCCCTTTCTCCCACCCCCTTCCCTCCAATTTTCATAGCAGAGAAGTCATCACAGTTTACAATAGTTTTGACAGTTGTCTATTCAAGCTTCCATTTTAAGCATTTAAAGCCGGTCTTAATTTTAGATGATGGTACACACAGGATTTGACAGTCTTTGCACTATTAGAATTTTATAGCCCAAAAACCCCACCTAATTTTTTCTTAGTGCTACATTTTCATTCCTTACTCTGTATTGATAGAACACTTACAGCAAAGAATGAAGTTATGTAATCAATAAAGGGGTTTTTTTAATCCTGTTGTATTTTTAATATTATCACATCCAAATTAGTACCATTCTTCCTTAAAGCAGAATTCGCTATTCATGCAGTCAGTACCGTATGCCATGCCCATGGGACTATCTTTCATAAATGATCAATAAAGGTGCAGGCCTAAACATATTCAAGTGGTTTGATAAAGCGAGTACAGGGCTTGGCTTTCTTGCATTTATGAAGGGTTCTGGAAGATCTGACAAGTCACAGTACTAACACAAGCTTCTAAAATTTATTTTTTTTGTTTAATGTAATGACACAGAAGTACCTTCAGAAAACAAGACAAGATTATCTTCTGATATGTTAATAAAATAACAAGGATTATAATTAGCAAAGAGTAAATCTAGTAAAGCTCTAATTTTATAAGCATGCAAAAGTATTTCTTTGCATATGCAAGTTACTCATAAATCTCCAAAGACAGTAGTGTAATGGCTTATCAGTGAGTCTGAACATCAACTTAAAAGTTAACAACAGATTGGTAAGCATTCGTTTCAGATCAAAAATAGAAGCAAGTATATTCATTTTACCAAAGGCACAGAAAGCCACTACATTCTTGCCCAGTTTACATTTGTAAGAAAAAATAATCAATGAGCTGGAAGCTCATGATAATTTTTCAAGAAATGTGCTTCCTAAAAGGTTACAGTATCTAAAGTAGAGTTTTCCCATTGCTGCAATTAAATGATCAAGGCAAAGTTTCAAAACTTGTATTAACAGAAATTATAAAAGGAGAAAAAACCCACTTAGTATCTACAGTTATTTGGGTCATGTGAAAAAGCAAGTTGTAGCCGCATACAAGCTTCTGCTAATCTTTTGTATCAGGTACCTTGAGGGTTTTTTCTAACAAATTTATCATAAGTAAATCAAGTTCAGGTTAGCTCAAGTGAACAGTATCCCCTGTGTTGACCCCGTGCTTGCTCCTTTGGGATGAACACACTACAACATTCCACATTCTATACCTTACAATATCTCTTAGCAACACATCCTGCAGCCTTATTAACACAAGTTCTTCTTGCATGGTAGTGACAGCTCTTCCACAAGAATTACAGCTCTTCCACAAACTAAATTCTATGAAGAGATCATAGAAAATGAAGAATTACAGTTTTCTGTAGACAAACACCACCTGGACTATGTATTTACCACTGATACACAAGTGTTTTCCAGGTCTGAATGGTGCAAAAGTATTGATCTTTATTTAATTACCTTCTGAATTCAAACAGAACAGGAGTGGAATGTGCACTCTAGTGTTAATTTTTAAATATTGATTTTGATAATTTATTTTCTATCACAATATTGGCATACCATTAAATAGCATGATAGCAATATCAAAGTTCAGGTTTTAGATATTGAAGACAGTGACATTGGTAAAAATAAAAAGGCTAAAATGAAAAATCATCTATACCATGGCTATTCATTAGACAAATTTACTTCCTGTTGTTTACTTGTAGATTTTCTATGATCTTGCCCTCTATAGTCAAAAAAAAAAAAAAAAAAAAAAAGGCTCACACAATTTTGTTCCAGTGAGACGTTACTACACGGTGCATTTTAATGTTGTGCTAAAGCCTTCCCTGCCTCTCCATTCATTCATCACCCTGCTTGTCCTACCTCTGCTTATTAGGTTTATTTTAGCTTTTTACCTTGTTTGGAACAATTCTTTCAAATTTCTGACCATGATTATAGTACTTAAAGTCCCTCTAGCCTACTTAGAACATAATATGCAGGTGCTGATGAATGATTTATTTATTTGTTTGTTTATTTATTTATTCTGGCAGAATTTTTCTGAGCAGATCAAACTGATTCTTATCTACTGAAAGTTTATTTTAAAAGCAGCATCAAAGACACTGAGATTGTAGCAAGTTGTTAGTTTATCATTTCTATCTTCCATAAAATAAACAACTCCCCTTCTACAACCACTCTCCGGCAATCAAATAGGAATGGATTTCACAACACATCTTTCCCATTAAGCCAGCACACAGTGAAAACATGCTTAGAACAAGTAAAAGATTCTCGAGTTAACAGTTATAAATCTTAGTGTGAAAAGGAAAAATAATAGTCTTCATAGTATTATAAGAGAAAAAAAAGCGTTCACCAAGATGCTGCTCTGTAGATGAAAAATGGATGACCTCTAAACACACATTCAGGGTGGTTTTCAACAGCTTGTCTAGTTTTGGTCAGCGCTTTATCTTTTTTTTTTTTTTAATTAGTGTTTGTAAAAGTAACATTCATTTTGGTTTTAAGCTTCAGAGACTTAGAAAATAATCAGAATCTACCAAAAGTTTTAGGATGACAAGAAGGCAACCCATGATTCTACTGATAGCTTAATATCAGAGACACCATTTCTTCTTCTGAGCCAGATGATTTTGTTAACAGGCTGCAGTTGACAAACAGTTTTGTTGTACATCTGAAGGTCAACCCAAAAATGGAACACTCACTGGCAAGGAATGTAGTGGGAGAGGATGGAAGGGGAAAAAAACACCTCTCTCAATTGTTACAAAGAAAACAGTAACATGGTACTACAGTGCCAGTTTTCACATTTGTAAAATACAGCCTGTTCACAGACTTAAATTACTCTTTGTAATGCACCCTAAAATCTACACACAAGGGTAAGGTTAACACAGGTATTTTTTGCCAGTCCCACTACCATCAAAATAGCATCATCCTTCTACTGAAGCTTAGTTATAATTTCAAAATTACTTAAAAATTAAGATTATGGCTAATGCAGAAGCAAGAGAGATAAAATACTTGGGCAAATGACAATGTTAATAAACTAAAATAAATTAATCTGAAGAACAGTTAGTTAATAAACTAACCAAATTCTAACAAATGAAGCAACTGAACTCAACTTTAAAAACCTCTCTGCTTTTCTAGTATCCAACAGATCGCAATGGGGGGAAGTCAGCTCTGGTGGTTTTCACATCACATCACTTGCTTTTTGCTAAATGCAAATACACAATGCAGGTGTTCTACTAATGATTCCAATTTTTTCTAAAATTGAGTCTGAATAGCAAAACTAGGCTTTCAGGTCTTCTGGAAGTGAATTAAGAGACTGATCCTATCTTCAGATAAATGACAAACTACAGTATCTTCCAGAGTACTGCATACCACTGATTATCTCAGTTTTCAAGGGACAGGCTTCAAAGTATTCAGAGGTTCAACACAAATCTACAGTAATACCATGCAGAGGTTTACAGGAGAACCAGCCTCCAATGTGTATTCTCTTCCACATTACTTTTTTTAATGTGTTTTCAAAGTCACAAAAATGACAGTAAAACAAGCACTTCCCTTGCATACTTCTACAGATACTTCAATTTGAAAATACAAAACAACAGACATGAGAACCTGCAGAGTTAGGATTCTGAGCCTTCTCAGGAGAGAGCTCTTCCCCACACTGACTAGGAAATACTCAGAATACAGCAGAAGTTCAATTCATTAACCAAAAGTGACAAAGGTTAGAATGATACATCAATTATATATATAAAAGATTTAAACTTAAGAAAACAAAATGAAATTTCAGGGGCATCTAGGGTTCTCTGAAAGCCAAATTAAAAATACACTTGAATAGTAAAAGCTCACTTGCACTTTATTCATATATGGGTTGAGAGATGAACTGCACTAACCTGTCAGCTGCAGCTTCCTTACCTACATCAAACGAGTCATTGCAGAAACTATACTATGAGGCCAGTTTTGATGGATGACTTAGAACTAGGAATTGGCAGCCACTGGAGGGAAATGAAAACCAAGGGAAATTTGGGAAGCTCACGTATTTCTAGTCAAATACACATTTCAAACTGAAACTTAAATATCCCAATAATCCCAAATATCATGGTGGTGAAATCTCTCAAAGGATTCCTGGACTAAAGTTGGGAGGAAATACAGGACAATGGTTTGTCATCCTATTGTACTATAGCAAAAAAAGAATAGATTTCTGTGCTCTTATCTCTTCTGCATTATATTGTACAGAAGCACAACATCCAAGATTAGATTTATATTTTTTAATGATAAATAAATGTTAACATAAACACCCTTCAACACTGAAAAGCAATGCACGTCTCTGGTTCTACAGAGATTAAGACACAGCAGCTGAAAATGACTCACATTCAAAATACACTTACAGAAAACATTTGCAGCCTCAACTGAATTTATTAAGTTCAGAAAAATGAAAAACAGTTTGGCAATTGATAATCTTAGAAACAAGCTTTCTTTCTATGACTGTCAAAATGCACACCAGGAAATTTTGGGAAATGACACCAACTGAATTAATGAGCAATCTTTCTGTTTATCACATCTGCATTTCACTGTTAAGAGTTTCCAAGCTGGGTAATGAAAAAGAGTTGGAAGTCAACAGCCTACTGTGTAAATCTAGGCTTGCCCTCACTATTGGTTGAACCTGCAAATGGGAAAGCAGCAGCCACATCCATCGGCCTGAAGTACAGACACCCCTAGGGTCTCTGGGCTGAGCAGAAGGAACCCCCAGGAGCTGTTGGAGGTATGGCTGCTTGTAACACCCCTTAACAAAACAACAATCAAGGAACTCCTGCACAATATCCTTGTCTCTAAATTGGAGAGGCATGGATTTGATGGATGGAGCACTCAGTGGATAAGGAACTGGCTGGTTGCACTTAAATAGTTGCAGTCAACAGCTCAACATTCAAATAGAAACCAGTGACAAGTGGCATTCCTCAGAGGTTGGTATTAGGACCAGCACTGTTTAACATCTTGGTCAGCGACACAGAAAGGGGGAACAAGTGCACCTTCAGCAAGTCTGCCAATGACACAAAGCTGTATGGTGCAGTTGACATGCCATATTAAAGGGATGCCATCCAGAGGGACCTAAACAGGCTTGAGAGGTGGGCAAGCACAAACCTCATAAAGTTCAACAAGGCCAAATACAAGGTCCTGCACCTGGGTCAGAACAATCCCAAGCACAAATACAAGTGTGGCAAAGAACAGTTTAAGCACAGTACTGAGGAGAAGGCCTAGGGAGTGTTGGCTGATGGGAAGCTCAACACTATTCAGCAATGTGTGCCTGCAGTCCAGAAAGCTGACCACATGCTGAGCTCCACCAAAAGGAGCACATCCAGAAGGTTCAGTGAGGTGATTCTGCCCCTCTAACTCTACTCTCATGAGACGCCTGCCTGGAGTACTGCATTCAGCTCGGGCACCCAAAATAAGACAGATGTAGATCTGTTGGAGAAAATACAGAGGAGGGCCATGAAGATTACCCGAGGGCTGGAGCACCTCTCCTATGAAGACAGGCTGAGAGACTTGGGCTTAAGCCTGGAGAGAGCTATAGGGAGACCTTAGAGCAGCCTTCCAGGGAGGCTACAAAAAAAATGGAGAGGGACTTTATACAAGGGTGTGAGGGAGGAGAAGGGGTAATGGCTTTAAACTGGAAGAGGGTTTGCATTAGCTATTAGGAAGAAATCCTTTACTGTGAAGGTCGTGAAGCACCGGAACAGGTTGCCCAGGGAAATTCTGGATGTCCCATCCCTGGAAGTGTTCAAGGCATGGTAGTTGGACCTAAATGATCTTTAAGGTCCCTTCCAACCCAAACTCACTCTAAAATTTTTGTTCTGAATAAAAATGGCAAATCTCTTTGTAATCAGAACAGAATGGAAAAACCTAAGTTATAGCTCAGTAATTCCATAAACACTAATTTCTTTCAGTAGATGAGTTCACTGTGGTTGACAAAGATTTTCCCCCACCCAGCAACAGGGAAGGAAAACACCCTTCATGAAAAGGTGTGTAAGCAAACACGGCTACCAGATGAATGAGATGTCATTAGAAAAGAGATTCATGACTTCTATCACTTCGGTATAATGAGAAAAGTTATATATTCTGTACAATGTTGCTGTAAGTGGACATGAACATTTTAAGAGACTGTTACCTGGAGACTACTATACACACATGCTAGATGACAAACCGTAAAAGAGGTTCACCGACTACGTGGAGAAAGCATAATACAGTGTATTTGACACTGTTAAGTACAAAGAGAAATGTGATGCTGATTACATTATTATTTAAATCTTTTTATTTGAAAACATGTCTTCTTGCATGATTTCTGTGTACAATTGGAGAGATCAGTTTAAAAACTGCAATATAATCTTTCCAATTCAGACAGTCATTAACATTTTATTGGGTACAGTAAATCGACTTACTTCCCAGCTTTTGTCATCAGGTGTGTCCTGAGATTCAAGCATATAGATTATACATATTTCAAATAATTAGGAAAGACAAGACTGATAGGCCTAGTTGGAATTATTAGTTATTCTGTGTTACTTGACAGTAATAGCTCAAGGCAGAAAAGCATCAGCTGATTCCCTTGTAAAAACATGAATTTATTCTAAGACTATCTTCCAAAATTCTAGAAAGTTTTGCTCCCTCAAAAAAACCCAACCAAACTACACCACCACCACCACCAACACCACAAACAAGCAAACAAAAACTAAAACAAAAAACACCCCAAATCCCTCTACACAGTTTCTCTACGGTGCACTTATCTGGACTGTAGATTCATTTAGCTTCTTCCATGTCATAAATAAATAACAAAAAAAGCTAT
Organism: Neopsephotus bourkii; assembly: GCF_033783945.1. Classification (NCBI taxonomy): domain Eukaryota; kingdom Metazoa; phylum Chordata; class Aves; order Psittaciformes; family Psittacidae; genus Neopsephotus; species Neopsephotus bourkii. Next base: position 527,578 of record NW_026902266.1, read on the forward strand.
TTCATGAGGTGCTACATGTCTGTAAGAGATCACATGACCTAAAAGGTGAACAAGTTCATACTGGAAACTGCAAACTTGATTTCACAGTGCAAACTGGCATCCATTAACAGTGCATTTATTCACGCTTCTATGAGCCCAGAACCGTGACCCTAAATTTTACAGGGCAGACATAGTAAAAAGGTCTGTTGTGTACTTTTTCAGGGGTAAACTTCATAGGAGACTACTCAAAAAGAGAAGCCCTCTTCTTGAGCTACATATTGTTTGCAGGCTTCCTTTGACACCTTTCATATTCTTGCACCAGACCAATGACTGCGTCTTTGAATTTGTTCACAGGAAATGTCTTTCATAAGTCAGGTATGTTCATATATGAGCAGCTGCACAGCCTGGCAGCACACATAGGCCATTACCACTGCAGTGATTTCCTAAATGTTCCTGCTACTACTGAAAGTTCAAAGCAGCAGCCTTTACAGGTGCTTAATACAGGAATATAATATATTCCAAGTGAGGATCTCAGAAGCTTTATGTTGGCTGGTAGGTACCTTTGCCATTACTTTTAATCTGGTAATGGAAGTAAATCCCTATTTGAATACAACACAGCAGTTGAAATCATTCAATTCCCTCAGCAGAATTCACCTCCTTTCTTTTTTGGAAGCAGGAAGTAATAAAGTCTCCTCCTCTGCGATAACAAGATACAAATCCCATTCCTCCAGTGATAAGTGTCTGTTTGAATAGCTTTTCAATGAGACACATTCCTAAGAGTAGAAAAAGGACAGCTGGAAACAGACAGCATGTGCATTTTGTGGATTGTTTACCTCCTCGGTCTTCATCAGTGTTCTCTATGATACAAAAACTTAATAGAGGCACTTTTCTTATGAATAGAGGACTACGAAAACCAGATACAGTCAAGATCAAACATCCAGTCATGAAGTGTGCCTACTTGGGTGAACAATGTGTCAACTGATCTGCTGTCATCTTCCTGGGTTTCTTCATAGGTTTTAAACACTTACAGAACGTAGTCCCAAAAGTCTGATAATGAATGTCCCTGTAGTAAAGGATCATCAGCTAATTTTATACTGATACACTTTAAATTTGTTTCCCTGGACTGGTATTATTGAATTTTGGAGTTATGGGAGAGTGAGAAATACCACTGTTCTATCATAGCTTCCTACAAATATAATGCTTAAGATTTTAATAAGAGTAGCTAATGTTTTATTCCACCAACACCCGAATAAGACTTCTACATATACAGATGCTATAGTTTTGCAAAAATAGAAGGAACAATGGGCTGTGTAAATATTCTCAATGCATTTTTCATTCTATCAGTTGGTGAATGCAACATTAGTGGCTTCTGTTATACTGAAGAAAGACAGTGGTGGCTCTGTTTTACTGAAAAAATATTTCCGGCTGTTAAATAGATCCTGGTGGAATCAAAAGTTTTAATAGCATGTATTTCTATTTTTGAAGCATCTGACATCTAAGTGTAAGCTGTAACTTTCATCTAAATTCTAGCCATAACATAAAGAATTAGTGTATCTGGTAAAATAGGAGGTTTGATCTCAGGGTATCATGTCCTCAGAGAGGAACATGAAAAATGAAAGAGGGATCAGAGAATTTAGGTCACATGCTGTTGTCACTGAAGTAACAGGCAAAGAGAAGTTGATTTTCAGAAAGGAATCTGAACTTCATGGTCTGAGAATATGATAACTAACCATATGATGACACTTGGCTTCTTCTCCCTGAGGGCCACTAGCTCTTAGCTCCTAAGGTCTGACCCTCTAAGCAGCTATAAAAGGGGGTTTTATGTATGGAAAACATCACATAATATTCTAGTTCTTTCTTATAAGAGTTTTGAAAATCATCTAAGACAAAATGCAAACACAATTTCTTTTAAAGCCTGAAAAAAAAAAAAAGCTTTATTATTACATTCTCTTTAAAATACCTTGTACAGAAATCTAAGATCAATAAGTATGCATTAACCTATTTGGTAATGCGTACTTATTGGTACCCGTTTTTCTGCTGTAAACTACTACACTTTTTAGCAGATATTAAAAAAACAAAAAAAAAGGTATCCTTGAACTTATAAACAGACTAATGATGAAAGATGACACTAACTAGTCTTAATGGAAAACGTGACGATCCAAACCCAGAAGCTGTTGTGCTCTAATGTCTACTCCCAGAAAAGTACATACTTTCCTCTTCAAGTTTTCAGAGAAAAGGAAAATAATGGTCATACAGTGCACGAATGAAATCAAATCACAAGTTTTAAGCTTCCATAAGATGTTTTTTTAAAACAATCTCTTAAAACAAGATTCAATTATTACTGAAGACTTACGAAGTACAGACAAAGCAAAAGTATTCCCTGCACTCAGAACTTAAGGACCAGAGTAAAACTGTCAATTATATGCCAGAATCTTTTGACATTTCTCCCCTCTCCTTTCAACTCCTTATCTTGCAATACCTGGCTCAAATTAATATAAAAATGAAAACTTTTGCTAATATTCTTTTGTATCTTTTCAAACACCCACTTAACTGCAGAAGTAAATGAAAGTTTTAATGAAGGTTAAGGAACAACAAAACAGAAACAGAGAAACACATATAAAACAGAGACACAAAATAAAATCTGGAATTTAGAGTAACATTCCATACAAACACACTAGTTAAAAGCAAGAACAGACTGTTTCAGAAACTGCAATTAACAAACAATAAAAAAAAATCTTAACTTAAAATTAGATGTTTCTGCGAGACAGCTGCATTTAAAAGCACACAAAAATTTACAATTACCTACTTCCATTAAAACAGTACTCAATGAGTCCAGAAGTTTCACTTCCACAACTAAACAAATCCCTAACAATCTGTATTCTGACCAACTTCTACCCTTCATATCCATTACCTTTAGATAACATTCTGAGGCAGATAAAAAAGAAATGTGTTTAGCATAATATGAAGCAAGTAATCAGACAATACAAACTATTTAGGCAATTTTTGCTTCAAGCTACCAGCAAAAATCAGAACACTTCTAGGAAGTGTTCTCTTTCTATTCTAGAAGGACACAGTCGTATGTATAACTACATTTTCTGTCCTAAAAAATACCAGGTAACTCCCCATATCTCAAATATTTACTACGTGAAGTTTATAGATGGTAAAGAAGGACTCTCTAACTCCATTCAAGATCAGATCATGACTTGAGTCCCTACAATTGTATGCCTAAAACTGAAGAAATAAAATTGCAAAAAGCTCAGTTAGTTAGAAATGAATATAACATTAATTGCCAACATTAAAAAATCCATTTGCTTTGCAACTGAGCATGTTATTCAGAATGAAAAATATTTTCCCAAGAAAGTATGTACAATGTTTACAAAGCTGAAGATGTAACAGAAAAGCACAATAAATGGGCTTGCATATATCCTCCATGTGATGAAGTCAGCATAACACGTTTTGTTTAAAGGACACTCATGCATTTTAGCATGAAAATGCAGCATGTCTTTGCTAACAAAACTTTCAGGAAATCGCTTGGTTAGAGCCTTTTCATTTCTTTGCAAACTAGGATTATATAGTCACTGTATTACAGAAGATATAAATACATATCTGTGGTATCAGTTTGCTGCTAGGGAGATCTATACCGTAGAAAGAACAAAGAAAACACCTCTTAGTCTCACTAATGCTCATTTTCAATTTAAAGAATAAAACACTTTAACCCATGCAAAAATTACTTTGCAAAAAAGTGCTGTTCTGATGAATTTCAGATAAATGCACATACAACTTTTGTTTCCAGCACATGCGCAACTGATACGTATATGGAGCTAATGTCTGGAATGCCATCTAACTTGTTTTGCGTGTTAATCCTCCATTATGAAAAAATCTTTTTCCCTTTTCAATTAAACCTTCTCAACAGCTTTCTGTCCCCAAAACCAACTTAAGGAGCTCCATGGCTCAATCAAAACAATTAATTATTAAAGAACAACTATCTCATACTTTTTTAGAAATTCACCTAGAACACCCTCACTTTATTATTATTATCCTATCAAAAATCAATACTGATGAAGTATGTCTTATCTTTACAACTCAAAATACAGTAAAAGATCATCATATGAAAATGACTGGAACTCCCACATAAAGTCAGCAAAGTCATTAGTACACAGTTTAGAACTGAAACAGAAAACAATATTAAAAAGTTTACTATGAAACCTGAACTCTTTTGATATCTAGCAACTAAAAATCATTTCAAATATACTCCATCAATTGGTCTATCCTTCTGCAATTATCTTTATGATGCCTCCTACATTTTTATGATGCTAAACTGCTTAATTTTTTTTATTTATAAGAATTTTCCACTATAAAATAAAGCAATAAACTGCCAGTCACTATGAAAATAAATAATAAAAACCATTTAGGCAGGCATCCTAGTATAGTCAAGAGAATGTTATTTTTTAAAGAGAACCATCTTTTAAAAAATCCAGCTTGAAGTGTCAGGTAGGCTGAAAATCCACTTCTAGAAAAGGATAGATTTAAGCAAACTGTCTACATGTGGAAGAGTCATGCAGCTTTGGTTTAAAAATAATGCAGTCGAAGAGAGGAAACATCATATCCACAACTTGGTAACTAGCAAAAGTAGAGTAATTATAGGTAAGTTTCATACAAAACCAAAACAAAGCACAAACTTCCCGAGATATGCAAATAAATACATTAAACCTGTTGAAATGAGTACATCCTGAAACTGATAAGCAAGTACATGAGATTTGGAAACAGCATGCCTCCACCAATTTTTCTCACTAATAGTTTCTGTCTGTTAAGCTAAACACAGTAGAAATAAAAGGTTCATAACTTTCAAAACTTTACTAAGTTTTCTTCAGAAGTCTACAGTGAAGTACCATGAAGGGTTCTCTATGAAGAGGGGAATATTTTTAAACGGGGAAAAAAAGAAAAAAGTCTGCATTAACCAAACAATCATGTGGTATGAACCAAATCACAGTAAGGTGGAATGACAGTGAGATTCACTTCAAAACTGCATTTCTTTTCCCAGGCTAAACACCAGCACAGACCCTGTAAATAAGAGAGCTCAGAGATCTTTTTCTGCACATTTCTGCAGTAATGTAGTGTGATCATACGAACCCTCTCCACAGTATTAAAAAGCAGGTTTATCTTTTAAACTGAAATCATCTAAGTAAAACTCATTATCAAACATAATTTGGCTTTGTTTACTGTAGGTATTTTTATTTCTCTGTTATTCCTCTAATTTAACTCTCAGATTAAAATAAACAATCTATTAGATTCAGTGTTACCCGAAGTTAAAATTCAGATGAACAGTCAAGTACCAACAAAGTTGACAACAATGCAACAACATTCACAATGAACATAGGGTCAACATATTGCATTTGCTTACATGGCTTCTGAAGGGCAGCCGCCTCACACCTGTACCACTTGAAGCTTGTCCATAGGCAACTACATGGACAGGTGCAACCATCTCCAACACCTGCCTTTTCCTCTTGTTGCTTTAATTAAGATGCCTGCAGTTTACATGTTTCCTGCTTTGTATATATTAAGAGGTAGACTGCAATTCTACTTCACAAGAAGCACTGCTCTTGAAGTTAACAAGACTTAGACTTATGAAAGTACTCAACATTATTCTTTTAAGTACTTTACAGAGAAAAGTATTTTTATTTTCAAAATCTATGGGTCAAATTTGAGATTTAAATTGACATCCTAAAATAAGATGAAAGCTTATATATTTTGAGAAATACAAGGTGAATAAATTGTCTATCAAAAAACCCCCTGGCATTTTATATAATTTAATGAAGTAGAGAATCTTTCTAGTCTATTAAATTACAGCAGCCTTTCAATAATTGAACACTTTCCTTAATAGCATGAAGCAGAATGATTAAAAGGAAGTTTTTCATTTTAGTAAGAAATTAATCTATTTGTTTTAATGAGGGTTAAGCATGCTAGTTCTTATTTCAGAGCCAAAAGAGCCCCATGGGAGAAAGCAGTTATTAAACAGCTCTAAGTATCTGTGTGTAGGCTGGCATAGATACTTGTTCTAGAAGGAAAATACGTTCTAAAAAAACACTTTATACTGAAGACTTCAACTTCCATAGTACAAACACTCCATACCTGGAAAAATCAAAGGCCTTATTAAAATATGTTCTTTAGTAGGTAAATTAAATATCATTCTATCACCAATCGTGCTGAAGTTACATGGCTATGCATGCATAAAACTACTTATAACTCAAAGTACTGTAAAGCATTTGTGCTGTCACACAGTAGTTTTGCCCTAATACATACAAAGCCCAATGAATACAGGCTATAAGGCCTACCAAATCTTAAAATACCAGCAGCTCTATAAAACATCCCTCATTGCTGTATCCTCATTTGTTCTCCAGTAGTAACAAAACAACAAAAGCTTTTAGCAATTTAGAAATGTTATTCTATTAAATCATCAAAAGACAATCTTTTAAATGCCCTTCTAGTTCAGACAGAAAAATTCCAACACAGCCATTCATTTGGGGCCTTTTCCAAAGTTTTGTTTCCTTTCCTCTCTGCCCCAACGCCCCACATCTTCACTGGATGAATCAAGAGTAAGCCAGAAAAAAAGGAAGCCAGTCCAGCATTTGGACAGAACATGGCCATGATATGCAGATGCCTCATATAACATGGCTATCTCAGTATCTTGAGTCTTTGCAGAGAATTTCAATAAATGGGTTCTTTTCTCTCAGATGAGCCTGTGTATTATTTCTAGGGTGACTTACAGTAGCAGTCGTTTTTCTCCTTCTTAGTAGCTGGCGCAGTCCTGTGTTTCTGACTTTCAGCCTAGGAACAGCACTGATAACACCGATGTTTTTAGTTGTTGCTCAGTAATGCACACTCTGACCAAGGTCTTTCTGAGTCTCATGCTCTGCCAGGGAGGAGGGGAAGCCGGAAGGAAGCAGAGACAGGACACCTGACCCAAACTAGCCAAAGAGATATTCCATACCACAGCATGTCATGCCCATTATATAAACTGGGGGGTAGTTACCTGGCAGGGCTAGATCACTGCTTGGGTCCAGCTGGGCATCAGTCGGAAGGTGGTGAGTGGTTGCATTCTCTTCCCTTGTTATCTCCCTTATCATTATTATTACTGGTGGTAGCAGCAGTGGTTTGTGTTATACCTTAGTTACTGGACTGTTCCTACCTCAAACTGGGGGAGTTACATTCTTTCGATTCTCCTCCTCATACCTCTGGGAGTGAGGGAAGGGTGGGGAGTGAGTGAGCAGCTGCATGGTTCTGGGTTGCCAGATGGGCTCAAACCATGATAGTTCTTTTTGGTGCCCAACATGGGGCACGAAGGGTTAAGATAGTGACAATCTTACCAGAGTATGTCTAATCATATTTGTGGAGCATTTATTGTTTCAGATTAACAGTCACTCATCACAATGCTGATTTATTGGCTCTCAAAGTTGTTGCTCTTGATCTTGGAGTTTCAGCAGGTCGTACCTTACTTACAGTCGGTATTTCATGTGTTAGTGTTTATCGGCTGGGGTGCTTGGGCTAAAGCTCTTGTTTCACTGTACTTTATGGTATTGACTTGTAATACAATAGACTCATTGATCATGAAACTGATCTGGCTTACGTTCCCAGTGTGGTCACCATTTCTATACTTTGGGAGATACATAATAGAAGTGTATAGCAATTACACATCTTCTTTTTCCTCCTTGGGTGGTCAGCCTATAAGGGAGACATTCCCACACACGCTAGTGACAAGTACAGCAGCTACTCAAACTCTGTCTACAACAGACAACGCAGCTACTCCAACTCCAAGCACAGCAGCTACACCAACTCCAGCAACAAGTACAGCAGCTACTCAAACTCTGACTGCAGCAGACAGTGCAGCTATCCAGCCCCAGCGACAAGTACAGCAGCACCATTTGAGAGTTCTGAAGGTTTTGAATGCCTTTGGGTACCCTTGAGACCTGCCTGCTGATTGTGATGGGGATCACCATGTTGGCACACATACAGACTGTGTTTTATCCACAACCTTTTCCTCTGATCTTGAAAATTAAGTGAAGTCATGTTTGGGTCTTGTCCAGGATTAGATGACGATATAGGAGGACAAAAAGATTTCCCCAAGACTGGACAACCATGAGTGGCAGGGTGTGTGGGACAGTATGGGCAAATATCTAGTCCGCTGGGCCCCTCCATAGCTTTGGAAGCGTCAGAGATGGAAGGCAGCTGTATGGAGTCTCCAGTGACAAGTTGCAAAAACTGCTGAAGGGGAGGGTGAATTATTTTGAGTCTGGTGGGCCCATGACACCTCGGGCCACCAGGGCAGAGATGCAATATACAGATGGGCTCGTGATCGAGGGGTGGACTTAAGAAATGGACACTATTGCCCAGGTGATTCACAACTGTGAAACGTGCTGCAATTAAGCAAGCCAAGTGGTTAAAGCCTCTTTGGTATGGGGGACGATGGCCAAAGTACAAATTCTCACGCTCTGCCAGGGAAGAGGGGAAGCCAGGAGGAAGCAGAGACAGGACACCTGACCCAAACTATCCAAAGAGGTATTCCATACCACAGCACATCATGCCCAGTATATCAACTGGGGGCAGTTACCCAGAAGGACTAGATTATTGCTGGGTCGGGCTGGGTATCGGTTGGCGGGTGGTGAGCGGTTGTATTCTCTTCCCTTGTTATTTCCCTTATCATTATTATTACTGGGGGCAGCAGTAGTGGTTTGTGTTGTACCTTAGTTACTGGACTGTTCTTATCTCAACCCGTCGAAGTTATGTTCTTTTGATTCTCCTTTCCCACCCTCTGGGAGCAGGGAGAGGAAGGGGCAGGGGGGAGTGAGCGAGTGGCTGCGTGTTTATGGGTTACCAGCTGGGCTCAAACCACGACAATAAGTTAATGAGTGTGAAAAATACATATGACTGACATACTCCTAAGTTTATTCTCATATGAAAGAATGAAAAGAACCTTGGAATCTATAAGCAAACAGAAAAGTTGAAATTATTAAATAACTGAAGTGGAAAAAAGGGGGAGTATTTTCTACCAATCCCAGATAAAAGTACCTTTTGCTGTTATTAACTGCATACATGGCTGAAATAGCTCCCTCTACTAATTATACGATTAAGACCATACTCCCTACTATTCCTAAAATACTTGTGAATGTTTACTTCCTTAGAACCTCTGGGATAGATTAGGTAACTAAAGAATTCACACTGCCTTCAAAAAGCAATAAGCAATTTATACAAAGACTTCTTTTCAGAGGATACTGACCTTTCACCAAGAAATTGAAGGAATATGACAAATACCATACTAAAAATGTACATGCAATGTGTTTATCAACCACACAAAAATGTCACAGAAAAAAAACATCAGATGAATAAAAGCATACGCTCAGTTAGCTCATTTTGGGACATATTTAGTTACTTAAAATAATAATTCTTAAGGAAACATGTTTTTTAAATTATACCTTTTGTTACCCACCCATAACTTCTTAATCTTTTTAGCAAATTTCCACTAAATATGACAGCGGGTGAAGCTTTTGAACATATAAAGGTCCAAGTTTTGTCATCAACACTCATCAGTGTCCTGGGTTCAGCAGGTTCCCAGACTGGAAGTCAAAAACACAGCACTGAACCAGCTACCAAGGAGGAGAAAAATGACTGCTACTGCTGAACCCAGGACAGTCAGATAAAGAAGAGCCCTTGAATGTCTTGTCAAAGGAATGACAATTCAAGCTCATTTTCTTACTCATTCAAAAAAAAATGCACCAACCAGCAGGGTAGTCAGCAAATCTGTAAGTCTAAACCAGTAACAGCATGGACTGTTACTGGTTTAGTTGGTTTTGTTTTGTCCAGGCAAAAAAGCTAGGAACAGACAAAACAGCATACAGAAGCAAACTAAAAGAAAATAAACTTACTAATGCTCTTGCCCATCGGAAAACCTGCTTTTAAGGAAAGCTTTCAGAAAATACCTTTTTTGTTATCAGGGCATTATCTCATGGCGTTATTAAATATTTCCTTGTCACTGTCAAATCTTGGGCTGACTACACAGTCTTCTACTTACTGATTCCTGTTAATGATTTCCCACATTGAAATCATTAAGATATGACAGACAGAAGGCCATAACCTTCACAAAAAGAATCACTTAAATCACAAAAAAACAACTGAATTTTTCTGACACCTTAATGCCTGTTTACTTTCAAATTTAATTGTTATACTTTGTGTTTCCTAGTTATTAGCTGAGTTTGGTAGGAACTTTAACATAATACATTTCTGAAAACCTAAGTTTATAATGTCTTCAGAGAAAGGAATTTTATCTTCCAGTGAACTGTACTGTGAAGAATATGGATGTTACAGTAAAAAAATCATGAATAAAATATGGGGAGAAGGGCTACAAAATGTGTGGTTATCGCCTTGTCTGTTTTACAATGCATACCTGACTATTTAATAGCCCTCTTTTACCTCCTTCAGATTTTTTTAATTTTAAGGCTTTTTGACACACACAATGAAGAAACAGAGCATCTGTGGGGGAGAAAGAGAATGGGAGCAAGATGAAAGGCAATGTCATAAAATTAGATTATTGTATTTTCAAAGAAAAAGCTCTCCCATTAATTATACACAGCCACTTATATCAGAAAGCATAAAATGGTACAACATATTTAAAACTATACAACTAAATCCTATGGGAAACAAACAGTTCTGCTTCAGTGGATTCCTACCCTTACAGTATCTTATTAAAACCCAAAAGCATTGCTTCCAAAGTAGAGCATAACAATATATACAAAGGTGGCAGAATCTGTCCTTTTATCTATAGTGCTATTTAAATTATTATTTGTACTACTGCATCTACTAAATTAGTTTGCAAAATGCGTGATATAAACAAATTAGTGACATAGATTTTTCCTAAGCTTGTAAATGGGACAGAGGAAATAGCACTGATTATTTCCGCTATTACCATCATTAACATTGAAATTAATGGCTGCAGAAGGGAGCATTTCATTTATGTATCTCTAATTCAGTCTTTAAAAGGAGCCTCTGATAGATATAAGCCATCTTAGAAATAGAAAACTAAATCTATACCAGGGGAATTTCACTGATACCTGGTTAGACATAAAATATACCAAGTGCAAGTAATAAAAATTTGGACTGATAAGGAAACATTTTTAAAATAACACAGTAGCATAGACAAAGCTTGTTCTATGTTTATCTTTAGGATATAGTCATTCAAAAGCATGATCAGCCATGCAAAAATGTTCCAAAACCTGAAGTTAAAGCTAGCATTAAAAATTAATACCAGAACTACAATGTGAATTTCCTGTTTCTCCAGTTTCATTAAAATCAAAATTTCAGTTAACTGTTTACTTGAGTAAATATGACAACACTGAAACTAAACTGAGGAACTGAGGTAAGAAAAAGCCTGTATGTTCACTTCAGCCTCTCCCCTGCCTTCAGGCTAACTGCTCTTAACTCTGCTGAGTTAGCATTTTTTAAAGCAACATTCCGCTTCTGCTGTTGAAAACCACTGGAGGTAGCAGTTTGAGACCTCCAAGAACTGCAAAGTAAGGAACTGTAAATAAAATAAATTCAACTCAAGCTTTTGCACGGGTTTTCTCTTATTGCCGTTATTATACAGGCTTAACTTTGTTCCTTTAGAAAATCACACCTTTTTCTTGAGCAAATCCCCCTCAAAATTTAATATACCAATAGTATACTAGAATAGGATTAGTTTTAAGCAATCATTTTGTTTGTAATTGAATAAGCAACAGCAGTTAAAGAAGAGCAGATGTCAGTATATGTATAGATGGCCATAAAGACCAAATAGCCATAAAGATCAAATCAACACCTGCCTTCAGTTCCATCATTTAAGAAACATTCACGTTCCCTAATGGCCACTGAAAGTGACAGAAGAGAAATACTTGCAATTTTTGTAGAAATTTTCAACTATTGGACTTCATACTACTAAATTACTTTATGAACGAAGAGGATTCCAAAAGAAAAATGAGATTATTAATGTTTTAAGATTAAAAGTAACACAGCCTCTTCGGCATAATTTTTACATAGCCCATGATCCTGGGAAAAGAACATGCTCTCCATTACTGCTTCTTGTATTGGGGTGACAGGCAGTGGCAGCCAACGGCTTCTCTTCAGGCCTGCACGGAAACTACTGAAATACTTCCGATCTCCTCTGGAAAAACATACAAATTAAAGAATTTTTATTTTTTAAGCATCATCTTGAAACAGTTTGTGTCATCTGACATGCATATAAACACATCACAGGTTTGTAAACTGTTTATTTAGACTACCAGGGAAACCATCAGAAGCCAGTAACAAGAAACCCTCTGGTATGGAGAGACTTGGAAGATGACAGGATTCAAACTTGAAAGTGAAGGTTTCACCTCCAGATTTCTCATGACTCTAGATGCAAGACCAGACACCCCACAGCTGCAACCCAAATTCATACAAAAACATAAACTTAAAGCCAGAGGGTCCCGGTCCAATCCACAAGAAGACAACTCCAACACAGGAACAACCAAGCGACAGCTGTCAGTCTTACAATGAGACAGACCCTAGCAAAAAAGCTTACCTAAACTGAATAGTATTAGGAAGAGGCTGAATAACCTAACAACCTATGCTATAGCAAAATTCTGCTAGGTAACTGTCACATTACATGCACAAATCTGAAAGGAAAAGAAGTCACTTTATAAAAAAATTAATTACTTCACAAAGGAGAATTTTAAACATTAACCTGCATATTTATCTACATTAGGCTTCTATAGGTATGGCATTAACAAAAGACAGACTAGGAATAATGTGGGTCCTCTCCAGAAGGAGACAGGAGAACTGGCTAACCTGGACCTGGAGAAGGCTGAGGTTCTCAAGTTACTTCTTTGCCTCAGTCTTCACCAGCAAGTGCTCTGACCACACTGCTCAAGTCTCAGGAGGCAGATGCAGGGACTGAGAATGAAGACCTGAGGCCTACTGTAGGAGACGATCAGGTCCAAGACCATCTTAAGAACCTGAATGTGTGCAAGTCCATGGGACTTGCTGAAATCCATCTGTGGGTCCTGAAGGAGCTGGTGAATGAAATGGCTAAGCCACTGTCCATCATATTTGAAAATCCATCGTAGTGAGGTGAAGTTTCCAACAACTAGAAAAAAGGAAATATAACCCCATTTTCAAGAAGGAGAAATGGAAGACCTGGGAAACTAAAGACCAGACAGTCTCACCTCTGCGTCTGACAGGATCATGGAGCAGCTTCTCCTGGAAACCATGCTAAGGCACATGAAAAACAACAAGGTTGTTGGTGACAGCCAACATGGCTTCACTAAGAGCAAGTCATGCCTGACCGATTTTGTGGCCTTATACGATGAATAGGGGCAAAACAGCTGACATCATCCACCTGGACTTCTGCAAAGAATTCGACACTGTCCCACACAACATCCTTGTCTCTGGAGAGACATCAATTTGATGGATGGACCACCAGGTGGATAAAGAATTGGCTGGATGGCCATACACAGTTGCGGTCAACAGCTCAATGTTCAACTGGAGACAGGTAACAAGTGGTGTCCCGCAGGGGTTGCTTGCTGGGACCAACCCTGTTCAACATTCTTATCGGCAACATGGACAGTGGGATTAAGTGCACCCTCAGCAAGTTTCCCAACAACACCAAGCTGTGTGGTTCGGTTGATACGCTGGAGGGAAGGAATGCCATCCAGAGGGACCTTGACACACTTGAGAGGTGACCTAATGCCAACCTCATGAAGTTCAACCAAGCCAAGTGCAAGGTCCTACACCTTGGTAGGGGCAATCCCAGGCACAGGTACAGGTTGGGCAAAGAGATTCAGAGCAGCCCTGTGGAGAAGGCTATGTGGGTGTTGGCTGAAAAGAAACTTAACATGAGCCAGCTTCAGCCAAAAAAGCCAAATGTATACTGGGCTGCATAAAAAGGAGCATGACCAGCAGGTCAAAGGAGGTGATCCTGCCCCTCTACTCTTCTCTTGTGAGACTTCACTTAGAGTACTGTGTACAGTTCTGGTATCCTCAACATAAAAAGGACATGGAACTGTTGGAATAAGTCCAGAGAAGGGCCACGAGGATGATCAGTGGACTGGAGCACCTCCTGTATGAGGATAGGCTGAGAAAGTTGGGGCTGTTCAGCCTGGAGAAGAGAAGGCTATGTAGAGATCTCACAGCCGCTTTCCAGTATCTGAAGGGGGCCTACAAGGATGCTGGGGAGGGACTCTTAATTAGGGACTACATGACAGGACAAGGGGTAACGGGTTAAAACTTTAACAGGGGAAGTTCAGGGTGGATACAAGGAAGAAGTTCCTCACTGTGAGTGTGGTGAGGCACTGGAATAGGTTGCCCAAAGAAGTGGTAAATGCTTCATCCCTGGCAGTTTTCAAGGCCAGGTTGGACAGAGCCTTGGGTGACATGGTTTAGTGTGAGGTGTCCCTGCCTATGGGAGGAGAGTTGGAACTAGAAGATCTTAAGGTCCTTTCCAACACAGACCATTCTATGATCAGACTTTTCAGTGCTAGCATTAAAGCAGATGACTAATACATGGGGGGGGGTGGAAGTAGAAGGAACCAGAATCTGAACACCTGAACACCTAAACTCACTTTTTATTCTCTTTTTCTGAAAATATAATACCTAAATCTAAAACTGTCAGAGCTATCAATACAATTAATTTTATTGTTGCCTCATACGTACTGGGAAGAGTATTTTTTATTCAGTTTAATGTTTTAGTATGATGAAGAGGAATTAACAATATGAATAGTGTTTTTCAGAGTTACGTAATAGCCATCTTTTCAGTCTAAAAAATGTTCTACTGTCCTTTCCCCTAGAAGAAAGTCTAGAAAGGTACTTAGATACCATTTATATTTTAGATAATTTCTTAATTTTCATGATCAACTTTAAACAGAAAGAAGTTAACCTGCTGTGTTACATGGCAATGAAACTTCATAACCCCAAACCACTTGTGCATTCTATAATATCTGGTTTCTTGAATGCATACCATTTCTCAAAAAAAGATAAACAGAAGACCCAAGAAAAGAAGTTTGTCTGCTGGGCAAGCACTGTTTGTGATAAACTGTCTTCCATCCTAGAAGTCCTAAGCAGGGATTATTTTTCATGGTACTAGCCTAATACGTGTAACCAATAAGAAAAGTAGAACAGTGACAGTATATAAATTTAGGCTAAGAAAAATTAAAATTGTTTTAGCTGTTGACCATTTTTTCTTTCCAGGGAGAAAGAAGAAAAATGAAAGAAAACAGAAGAAGATGCACTTAATAGAAATTTCTTGTATTCTGTTTCTCCTAAAACGATTAGCAACCTATTGCAGACATTTTTTCAAGCACTTTACAGCTGCAGATTTTTTGCTGTCTAGTGTGTATTAAAGCATCCTGCAGATGTAGCAATAAGTGCACCTTTTCAGAAGATACTTTGAGAATTTGACAAGGTTTTTTTCCCTGCATTTGCCATTCCGCTGTCTTTAATTCAGTATCTCTAACTATTTAGGGGATGAAAGATGAGGGGAAACACACCTTTGAAAATGGTATTTGGAAAAGAAAAAAAAAAATTGGAGATGAGACTAATTTTTGAAAGCAGTGTCATAAACACATCTGCATTAAAACCTTCAAAAGAAGATCATTATGAAATTAGGGAGCTCTTAAAGCTTTTAAGTTGGAAAGAAAAATCACAGGTCTAATACCCATTGGCAAGTAAAGTGTTCAGCTTTTAAATATTTTTACATATACCCATGTGCATGTACATAATTTTAACTAGCTGTAGATAAATAAATAACGACATATAGTAACCTGCATTCTTTAACCTCTTACACTTAGAATCATAGAATTATAGAATAGTTTGGGTTGGAAGGGACCATCAAAAATCATCTAGTCTGACCCCCCTTCAAGCAATCAGGGACACCTTCAACTCGATCATGTTACCCAGAACCCCAGAACCACATCCAGCTTTCAATGTCTCCGGGGATGGCACATCCACCACCTCTGTGGGCAACCTGCTCCAGTATTTTAACACCTTTGTAAAGAATTTTTTCCTGACATCCAAACTGAGTATCTCCTCTTTCAGTTTAAAACTAAAACCCCTTATATACTACCGCAACAGGCTCTGCTAAAAAATCTCTCCCCATCTTTTTTACAGGCACCTTTTAAGAACTGAAAGGCCACAATAAGGTGTCCCTGTAGTCTTCTCTTCTTCAGGCTGAACAACCGCAGCTCTCTCTGCTTTTCCTCATAGAAGGGGTGTTTCAGCCCACTGATCATTTTTGTGGCCCTTCTCTGGACCCTCTCCAAGAGGTCCAAATCTTTCCTGTACTGAGGACTCCAGAGCTGGATGCAGTACTCCAGGTGGGGTCTCATCAAAGCAGAGCGAAGGGGCAGAACCACCTCCCTCAACCTGCTGGCCATGCTCCTTTGGATGCAGACCAAGATACAACTGGCCTTCTGGACTGCAAGCACATATTGCCAGCTCATATCCAATCTTTCATCCACCAGTACCCTCCCTCTGGGGTACACTCAGTTGAAAGCTAGAAAGCTAAGTATCATGGTGACAGATATGATAGAAACACCTAAAATACTACATGTCATTCTGTAGTGATCCTGACACTAACATTTACTACGGATAAGTTAGAGGAGGTGCCGCCATTAGAAAGGGTAATGATAACAGTTTACAGTAAGCAATTACAATTTTCAACTGCAACTGCTAAAGAATGGTTATAGGTAAAATAAAAGAAGGGTGCATAGGCTGCATCAGGATAGTTACAAGAAACGTAGTCAAATCTTTGCAAACAACAGAATTTCAAAAGCACAGAATCTCAATGTAGTTCTCTGCATAGCTTTTGAAGACTCTAGGACATGGGACATGACTCTGCAAACTTCTGGGCGTGATCCACCAAACCAGCAAATACTCCTAACTAGGAAATTAATGCAGTGTCTAGCCATCTTGCACAGATTCAACTCAGCACGAACATATGCTTTCAAACAAGCACAGAAATATGAAAGAGACAATCGTATTTGGATAGCACCTACTTCCTTCAGCTATTTAACACACCCAGAAAAAAGACATGCACCAAAACAAAAAAAGAGGGCAGAGGGCACAATATAACAGGATGGAGGGAGAAAATTATTTGTCTTTTCTGGTTGGTGTGTACATCTGAACAGAAAATAAGGCACACACATTTTAAAAGGGAAAAATAACATTTTACAGTATGAACACATTGTCAAATTGCTAAAAATTAATGGCTCTACCTCTGTCAATAAAAATTGGTGCAAAAATTGTAGCAACTTCGTTACATGATATGGATAAGTATTTTTCTGTACTTAAGTCAGGAGTAATCTACAAATAGAAAAGCAACTAACAAATTATAGTATTTTCTGAGATTAAAATCTGAAAGAACAGAATTCTCTTTTGACTGCCTAAATATATATAAAAAAAATGGCAATTTTAAGACTTTTTCTAGTTTTACTTTTTCACCATCTCCAACGTATTTTCTTATTTTTTTATGAAACACTAAAAAACTGAAATATTAGAAGTGATAACATGCTAAAGCACTCAGCTCCAATGTTTTCTTGGACTTTTAATAAAAACAAACAAACAGACACCCCCCCCAAAAAAAAAAAACACAACCAAAAACCACCAAATCCACCAAACCAAAATCCACCAAATCCACCAAACCAAATATTACCCAAAAACCACCCACCAAAAAAAGCCAAACAAAAAACCAAACCCAACAAGACTCATACATATATAGTGGAATAGCCTATCCTTCCATATGAAGTCAATAAACTAGGTATGATTATAATTACTTTAAAATTTTCTAGGACAATAAGCTACTTAACCCTTAATAGTTAGATACAGAGAAATAAAAATACGAATATCGATCATGTATCTTCTCATTAAGCCTCAAAGGGTGAAGAGAGAAGAATGAACTAATATCGTACATGCATGCATGCGTGGCCAAGTACTAGTAACCAAGCAACCAGCAGGAAACATGTCAGAGAGAAAAAGCATATTTACTGTCCTAACAGTCTCTCATTTATATACAGCCATAGATACCAGTTGCAAGAGGAGAGGATCAGAAAGCAACAGAAAGTAGTCACTACACCTTTTTTTTTTTTTTTTTTTTTTTTAATTTTGCTTAACCACAGATATCCTCTGGTTTTAATTGGATTAATCTCACGTCACAATAGCCGCCTTAATTACACATTTTATCCTAATAAGTAATATGCCTAAATTCTTCATTAATAGATGCACAAATACAGAATGCATCCTGAACTTACTTGCTCCTAGTATGTACATATAGCAAGATTATTCATTCAAAGACAATTATTCACATACACTGCATACTTACACTTAGCCTTTAAGCTCTTTAAGATTTAGTGCAAAATACAGAGCTTTATTAAAGCCTCAAAAGCAGAAATTATTTTTTATTTGTCCCCTTTAAACACAAATGGCAAACAGGAAGGTTTTCAAATATATTCATACCAAAGTGTTACTGAGAACCCAAGTATAGCAGAAGCAATGGCTATCAATGCTTTTTCAAACTAAAGGGTTCTCAACACTTTGAAAAACAAAACCTTGTATTGATTAACATTTATTTTGGAAGCAGAGGAAGGAATGGGGTGTTAAATGCATTGTTATTATTATGGTCCATTTCTATTATTTTGATATTGCTATCTAAGGTTTACTGAAACACAACCATTAATGCATGCATATTGATCAAGCAGTGAAAGCAGTAGCAAGCCTGGTCCTCAATACACCTAATATACATTTGCCAAACACACCGCAACACATACACACATAAGATAGATGTCTCTTGATTTGGGTTTAATTGGGCCTATGGGGGTACGAGAACTCTTTCCAGGGAAGATTTCTGCTTTCTCAGAGACTAACACCATGTTGAAGTACCACTCCTACACAGCAGGCATAATTTCTTGTTTTGATATAAATATTGATCTTGAATAATCTAAAGTCTATCACTTAAATTGACAAGATGGATTGCTCCTAATTTCTAATAAAGTTTTCTAATAAAATTTATTGTTTTGTAATCCAAATTTTAAAATACAGTAATTAAACAGTCATCTAGAAACCCAGTATATAATTTATAATTTATAATAAATTTTATTTTATTTGATCACCATGATATTTGTACTCTTTATTATAATTATGCATATAATTTAAATCGTGCTCACTGCATTACAGGTTATTAACTCAAAGAAGATTTAATAAGATGACAATATAACTAATCTGATTCTGAAATAAATCTTTAGGAAGCAGATCATGAAAAGAAACAGCAAAGAAGTGCAAGTGGTGATTTCTACGACTGCCAATGGCATCAGCTGTTTCTTCTTTCAACTATCAGTGACATGGTAAAACTTTATATACTATAATCAAGGAATAGTTTCTTAGAATCACAGAATTGGGTTGGAAGAGACCTTAATGATCACCTAGTTCCACACACCCCACCCCGCCCCCCCCCCCTCCCAACCAGGGACACCTTCCAATAGACCAGGTTGCTCAATGCCCCATCCAACCTGACCTTGAACACTTCCAGGGATGGGGAGACACAGCTTCTCTGGGCAAGCTGTACCAGTGTCTCAGCAGCCTCACAGTAGAGAGCTTCTTCCTTGTATCTAATCTAAATCTGCCTTCTCTCAGTTTAAAACCATTCCCCTTTGCCCTATCACTACATGCCTTTGTAAAAAGTCCCTCTCCGTATTTCTTATAGACCCCTTTAGGTACTGGAAAACTGTTAGGAAGTCTTCCCAAAGCTTTCTCTTCCCCAGACTGAACAAGCCCATAGCTGTCTTCATAGGAGTGGTACCCAGCCCTCGGACCATCTTTGTGTTACATATAAGAACAAGATTACAATAACCAAAGAAAAGTTGAAAACAACATCATTAACTGTGAGAAATATAAAAGGGTACTGCTAAACAAGTCTTGCATGAGAAATGAACATTAATACTTCATCAGTTCTAGATACATAGATTGAAATGGAATCAAGCCAGAAGAGAAATGGTGACACACATGCATGTGCTTTTTCTTCTGTTTTCATTTCTACAGCTTATGTTATGTAGGGCTATGCTCATTTATACACACATAACTATTTCATGTAATGTTAGCTCCAACAGCTACTAATATTCAGAAAGACAATGGGGTGAGAAGGGTGTATTCCTTTTCAGACAGGAAATTGCAGCACTCAAACAGGCCTCGAGTGATCATCTAGACCCTTTTCCTTCCCAAGCAGGCTCACTTATTCCTATGTTATTCCTGGAAGCTGTTTTTCTAACTTGTCATAAAAGATCTTCAGGGACAGATACTCCCCAGTGACTTTAGAGAGTTTACTCAAAATGTTTTGCTGTTCTTACATGAGAATTATTTTTTTCTTTCCCATGCTAAACCTAAAGCTGCTCTCACTGCAGAGTATTTGCTATGTTACCTATGATCTACACTATGAAGATGTGTCCAGGCTGCAACTGACTGGCTGCAACTGGGGCCTTGCCAGACAGCACTCTCCACAGGAGCCAGCAGTGCTCCCTCAGGCCTTGTCAGATCACACTAAGAATACCTCGCTGCTCTCTGGCTGAGGTTCCCAGTACAGGGACTGATAAACTGCAGGGAGTTCAGCAGAGAGCCACCAAGATGGCTGTGGGCTGGAGTACTTACCCTGTGAGGAGTGGCTGAAGGAACCAGCCTTATTCAGCCTGCACAAAAGATGGCTTTGGGGGGACTTAACAGCAGCCTGCTAGTGCCTACAGGGAGATTATCAAGGTGATGGAACCAGGCTGTTGAAATGTGCATGAGGAGAGGTCAAAAAGTAACTGGGATAAATTGAAATGAGAAGTTCAGACTGGATATGAAGAAAAACCTTTTCATCATGAATTGGGTAGTGGAGCAGGTTGTGCCACTGCCATCCTTTAGATTACTACTGGGTAAAGTCCTGAGCAACTACATCTGACCACAGCTGACCTTGCCTTGTTCAAGAGGCTGGACTAGAGTCCTGAGGACTCTGTGAACCTGAATTATCCTGTGATCCTATAACATCCATGGCTTCTATCTTTGAACATGCAAAGGCTAAGTGCCCCCTTTCATCTTGCTTTCTTTTACAACGTAATGGTCCATCACACGGTATCTCACCTCTATCAGCGGTCACAAGTAGCTGACTAGGGCAAAATAAAACAACAGAAGAAGGATACTCTTTCCTCCCTGGTACCTCAACTAAGTGGACTTTTGAGCCTGACGCTTCTAGAATTTTCTAACAGATCCTGCTTCCAAGTGCTGTCAAATATGTTAGTTATCCAGTCAGAGGGGATATAGTTAGTGTGGATTTACGCAAAAGATTACATTCAGAAGCTTCCATTTTACTGCTTTCAACTACTGACAACTTCCCTTTCTGCTCAGCAAGACAATTCCTTCCTTATTTTGTCATACTTGTTCAAAAGACTATGACACAACTAGCAGCAGAGATAACTAGAAAAGAATAGCATCTTTAATTACTCTTATGCTAGGGCCTTTGTATGCTTCCACTCTGCTTTTTTGACACACCCATGTCACCTCTTTTCTTCTACCCATATCCAAAGTATGTATGTATGTATGTATGTATCTATCTATCTATCTATCTATCTATCTATCTATCTATCTATGTACATGGTTTACAAACTGCTGAGTAATCTCTTTTTATCAGGCCACATTCAGGATTTTTGTAGCTTGGGGTTTTTTTTCTTGTTTGTTTTTTTTTAAAGTGTCCAGTTTCTTTTTCTATTTCTATTATTCTCCAGTCTTCTCTCTCTCTAATTATTTTCCTGGGTTTCCCACAAAAATAACAGTTATGGATAAGCAGTGCAAAACCTGAAAAATCAACATAATTGTGGCAAAACCCCTCCATCATCTGATTTTTCATCATGATTAACAGAATCAGAGTGTCTACCTGGACAATAAATTAATACATCCCATTTTTAAATACACAACGCCAATGAACTAGTATTTTACAACTTTATACATGCATTCTATAGCGGCCCACTTTTCTGTGCTGACTGCCAAAGTTTGAGTAAAAGATTGATTATTTGATCATAACTGTTGAAAAAACTCAGCATCAAAAAACCCAACATCCCCCCCCCCCACTACATCAAGTTACAGTTTGTTAGAACAGCGTGTTCCAATGTGGGCTTCAATAAACCGAAATTATACAATATGCGGTATCGTTTGAAGTATTTATAACTTTTAGTACACTGAAGTTGCCAAGAAACCCTGACAAGCAGATGGGCATTACTGCTGTTAAAATGAAACCAGTTACAAGAGAAAAGACTTGGGTCCATCATACTTACAGAAGAAATGTTTAATATTACAGCTTCCTATTATTTATTATTTTTATTAACAAAAAGCATAAATTAACTTCATTAAAAAAAAAATCCTTAGAAGATTCCACTAGTGGCTTAACTATTTTTATTCTATTTAAGAACATGATCATAAAAATAAGTAAATAAATAAACCACTCCCTTGGGTGACAGTCACATTCACAGAATTCCCAGCAGCAAACCAACTAAACCTCTGCCTCTATCTAAAGCTCTTCTTAATGAATGCCATAAAACAAAGCTTGACTAAAATCTTAATTTGTTTAAAGTAGTAGAAATAATAAAAAGAACCAGCTTCAAGACAAGAACTAAATGCTGGCGTTTACTTTTAGCTATCAAGACATTTCGTCTTTACATTTATCACTCATCATTATTCCTTAAAGAAGCAGCTCCAACTTCCACTATAAGGTTACAGTTCTTACACAAGTATAAATTCAAGTTACAAACTTTCTTAAAAATTTCTATTTCAGATCACAAAATATTATTTCAAAATTACTATTAGTAATATAAAATGAAGGCTTTTATGTTTGATTACTCCAATGTAATTTTTCTGAACATTGAGACAAGGGGGGCATAAAATCACAAAATGAAATATAAAAATCTTTAGAATTAGTTTTAAGTAATGTTAAGTTTGATGGCTTTGTAACAGTAGCAATGGAAAATTACTGAGGTGCATGATAAATAGAAAAGCAAATAAGAGTACAGCTAGAGAACATACAGAGAATTCTTGTACAAGAAAAATCATTAAAGTTGACATAGTTTTAAGAAAAACAGTCTAGAAGAACAGGACGCAGGGATAAGGAGTATCTGGGAATGGCAGGTGTCCAGGATGGGCTATAGTTAAACTAACTGGTAAGTAGGAGGATAGGAGGATTATTATGTCTCTGGTGCTAACAAACCAGTTAAGTTGGTATGAGCATCTACTGCACGTGCTTTGAAGGCTGACAGAAGTGATGAAGATTGTTGGAAGAAGCAAATGACCCCCAGAGACCACTACCACAATTTTACACATATGCGGGGAACTTTCTGGAAAATAATGTAATCCATACATAACCTCATGAATATGTATGCATGCCCAGTGACTATACAAGGGTGGCTTGTGTAGCAATACAGAGACACACATTAGGAGGAGCTATGCCCCGTGTCTCCCAGTGCCTCAATAAAGAATACCTGCTTGTCAGCTTGAAAACTTTGTTGGCAAGTTTGTTCCTGGAGTTTTCTCCGAATCCATATCATTACACCAAAGAAGGTGCTTGCTTCCAAATGGCCATGATGTTTGTTTCTACCCTGTATCCTATGGATTATCTCAAAATGCCATAATAGATGTTAAAGTTGTCCTATCAGCACGGTCCGCATAGAAGACTATAGTGATTTAGAACACACACAGGAAATAAATATCTAAATCAACATCCCCAACATACATTTTTAATGATTCTCATTCCAATTATACAACTATATTGTTATACCAACAGAACATTCATCATATCTTTTATTTTCAGAAGCAGATTGCCCGAATAAAAGAATACATGCTTTATAGCAGAAGGTACGTTTTGTACTGCCATCCTCATTTGGACTAGCTTCAAAGCTGAGATTATTCACCAAGGTGTTTCTACAGATAGCAGCATCTCTTAGGCTGCTGAAGGTAAATGTCATCTTTAATTAGTTAAACAAACAGCACTTCTTTTCTCCTAGACAGAACACTGTCAAGCAAAATATGTTTAAGATATTTTCTGCAGGTTTTGTTACTGAGAAAACAGAAAAATGGATGGAGAGGGAAGTCTCTGAAGCATGAATATCCCTCCATAGGTCCAATGAATGACAATATTTAATAAAAAAAAAGGCACTAAAATGTCTTTAGATGTCTCAACTAATACAAAAAATAGTTTTAAAATATTCTTTGTATCTCAAGGATGTAAAATTGTAAGCAATTGTTCTCATTCCTCCGACCTATTCTGAAAGGTACTGAAAGAGCAGATAGCTGTTTCATAGGTCCCATTAGCTTCTAGAAGGTGGTTCTTTTATTTCCTGGACCACCCAAATAAAAGTTGAAACACATAGGTTAACAGTCAACTTCTATGTTCTAAAATTTAATTTGTTACTTTTATGTCTCTCTGTTAAACTGTGCTTCATACTTTAATATCCTTCCTATTTTTTTAAAAGCCTCCTGGCTAGATATCCCCAAAAAACCCTGATTCAAACTGAAAAAAAAAACAGGTGACTGGGAAGATGAACCATCCTGGAAAGGCAGGTCAAAGAAACCTCCTAGAGAGACAAAGGATGGAACAACAAAATTGCCACCTGCTTATAAAACCAACTCCATCTGAGGGCAGAGCTTCATGGAACCCTTCTCCATTCAAATACCCATATCAGGAAGCAAAGTCTAACATTTCCAAAGGTACTTGAAGGCTTAGGATGAACAGAATCACAGCTTAACTTCCTGTTTCATCTCATCACACAATTGGTCATGTCTCCATCAGTGACATTTTATCTGAATAGATGCATTACTTTGCAAGTGTTGAATTTTAACGTTCAACTCTATTTTAAAGTGGCAATCAAGTAAACAGGCTTTCCCAAAAAAAAGCAGTTCTCTGAAACATATATGAAATGTAGAAGGTGCATGCAGGAGGCAAAACAGTGAGATGGGCAGTTCAGTTCAGTGACAATGCAGACATACATCTGTATCAGCTCACATAAGACGTGTGTCCCTGTCCTATAAGCACCACAACTGCAAGAAGTGGCGTGGGGCTTTCTCTGTGCTTTTGCACAGCCCTATTGCCTCTCACCCAGCTCATGATGCCCACAACTCTTTAGACTACAAATTTTTTGTTTTCTACCCAAATGTGGCAGAAAAGTATACCCAAGTATGATACCCTTCACACAAAGGGTACCAAGATACCAGTGTTCTGCTGCCACTGGACAGGATGCTTGCAGTGTGGCAGGAGACATGTGGTGAGTAACAGAAGCATGAGTCTTGTGCTCCCCTCTGAGACTTTACACTTGTGTAATTGAAAGAAAATATGAAGATTCTTTAAGTCTGAGATATGACATAAAACATGATATTCATAATCCAACTGAGAAATGCATTTGTACATTGAGTCACAAAAAAGCACATAATGAAAAGAGTCTAATATTTTCATAAATCCCCACCTGAACGGAAATGGAAGAGAATTACACTCAAGTACCATTTAAATAACCAGATAATTATTAAAAGTAATTGTTTCTTTCCTACTGTACATTCCCAGTCCAGGCACAGAAAGAAGCAATGGCCAGAAATCAACAGCTAAAGGAATAAGGAATGCTTTTTGATGTGTAGTTTCAGTAACAAAACCAGAGTTACATACCTAAATAGATGTCTGAAGATGCTATTTGCACTACCCCAGCACTACTCACCAAGAAGCTAATTCCAACCCTAGGACACCTTTATTGACAAATTATTAGAAATGCAATTAAAAAAAACCTGTAGCTGAGCATAACTATAACAGCATGTAAACAGGTAAGTAATGCATTATATACAGGTTAGTTGATCCTCCTTTGGCTTACTCAAATGCTGAAGGGTAGACAGTTACTTGATGCACTGTGTTGCAAGAATATGGAATCATAGAATACTTAGGGTTGGAAAGGACCTTAAGATCATCTAGTTCCAACCCCCCTGCCATGGGCAGGGGCACTTCACATTAGCCCATGTCTCCCCAAGGCTTTATCCAACCTGGCCTTGAACACTGCCAGGGATGGAGCATTTACCACTTCTTCAGGGAACCAATAAAAAACTTCTTCTTTGTATCTCACCTGAACTTCCCCTGTTTCAGTTTTAACCCGTTACCCCTTGTCCTATCACTGTAGTCCCTGATGAAGAGTCCCTCTCCAGTATCCTTGTAGGCCCCCTTCAGATAATGGAAGGCTGCTATGAGGTCTCCACACAGCCTTCTCCAGGCTGAACAGCCCCAACTTTCTCAGCCTGTTTTCATACAGGAGGTGTTCCAGCCCCCTGATCATTCTTGTGGCCCTCCTCTGGACTTGCTCCAACAGCTGCATGTCCTTCTTATGTTGAGGACACTAGAACTGCAAAGAGTCCTCCAACTGTGGTCTCATGTCCATTATAATCTATCTTTCCCCTCTCTCCCTTAGTTCCCCAAAATATAACATCCTTAAAATTGTAAAGATACATCCAGCACCAAAATATAATCTTTCTCAAAATTCTAAAATAATTTTAAAACAGTTCATAAATTGAAAGTTACAACATGGAATCCACCATAAATGGTTATAAAAGTATTCCACTTCTGGTTTTTTGTTTTTTTTTTGTGTGTTTTTTTTCTTTTTTCAGTTCCCAATTGGACAGCAATAAATCCCCAGGAGAAAACAAACAAACAAAAAAACCCTACAAAAATTATTTATTATATTTATTAATATATTTATTATTTATATAGATTACCTTAGAAGAGATATCTCTTCTGGTGTTTTTTGTTTTTTAACTCTTTCTGAGAAAGAATCCTGGAACCTCCTCCAGAAGTCAGCAAACATGATAAAGCTCAAATCACATTTTTTGTGTGCTGATTTCATTTCAGAATTGCCAGCCATATGAGTCTTTAGAAAATCCTGCATACAGCCTGAAATTAGGATGAAAGGATTTATTTTCCCACACAATAAATATATGAAAGCAGACATACAGCAAGAAGATCACAGAGGTTCTTGAACAAGACCCATTTTTCTACCTCTCCTGGAAAGTCTCAAGAAACCATTCCTCATTCACTGGGAAGCTGACAAATTTTGTTTGTGCCCTTTGCGTATTTGCAGAGTATAAATGTCTTTCATTGCCGCATGACAAGACAGAGAATGAGGACCACACAATATCACTATAAAAACCACCTGAATTATAGGAATGTGTTTTTCAGATGTGTGACTATGTGCTGGGTCAGACCTACACACGATTCACAAAGAACTTTCTTTACATCACAAAAACACAGGAAAAAAATAACCTTTCAGGTAAGGCTGAAACTTAACAAAACTTAAACCTAAGCTCAACTGAAGGCTGAACAATATAATTTCAGTAAGCTTACCTATTAGAAAGCAAAGACTTCAGATTCCATACTAGTGAACGTCCAAGAGATTTTTTTTAATCCCAGTAATTTTGCAACCATGTAATATTTTTGAAGGGAACTGTTTTCAGAATTAGGCAAGAGGTGAAGTGAAAAAAAGCTGATTGTTTAGTGGAAACAAGCTGCACCTAGGCATTTATGGATAATAACTTTAAAAATTTGCAAAGCATAGACTTAAACAAAACAACCAACTGCTTTCTGCAATTCCATTTAATTCTTCCCTTCATAAATGTGATACTTTCACTACCTAATCTGTAATCACTCAAAAGGTTGTGTTTGACGGCTCAATGTCCTGGTAGAGACCAGTGACAAGTCATGTTTCTCAAGGGTTGACAGTGGGACCAGTGCTGTTTAATGTCTTTGTTGATGACATGGACAGTGAGACCAAGTGCACTCTCAGCAAGTCTGTCAACAACACCAAATTGTGTGGTACATTTGACATGCTGTATGGAAGGGATGCCATCCAGAGGCCCCCTGAGAAGCTTGAGAGGTGGGCCCATGAAAACCTCTTCAAGTTTTAACAAGGCAAAGTACAAGGTCCTGCACATGGGTCAAGGCAATCGCAAGCACAAATACAGGCTCAGCGGAGAACAGATTTGAGAGCCGACCTGACGAGAAGGACTTGGGAGATAGTGGTCAATGTGAAGCTCAACATGACCTGCACTGTGTGCATGAAGCCCAGAAAGCCAACCATATCCTAGGCTGCATCAAAAGGAGCATGGCCAGCAGGTTGAGGGAGATGATTCTGCCCCTCTGCTCTCATGAGACCACACCTGCAGGTACTGCCTTCAGCTCTGGGGCACCACAGGGATGTGGACTTGCTCAAATGAGTCCAGAAGATGGTCACAAGATGATGACAGTGCTGGAGCACTTCTGTGAAGGCAGGCTGAAAGAGCTAGGGAGGAGCTGTTCTGCCTGGAGAAAAAGAAAGCTCTGGGGAGACCTTAAAGCAGCATTCCAGTATGTAAAGGGGGACTAAAAGAAATCTGGAGAGTGACAAGGTGCAATGGCTTTAAACTGAAAGAGGGTAGATTTAGATTATATATAAGGAAGTTATTCTTTACTCTGAAGGTCATGAGACACTGGAACAGGGTGTCCAGAGAAGATGCAGATGGCCCTTCCGTGGAAGTGTTCAAGGCCAGGCTGGATGGGGAACTGAGCACCCTGGTCTAGTGGCAGGAGTCCCTGCCCATGGCAGGGGAGCTGGTATTAGCTTCCCTTCCAACCCAAACCATTGTTCGATCAACACAGCACACATCTTTGAAAAATAATTTTAAGAGATTTTGGAACAACTTAGCCCAACAATCCAGACTTTATTAGTTCTATACCACTCTTCTAAAATGCAATTGACGTCAAACCTCACCTTTCAGCCCAATTTTCATTGACAGAAGAGAGGTAAAGAGACTCTTGCAAACCCTTTTAACTAATCTTCTTAATAGCTCCACAGAGTTGTATTACAAATTTCAAAATGAATGGAGGCAAACTATAGCTTACCCATAGACTGTAACATTATACTATTCCTTTCAATTCCTTTCTCTCTCATCTGAAGAGTACCATGAAGATCAGTACCACTTAAACTAGCATTCTCTTCTGATATTTACTCAAAAGAAAGAAGTTGCAGAGATAAGGCGCTATCACTTCTGATAACTATGAAACCTGCAAAGGATACAAATGTTTCCATGAACTCTTACTTATCAGAGAATTAAAATTAAAATCCAAACAGAACACAGAACCTACAAAACAACTAAGGTGAAAAACTATTCATGTTAAGGTAAAAATTAATCTTCAAGGTAAAAGAACTCTCTGAAATTCAAAGCTCCGTAATTTTGGAGCATAAATGGTGTTGGCTGAGGGAGTAAAAGTAAAAACTGTTAAAAGATGATAGGAGAACTAACAGATGTCTGTAAAACCTAGCAAGAGAGATGCAATTTGCAACTACCACCATGATGCAGGTTTCTAGAAGTACTTTATTTATTCAGGAGTTGTGTTTTTTTCTTTCAACATTTATATGCTGTTGGCTGCAATCAAGCAGTCACTTGGAAACAAAACTCTCCAGAAGTCAATTCCATGAATATGATTTCAAGAACGTAACAGAAAATGGCTAAAAAATAATCAGATGATTGGAAGGAAGGTGAAAATATATTAAAAAGTGAAACAATAAAAGGACAGTAAAATGCCTGGACACAGGAAATCCTGCTTGAATATTTCACTTGTCTGGAACTAAACAATGCCTGTGCCAAGGAATCAATGAGCTTTTAAAAAAAACTACTTGTAACTTTCAGTTGAGAAGTACCCACGATCTTTCTGCATTAAGCAAATAACTTCTAAATAGTATGATTAAATTAATATATTCAAAGTTTAAACTAGATTTTTCTTTAAAAAATAAAACCAAAGAAATTGGCCTTTGAAATGAATAGCTATGCTTATTACAGACCATTAAAATGAAACAAATCAAATTAGTGTTTCTTTTAGAATTATATGTGGTTGTTGAAGTTTTTCAAACAAATCAACCGAAGAGATACAAATGTCTAAATACCTGCAATTAGGTGTTATTACAATGAAGAAGTTACATAAATGAACTAAAAAAAACCCAC
Source organism: Neopsephotus bourkii (assembly GCF_033783945.1). NCBI lineage: Eukaryota > Metazoa > Chordata > Aves > Psittaciformes > Psittacidae > Neopsephotus > Neopsephotus bourkii. The sequence goes on from NW_026902266.1 coordinate 557,617, forward strand.
ATACTTATTTCACATTTAAGTGATTTTATGTAAACGAAGCCTTTACTTCTAAGTAAAATAAAAACAATAAGGGATTAAAAAGCAAAAGAAAGTTTGTTCCCTTCTGAGTAACAACAGAACAGAGCAGTTTTGAGTGCTGCATAACATACATCTTTGTGGTGTCTCCTACATCAAAGAAAACATTGCTTAGTTTTAAGACTATGGGTCTTGCACTGCATTTGATAATTAGCTAAAAAAGAAAAGGAGAGGGAGCAAACAAAAATTCCACAAGTCCTCACAAATATACAATTTGTAATTCTTCAGAGCATGTACATATACAGCAAGTCAGTGTTGTGCCTTGTAGATCTGCCTGAAACTACTATGTTAAAAATAAATAAATACATAAATACATAAATAAATAAATGATCCATTTGTGTCGAGGAAAGTCTTCGAACAATCCCCTTATCAAACTTGTAGCGGAGTCACTTGTTACAGAGCACAGAGCAGATCTTTGGCAAATTATATAACTCCTTCGATGGGTTTTCCAGGTTAAACAATCTCCAGATTTCAGAAAGTTGCATTAAAGTTATGCACAATTCCTCACTAAACTGTTCCTACAATGAATAACACTTTTCAATACTAGCTATCATTCATAGGCTCCTCTTCAATTTCTTGTATATCAAAAATCATCCACCATTGAATACAGCTAGTCCTTATTTAACATAAAATTCATTATAAAAGTTTTGCAGATGTGAAATACCTATTTCTCAATGAGGTATGAAATTTTCTTATTAAAGAGGTTATATTTTGTTTTACTTCCCAGAAAAGCACCATGTTCACGCTAACCTTTTAACTAACAAGAACAGATGGGTCTAACAGGATACAGGCGTGATGGAGCATTGTGGCAGAGCAAAAGAACATGTTGATTCTCATACCTCTGGCAGATGGGAACCAGTTAAAATTAATTTTAGATTAAAAATATTTTGCTACTTCTTGGTAAAAAAGAAAAAAACCCACCAAAAAAAAAAAAAGAAGCCCCCAACACACTTGAAACAATATGCTATTTTATACATGCCATTAGAGATCAGATAACAGCAGCTTTCAAAAAGTCAGTAGTGTACATTAAAACCAATTATATAGGCTTACTGTACTTCATTTTTAGGCCTGTGAATAAATTACAAATTCCTGAAAACAGTAGCTTATAATGAAAGTGCTGACACAATCTTAACTGTAGCAGCAAATGCACTGCTATTATGAAGTTGTTATGGCAACTAGAATGAACAAGCTGGGAGAGAAAGGGTGTGCATAAGCAAAACTTAAAAAATATTTGACACTCCCCTCTCCCTCCCTCTTCTAAAATTTGTGGCCACATCCTATCACTCCTTAGCTTTTTACAACAAAAAACTTAACTGCAAAACTTCCCTTTAACACAGGCAAGGGTGGAGAGGCTCCACATCAGCATAAAAAACTGAGACATTAAATGCAAGGTCATAATCCAACTGCTGAATGCACATATCAACACATTACAAAATTGAAAGACTTCAGGTAACCATCTGCTAAGCACATACTGATCAGATATCGCCAGTTAACAAACCACAATTATGCAAAACTGCTCAATCTTCAGTTTCAGAATTGGTTAGCAACCTGAATAGTTTAGTAACAGCACCCTGCTTTGACTAAATCAGACACCACATTCACAAGTACGAACCATTAATTAAAACACGATTAAAATATAATTGAAGCTCATATTTTATGAAACAGACATTGCTTATCTTTCCTAGTACTGTATTAGACAGAAGCATAAATCTTTGGGTATTTCTATTTCCAGTATTAAAATAATGGAGGAAAAAAACATATCAAGGCAGCCTCATTTTAATACACACAAAAATACAAAGTATAATTTATAAAACAAATTACTTAAAACCTGTGAGAGCATGGCAGTTACTTTTCTTAAAAGAAAAAAAAATTTGTGTCATTTAATTACAGGGGTTTTTTTCTAGCAAAATTTCATTGAATATAAATTTCCAACAAAATGTTAGTAGAAACAGTCCTAAAGCATTCTGTCCAAATGCGCTTACTAGCAATACTTCCACTGGAAAAGTAGAAAGTAAGTTGTCTTTCCTCTCAAAGGATTTTCTGTTAAAGCCACTTAGTCTCAAGTCTAAACTTGACTGCCATAACTAAAATCTAGAAAACACAAAAGCCTGCAGATGTCTGACATGAAAAGAGTTGTGCTAAGTACTTAACCCATTTCCTAGGTAACAAAAAAATTCTAAGCTATCTCAATCCATTTCTCTTTTGAGTTTGTTGTTCTAAACCAGTTTTCAGACTACAGGAAAGACCCATTTTATGAGAAATGGTCATATCTCAATAAACTACAATCTGTATTTTCACTGAGAGCTAGCAGATATTCCTGTTAAATTCAAAATAATTGCAAGATTCAGGCTGTCACATTTTTAGGTCACAAATTACTGAGTATTAGTCATCTGATTGATTTGAAAATTTTAAAACTGAAGACTGGTTTCATTTATATAGTCATTTATGGGCTTCGGGGTTTGTGATTTTGTTTTGGGGATTGGTTTTTCTGTTTTGTTTTGTTTTTTAAGAATCATACAATGTATTCTATATTAATCACTGAAAATGATGGTTTGCAGATTACTTTAGCTGAAAGATAATCACATATTCCAATGACAAACCTGGATTATTTAATCTGCAATAACAATTATTGATCTGAGGTCACAACAATACACACAGAAGCATAACCCCCCAAAAATAGGGCTGAAGGTAAGTAGGAAAATAATTATGTTCACAAAAGCAAGAACTACTCGCAGGCAACAAAAGCAGCAGCAGTAACAATGACATTTTCTTCAGAACATTAGCTCTTTGTCAATTTTAAAATTCAGATAAATACACCACTTTTCTCTGAAAAGCGACCACTGCAGTTATCAACTCACTTGAAGCGGGTAATCATGAAGATCTATAAAAGCTGAATACCAACATTCATTAAAAAGGTAAAAATGGGATTTCCATGTGTATAACTGTTTGATAATGATAAATGATAACTGTTTCGTTAAATTCTCAAACAGAAAAATGCTTAGAAGTGTTCTCTTAACACTATGGGGTTTGTTTGGTTTTTTGTGTTTGGTAGTTTTTTCTCAAATTTATTCACAGTTCTAACATTAGTGGTTACCACACACATTTACAATCTGTAGAAACATTTCACTGAGATGTGGTTTTACTGATCATTCAGTTTTACTAGAAAAAATGGTTTTCCCTGATATATTTGACAAATTACCTTCATACAGCAGGGGTAACTCTTGGCCTTTTAGATTTGAAGAATCCATAATTATTAATCATGAATGTACTAACACAGACAGTAGTACATGGTTTAATACTATTTGCAAAGCTATCAGCTTTGACACTGTAAATATCAAATCCCACTGAGACTGCAATGAAATTTCAGTGAGTTTTCACCTTGAATGCTCATGCACTTAAAACGTAAAGCATTTTTAAAGAAAGTTGCCTTCTGTTCTCACTTCTTATGCAACTTTTAGAAAGCAGTCTTCTTAAAACAGGAAGGTGCATGATTCACCCTAGATCTGATTTTCAGGTGCAGAGTTACGGTACATTGTTAGCCAAAGCTACATACTAGTTATTTTGAGGTTTGTAGCTATAAGATGTACATGCATAATACCATCCAAAAAACAGAGAGAATTGAAACAGAAGTCTGTCCGAGAAGTAAGGGACTTCTTCATCACTACAAATTAACTTGTTATCAGAAAGTAGTACATGAAACAACATAACGTTGCATAGTTTGGGTTGGAAGGGACCTTTAAAGATCTTCTAGGCCAACCCCCCTGTCATGGTCAGGAACACCTTCCACCCAACCAGGTTGCTCAAAGCCCCATGCAACGTGTCTGTGAACCAAATAAGGTAAAGCAGAGGGATGTATTCCTTACCCCTGGGTTAAAAGTATGAGAACTTCATGCCACCTGATGCTATTTACAGATATGGAATCCCTTATTACATCATTTTGTGAGTGCAAGACAACCAGACTCTACAAGAATTAACATCATTGTCACATTGTAGATACCCAGTCACAAAACAGACTATAGGACCTACAGAGTTCACAGTTGTGCATGCTTGAACCTTTTGCTACTTCAGATATACCAGCAACTTTCACCACTAGAGATATTATTAGAGATTTATATATGCAGCTTGTATATACACAGCTTATTCCTGTTGTAGCTTGAGCAACCAGAAAAGATTTTCAGAACACCATGCTAAAAATTCATCTCCTCTGTGTTACATTCAAGGTTGAAAATTTTAACCAGCTTTGTCTTCAGATTTTGAATTCTTAACACCAATCATCTCCTTATCTTCAACTGAAGTTGCACAGAAAGATGTCAGGATTGCTATCATCCCCTAACTTTCAGGTGCTGCTTTATCTAAGTTTAGTCTCATCTCCAAGCTTGAGACTGCAGAATACTTTTGATACTCATACGCAAATAGCTCAGCTTATCCAGTTCTAAATAGGGGGGGAAAGTGGGGTTTATACAAGTATCTATATGTGTGTGCTTGCACAAATGCATGTATTAAAAAATTCTCCATTTTATGCTTCAGGACTTCTTCTGGGGATAATCACAGAGGAGATATTCAAGTGCCCCATTTGGGGATTTGCAAGGCAGAAGCAGACTGGGACCACCGCTTGCTCTTTATCTCCCAAAAGATTATTTGAGAATACAAATTGTACACAGATGTCTTATTGCTGCACACAGGAAGATAGTGCCTTGTCAGACTCCAACTATTTCAAAGGGCTTCATAAGAATCAGCACCATTATGAAATATCTTAATAAATTTAGGACACTTTCAGTTCTGGCTAGGCTACCAATTCCACACATGCACTGTATACTTGAGGACAGGAATCATGAGACAGAAGTGTTAAGAAAATATGCCTCATTCCAGTACTTTCAGCATGGACTTTACATCATGTACCCATTGTATCCTTGGCAACTCAACTCCTTATCTAAAGAGACAACATTGACAACTTGGATTTAAAGTTACAGCCATCATATGCTACTAGGCCTGGATTTGGTCTGGAGCTATTTAGGATGGCAGCTAGAGGCCAAATATTCCAAAACTTATTTGATGTGATATAAATGCATAACTCTGTTCACCATTATTGACGTTATAAATCAAAAAAGCTTATCCAGATGCTCTCCACTGCTTTATAATAAGGAAAAAGAAGGTAACTTTGCTCTTTTAATGAAAGAAGACAAGGGCAAATTATGAGAGAGGTTCTTCATAATTACAACAAACCAGTACAAGCCTGTAGAAGTAGCTCCTTATCCCACCATTTTTTTTGGTTCATGTTTCACCCCAGTTCTAAAGTAAATTACACTATTTTCTTTCTCTCATCATTTTATCTCTTCTTCACCTTCAACATACAGAGGGCAAAAACGAGAAAAAAAAAACAAACCCAAAAATATTGTAAAGATTTTCTTGTCCATAAATTAAAAAGAAAAGCTACGGTAAATATGATTCTAATGGGGGGAAAAAAGAAGGAAACTATATTCTAAGGAAAAGTTCCAAATGTTTCATTTTTCTCCCCACAACCAGCACATGTTGCCCCTAACAACACTAGTACAGTGAATAAAGATTTTACCCATCATATTTTTAGGACAGATTTATGAAGGACTTATGCTACACTAAAGTGGGTTTTCTAATGTATATTATTTCCTACATATTAACCTCAAGAGAGCAGTTAATTAACATTAAATCAGACTATTTAAATTTCTAAAATTAATTAGAAATGGATTTGTGAGTCAGAAAGCCTTTGTTTCATACAAAGTGTATAATGAGTTTGAACACCATCTTCATACACAGAGTCCTTTGAAAAAGATTTTTTAAACATTAAGGTTTCTTTCTGCAGGAAAAAAAAAAGAAATAAAAGAAAAAAGAAAAAGACAAAACACCCATGAATGTGTAGGCTTAATCAGCACCTTAAATTATAAATGAAAAAACATAGGACTACAGCCAGGTTCCCCCAGTGAAAGGCTACATGAAGCAAAGCACAATCCACAATTTTTAAAGCCAATCTTCTGGAACATCTTTTTTGGTAAAAAGCAAGCTATGAATAGACCTTAACCTGAATGGAGTTTTTAACCCTATGTATAACATCTACCATGTCAAAACAACTCAGGTCCGTTTTATCTAATTATATCCTAAACCAGGATTTTTTTCCTGGATTCATTTCTTGATGACAAGCTGTTCAAACACAGAGCACCTATCAAACCTAGTATTATCATCTGCTGCTTTTTTCTTTTAGTAGACGTTGCTGTCCATCAGAAGAAATAATTAATGGGTCTATTATGTACGAAAGCGTCATCCTGTCAATTCAGTGACTGGTTTGAATATCTCATATCTGCTATTCATTGATGCCATGCGTGCTCACTGTCCTGAGAGATGACAAAACACTACACCCTTCGGGATTTTTTTTTCCTCCCTCTGTTCTAAATCAGCATTTCACATCTGTGTCTGACAGAAGCATAAGGATCTGAAAGCGACAGACCATCATTCTTCCGAGAATAATGTTGCATGGATTAAAAGTTAAGACCTGATGTCTACTGATCCTTCCTGCATATTTCCTACAAAAATCTAAAACTTGGAGGCTACCTAAATGTGTAGGAAAATAACTTTTCAGTTTTGGAATAGCTACAGAAAACAGATGGAATTTACTGGAAACTAAATCTTCACGATTTTTTTTTAATGGGTGCCAAATACTTGAGTTAACTGGGGTCAGTGCATTTACCTTTTGTTTGTCTTTTCCTTTTTTTTATTGGGGGGGGGGGGGTCGGGGCAGGAGGAAAGATACAAAGTTCACAGGTTCTTTTCTGTTACCCGATTAGGGCAGAATATACACAAATGCTGAATACGGAAGAAATCTGATATTGGAGATACCTGGAAATAAACTACTAACAACCAATACCATAAGACGAAGCAGCAGTGAATAACAAGACGCTGTGGAAAAAGAAATCACAAGACGAGAGTGCACAATGCATTTCAAATAGAAAAAAGCTTCCTATCTTCTGAGTGAGTCTCAGTATATTCTGACAGAGCACAGATAAAGATTCAATCAAGTATCTTCTAGGTAAGTTTTTATTTCATATTCTGCTTTGATTTTTATCACATCTATATATACTTTAATGTATGGACAATAAATGAATTTAAATTTTAAATTATAAAGAAATTTATAATGATTTATAATTTAAATTTCTTTATAATGACAATAACTCAATGAATTTAAATTTCTTTATAATAATGATATTGAAGTTGAAATCCTTCTATGACTAATATTTTACGTTTTTAGATTTCCTATACTGTTAAAATAGTAGCTCTCTGTTGATATTAAGGTTATTCAAAGGAAAAACATTAAATGCTTTCTCTCTTGACTTACACTGAAATAATTCCTAAGACTTAAATCCTTCAAAGTATTTTTAATATATATTTCCAATCATGGCTGTTTAAGGAAAGTATAAAGTAATAAAAAGCCATGCATCTGTTAATATTGCTAAAACACATTTACTGTACTTCATCACCTATTTAATCTGGCAAAGCAAAGAACATTTTGCACCACAGCAGTAAAAGGATATCTTTTATTATAGGACAATGAATTTTTGTTTATATAAAAGGATATTAAACAAAGCTAAAACTGTTGATTAGTTATTTATGAAAAATAAACTACAGTACACTAAGGAAACAGCATCATGTCAATACACCCTAAGGTACTGTGTACAGAGTTTCAATGAAACGACTGAACACCAGTGCCCCAGTAAAACTATAAAATAGAAGGTGCAGGTCATCTCAGTTACTTCACTCATTTGGAACATCCACTACATAAGTCACAGAGATGTGAATTCTACATGGAAATAACATGCAAAACATTTTAGAATGAGATTCTAACATCTAACAGGACTTGAAAAATAATATAAAAGTAACTCAAAAAATGCCTGTGCTCACACACACTAAATACCTCACAGTCCTTGAAACAGAAAAAGCAGTCATGTACTGTTTAAAACGCCATTTTATAGTATCATATTGATCAATTTTACATGTAATATTAGCTTTGAAAACCTACATCTTTGCTTTTACTGTCTTTTACTGATTTCACACCATTTTTTGTTTACTAAGACACACTATATCCTTTTCCAGAATCATTTTAAATAGCTTTCCTCTACAACTCTGTCTCACTTCCCTCATTTTTATTTAGCACATCTTTCTCATTTAATGTACCCAGCAATTCTTTTTCCTTTTTTTTTTTTTTCCTTTTCCCTTCTTTTATGTTTTGCTAACACACTAAAATAATCTCTCTCTCTCACCTGATGCTTGCTAAGGACAAATTTGCCATTCATAAACACCTCTTTTGAAACCTTCACTTATGAACAAAGAAAGGGTTTATGAATTCCATCAAATGCTAGCAGGTTAAACTTACTTGCCAAAGACTAACAGAATATCATAAGACTAAAAAACAAGAAGTTGATACTATGCTAACCCTTGTCTCACATCAAGAGTCAGCAACATACTTCCAAAATAATGGGATTCCTACCAGGAAAAATGTGTGAAAAAACTTCCACAGGAGAGGGGACATCTTGTGCATGTAACTGCACAATACTTTTTATATTTGAAATTCCTCCTACAAGATCCCACTCTTGACTGCCACGACTAAGGGGAAGGGGTGGAGGGGAGGGCGACTCAACACACAACACGTTCCATAGTCTCTAAAGTTTCATGCTTAAGTCTTCTGCTTAAAACAGGAAAGATTTCTCCATTATTCTTTTCCACTTTCCCAACTGCTGCATTTGATAAGAACTTAATGAGAATTTTTGATAGTGTACCTAGCCACTCAGCCATTTTGTTGCTGACAGGTTCCAGCACTCTCTAACATCTCCCCAGTTTCTGCCTCTTTCTTTACCAAGTATCTCCAACTGCTCTCTTCACAAATGCTCAAACACCTCTCAATCTTATTTTCCTTTGCCTCACTTCACATATTATATTGACCCAGTAAGAATTCTTCCTGCCTCCTCACTGCTCCTATAACATCATGCACTGATACTTTTATCTTTCACCTAACATCTCAGAGAAAAAAAAAAATAAAATCATCAGTTAAGTTGGTTCTGTACGATGCAAAACAAAACAATATCACCATAAGTTTCAATGGCACCAGTTCAAGATTGACATAACTTCAACCATTAAAACCTATTACAATTCAATTAACATTTCTAACAAGCAGCAGATGTAATATAGCTTTTGCCAGCTAATTTCAGAAGACTGCTGTGTATCTGTGCAATCTAGTTCAGAGTTGGAAGTAAAAGAAAGAGGAAAATAAGAATTGTAATTCAAGTTTTGATTGTCCAGTTACTGCTCTCACACTGGTGAAGTTTTCTTACCTTGGATGTTGGGTGTGAGTTTTTTGCTGCCTCTTTTGTGAAAGGTATTATTTATCCTGGCTTTAAAAAACCAAAAAAAACCCTCACTCAAAACAGCTAGCCAACGTGCCTGTTTAAGAAAAATCAGGTTATTATTCAATGAGGGTCTCAAAAAGCTTACTCAAAATTTAGTGTTTCAGAAAATTCTAAACTGAGAATTGCAGTTACAACTTTTAAAGCTGTTTCAAATACGAGAAGCCTAAGAACAAGTGGAAGGCTTGCCTGTAGGAAGGAGAACTGGATACAACTAATGTTTTTAAAAGACTACTTACAACTATGTAATATTTTTTAAAAGTGGATTATTTTTTTTCAGATGTTTTCATTAATCTCATTAATCTTCATTAAGTCATCAAGATAACTGTTATTTTTAAGTGCATGATTTCTCTCACTTATCTTCAAAGGATTCAGATGTATAGACATAAATAAACAGTTCATAATGAAGTTCCAAAATCTAAACTTCTGCACAACCAGAAATAAATACATCACAGAATGTCTTCCAAAATGTGTAATTATGTAAAATCACCTCACCTGAAAGCAGTGAGTCAATATTTATTATTGACCTTTATCATAATCAGTTGTTCAAGGATCGCTAGGCATCTGAGAAGTATATCTTTTCATTTCCTTTCTGTATTAAGCTGCTTGTCTACATGAAATGGGTAAACCACAACACAAAATAACTACAGTCAATTGCTGAAAGAGAGTACACCTGCTCAGCAAAACGGCACAAACAGTACATACAAATGGGACCACTTCCCAACTAATTCAGCAGGTAACAAACATTAAGTGGCATAGCATGGTCTAATAAACCTTTTAGAAATTATGCAAACGAAACACAGACTGTAAGTCCAACTGCCCCTTTTGGGTGGTTATAGCTAAAAGAAACCAACAAGTAGCAGCACATAACTTGTAAGTATACATATTCCTAAATTGTTGACCTATCTTTTGCATTCACTTTCACATCTACTCAAGACTATCATGCATACAGGTAAAACATGAGGTACTCCTAAACTTCTACCTTTTTGTTAAGAGATATAACTTACATAACCGAAAGCAAGGAGTGTAATCCACAATTTCTGCTCCTATAGTTAGATCACTGGCCTAGTATGTCCATTTCACCTTGAATTAGATGAACACAAAATTCACCACCGCCATTTGCATCTCTCTCAAGCCCTCTCATTAAATAATCCCCCACCTCCAAAAGTCACTGTAACAAGAAAAAAAGGCTCTAAACCACCTCAGGACCATTTGCACTGTAAATACATTCAGATAATATTACACAGTATTACCACACATAAAGAAGTATATTCCAGAAATCTGAACTGACCAATATTACTTACATTCATATCCTATGTCATTAAATAAACAGGCAGAGACGGGTCAGGCAAAACCAGTTTACAGCTACAGGAGAGAATGCAGAGTGACAGACACTCTCTCTCTAACATATGAACTCTGGCTTAAAACAAAAGCACAATGGCTTATATATATTTATGGCCGATAAAAACTGCTTTGTGAAGGGGCCTGATATGCCAAAGCAGCATCTGCATAGAAGAAAGGTTTGTTACAGCAGACATAACTGTGTGCTCCTGGTAGCTAAACCTGCTGTCTTGCAGTCTTGACTTGTAAATGTTCAGCTCACCCCTCTCTTTTGCTTGTGAGGCTGCTGGTCTTTAACAAACTTTTAGGTCCAACAAAGCCTGCCTCCATACTTTAAATCTTAATTAACCAAATTGTGTATCACCTTATCCATTCTTTTTTTCTAGGACTGATGTTAAGCTCATGGGCTTACATTCATCTAACTAATTCCATGCAACAGCATTTTTTTCAGTATTCAAGACAGACATCCTTTGTCTTCTTCAACGTTTCTGCAATTATGAGGCACTAAAAAAGCATCTATTTATTTAGTCTGCCCCACTGAGTGGTACTGATACTTTACAAGGAATTCAACTTGCTGCCCTACTATTATATACTTATATATCAACCCTTGATGAAGACAGCAATCTTGCTGAAAATACTAAAAATATAGAAAAGTGAATCCTTCACAGGACCTCAATCCCTTTGACACCATCTCAAACTTTAAATACTAATTTATCGATTCTAAAGATTATAAACAGCAAAGAAAGAAGCACTTGGGAAAGGTCACGCCACATTGAATCAGAGGTTCCATGTAACCTCAAATGCTGCACAACAGTGCCCAGTAGTTTAAGTCTAGGGAAGCCTGAGAACCAGGCACACACACACAGGGCCACTTCCTCAGAAATATTCTGCCAGCCTCTACCTATTTGTACTTCAGGGATTCCTTGAGCCAGAGATGGTGTCTTATTTATAAGATAACCTTCAAAGGATCTTTCCAGTTGTTTTTTGAACCTGCACAAAATTTAAGCTTCCACAAGATCCTGTGACAAACTTCCCTATTTGAGTTACATCAAAAAATACCTTCATTTGAATTTGCTGCCAGTCAGCTTCATTCAATACTTCCTACTTCTTGTGCCAAAAGAGACAATTTCGTATTTGCCATATCCATCCTTCCATGATTTTACAGCTACAGCATATTCTCACCCATCTCAGTCTTTGAGACCAAAGACCTCTACTCTGCTTTACTCATACCATCCCCAACGCCTCATATGTAAATTCTTCAATACTGTTAGTCATCCTGCTGCCCTTGATGTATGTTTTCAGTACTCCTGTTTGCTTGTGGAGCCCCTGGTGTCCAAATAAGAGTTACATGATATGTCTATGTCACTGGTTTATATAGTGACACCATGATGTTTTTTTATTTGTTCTCTGTTCTTTTACTAATTTCTAGGGTTCATTTGCTTTCAACTAATGAATAGCAACAATCACTTCAGATGTCTTTAAATGTGATTAAAAAAAAAGTTTACACACACACACACACACACACACACGTACCTCACTTCATCTGCACTGAGTTTAATCTATCATTTGTGTGCTTTTTCTGCAACTCTCTGCAGTCCTCAGGCTATCCAGAATTAGTGGGGAATCAAAATGCACACTTTTAAGAGTGAAGGCAACAGCACATCAGATCAATTCAAGAGCCCAATGGCACAACCTTTAAATAGCTCTGGGGAATTCTCTGACACTGAAATTGATTAAACCAAGACTGACAATAGCTTTTGACAGTCATCATACTATGAGACGTGCTGTAATCCAACCAATAACTAGTGCATAACTTACTTTGTTATGACTGCTCAAGTTACCTAGAAAAGTGCACCCAAGAACAGTTTATTTGGCTTTGTAATCTATGGATTTTATTGGCTATTCTGGGGATAGCCTTTCATATACAATTACTAGAGAGAGAACCTGGTCCACTGTTCTTCAAGCAGGGGATTTGAGTTAGGGAACGGAATAACAGCAAGTTTCACTTCCTCAAATTTGTCCCACACCTCACTGAACCAGATTTATTGTATTTGCTATTTCATACATTTGCAAGTTAAAAAGTGAAGGAACTGCAATACAAAGATGTTTGTTGGTAGTATTTTACATCTGTAACGTCTGAAAGCAAATAATGGCAAATATTGTGGCACCCAACTATTAAAATTCTATACATTATTAAGTGTTGCAAGAAGATGAGGAAATTGAACCAATTCTAAGTTTAGCAGTGCCAAGCTGTCAGAATGCATACAGAAAGAGACTCTAGAAAAAAATTAATTTTCTTAAACACCTATATACATTCTCCCTAACAGGTTGATCAAAAATTCTTTTACCTATTCTAATGTAAATTAGATAAATCATCCCTATAATGCCATTATGTGGACATCATCTTTCCAGATATCATAGGTGTATACTACCCCTGTCACCAGTATACCTTGTCCATGTTATAGCCTCCCTGGATTTATCTACTAATTTAATAATTTCATTATTAAATGAATTCTAGTCACATGAAATCACACTACCAGTGTAGTTGTTCAATGCTTCAATTTTCAAAAATGCATTACAGCAGCTTTTTACCATACAGTATTGCTTGCTCAGGGAGTTATTTCTGTAACAGAGCAAACTTCAGTAGTCTTTTTCAAATGAAATAATTTCAATTTACAACCAGTCAGGGAGATTTAGGGAAAAAAAACCCAAACAACAAACAAACAAAACAAAACCAACAAAACCAAACATTGTCTATCACATCTGTCATCACCGTTAAAGCATCTGCAATTGTGAGGTAAAAATAATTACACTACTCTGCAGACTTTTTAAATTAAAAATTGTCCCCTTTTATCAATGCTAAAATTTAGACCATAAATACTCTTTCACTCTATTAAACAAGTTTATAAACACAGGTCTTTAATTCATACTCCAGTTCTGCTTCCCAGAAGGGTTCCACGATCCACTCCCTCAGTTTCCTACAATCACTGCAGCAGCAGAAAATGTAGCATGTTACAATACTTTAAAAGTAGAAAGGTCTGCAAAATGATAACCCTTAATAACTATTACAGGGTTCCACTATTAATAAATAACAGCCACAAAAAACTAAAAAAAAACACAAAAAAAAAGAAAATGTTAAAGTTAAGATTAACAGACACAGAAAAACTATTTGAAGTACAGGCACCAAATAAATACAAATAATCACATGGGGGATTTTTGTTGTTGTTTTGTTGATTGGTTTTGGTGTTGGCTTTTTTTGGGGGGTGTTGGTGTTTTTTTTTAACATAAAGATAACACGACCAAATCAAACACTTTGGAGACTTTAAAATGCTTTGCCTCTAGTTAAATGTTACTTTACCCAGAGATATTTATAAAGACCAATTTTCTTTGACAAGCTGAAGTGTGCTTGTAAGTTACTGGCAAGAGATTTGATGCTTTCAGATTACAGTTCTACAAGTTAATTTAGTCATCTCAGACTTGTAGGCAATTTTGCTCTAAGCGACTAGATTGCTCTTCGCAAAGATTTCTACTCCTCCTTCTTTCTCTCCCTCCTCCTCCTTTTTCATACTCAAATACAACTTGGAGAAATAAAGTTGTGTGATAGAAAGAGGATATATAAAAACAAGAGTAAGTGAACACTTATTAAGGCATTATGAAATTAACAATAGAAAAACGTAAAAGAAGGGCAGACAGAATCATGTGGAGTTACAGAATAGGAAATTCAAAACAAGAGAGACTCTGGTCTCTTATTTGCATTAAAAAAAATTACTTGCTGTCAGTATTCTAACTACCAATGTATAAATCAGAATTAGGCATCTGGATTTAATCCAATACACATGCATGCTACCACCAAAAAAGGAGCTCTTGCTTCTTCCCTTACTACTATGAATACCAATCCTAGTGTTTCCCTGATTACCCAAGATCTTTCCCTTCTCACCAGCTGTTCCATTTCACATTCCTGCCAACTCTTTTGCACCATCATGCAGTCAAATCAGGCAACTAAACCCATATCTGGTGAGAGGCCAAATCCATACTGTCACTGAAGTGCCTTTCAAACATACTTCTTCATCAGGAGAGGCAAGATGATCTTATTATATTACCAAGAGCAGAAGCAAAATACAAAGCAACTTCAAATTCATTACATTTTTATTGATAAGACCTCCACAGCTGCACAAGAAACATAACAACAAAGCCAAACATTCCATAGAGGCAAGAGAAGTGGAGACATTCAAGAAACAAAATGCAAGACATGGACTAGGTACCTTCTCAAAATGTACAAATGGAAGAGAAAATCTTGAATAAATTATAGCTGCTTTCATCAGAATTCATGTTTTAGTAATGACTGACAAGATGGCTAAAGCAATTAATAGTTACATATAAAATTACTTAAGAGATGAAAAACATCAAATGAAGCCAATTCACAATGATTGGTAACAGCTACAGATTTCTTTCTCTGGTATTTAATGTGTAGGAGTAGGGGAAGCCAATACAAGTCCATATTTTGCAGCTGAAACAAGCAGTGTTAGCCAGCCTTTTTTTGGGCAAATTATTTTGTTACTTGGGGTAAAAGCCAGTTTCTCCACTTACATAGAAGCAATTTTCTGCATTTCAAGTGATAAGTGACACAGTAAGATGAAAAGGAACTTGCAAACACCTTCCATTTTCACTGTTGTGACAGTGAACTGTCCCTTCAAACACAGATTCAACAAAATGACTAGTAAGTGCAGGACAGAATTCCTTGTAAGTTTTTGTCCTAGGGGTAATGTAGTCTTGAAAGGGGCACCTGAAAGGTGCAGTAAATATATTGTTGTTTTCCTTAAAACAAAAACGAACAAACAGACAAAAAAACAACACCAAAACCCAAAACAAAAACACACACACACACACACACAAAAAAAAAAAAAGAAAAGCTTGCTTTTCAAGATAAGAAGGTAAAGTGTACAAAAATTAACCACGTACAAGGCAGAAAAAAATGAGAGAGAATGAATGTTCCAGGCCTTAAGAAAGACTTCAGAACAGTCAACCAGCACATACTACTTGCTTCCTGCATACAACAGGAGGTGACAAGGAGCAGGATTTGTTAATTTTTCAGGAGACAGATCAAGTTAGTAGTCTCTGAAGTAATGTGTAGAGACCTGTGACATTTGGCAATGCTGAAAGTCCCAGACTAAGTACTGTCTCAAAGGACCCTGTTTGCATTTTGGACTTTTTTTCCCCAGATTTGATGGATGACTTATTGCCCCAGAATGAAGCAGAGTATTATGTGGGAAACATGGATAATGAATGAAGGACAATAATAATGCCTTTAGACTAACCTAATTGTTCTTGTCCGCCCCTGGTCGCACAGACACATCATGACAAAGCCCTGCACAGACAGCAATATAGTGAAGTGAGATGTAGCAACCAGCTTTCAGAATGAGTCTGTCTTTCAATGGGTCAGATAGGGTAGCAACATGCATTAAGAAACATATCTACATGAGAAATTCAAAACATTTTTTTTAATGTTATTTGCCTTTGAAAGTTGTTTGCCTCTTCAGTTAAGCATAACTTCTGTCTGGACAGTTATTTCTGTGTCGAGAAGTGTGTTAGCCCAAAGCAAATCTTAGGTTAGAAAAGCCAATCAACATTTTTCATCTGTCATGCTGAACTCTATCTCCTAACAAGTTCAGAAACATAAAGTACACCTAGAGGGGAAAAAAAATAAAAATAACTCTGGCATGACTCCATCAGCAAAGAAGCCAGGGCTAAACTGCTGCTTTCCATAATAACCACTTTGGTAAACTTCCTTGAGTGTCAGAAAGGTGATGATAAAGACTGCAAACAGGGTCTCTTTTCCTGAAGAAGTACAAATCAGTACTTTTTCTCTGGGACTATTACTCTTGCAATCCTAGTACTTCATTTACTCAGAAAACTTTAACCCAGTTTACCTCCTATTAACACTGAACTGTCAATTCAAAATACTTAGCTTTCCAAGACCTCCATTCTGCCAGCATGTTCCTGGCATAAAGTTAACCATCTTGAATGAAAATTTCTGTGCTATAAATATATGTAATTTTGGCCTCTAACCTTTATGGCACAAAAATCAATAGAATGATATCATCCCATTAAAGCTATCCAATTTAGTTTTTCCACCTTGCCCCCTTTGGAGCTAGATGAATACACTTTTCAGTGACACATTTTTTTGCATGTGGATGCACATGTACATATTCAAGAAAAAAATACCACATTATCACAGGCTGTTTTCAATCAAGAACTTGAGAGAAATACAGAATGATCAGTCTCACAATCCAAATTATCTGCAGCAGATTCAGAAATACCACGCTTTATAAACTGAGATGACGAGTGTGTACTGTCAAAGGAAGGTCATCTGATTCATGTTCCAGAAAAGGTTGAAAATGAGTCAGAACCAGAGAAAACATAATTCCTCCCCAGTCACACCCTATTCTGTCCCTCAAGCACACTTTTTTTATTGACAGAATTTCTAGTTCAGAATTTTACACATGCAGAGGGGTTTGGTTTACAGGAAACAACAGGATGGAAGAGTTCCCTTGAGGCTGGAACACACAGTTAATAAAACTCTTATTTTGAAACAAAGACTTCGGCAAGGTTTAATATGCCTTTGACATTCTTCAAGAAAATTACCCAAAACTAGACAAAAAAATAAGGCCTTTGGGAAAGAAACAAATCTCTTTAAGTGCTCAGAAGCACCATCTTCCTATACAATAGCCAGAAACCCCAAAGATGCCACTCCCAGGAGAGCTGAGTGAACAATAGCAAAGAGAACACAAAACATATGAGAAGCCAACATGTGATTTGGACAGGTATGAAAATATAGGGTGGGGGAAGGATCAAAAGAAAGCATGGATTGGAAGTTGGATGTGGGAACTGGGAACTCTTCAGCAACAGTATGAGATCAGGGACAGAACAATGGCAAAATTAATAGGTGTGACTCAGAAAGCATTAAAAAGAAAAGGACTGGGAAAGCCCAAGCTATCAGTAGCCAACATGAAAAGGAATTGCAGCACCACAAATGGAGTAAGAATAAAAGAGGAGCTGCAACTGAGATTAAGGAAGAAACAGGCACTCTTTGTCCTTTAGAGCACTGCTTACATCACAGTAAGTTTTCACTCCAAACCCAACATTTAGAAACAGCACTGCTCCCTGTGAACAAGCTTCTTCGGAATCTTGCTAAAAGAATACCAGTAGCTTCTGTGGGTCTCTTCTGATGGTGCAGTTTGGTCACAACAACGCTTTGGAGCCTTCACCAATGAACAAGGAAATGTTCCTATCACAGTTACTTTGTCTCTAAACTGTTATCAGGAATACATCAATCCTTATGAGAAAAAGAACAGTAAATGAAGTCTGGCTTCTGCAATTAAACCAATCTTCTACATCTGATATTCCTATCATCCTTACCATAAACAAAAAATGCTGGTTTTATGGAATTTTAGAAAATTTCTATTTTATTGTTTCTTTCTTTAATGTAGGCTGCTGAGAGACAGCACAAAAATATTAGAATTAAAACCAAACACAGCTCCTCCGTATCAATCAACAACTTTGAATATTAACTTAGAAGTAATATCTACTAATGCCATCATTGGAAAAGAGCCAATAATTTACAGGCAAGCAGAAGAAAGTCTCTGCTCTATAAAGCTTACAGCCTAACTCAGATAATTTAACAGCTTAGGACATTGCTCTAAAAAGCTGAGTCTAATTCAGGTAATTTAACAGTGGTTCAGAATCAGAAGTGCTAAAAAGAATCTGACAGAAAAGATTAAAATCAATCAAACTGAAACAAAGAAAATCACAAAGTTCATGGAGTTAAAAGGAAAATTCGCAGGAAGGGAGAATGGCAGAAAGTAAGTAAAGAGAAGTAAAAATAGAAGAAAGTGAACAGGACTGTAGTAGGAACAACATGCTAAATTATTAAAGTGAAAACAGAAATACTAAACATACTGTCTGAGTACAGAAGTCAGAGTAATTTGGTTTTGATTAGGAGATTTCACTGGCAGGAAGATCAGAGATGATAATGTGGCAGAACCATGATGACCAACATGAGGCCTAGTTAAAGCTGGTTTTAGGGGTATTATAAAAACCAAAGGACATGATTAAACAAAAGAAACAGTGAATCAAGTGAGTAGACAATTTTTATCTAGCTCTCAAGCCTACAAACTCAAGTAGTGGAAATTACAACAGCAAGACGGGAATAAAGATAAATTGTTCCACATTCAAACTTACTGATTTGAGATTTCATAACAAAAAAACCCGTAAACACATTTCGGAAAAAATACTGTCAATATATAGCATCAGCAAAGGACTAAGACTCAAAATTACAGAAGGATGTTGGTCAGAAAACTTTTTAAATGCAGAAATCTGGAACTTGAAAAAATTAGTGAAATCAAGGTGTGAAAAACTAAAAGAATGGGGGAGAGCATACCACAGTTATTTTAATGGGAGCAAAATTTAACCCTTTTAGTCTATGAATCTTATTCTATTCAGTCTTAATTCTGGCTGAATTCTCCAGTAAAGCATATAAATCTCTGAAACACTGAAACCTTTTAGATTTTTCTTTTATTACTTACCATTAGTTTTGCAGTACTATCACTAACACATATGGCCACATAGTTCTAAGATAACAGAATTTAAATGCATTCAAATCATAGATCACATTATATTTCAATCATACAGCTTTTATTACATTTTAGATAAAACTTAGGAGGAAAAAAGGCACAAATATGAAAGCATATATAATAAGTACAGATTACCTGTTACAGGAAAATACATTTACCAAAAAAATGTAGTTAGTATTTAAAATCTTGCACTTCCTATTTTTAATTCAGAAATAAAATAAAAAGACAGCTTGCCTGATGAGAACAAAAAAGATGAATTTCTGTAATGCTAGGAAAAGTTCAGGAGGAAGCACTGAACAGATGGAGAACCAGCTTCCACTGATGCCAAGTCCTGTGAGATTTTACTGCAAATCTTTAACATGGATGGGTTTTTTCTGTTTGTTCGGAAAAGTTATTTTGGCTAGGGAAGGGAGAGAGAGGAGGGGAAGAGGTTACATTTTTATTCTTTTCAGATTCCTACAGGTATATAAACTATATAGATAGTAACTCTCAGGTCTATGAACAAGTCCAAAGATTGAGACTGCCCAGGGAATAACTGTCACAACTAAAACCTCTGCAAGTGGAAATGAGACCATTTGGATAAAGAGCCTCCATAGATGGGAAACGGTATCTACTACGTGATGATAAAGACGGAAAGTTCTGATGTGCTAGGATGGGGCTAGAAGGAGAAACAGGAGAGGAGAACATGTCAGGAAAGCTCAGAGATGGTTTATGGAATGAGGTAGCAAAAAAAAGGAGAGCATGAGAAAAGATGCATGTAAAGGACACAGCCTTAACTGCTTATTTCAGGAGCACATATGCTAGGAATGTTCAAGTGCCCTATTATCACAAAGCTTGTGTCACCTGATGAACAACAAAGACATGAATTTCTGCATCTGTTGAATTTCTGACCAAATAAGATACACTAGTTGAAAACACATCCACTCCACACATAGTCACAGACATGCAAAGGATAATGAAAAATTACTTCTCAGTTGCACAGAGTAATAATGTATTCAGAGTTGATAACCAATAATTCTTCATTAGTTTAGATATCTCAGTGGTTCAAAAAACAGAGTTACAAAAAACAGAGTTCTGTTGAGACCTATGGTCGTAAATAATTTCACAGAACAGACATACAAAATTACAAGACTGGTATATGGGATCCCTGATATATACAGTAATTCAAATCAACAGTAAGTTAGGCAGTTCTGTAAAGGAAACCGATTTTCAGCTATTCTCTAGAATTCTAAAACTGAAAGGACTGGTTTTTAGCACCCAAACTACACCCTGCCATTCCAATTCTTTTTCTTTGACAGAATTAGTGTCAGAAATAAGAAAACTCATTCAGTCATCACTCCTTTCCCTCCAAATCTTTGTAAGTATATACTACAGATAGAAAAGTTGAAGGAACACCCATTTTTAACACAAGCCTTGCTTCACTAGTGTATCTGCTCAGCTTTTCCAAGACAGCCAATAGTCTTCTGTACACTGTTAATTCTCATGTATGTATCACCCATGAAAATGACAAAAATGCGCAATATATTGCAATAGACGTATACAGAGGCCCCAAAGCAAGAGGTTAAAAAACCAAAACAGTTTTAGGGAACAGAAAGTAATCCTCTATTTACCATTCATTACTATTATGCTAAAGTGATTGCTCTTTTGATTTTTGTTCCATACTCCCTACTGTACTTGAGTTCTAGGTACCTACAGAAATTATACGAATTCTCACAATACCAAAACTATTCTCCCAGTTTTGTTTGAACTCCACAGCAGCTCTTTCTTACCCTTTAAGGCAATCAGAATTATTCAGCCATGGCCAAAAGACTAAATGAAAAAAAAAAAATATATGTCCAAAATTATTTTTTTTTCATCTTGATAATCATCACATCCTGCAACTCAGCACCCTGCTACAGAGGCACGTATGTTGGCAGCTTTTGGCTGTCAGTGTTTAAAGGAAAGTGATCCAGTCCCTGAACACATTTTGGTCAGCTCTATAAAGAGATTTTAAAAGCATATTTTTAAACCTAAAGCATCTATTCACAGCCAAAAACCTAACGAAGAACTGAAATCTATTTTGGGGTGTTTAACCATCAGCAGTCAAAAAATGAGGACAGCTCTTCAAACATGGCAAGATTCTTCTAGCAAAGTAAGGTTATCCTATCACTTCCACTTCTCTTGCTCTTTACGCTTCAACAGCATTTTCACTAAACTGATTCAAGACATATCCCCCAAAGGCTTCACAATGGACTTGTAGTTTACATCAGCTAGACACCAAAAACAATACAGAAAAATTTGCTATATTCAAGGTCAATTACAGAAAGAAAAAAAAATAGAAAGTTGTAAAAAGGAAAGAAATAGACTTAAAAAAAAAAAGTTATCATACTGCTTTACACACAAATACAGTAAGCCCTAGCAAAGAAGCTCTGTCAGGTTAGTGACATTAGCAGTTATCAAAGCCACCTGGCAGTTCTTACTTAAGACTATTTTCAGCCACTTTTTAACTATTCTGTCTGAAATCTTCCATGCCAGTTGTCTGCTTCAGGTAGTCTTTTTCTCACCCTCCCCTCACCACCACCTTTTCCAAAAAGGTCAGGGAATGGCTGGAACATTTTTCTACCACAAAAGGACCTGAGAATAAAGGCCCTGAAACACTGTAACCACTTTCCTGCCCTGAATCAGTAACTTCAAAACAGGCTGGACAATGGTTTTGTAGCAGAAAGGTACATTTTGCTCATTTTGTGAAAAATCTGACCCAATTTAGCCAAGCTACACACTTCTAGAAATCCGAGTTGGTATGTATTTTTTGGCAAGATCTGCTGGAGCTTAGCAATCAATCACCAAACAGTCCATCCTCAGTGATCTTATGTCATCTCCACAGGCAAGGCAATTGAAGTCAGTCTCCTCTAACGTTTGGTTATGAGTAAAGAGCCAGATTTTCACTGTAAGTGAAGTCTACATTTAAGAAGCACTAGGTACAACACTGAACAAAGTGTCACGTGTATTTCCTCAACCTCAACTATGCCAATACCCATACAACAGTTAAAAACAGTGGACTGTCATTTCACATTGTTGGGTAATTGAGTAGGATTTAATGTACACCGACAGAGTGTGGGGAGCGAAGAGGGAGGAAACAGCTTGTAGTAGAGATAAGAAATTGAAGCTTGAAAGAATAAACTGGGATGGACTAGACAAGGCAAAAAAACTAAGAGGAACATAAGAAGATGTGATAGTCAGTAAGAGAAAAATTGGGCCAAATAAGCAATCCCAGGCAGAACAACTCAGAACTGGGGATCAGGGGATAACCAGGACCAGACAGTGCGAGGGAAAATATAGCTGGATTTTAGTGAATATATGTGGAAGGGAAATGACTCAAAAGAAAAGTCTGAGAAAAGACCCACCACCAGCAAATCAAAAACAGACAAGAATAAAAATCAACAGAAGCAAGGGTGAGTGAGAAGGAGCAGGCAAGCAGAGACTGACAACAGAGGGATGAGGTGCAGTCTAAGGCAGTCTGGGACTAGTCAGGCCTAAATATTTTGATTCAAAAGACAGAATCAGTGATGCACTAGAGACTAGCTTGAGGCAGGGACAAGCTGGAAGCCTAGGAAAAAAAAGAAAACCAACCAAAAAAGTGTGTCTTCAGAAGTTATAAAAAAAGATAAAATAAAATACCCTAAGACTTATTGTCCTCTGCAAATGTCTGCAAACCTCTTCTTCTCAAAAAAAATAACCCACTTTACTACAGATAAAGCCCTGTCACTTTCTTAATTCAAACAGTAATGTTTATACACTAGATTTAAAAGCTCCAATCCTGCTAATTATCAACATGGCACGCATATGACAGTATATTAGCGTTCTCATTTTGCCATTTTTTTGTCGATATTAACTATAAAATAGCACAGAGAAGCACATTTACAAAATCTTAAACAAAACCAAGCTTGGAATTTTAGTTCCATAGGCACCAGGACTATTTTTTTTATGGTAGCTCATTCAATTAACAGAGTATTTGCTGGGAATAAATCCAAGTTGCATCTTGAAGGATGGCACTCTCTTTAAGACCCTGCTTTCAGTATTATGGAACTTAAAAGTTACATAGGATAACCCTATTTTTATCTAACCTTTTGCCAAAGGAGTCTTAACTGGCTGCATTAATTACACTGTTGCATATTAACAGTAAATTGCAAGAACTTTCTAAGCGTTTGAATTCATGAAAAATGGCACTGTAACTCCATTCCCTCTCCAGTACTCACCTCACTGCTTGTTGCAATTGAATTGAATCCAGTGTGCAACTTCAGAATGCTAAACAGCAATATGCTAACAGAAATCAAAATTATCAAATAAAGCATAGATGCAAGCTCTTTCTCAGACCACTAGAAATAAAGATTACTGAATTCTCAGTTTTTGCACATAAGCCAAAGAAATCATGCATACACCCCCAACAAACGCTGCTTTATGTGACTCCAAAAAATCAGCATTATTGTTTAGAAGGTACTTTTTTCTTCCTCTTAAAGAAAGTCCTTTATTTAGTTGCTGTTTCTTATCAATTTATTTTAATGTCAAGAACAGTCACAATATATCCTAAAATAAAGCACTCTTTAAACGAAAGATTCAGAATTAATAACTAGTAAGAATACTAACTAACAAGATTTTAATTGTAGGCACCCAGAGAATCTGCAGAGTAAAATAACTGGGTTCGTAATAACTGTATTGGAGTATAACTTAGCAAAAATACAAATTAGTAGAAATATGCAGTATTTCCTTATATACTCAATTCAAAAGTACTAATCATCAGAGCATTTTAAAGAGATTTTGAAGGCTAAGTATAAAATTAGAGGTACTAATGTTTAACAAGCTACGCCATGGCAACATGCAGCTCAGAGTAGATCTTTTGATTTAAAAAGTTTTCAGTCGTGATTATCTACTTTGCTTCCAGGCTATGTTACCTACCCAGCTCTGAGAACCATACCAGACATCCAGACTCCAACCATCCAGAAAAGTCAATACATACCTTGTGATTCTATGATTAAAACTTTCCAATTAGGCCAAATTCTGATATGT
Source organism: Neopsephotus bourkii (assembly GCF_033783945.1). NCBI lineage: Eukaryota > Metazoa > Chordata > Aves > Psittaciformes > Psittacidae > Neopsephotus > Neopsephotus bourkii. The sequence goes on from NW_026902266.1 coordinate 582,128, forward strand.
TCATGTAAAACTTTAGAAATTGATTCTAGTACAGAGAAAGAAAGGTCTGGGCCTTGTTTCTTTCCCACAGATAATTTCTAGCTACAGCCCGCCAAGCTGTGGCTGAAAAATCCAATTACTCAGATTTCAGAGTTTCAAAAAAAAAAACCTCCTACAATACACCATTTTCAGCTTTTTACTAAATGGTATTCCAACACAATGGCACATCAAGAGCTTATAAAATAATTGTAGGTAGCTGGTTTTTGTGCAACTACCCATACTATTCACATATAGATAAAAAATAACTACAGCCTATGCCTCAAACACCTCCTTTTATGATCTCCTTTAAAGAGGGGGGGAAAAAACTTATCTTTATTTTCAAGGAAAGTAACTTCTGCTATTCATGCACACATCTGTGCAGTGATGATTACAAATGTGTCAAACAACAGCAAGCACCTGCTTGACTGCTTAGCTGTTCAGCCATACTAACAACCTTTTCCAGAAAGCAACAAAATGACCAAGATCAGTAAGAAACTCATTGTCAATAAGAATAAGCCCAAAGTAACTCGATGCTGCACACACTCAGACCCATACATAGCTTCACTAGGAAGCTATAAATGCAGCAGCCCTCTCTTATTCTCCATCTGCCACGGCATGGTACAGCCTGTATGTTATAAGGCTGCTCACATGGGGATTTTGAGCACTCACAGCTACATCAATAGCAGACTTACTGAGGCAGATAGGAATGGTATTCTACGGTCCTGTTTTATCATCAAATACAATGGCCAGAACAGTAGTAACCTATAGAGTACAAAACACCTACCTGCTGAGCTAAGCAAAACACTGAAGTCTGTTCCTCTCTGGGTCTCCCCATGTTCATTCTGTCCCTCTTTTTCTGTATCCTCATAGCGGCTCCAGTTGGAAACTATTTTTCTTCTTGAATAGCTTTTCAGTTCTTCCTTCTCTTCTTCCTCTTGTGATTCAGTATCATCATTCTCCTCTACCTGTAACATGTAAATGGACAGTTAAGCCACTGCAACTCAAAAGCATATTGTTCTGTATTTAAATAGTCATTCATACAAACAACCACCACAGAATTAAAACCCAGAAAGACAAATGGGCCTGCATCTCCACCAAAATTTTAGATCAGGTGCTACCATCTTCCTGACATAGTTCCTCAACAGTATAATTAAAAACAGCTAATGAAGCTTCAGTTCTCACAGGGGTCAAGCAGTGACACTGTTGCTAGTTCATTCCTTTCTCTCCTATTCTGGAAGTCCTTAATGAGCAGCTTGTCTCTTGAACCTGAGAGCGATGTGCAGGGAGCAGATCTAAGAATTTAATTACAGTATCTCTGTCCAAGTGTTGCAGTGATACAGGTGACAATTGAAATAACTGATGTTTGTAGAGCAGAATAGGAAGATAATTCTGCAGAAAAACACCTGGAAAAGGGTGATCTATGTAAGAATTTCCACTACAACTAAATACAGGGTCTTAAGTAATATGGAATCATTAGTCAAATTAATTTCCATCATGAAAGCAGTTTTATGGAAATACATATGGAAAAATTAAATAGAATGCTGGCAGTCAATCTACTAGCCCAAGCCCTTAAAAAGCTCTAGGGTCAAAAACAGAACTCATCACAGAGATGAAAGCAAAACAAACATTTGCCACAAGTACTTAACAGCCATGGAAAACTCCCATCCCTCGAATCCTCTGTATCAACAGAGCTCTCCCAAAGCCTGGGGTTCAGCTGGAATGACTACCAGTTCACAAACAGAAAGACTTCCTGGAGGAAAGAGCACTCCCCAGGTGAGAGGAGAACTGAGAGCACCTAGGAAAGTTCTGTACAAGATACATTCTGCAGAAGTCTAAAGCTCTGAAGAAATGGAGTAGAGTCAAGAAAGAAGAGATTCCCACTGTGCCTGCTTCCAACCTTTCCTGCTGACAGCTTCAGACTCTCTTCTCTCCTTTACTCCAACTTTCCTTTCACAAACCACAGTGTGCTGCTGCTATACGTTTAAATTTTGCTCTCCCAATAATAAGTACGTTCTTCATGACTAGGACAGTAAAATTCAAGTTTATCTGCATTGTTGTAAAGCTTACAGCCATCTGCATTCAGCACAAAATAATTTAAAAAGCAAACTACTTTGGAATAAGCCATCCTACATCCACAAGCCAAAACACCCTTACAGCTCACCATCAGACACTGACTTTTAGTTTAAACTTAGACACTAGTTTAAACTAAATGTAATCCTGAAATAAATGTGAAGAGCAATTATTTATATTTTTTAAAAGTCCTTCAAGTGAAAAACTATAACATCTGGTCCAAAAAGATTACTGAAACCTTTAGTAGTTACCACATTTCTAAAACTACGTTAGTTATTTTAAGCACATATTGTGGACTTACATACTGGTACAACATTGGATCACCTGGGAAAAACAACTGCACAAAGCTACTACCAGGAGCAAATCACCATCACTTCATTAACTTGTTTTATTATCAATGAGTTACTTTAATAGCTGAAGAAAGGACAAAGAACAATGAAACACATGCTTTAGATTGAATTTAGAAATCCATCATGAAGAAAGCTGAACTGATCCATACAAACTTAAGTTACGCTCTGCCTCACCTACACAAGGACAAGCTGAGATTTTCATGTTCCTTTAGTGCCTGATTACACAACAGAAAACCTTCTGTCAGTGCCAAATAGGCCCGTTGCACACCAAATACTGTATTTATATATATCATAAAAAGACAGCAAGATACAGACAAAAAAGCTGTAAGTAGCATTTTGTGGACAACAGACCTTGTTAGTTCTTAGATCTGAAAATACATTGAAAGTTACCCAAAATAGCAAGGAAGCCTATTTCACGGCTTTTAAACAAATGTCCACTGAAAAGCATCTTCAACCACAGTTCTGAGATTTTCAATTCTCTCTTGTTTGATGTCTTAAAAACTAAAACTGACTTCCCAGCATATCATATAGTAGCAAAATCAGAATTCGAATAATGACTTCACATGAAAAACAGTCCACCACAAGCTTCTTTCACCATCATTTGAGAGATCTGGTTAAAATCATCAAAAAGCTTAAACACAGATTAAAAGCTGTCATAATTATACAAATATACTCCCAGTTGTCAAACAGCTGACAAGAAGTAAAATATTCTGAGCATTCTCACTGGTCCTGTGCAATTTTTAAGTAAATTCTCTTTTATTTCTGTTCATCAGATAAACACATTAAAGTGGTTGTTGTGGACATATGGTTGTTGCATGAGCAAGGGGATGAAGTCATAACGCTCTGGGGATTGATCCAGAGCTTCCAATTTCCACAGTCAAATCTACTTACATCAAGAAAAGAACCAACTTATTTCTCTTATGTTCTTCCCCTATAAATTGAATGATTTTCTATAATCCAGCAAACCTACTGAAATTCCAAAGGATCTGATACAATTCACAAGTCAAAGCAAGAATAGTGCCACACAGATATATCTATGTAATTACTTACTACAGACCTGTTTAAAGGATTCACTCCTTTCAGATGTCAACATAAACAAAACAGGACTATCACCTTCTTATTTTAACAAGCTTCCAACAAATAAATACAGATTCAAACATTTTCTCTTACACTGCACTAAATTCTTTTTTAGATTCTGTTATTAGCAATGCACAGCACACCTCAAGGAAATTTCATTTCTTAGACGTAAAACTGCTAACTTGAACTTTAGGAAATAAACCCCAAAGTCTCAGGAGGATTAACAGTAGTTGTGCAGCCTGGTTCCCCAAATACTGTGCTGAGGTTTACTTTTGACATGCTTACATTTCCAGTAAATATTTAATGGAAAATTTTACATGATGCACTGCCATCCTACAAGATAAAACTGAAAATAAACACATTTGAATATTCAACATACAAACAACTTAAAGATGTGTCTTCACCATTAATACAATCAAATACATCAGAACACTGATGGACGATGCTGCTTCAGAAAATAAGCTTCTACCATTTCATGAGACAGCTACCATCTAAAGTAGCAACCTCAGAAACACATAAACATAAATATTTATTACTTTCCTCTTAGCCGCCTATTGAGCTAGTCTATATGCTGATACCACTGTATTCATACATTACTGAAAATGATGCTTAATCAGTACACAGCAAACATCTGCCCTACGTGTAATGAAATATAATAGTTTTCCCTCCCACCCCATCCTCAAATAACAAATGATACAAGCTGAAACAAATTCTAGAAGCCAATTCAAATATAACCTTTAAACAATATTACTCAGGTAAGGAGAAAAACACCTTCTGCCACAGGAGGTATAACATTTATCTGCTGTGCCTCTATTTCAGATGGTATTACATGCATTACCATTTGCACACTTCATTGAAATTTTGAGAATGGAAAAAGTATGCAAAAGCCCAGTTGAACAAAACCAGGAAACCTTCAGATTGTTTTTCATATCAGAAACAAATATATACACAGTGTTCTGCATAAACATTTAAGTTCATCGAAGCCCTTCAAAGAACAGTTAAAGAGCCAAGCTCCCCTGCAGAGAAGCTTATATGATGTGGGGCCTTCCACCAAGAAATGGACTTTCATCCTTTACCAGAGCCTATGACTCCACTTTCCTTCTGAAGACAAGCAAAATGCACAGCACACATGACCGCAATCTACAGGCTCTACTACAGCAAAAAGATATTTTAGTACACTTTCATTTATGCACTAGTTTTGCATACAGGGTTGAAAAAAACAGCAAGCAGGCTTTCTGTTTGACTTTTCTCACAGATAAGAACATGTTGATGCACACGGTTCAGGAATGAAGGTGTCAAAATGAAGTAAACATTGTTCTGAGCAGATAATTTCCCCTGGCGTCGTCCTTCTGCACTTCACTGGAACCCAGAGTGGTTTCAGATCAAATCAAGGCTGAAGTACATACACAGTGGAGAAAGTGCAACAGTGACCTCTTCCATCCTGCTTCAATTACTCAATCGCTCTTCACTGTAAGGGCAGTCAGTCCTAGCATGTTAAGCACATGTGTTCAAACACTCAACAAGGCCTGTTGAGCTCACAGTCCTCTAAAAACACTAGAAGTGCATTAAAAGTCAGAGTTTCCATTATGACTTTCTAAACCTGTATGTATTACCCTTAGGAACCCACAGGAGTTACAGCCATCTTCCTATTCAGTTCTATTAACTCTGTAATAAAAGTTTAAAACATTCAGTCTTTGTCAGTACTTGGAATACTCTATGGTGACTGGGAGGAACACGGAAACAATGTATTTTCAGCTTGCCTTTCTTTGGGCCAACTGCCCTTCCCCACTATGTAGGTATCATGCATTATTAGATTTCCATTTTATTTATTTTGTAGTATTTCTCCCAGTTCTCTTTCCAAGAATGTAACTTTATGAAATACATGAAAACACAGTTTGAGCTTTTTTGTTAATCTGATACAAAGAGCACAGCTATTTCTCCCATTCACCTTCTTCACAAAGTTATACAATCTTTTCATTTTCTCTTTAGAAACCCTTCACAATTATACTGATAAGAGTGTTACTTTTCCCCTTTGCTACTGTAACTCCAGTATTACTGTTTTGAATGTTACACCTCTCAAAAACATACATATTTTCTTCTCTCCATTCCTTATTAGGGACACTTACCTGCAATACACGAGACATATTCCACTGCTATGCATATACATTTCCATGTTCATAGGCAGTGATAACCACTGTCTAATCCCTAAATTTGCTGCTCTCCCGAACAGCAACAGGACACACCAATTCCTCGAGTAAATTTCTACCTTGATTCCATCCTCCCTTCTTAGAAACTGCTGTAAAGCTGTGGCCAAGTGCAATGACATTCAGTCTCACCTGTCTCAATCCCAATTTCTCTTCTCATCAGAGGAAAAGACTAGCAAGACAAAATGAAAATATACTATGGGTTGAAGCTGACCTAAATTATCAGCTGCATCATGGATGGGCATATAGCTTTTCCTCATTTGCATTTACAATAGTAAGGTGTCTGTGCAGAGACAATTTCTCCTCTCCTCCCCAACTCAATCTGAGCAACATCTGTTACAGACAAAATCTCACAGATGGAATTTTTAAGTCATGGGGTCAGAAAACCACATATAACTAAGAAGCAAAACAGTTCGTGATCTCTTTGAATTGTTTTGCAGAGTAAAAGTCTCTACACTTGTATGAGTGACAATAAGTAAGGTAGCTCAGCTGATATTAACTACTGTTTCCTTCAGGCAGATATAAGTGGAAATGTCAAAGACATAACAGTTACTTTAATGACTTAAATTGCTCTTGGAAAGACATACCTGCTTTTAATTTCGTGGTTCAAAGTTATTGCTGGTGTAATCAAACAGGAGCAATGAGATTACACCAGCAATTATCTTAGCACAATACGAATACAACACAATCTCAAAAAGACTTTTTTTGTAATGGCGATCATTAAATGTGCCTTTTTTTTTTTTTTTAACCTTAATTCCAGAAAGGTACAGGAGAATCCCCTGACAGCTTAATTTTCTCTATCACAATGATTGATAGGCTTATACCTTATGATAGTTATATATAGTATAATAATCTTCAAAAAAGTTCTTCTGATTTTCCATATTTACCTAATAGCAACCCCTAGATATATGTCCCTCTTCTCTGTCTTGGAAGTAATTAGATTTATTAACATTATATCTAAAGTTGGCAAAGGAATACATTATCTGATTTATCACAGTAGAAATTTAAATAGGCTCTCTAAAATACAAACTGTGTAGGATATTAAAGAAAAAATACATATTCAGATTTATGGCAAATGAAAGCCAAACTGCATTTTTAAACACATTTCTTAGATTAATGCTATTATTTTACAAAAGACAAAGTACTAATGCAATTTCATACCAATGCGAGTTTGTAGGTGTTTAGAATCAACATGTCCTTACCTACCAGAAATAATATAGAAGTTACCTAGAGAGGCAGCTTCAATTCAGTGACAGAATTTGAAATACAATTCACAATGACACAGACATATGGGAATTTAGCTTTAAAAACAAACAAACAAAATTACCAATAGTGAAATAACAAGGTAAACATGTTTGTCAGCATGTTACATACATACACAACTATCTGGGAAAATACCATGAAGCATACCAATACATTACTCTGTCTACCTTTGAATGTTGATTATAAACTTCTATAGAGAGAAAAAAGAGAAAGTTTGAACAATAAAAAGGTCAGTACAAAGTAAGAGTAGAATACAATCCCCCAAACTGTTCTTATTTAATACTCTTACTCCAGATTTTAGAAAAGTGAATAAAAGGTAAGATTTATAAATTTGCCTGAAAAATAAGATGTTCCTAATGCGGTGACACCATAAGATACCATAGTTTCTTTCAGAGGCAGAATAGTTTGTAATGCTCAGCAACACCCGGCAAAAACTGTGAGCTGTTAGCTTATCTATACATAGTTGTTTTCAACAGACATCATATTCACAAGTCTGACCACAATAACAATGAAAAGGTAAATGTAATAAACTTGTTCACCAAATTATTTTGCTTCAAAGTTCCTGCTTATTCTATCTGTGAGATGCAAATAACAGAAACTGATTAGCTCCATGGTTGTTCAAATGGGTGGCTTACAGGGGCAGGATAAACCAACCTCTACTATGCACTTCTGAAGTTTTGTACTGCAGCTTCTAAAGACTGATTTTGAAAACTTCACTCATAGATAAAATAAACTTAATAACCATGCAACGTATGTTCACATTAAGAAAATCTCAAAAGCTCTATTCTCTAATATTAGCAGTAGACTTAGAAACTTGGTAGAGCCCATCAAGTAATTACTTCAGAAACTACTTTGCTCATTAGATACACGAATTTTCCAAACTACAAATCCATCAGCTAGAATTTAGCTCTACTAAGTTAGATTAAAACTCCAAACTAAAGAATATCTGATGGGGTTTGTTGCGAGAACAGTATCATAAATTCAGAACTCAGACTGCAATAATTGGGAAACTCAGCAGAGAATCAAGCTGCATTAACTACAGAAGCAGTCTTTGGCCTCCATTTCCCAAGGCTAAGCCGTACTGCAAGCAAAGAGCCTGTAGGAAGCTTGTCCAGCTGCTGTCTACAGATAAAGAGACTTCTGATTTTTCAAACTTTCCAAGCCAATACATTTCCACCAACAGAAAATCAACTGTATTTTTTTGCTTAATTCAGTGGAAATGATTATATGAAAGTTACTGGCAACTATGCAAACTCATCAAGCACAAAACCTGGTAGCCGTATTAATTTCAAATCATCAGCAACTTAAAAAAGCTGAATGTTTTCCTTACAAATATTCAGTCAAAAAAACCAGTGCAAAGACTAAATAGGAGCCTCTGTCTTGGTAGAAATAACAGGTTTCAAGAAAACCTTTCGAAGTAAATACATTGCGCCAAAGGTCATAGCTTTTTCTGTTACTGATTGTTCCTATGTATAGGCTGCATTTGCCAAAGTCAGAGTATTTATATATTGCATACATGTGAAAGTTGTATGTCGTATTCTAAAATCAAGTTATACTTAACATCCTGGATAGGTTAAGGAAAATTTCTACAGGAAGTTATTTGTTCTTACCAAATCTGCCGTTCCTGAATAGAAGTATCCTGAGCTGCATTAGTGACTGTATTCAGAAATGGATTCATTTCTTATGTGTTAATGTCACAGTATTATAGACCAGTCCAAGCCAAAAGCAATTGCAAGAGGTCATCTTGTCCAACAGCCTACTCTCTTAAAAGAAAGTCAAACTGAAATCAGACTAAGCAGGCTGGGACTTTGTCCATTCTGGGCTTGAAAGCCTACAATAGTATACCTAATTCTTAGTGTATTATTTTGTTGTTTTATTTTAGCACTTCTAAAATTGCAAAAGCAGTTGTATTAACAACTTGTAAAGAAAAAGCATGAAGAGTTCTGTAACATCAAGGAATCAAAGTTTATTGAGAGTATACATTAACTCCAACAGTTCAAACCCAGACTTTTTAAAATATTGCTATTTTGCTAGTCTTCACGAGTTAATGGGTAAGACAGCCTCACTCAGTAAACAGATCTGTTATAAACTGCTACACATTGAAAAGCTCTGTACTTTTGCAACCATATCAATGATGAAGTAAAAGTATGACAAATTATGCAAAAAGCTCACCAAAAGCAGCATCCATCTGGAGAACAGAGAAAAATTTGCATCTTGATTCTAATCCACAAAGGTTATTTCATAAACTTAACAAAATCTGCTCAAAAGAGTAAAGTTTAGAGAACACCTCAGTTACACAGACAAGTCTAATGTTTATTTAACACCCCCTACACACGCACAGTTTTAGAATAAAAACAACACAAATCCAGCAACTCCCTACCAAGTTCAAAACCAACATGTTGAAGAAGCTTCAGAGTTTCTCACGCAAAGAAAAATATGTGACAGTTTCTCAATACAACATTTTTTGCCACAATGAAAAAAAAAGGAAAAAAGCTTAAAAACAAGCTTTTGAAGGATTTCAGCTGTGCTATATTCAGAACAAAGCATTCTCCAAAACTTATCTTACATTTGAATAACAACATAACTATTTCTTACCTTTACATTCAAAAATATTTATAGGTTTCTTTAAATACACCTATTTTGAAAGCAAGAAAGCACATAAGGAATAAGACATTTTGAAATGCATAGAAAATAACATGAAAATAACTACTGACATTCACCCACAGTTACATTTTCAATTGGCACAGCATTAAAGAAAAAATTCTGAAAGACGCCAAACAGAACAGTATTCTTTGAAACTGTACACCTAAACAGGCAGAAAAATAATCTATAGTTTTCTTCTCTTTCCCACTGTTAACCTTCTGCCAGCTTAAGCTCCCTGTATCAGTTCACAGCAGAAGGAGACAAGCACAAATAACAGTCAGATAGGCTGGAAGCATGCCATAAAACATAGGATCTGGAAGCAGGTCCTTCTTTCATATCCAGCAGCAGTTATCCTCTAGACTAGCTAAGTGTATTGGTAAGACATCCTTAGCTTTAATCTCCTGCAGTGTTAAACTTGTTTTCCAAAGGCAATTTTGTGTTCTTTTTCTATTAAAGACTGGTAGATTCTCTAATACTATCCTTGCTACACATAATACACCTGGACACACAGGTGTTCTTTGTCAAATTCACATATTTTTAAAATAAACATTTTGTAAAACAGATACTTGCTACAAATCTTTATGTCAATTGGTGAAACTCTCAACTTGAGCTTTATAACATTTGCAATCATTTTCAGTCCCCACTTTAAGACAGTCACCAAGATGAACCTCTAAAATGATGTGGGTATTGATGTTTTGTTCAGCAGGAAGCTTTATCTTGACTTTAATTAAAACACCTAATATCTATTGCTTTTCAGATCAATTATCACATAGAAACAGTATGTGAAACAAAGATATTAACATAATGAAAATTAAAGCTGTAAATAAAGACACTCTACTAATTTGAAACACTAAAAAGGACTAAAGAGTATAGCATTCTGCTTTTTCCTCCCTTTCACTATGTCTTCAACACTGTCAACAGCATAGTTCCTAAGTTTTTCATCTTTCATTACTAGTATACTTCCATTTCCTAATTCTAATTTCACATGCCTCTGAAAAACCTCACATCTCTACTACCCTTCTATCAACAAACTGGCAGATCCGGCCACCATGCCTTTTGAAATTAAGTCGTGTTATGACATTTACAGTGGGGCATGACGAACCAATAAAGCTTCAGTTGCAAATAGCTTCATTTAATGGTATTTTCAGAAAGGGGGGATCAAAAAGGGATAATTTTTAGGACCAATACACAGCTACACAGTAAATCAATGAACAATAAATTATATAGAAGATAATACAGATATAAAGCAGATTGCCTAACATGTAAAATGCGTAACTACAAATGCAAAACCACATATCAAGCAACAAACAAGCAGGATATATAGACTGAATAACACTGATTAAAAAAATAATTTGGTCATACTAGGTAAAACAACAACATATTACAACAATGCTACATTAAAAAGGTACTATCCTCAAGTACCAGGGCTTTAAAAACAGCATTTCTGAGACCAATACTAAAATTAATTTATTTATGGAAAAACATAAAAGACACAGAGAATAGTAACTACCCACTTGATAAAGAGACACCAAAACCTCTCTTCTTCCTTGTCTTTTCAATGACATAAGAAACATATGGGCTGGTCAGTGAGGATGCCCAGTTTTTCTCCTTTCAATTTGCATAGATGTATGCATACCAGACAGTGAACACAGTGATGCAAGGAAAGGAGAAGTGAGAAAAAAGTAATGCATCAAGGATATACTTTTAAATTTAGAGGTTGCAATCCCTGTATCATAATTAAGGTAGGATTTCCCTGACAGCATACACAAGGGGTGCAAAAAAAGCAGCCACCCAAACCCTCCATTATCAACTTTCCAAGTACGCGTCAGTAGCCACCTTCCTAGCACAAAGTCAGCAAAAAAGAGGAAGTATCAGCTGGAGCTCCCTCAGGCACCATGCAAAGTGCTGTTCTATAATGAAGCAAACTACTGCCAAACACCTGATTTGTGGTGGGTTTGCCTCTAAGAGATAGGCTTGTGTTGAATCCACAGGCACTGCAATTCAAAATATGATAGATAATGTGTATCTATGATGCTCCTCCAAAACAAAAACAAAGCAACACATCACATCTCCCATTTCAAGCTCTTTTCGTAATATAGCTCAGAGATGGTATAAGCAGTAGTATAGCTCCCAGAGCAGTATTCCCTCCAACTGCTATACTACAGTTTGAGAAGCAATGATGAACATGCTTGGGAATCCTGTCTATATATCAAAATATTAATGTAACCCACATTAAAAAAGAAAAAAGAAAAAAAAAAGATTTAGAGACATCCCACTGCCCTGACTTAGGTAAGTCAGAAGGAGAATTTTTTATACCACCAATGTGTGGCATGCACTTGGTCTCAAAGCAGTTGCCCACTGCAGGCAACAGAAATGCAGTATTTATCAAAACCCTCTAATAACTTCTGTAACCACTGTACACTTTTAACAGAAATACAGAATTTTCTTGACCGAAAATAACTGTTTGTCCTGAAATAACCAAAGAGTAGATGGAGACTGTGGTGTAAGAGTGGAATGTCAAAATAAAGTATCTGAAAGTGACAGTGCAAATAAATACAACCCATGTTTACTTAGCTACTGCAGAACTACAGTTTTATCCAGAAAGTGGAAATAAATTCAATTACTTTCTCTGCACAAATGCATTTTAAGTTATACCTCCCACATCCCATGAATGACTAAATACTCTGAAACGGGTGATCTCACCTGTTTTCCCAGTCAGAACTACTTTGTACAGTAACCAGACACTCCTGGCAGGAGAAGCTCATGGCCTATGCATCAGGCAGATGCCCAACCACCATGCACACATGCACATACACACAAGAAAAAAACAAACGGAACATTTCACATTATTTGTTTCATGCCTGCTCTCTCTCTACAACAGTATCATGTTTTTACATGAAGTACAAAGGAACTGAAAAAAGGAACTGAGGGAAGTTCAGTTCAAAAAGTATCACCTCTCAGATAAATGAAAAAAATTTGACTGTATTTGAAACTGGGAAGAAAACAAACCAAATTTAAACTTTTTCCTTTTCTTCACATTCTTCAAATCCTTTACTTCATTACTCATTGCAGATCGAAATGTGGACTCTCTGTATCTAAAACAGGCTGTTGTGTCCACTGACTGCCTTTTTACAAAAAAAGGCATCAGTGCTAATGGCTCTCTAACCTTATGCACAAGCTGTTTCTAATGTAAACTGGCAGACACCAGGATGATTTTCCTACGTATTTTGAGAAACAGCTCAAATATATTACTTCACAGAGAACTTTTTTCTGCATCGTAAACAACATTTTTAATGGTTAACAAAGGATACAATAAGGCAAGAGAATAAGCAATTATTAACGAAAAGTGCATCACTCTGCTTTGCTGCCTCACTGAAAATTATTAAACCATTTCTCATTATACTTCCTCTTTAAGGGTTTCACATAATTTAAGTAAGAGTTTTCTTCCCCCTTCCAACTGTTCAACAGAAAACCAGCATTTGTAAAAGCCACTCAACAGCCAGGTATAGGTATTTGCAAGTCCTTTTGCTTTTACGCTGTATTTTTTCTGTACTATACCAAATGAAATGTAAAGACAAAAAGAAACCTTTAATTTTCTGTGCATTGTACTTCATGATTTTTCAACAGTATAAATAAGATTAAATATTGCCAGATGTTAAATCTATTCCATCACTACAGTGACACACATAGTAGAGCAAGTTAAAAATTATTTCTTCAAAGGTATTAATGGGGATGAAGTGTGACACTCTGACATACATGCCTGTGTGTTCATACTCTTCTTATATTGGCATATTTACGTACTGATGAATTTATAGTGAGCCTCCAGTGATTGTTTTAAGCACTGCATCTCATTAACAATTTATTTCCTTATTGCTCACCTAAACATCATGGCTCTTCCATAGTTCAGGTTTCTATTATAACATGATTATTCAACTTGAGGGGGAAAAGGAAAAACCTAAGGCTTCTTCTCCACCCCCACCCCTGCTTTAGACTAAGGAAGAGCCTTGACAGAGGTTCTTTCATGAAAAGAGAAAAAATATTCCTGCAAAGAGTAATCCTCTTCACTAGTCTGCTCTATTAGTGACCTTTACAATCTACCAAAGCTAAAGAGAAGCTTAATTTGAAGAAAGGGCACCCGAGAGAACAGGTTAACAAAAGCTTTTAGTCTTTATTGTACAGGATGAGAATTTTTGAAAGAGGGATGAAATCCTAAAACTGCTTCATAAATGTTAGATACTGGAACTCATCAGTTTGGGTTAGGTAAAGACAGAATTAGCCAAGAGAGACATCCTATTCTGAAACTTGTGTTTTGCATAACAGGAATGACACTCAGTTAAAGGGAAGAATATCTCATAAAGCACACAAGGAAAAGACTTGTTCTTGCAGTTTTTACATAAAACTGTTACTGCTCCAACACAAAGTATGGTTCTACAAGATGTCTTACTAACTCTAATTGCAAACAACATTTCTCTCCCCTTGATTTTTAAAATGCTTTATGGGTAATTCAAATCAATTAGTCATGTGACAGTGACCTGGTGTGAACTACATACTAAAGTATGTAACTTGTAGATAGAGTGCAACCAAAGTTTTCCCCCTGAAAGGCATCACTGCAGTTGTAGAAAATCAATCTGAAATAACAGAAGAAAAACAGATCCTGACAAGTTCTTGGGTTCAAACCTATTTACAGCTGAAGAAAGAAACATTACTCCTATCTAGACAGAATATCTGCAAAAAGCCTATTATTAAACAAGGCCCAAATAATTCTATACAAATGTAAACCTATCAAGTGCCCATGAAAAATTATACTGTATACTGTATCTCCATGTTTATCCTGTGATTATCAGCCTCTTGAGAGGCTCAAGAAGCAGTACTGTTGTTCTGCTTTTAAATTACCTTTATGAAATTATTTTATGACTACACCAGGGTGGTAAAGTGTTCGCATTCACTCAAAAATAAACCCAACCAAAAACCCCTTGCTATTTCTGTATCAAATCTGAATGCAACTTACTATAGACATTTTAGAGATCACCACTCAAACCTCAGACACCCATTCCCTATTAATCTCCAACTTTTTTTTTCACAGACAGAAAAGGGAAAACCCTCTGAAAGATATTTTTCCAGGGAGCTTTAAAGAATGTGCTACCCTAAACTGAACATGCAACATGAGATAAAGTAGTCAAGAATCACTGTCCAAGTTCCTCAATACCTAATGCCATACTTATAAAACCAAGATGTTAAAATGTCATTTTATTTTGCTATTGGTCAGAGTATAGTTATAAAATGCAAGAGCTATGCAAAATGATGCTCTGATCCTGCAGTTCACTCTACTGTGAAGAAGCTCTAAGAATAATTTAGAACTTGCTGGAAGTACAAACACACTCAAATTACCAACGATGTAAAGGAGGGCTGGGTTGTACTTGCTGGGATAACACAACCCCAGGGTTTTATATGCACATTACATCTTCACCTCCAACAGTTTGCACTGATTGCCAGCCCTAGGTGCATATGGAACACTAACTGCCAGAGAACTCTGCATCCATTTTGCATTGGTAAGCTCTAGGCAGTGCTCAACTGTCTAGACAATTAGTGGACAACTTCAGCTGCGGTTCCGTCAGTAGGGAAACCACTTTAAATCCACAAGTACTAACTACACTCGAGTATAACTCACAAGGCACATTTGCATCAAAAAAAAACCCCAACCTTGACAATAATTCAAACTAAGAAACAAAGAGCCATGCCAAAAATCCTGAAGGAACCATCTTTTCTCATTAGCACAATTCATTTTTTATTTTTGCTTCTACAAATAAATCTTTAGTCTTGAGAAAATAATCCTTTAACATCCTTGCTAAGAATTAGTGAAGTGGAAGGAAAAGAAATATGGAGTATGGGATCATTTGAGCTTCTGGTATTCCAAGTGCTGTTACAAACTAACAGGACCATAGTAAGTTATTGAAGGCAGCAAAGCAGTATCACCTGAGGAAATAGAGCCTGAAACAAAATACAGAAAGGAGGGTGGGAGGGAAGGACGGAGGGAGAGAGGGAGGGAAGGGAAAAAAAAAAAAAAAAAAAAAAGGAAGAAGAAAAAAAGAAACAAGCCTTGGTTTGTCAGGCAATCAGAAAAAGCTCAAGACCTCACAACATGCCAGTGCCAGAACAGTAGCGTAGGAGGAATTGTGGCCCAGAATCATCACTCTCGTTGTGTAGAAGACAGAGATTCTGGCTATTCCAGGGCTAAAGACAGAGTCTGTACAGTATGTAACTGTATGGTTATCCTCTGGGAAAAGTGAAGCAGGAATAGAAACAGGGCCTTAAGGCAAGGTTCTCACACACTCCAGTGGATTTACAGGTTTTCCCAGCAGGACATATTACTAAATCTACCTGCAGAAGCCTCTTTCCAAAGGAAGTTACAAAAAAAAGTCAGACATGATGCTGTTACACAGCAATGATGCTGCATGTTCACCTGTGTAACCTCTCAGTAAAAGTGTCTCAAGGTAAATCAGCAAGGCAGTTGGTTAAGTAAAATGAAGGAATAATGATAAATATTATTAAACCATTCTACCCTAAACAATCTGGGATTATTACAAAACATGACAGTCCCCAGTGCTGTGAAAAGCAGGTTTCTCTACTATCTAGAAACTGACAAGACTAAATTAACTTTGGCTGGATAAAGAGTATTTATCTTTTTCAATTGCAAAGAAAGTCTTAAAAAAATTAAATGGAAAAAAAATAAAAATAGGGCTGGGCAAGTGGTTACACAGCAGCTCGACCGACCGAGCACTCTCAGTAACCTTTACTACACTCTTAAAACCTCTGACAATATATTCCTGCACAGATCTCCATATACTTCTGACACAACACATTGCACTATCTACCCTTTCAATCACAATTTTTATTCTCAATGCCCAAACTAGAATTCCTCCTTCTTAGCAACAGTTTTCATCTTGTCCTGCTTAAAACAGATCTGTTTGCAGAAACCTTTCTACAGTAATCAATCGATACCCAGGTTTCCCTACAGTGTTCTCTTCACCAGACAAAAATTTAAGGGATGAGAGGGGGAGAGAGAGAGAGAGAGAATCAGGTCTTTTTCTCCTAGGTCACATCTGCCAAGCTTCACATATTTCTTCAGCCTCTCCCGATTAACTTTTCCAGCTGGTCCGAATCTTGCAGAAGTACAACCAGACCTTCTAGTGTGACTACTTCGCTAATTGCTGCTTTCTCATCCACTGAACAGCCAGTTCCAGTTTATGAAACTGCAGCTTAACCAGTCACACACCCCTGCAGGTTTTTCCTATGTAAATGTGTAACAATATAGCGTTACATTGGACCTTGAATTACATCTTAGTGTAGGCTGTTTCTCCCATTTGTTGAGACTGTGTTCTGTGTTCCACCCTCCTACCTACCCTTCCAGTTTAGCACTGTCTGCAAATTTTAACACTGTATGTTTTACTCCTTCATCAGAATTAGCAACAGAAACACTGAACGTGAGCAGATACAGAACGTAGGTCTTGTAGAATCCCATTTAACAAACACCAGTCTGACATTGAACTAACCCTAAAAAAGTTTGCAACCACTTATTCACACATTTTCCAAGAGTCTTAATCTAAATCAATACACTCAAAATAAAATAATCCACACTTCATTCACAGTTAGTGCCTCTTCACACCTTATCAAAGTGGAGAAACTTCCCAGAAGGGAAGCTCTTCACACCTCATTAGTAATTAAGTACAGCTCATGAACTGATATACGTTAATCTAAATGAGATTTTTCCTAGTTGTTTTGAGAACATTAACATCAAACCTCAAAAACGTGTGTTCAAGATCCAGAAATCTATTCTTCTATCTGCACAAGCTCTGTTAACAGTGTTCCAAAGGAAATTGAATGTATCTGTATTTGAAAAACTAAAGCTTTGGCTACCATGGCTGTAAACAGATCGCTTTTGCAGTTGCTTAGACTGTAAAGATTTAGCTCATACTAAACTAGGAAAAATTTATCTGATGCTGACAGCATCAGGTGTTCTCTTAGATCAATTCTACATTTGCATGGATTATAAGAAATTAAGATATACTAAACAATAAATAAATGAGATTTCATCTTGAAACTAACCAAAAGCAAGAAAGACTGCACTAAAATCTGTCAACCTCCATTCTGTAGTAATAAAATGTTAGAATAAAAGTGGGAGATAATATTGGGTCAATGCCAACTGGATCTTATACTCTAAGCATCATAATTCCGCATTATTTTACTAAAAAATAATTGCAAATGTGTTTTATTTATTTAACACAGAATAGGTGAGTTAAAGCAGACAAACAACAGGAAATTACTCAGGATGACAGATCTACAAGGAAATCTGGCATTTGTTAAACCAGCTGGTCATAATTAGAGTTGGATTCATTTTTAAAGGGAGGACACAAAATCTTCAGTAATCAAGCCTGTTAAACCAACATGCACACTAGTTACGAAAAGATGTAACAAGTGAGAGATCCTACTTCCTCTTCACCAGGATTAAGAACACTTCTCACAGCTTCTGAAACAACTCTATGTTTGAGAGGCAGCATCTTGTTTCAAGAGCAAAGCTGAGGAGTTCCTCAGAGAGCTATCTCTTCAACAGCTGACAGAAATCATGAAAGCTTTCATCTTTAAGACTCTGATCCACAGCTGGATCTACCATGCAGGGTATGAATAAGTCAATTATTTATAAACAACATCCTGATCTCCTTCTTCATTAGCACCCAGCAGAAGAGGAGAGAACTGACTCAGCAAGTACTGGGTCTTGACAGGCTTTGCAAAAAGCACAGCTGATCGCCCATTACTAAAACCAAAGAATTGCAGTACACTTACAGTAGTCTAAAGTCAAGTGGTGTCCAGCTTTCACTGGTCCACAAAAAAATTGAAAAGCAAATGTGCCACTACACTCAGAAAGGCAGTACAAGTCAGAAATAACATCCTCCTCTAGCTCCAAATTCAGGTTTAGGAATCATTAAATAAAAAAAAAAAAATCCAAACACAGCATTTGAAGATGAACAGTAGCTTTAAATGAATGCAACTGATTAACAAATATTTCTGCTAAAATATTATGCAATATAATGCCAATTTCTACTTCATTTTATAGTAAATAGTAAAAATTTATAGCAATAGTAAAAATTGCTAAGTATTTCCAATAGTTTTTAACAAACTTCGGGTTTACTAATAATCTTATTATGCTTCACTGAATCCATTCACCTATAATTTTACTTGCATTTTACTGCTCTGTCCATAGCACACTTGGCAAAACCAAATCCAGATTCTTTAATACAACTTCATGTAGGTTTTGTCATAAAGCTTTTCATAATTGAAGACACAATAAGACGCAAACTTCCCAAGCAACAGCCAATGCTCCAGCAATGAGGAATTAAATAGCCAGCTTAGCAGCAATATTTTAATAAACAAATGGGGTATAAAAAACTATATAATTATGAATTTATCACAGCTTTTAAACTACAGAAGAGCCTAGGCTTAAAATTATTCTCAGGAAATAATACCAGGTCACCTAAGTCCTGTGTTTATAAATTTCTATTATTAAATGTTATTATAAATTTAGTTTATAAAACGTTAGAATGATCCCAATCTAGTAAGAAAATTCATCCAAAATGTCAAGCTGACACCAGCAGTATGGAAAATGCAGAATGTAATCCACCACAACTTTTAGCCTAGAAAGCAGAAGGGCTAGAACTAATTGCCCTTGGAAATCCTATATTTTACAAAATTACAGATGAATGTCTCCAGGGAATTTCAAGGCCCATTTGCGAAAAAAAAAAAATGAAAATTTTCAGAGCAATGTGGTAAAACTACTCACATTCTCCACGTTATTATGCTGGCTCTGCGGGTTTGCAACCTACCCATCATCACTTGAGAAGCTCTGACCCCTGTTGGTGAAAGACAGCAACCGCTCTCTCACTGAGCTGGTGCACTTGTGTAAAACAAGTCCCTTTGCTGAACAGAGAATGCTAAAGAACTGTGAATAAAAGGGTGTAATTTCCTGCCAGGCAAGAGCTAAATCTGTTCAGAAAACATGGTCAAGCACACATCAAAGACAGTACAAGGGAGCTTGTCTGACCACACAGAGGGAAGGAGAAAGAAGGAGGTCCTCGCTGTTTCAGAAGTGGTAAATTGAGATTGGCTCAGAGGTAGCACTAGACAGCAGCAGCTGCAGGCTGGCACAGCTGTTGACACTACGGCTGGATTACTGGAAGCCAGCTCTGTCTAAGCTACTAAACATGAGATTTGTGGCAGGTGTGCTAAGAGACCATACAGTGCTTAACAGCAAAACCCTCCAGCATAGGAAGAGCAGTAAGAGCAGTAAGCTTACTCTTCAGTAAAAGTTCTGGGGAAACCTTAGCTACTGCTTCACTTAAAGGCCCAACCCATCTTATTAGCCTTATTCAAAAATAAACATAGTCACTGTGCTAGACTAAGATGATAAGTGTATCAAAGTCAGTAACACAGCGAACAAGCAAAACATATTGTAAACTGTCCCAAAAGAAAATGTTTTAACTGTTTCCTAAAATATTTCAAACAACAATCCAGACAAAAATGCACACATATAACACGATTCCCTTCCTGAGTGTGTCTTTTAAATTATGAAGAGGACCGTGCTGGGTCAACAATACCAGAAAAAACACAGATACAACTTAGTCAGAAATGGTTCAATGACTTTAAAAAAAGAAAAATAAAAAATCAGCTCAAGATAGAAGCTTCTTCAGCTAATACAGGTGCTAAATTTCCCCCCTATTTCTCTATGGCTTATGATGTAGCACTACTGTTCACATCTAGAATCCAAACCTGTCCACGCACATATGAACTCAACAGCTGATAATCACAAGTGAAACTACCAACCAGCACCTTAGGCAGCAGTACTGATCCAAGCTTTTATCTCCCCAAAATAGGAGTGCTAAAAAGTTTCTAAAGACAGTAACAAGAGGGATGAACATCTGACTTTTTTTTTTTTTAAATCCACCAGCAACCACAGGAGTTCTAATGCAGATAAAACACTGCTGGGTCCAGCTGAAGCCATGGCATCATAAAAGTCAAAGTGAATCTAATCAACATGATGCTGAAAATGGGGTAGCAGCTGGCCCATCTATTAGGACTCCCAGTGCTGCCAAAACTAATCAGTATTAGGTCATCATTGTAATCTTCTTCCAGTCCAGGGACAACCATGATTTCTATGTTGCAACAATATTAATGGAAGCAAAACAATCTGAATGTGGTACTGTCAATGCACTTATAAATGAAACTGGTTTTTAAGGCACAGTGTTGATCTCATACCTCGTTGGGCTATAGAAAGCATTTTAACATCTCTGCAGGAAACTGAAAGTAGTTGTGGTACACTTAGATGTATCTGTGCTACTTTTAAACTACTAAAACACTTTAAAATTGGCCAAAGCACAACTATCACCTTTTATTAATGACAAATATGTGTTCCAGTGAATCACACATACCAATGCAGTACAATTAGCCAGGTAACCACTTCATTGCTAGTATCACAGGGTGTACAAGACATGCTCATTTCAACTTCTAATAAGCTTTGCCGAATATACTTATAGCAGCACTCCACCTCTATTTACAGATGTATTTTTCAGATGCATTTATTCAAACGCCACTTATATTTCTCAGCACAAAAGCATAAACTTACTTCGGCCAAAAAAATCCCTATCTATGTTTTCACTAGAGCAAGTAGGTGATGGCTACTGCTGTTTCAGAAGTGCGCAGAGGGTGACGACAGACACCAAGCCCACACGCCAACATCCCCCTTTCCCACCACCTCCAACTCCCGGGAGTGGCCGCTGCCTGGCTCCACCCGGGAAGGGGTGGAGCAAGGGAGGAGAGGCAAAGGGTTGTACCCCGACACCTACTCCCACCCCGCGCTCCGGTTGTGTTCAGCTCCGCCTCTCTGGCTGTCTTCTCGTGCTTACCCGCTGGGGCCGCTGATACGCGGGCGGTGTTGCCCCACGACCTCGAGGTTCTCGCCTTCCCCGGCGCCCGCCTCCTCGGTGTCCGCGAGCACCGCCTCTTCCCCGGCTCTCGTTTCCGCCCTGGCAGTCTCGGCTACTTCCTTCGGTCGCCGCATCAGCTGCCTTCTCCGCGCCGCTGTGCCGCCGGCGGCCATGCCGGCCACTTTCCCTGCGGGGCAGGCCGCCGTCCCGCTCGGGCTGCATGGCCGGGTTACGTGCCTCCCAGGCGCCGCCGGAGGCTGGGCCGGCCTGTGCAGTGCCGGTCCCCGCCTACTCCCGGAAAGAGGCCGCCTGCGGAGGGCGAGAGGGAAATGGCGGCGCTGCGGGGCGCCAGCGCCTTCAGTAGCTCCCCCTGTCGGCGGCACCGGGGGCAGCGCGGCGGGGGTTCCGCGGCCGAGGTACGAGCGCCGCTGCGGGCCTGCTGTGCCGTTTTGGCGTTCCTGGCGGAGGAGACAATCGAGCGGCCCCACGCCTCCTGGGGCGAGCCGCTGGCCGGCGCCTGGGTATCGTTTTCCTGCATACCCTCTGCAAATAGCTTTCCAGGTGTATTTCAACCAGAACTGTGTTTAGTATTTAGAAAACAGCAGTCATAGCTAAAGCCTTTTAAACTATGGCCGCCTATTTAGATTGGAAAAGACCTTTAAGATCATCGAGTCCGACCATTAATCTGACACTGTCAAGTCCACCACTAAACCATGTCCCTGTGCACTACATCTATGCTGCTTTTAAATACTTCCAGGGATGGCCACTCAAACACTTCCCTGGGCAGCCTGTTCCAATGCCTTGACCAATGCCTTTCAGTGAAGAAATTTCTGCTCATATTCAGTCTAAACTTCCCCTGGCACAAACTGAGTCATTTTGTCCTGTCACTTGTGTGGGACAAAATACAACACCCCACGCACACTTACAACCTCCTTTCAGGTAGTTGTAGAGAGCAGGAAGATCTCCCTTAAGCCTTCTCCAGGCTGAACAACCCCAGTTCCCTCACCCATTCCTCATAAGACTTGTTCTCCAGACCCTTCCCCAGCTTCATTGCCCTTTTCTGGACCCACTCCAGCATCTAAACGTGTGCATTGTAGGGAGGGGCCCAGAACTGAACACAGTATTTGAGGTGCCGCCTCATCAGTGCTGAGAACAAGGGGATGATCACTGCCCTGGTCCTGCTGGCCAGAGTTTTTGGTACAGGCCAGGATGCTGTTGGCCTTCTTGGCTGCCTGGGCACAAGCTGGCTCATGTTCAGCCAGCTGTCAACCAGAACCTCCCAAGGTCTTTTTCTGCCAGGCAGTTCTCCAGCCACTCTTCTGCAGGCCTGTAGCAGTGCATGGGGTTCTTGTGACCCAAGCGCAGGATGCAAAGTTAGCTGTGTGCAGCAAATGAGGGAAAAAGTTACTTGAGTCCCAGCTGACAGGGTGTTGCACACAAGCCTGCATGAAATATGTGGCCTCTGCTGCCTCTTGAGGATCATCTTGCTCTGAGGACACAGCACAGGACATGAGAACACCTTTGTGCCGTAGAGGAAGGCCAGTTTATCCTCGTCTGCTTGAACTAGTCAGGCGCCTGTGCTGTCCTGAGGAAAGTTCAGTGATCGCTCTTGAGCATGCAGGCTGCCATTTGACAGCACACATTAAAACATGTCTGGTTTTGTAGGGTTTTTAAACCTAAGAAGTCCTTACAGCAAAATGTTACTGCAACTCCCATACTGTGAAATCATGAGCTGTCGCGTCTGTGCGCTACTGCCTGTGGCAAGGGCTTCTTAGTTCTGGGGCATACCATGCAGCAAATCAATACAACAGTTTAGCATGAGTCCAATGCAACACAAGCAAATAAATGAAGTAACAGGGAGCAGCACTGGCAAGCATGTTGCAAAGACATCTAAATGACTCCTTGTGCAGCCAGCACAGGTCTGGCAGACCCAGTGCTGAGCTATAGCTAATAAAACCTGGCCAACCCAAGCTGTGCCTGCATCTGTGGTGCAGTTACTCTGTGACACGAACAATCTGCCTGCAGATAACTGTAAGATGACTATATGTACAAATTTAACAACTCACTTTAGTTAATACTTACAGCTACATTGAAAAAAAAATCATTAATATTTAGCAACAAATAGCAAGTATCATTACAATTCACAAGTGTGAATTTCATGCACTGATGATGAGAGACAGCAAAGTCATGATACTGTACATGTGCATTTTGGTTTTGTAATTTGATTTTGATCTCCCTATTATTATCATCCCTTATGATTGATAATTAACATAAATTATGTTATCCTAGCACACAGAAGTCACATTTACAGCACTATTGCCCTGAGTGATACGCAAATAGAGTACTAAAGGCAACACTGCAAAATGTTAACACAGACCTATGAAACAAAAGATGATAGAATATAAAGAGATGACAAGAATGGCCAACATACCAAGAAGAGATCTTTGCACACTAGCAGCTTAGCTACTGTCAATTTTTATAGGCATCACAGTAAAACAGCTCATTAGGGAGGAAAGACTTTGCATGATGATAATGAGAGTACTTTCTGTTTAGAAATTAATTATAGTTTCTATGGTGTATTACCAGTGTTTCTCCTGCCCATGTCAGTTCAAACCAAAAACAATTGTGTCAGGACAGCAATAATTTCTGCTTATCCTGTGGCTCTGAAGTCTGCAGTCCACATGGGGTAGCTTCAGCAGTCTTTCCTCCTAAATTCTGATGTTAGAAAGGGACAAGAAAACAGCAGTGAAGAACATAGGAAGGGATGGACATCAGAGGCATGTGTGCATTAATAGAATGACAGTGGTGCCATTTCTACCTTTTGCTGGTTACACAAGTATTGAAAGTTACACAAGTTACACAAGTTACACAAGTTACACAAGTTACACAAGTTACACAAGTTTTTTGTGTTGCTTGTCATTGTGGTCAGTCATTGCTGCTTCCACTTCAGTTCACTACTTTCGGTCAACCCTGCCATCCAGCTACCCACACTACCCAAACTGCACTTCCACACCTGGCCCAATCAGTGTCCTCTGTCCTGAGATCTCTTAGTAAAGAGAAGTCTTTCCTGACCTATTTGTCAGAAAACATCTTGATGTTGCCTCCTTCCATAACTCAAGGATTCCTCCTCAATTGCCCCAAGCACTTCTAACACCAAATTGTTACCTGCTGCCACTATGCCATCATGGTTCCTAATTCCCCATGCATCCTCAGCTTCCTCTTAGTCTCTTTCTGTTGCTGGTGACTTCTCCAAATTTTCCAAAGACAATTTTTGAAATTTTGCATAGCACTGTTGGAAACAATACAGTGATTCACTGTCTTACTGCACTGCAAAACTTTGATGTCTGTCTTTACAAATATGTAGAGTGTCTCCTAAGGTGTTCAAAATACAAGAGCAGATGTGATTGACTGTCTTAAGAAACAATAGTTGTTTTGATTGCATTTAGAAATGTCTTAATATGACATTGCCCAAGAATGTATATTTGTGTGGTTTAGTTACGTTCATAATGGTAGCAACAATAATCAAAATGCAAAAAGAGAGCACAAACAATTTGAAGTATTATTTTACAAGTGTTTTATCATAATTCTAATGGAACTCTGCTATTTAATGAGCTCTTTTCTTTTTCTCTTTTTATCTTTCATGTTTACAGCTGTCTCCAAAAGAATATTTTTGAGTACAGTAAACAATATGCAGCAGTGCTAGGATCCTGATGACAGTATACCAAGAACAAGAATGGAAGTAAATTTATTCAGCAATTCCACTGTTGTAAACAGTTCCTCCATCAACCATAAGCAGTTAGAAGGGCATAGCCTCTGGGAAGTCATTACTATTGCCACTGTAACTGCAATTGTAAGCTTAATAACCATAGTGGGAAATATTCTTGTGATGATATCATTTAAGGTTAACAGTCAGCTCAAAACTGTCAACAATTATTACTTGCTCAGCCTTGCCTGTGCAGATCTCATCATTGGAATATTTTCCATGAACCTTTATACATCCTATATACTCATAGGCTATTGGTCTCTTGGAAGCCTTGCCTGTGACCTGTGGCTAGCACTGGACTATGTAGCTAGCAATGCTTCAGTAATGAACCTCCTCGTCATCAGTTTTGACAGATATTTTTCCATCACAAGACCTTTAACTTACAGAGCCAAACGCACACCCAAAAGAGCTGGCATCATGATTGGTCTGGCTTGGCTAATTTCCTTTGTGCTGTGGGCACCCGTGATCTTATGCTGGCAGTATTTCGTGGGTGAACGAACAGTACCACCTGAAGAGTGCCAGATACAGTTTTTATATGAGCCTATTATCACCTTTGGTACTGCAATTGCTGCTTTTTACATTCCAGTGTCCGTGATGACCATTTTGTATTGTCGCATCTATAAAGAGACAGAGAAACGCACCAAGGACCTTGCTGAACTGCAGGGTTCGGAGTCTGTGGCAGAGTTTGAGATGATAAAGCCTCGGAAAGCATTCCTGAAGTCTTGCTTCAGTTGCAAGCAACAAAACTCAGTCAAAAGAGAGAGGTGTCAGGCTTCCTGGTCTTCATCTAGTCGAAGTACATCAGCTACGGTGAAAGCCTCTCAGGCAGCAAGTACTTGCATCGATTGGGCTAAGGCTGACCAGTTAACCACCTGTAGCAGCTATGCATCTTCAGAAGAGGAGGATAAACTTGCCACAGATTCAGTTTTCCAAGTAACTTACAGAAGTCCATCTAAAGGTAAGGCAGAAGAGTTTAATGAGAGTACGGATGTTGTCAAACACCAGCCTGAAGAAAATGATTTTGAGAACCAGAAATACTTCTTGTCACCTGCCAAAGGCCACATACAAAAAAGCAAAAAATGTGTGGCCTATAAATTCCGGTTGGTGGTTAAGGCTGATGGCACCCAAGAAGCCAACAATGGTTGCCATAAAGTAAAAATAACCCCCTGTCCTGCTGCTCTGTCGAAGGATCCTTCCATCAAGAGCATGGATCCAAATATAAATAACCAAATCACCAAAAGGAAACGGATGGTTCTGATAAAGGAACGTAAAGCAGCACAGACTTTAAGTGCCATACTTTTGGCTTTTATTATCACATGGACTCCCTACAATATCATGGTTTTGATTTCCACATTCTGCTCTGACTGCATTCCCCTGACACTGTGGCACCTTGGATACTGGCTATGCTACGTGAACAGCACTGTTAATCCCATGTGTTATGCCCTCTGTAACAAAACTTTTAGGAAAACTTTTAAGATGCTGCTATTCTGCCAGTGGAAAAAGAAAAAAGTGGAAGAGAAACTATACTGGCAAGGCAATACCAGACTGCCATAATTTACTCCTGTGTAAGGGGTAAGGGGAGAAATAGATATCAATGTAACCTAGTAAATTGGGTCTAATTCTGTCCTTTCAAAATTGCTTTATATGTCTAAGGGTTAAAAAAAAAAAACCCTACCAAAAAAAATATTTTGCATTAAAGTAGTGTGCTTGGGATAAAGAAGTCAGTGGCTACTGTGAGCAGCACAGGGTGGTTTTGATTATGCAGTAGATCTGCATTAAAGTCATTATGCTTGGGGTCTTCTTTCTTTCAGTTTCTTTCAATCTGAGAATATACAGAGTAAATAATGAACTACTAGAAATTCAAGTGGGATGGTCATCCAGTCGTCAGGTCAGGTCATCCAGTCTATCTCCCTGTGGTACAGAACTGTTTCTTCCTACAGTTCCTTTCTAGTGTATTGTCTGCTTAGCTTTCAGTGTTCCAAGTCACCAAACAATGGAGCTCGGACTGTGGTTTTTGAGACTTTTCTACCTGCTGTTGGAATGAAACAAAGACTATTTAAAGGGGAAATGCTGTCATCCCCAATACTAAAATGGTTAGGGAGATTCATAGCACTCCAAATGAACACACATACTGTAGGAGAATGTAATACTGAGAAAATTTCCACTTTAAGGATGACTTTTGTGGAGACATAGTGTCCTGGGTTCAGCAGTAGCAGTTGTTTTTCTCCTTCTCAGTAGCTGGTGCAGTGCTGTGTTTTTGACTTGCAGCCTGTGAACAGCACTGATAACACCGATGTTTTTAGTTGTTGCTCAGTAATGTTTACTCTGGCCAAGGACTTTCTGAGTCTCATGCTCTCCCAGGGAGGAGGGGAAGCTGGAAGGAAGCAGAGACAGGACACCTGACCCAAACTAGCCAAAGAGGTATTCCATACCACAGCACATCATGCCCAGTATATAAACTGGGGGCAGTTACCCAAAAGAGCTAGGTCACTGCTGAGTCGGGCTGGGTATCAGTCGGCAGGTGGTGAGCGGTTGTATTCTCTTCCCTTGTTATTTCCCTTATTGTTATTATTGGTGGTAGCAGCAGTGGTTTGTGTTATACCTTAGTTACTGGACTGTTCTTATCTCAACCCGTGGGAGTTACATTCTTTTGATTCTCCTTCCCATCCCTCCAGGAGCAGGGGGAGGAAAGGGAGGGAGTGAGTGAGCCAGCTGCATGGTTCTGGGTTGCTGGCTGGGCTTAAACTACAACACATAGAAAGGGCTTGTAGTTGAGGAAATAGATGATCTATTTTGTATATGAAGAAGCCAGTTCCAATTTTAGTTCCGTTATGCAAGTCACTGTCACCCGTAAAAAATGGTGATGCTTAGCAGATACTTCCAAGTTTTTCCATTTCCCAATGAAATTTTAAAGTTTTGACGTGATAGTGTCAATTCAAATCAGAACTGACTGTAAAGCGTAATGGACATAGTCTATCTATTTTACAGCACAAGGAAAGTGTTTTTTTGCAATCTCCTTTGTTGCACTTCTCCTTGCTCCGATATTCCATTACTGATGGAATGATGCAAGAAGAGGAAAAAATATGTATTGATGCGCTGTGCATTTTTGTATGTGTTATGAAACTACTATAAACAGTGACAGAGTTGGCATCTCTGAAAGGAAAAAAAAAAAGGGTTTTTTTAGTAATTTTTTAATATTTCTATAAAACTATTAAGGAGATTTTGCACCTTCATAGCACTTTATATCTTCAAGTAGCTTTACAAATATTAGTCAATGTCAGGTGTTTGGAAACAGAAGTTATCTTCAGTCACTATCTTTTGGTCCAGCAGAACCGTATCTGCTGCTGTACTGGGGGCTGGAGTCAGCCCTTCTGCTGGCTGTGGCTTCTGGGACTGGGCTGTACTGGCCTAGATACAATGAGCTGAGACACTGTCCACTAGCTGAGGTCTGCAGGGGCTTGGGGTGTGCGGTGAGCACCCACCTGTGGCAGGGTTGAACAGCAGGTGCCTGTCTGATATCTGTGTTAAATTGTCAGGAGTCCTGCAGCATTGACTGAGCAGGAGGCCATTGGTGCAGAGCTGGTGCCCTGGCTCCTTGCAGTGGGAACAAAACATGAAGCCTCAGAAAAGGCCACGAGAAAACACAGTTAATGGTGACAGGAGTCATAAGGAGTGAAAT